>NC_054548.1:36020544-36730544 GCF_017654505.1 Polyodon spathula
ATTCTAGTACGTTTTCATTCTTTTTGGATCGCAAAATATGTTTTTGTTATTTGTCAGACACCCTTACGTCCAAGCCATGCCAGATTAAGTTAACGATTGAACCAGACTTTACACACCAATCCGACTGCGGTGTCAGGGGACGGTGCCTCAGTTTCCCGCAGGTGTTTAAAATCCAGTCCGGTAATTCGGGGGGTCGTGGCTGGCCTTGTGCTTTTCTAAGAGTTTTCCTGACTGACATGAATACATTACTGCTGGTTTTAAACTCGCTGTCAGCAGAGATGTTAAAACCTCTACTGTTAAAATATGTGTTTAGTCCAGCTCAACATTACAAAACTGGAGACTGAATACTGGTCCTTAGTTTAACTTATTGCACTGGCATAAAATTCCCTTATGTTGTTGAGATTTTTTTGGATTTATTTCCATAAAATGAATGTCCATATTTTTTTCTTTAAGTACATTAACTAGCCCATGCTGTAGTTTTTTTTTTTTGTTTTAGTTTTTTCAGTTTTTGTTTTCTTCTATTTCATTTAGCTCCTCATCAACTGCTGTGTCTGTTCTTGCTGGTGCACTTATTTATTTACTTATTTATTTTCAGATGAACTGCTGTCTTCACTCAGAAAGTTGGTGTTGTTATGTGGATTTTCATCCCCAAATATATCAAAGGAAAAAAGTGAAATGCCACTCATTTTTGGCAGTGGTTTTGTAACTAATAACAAATGAAACAGAGTTTGTTATGGAATTTAGAATGTGGTGGTGAGTAGTGTGAAGCGGCTCATTAGTATAAAAGCCATGGTATACACTATATATATATATATATATATATATATATATATATATATATATATATATATATATATACGATCATGTGATGCTGTTTAACCAATCAGGGGTGGTTATTTTTCCAAGCCATGTTATCAATAAGCTGTGTATATTATATATATATATATATATATATAATCTATATATCTATATATATATAATATACACACACACACACACACACACACACACACACACACACACACACAGTACCAGTCAAAAGTTTGAGTACATGTGCTTGAAACCAGGTTTTTCATGATTATTTATGTTTTTAATTGTATAAACTTGTCTATAAACACTTAATATTTCATTATATGATACATTCACTTATATAAGATGATAATCATAAGTCAATTGCATTCAAAAATCTAATTTTTAAATGAAAATGTAAATCTTGTCAATTTCAATGAAATGGTCACCCAAAGCAAGGGGATTTCAGTCTGAAGCCCAAGTCAGTTAAAAGTCTGAAATGTGTATAACACGGTGTTAGAACACTGGCCTAAGTATAAAAGTGTCTTTGTTAGATGTTCTCTGAGTTAACTAGCATGTTACCTAATTAACCTTTTGTCACCAATTATTGTTAACAGGTGAGGGTCCATGATTACTATAAACATAGGTAGCATAAGCACAAGTTTGTCATTCCTGAATGTAAGGGAACAGAAAATGACAAAATATGCTCAGTTAAGTGAAGAAAAAAGACTAATTATTTTAAGAAATGAAGGTCAATCTTTAAGACAAGTCGCAAGAACTTTGCAAATGTCTGTAACTGCTGTGGCCAAGACCATCAAACAATTTGAATAAACTGACACTCATGAGGACCGAACAAGGTCAGGCAGGCCAAGGGTGACCTCCGAATGAGAGAACAAGTTCATTCGAGTCACAAGTCTGCGAAACCGGTGATTAACTGTTCAGAGGAGATTGCGTGAAGCTGGCCTAACTGGAGGAAGTGCTGCAAAGAAACAATTGTTAAGAGTGCAGAAAAAGAGGAAGAGACTTGCCTGGGCCAAAAAACACAGAAACTGGACATTTGAGGCGTGGAAGTCGGTCTTATGGATCGATGAGTCAAAATTTGAAATATTTGGGTTCAAACGCCGAGTATTTGTAAGATGCAGAGAGGGTGAGCACATGAGTTCTGCATGTGTGGTTCCCACTGTCCATCATGAAGGAGGCAGTGTCATGGTCTGGGGTTGCTTTGCTGGTGACAGAGTTGGCGATCTTTACCAAGTCCATGGCAACCTCAACCAGCATGGCTATCCTAGCATACTTCAGAGGCATGCCATTCCATCAGGATTACAGCTAGTTGGGCAGTCCTTCATTCTTCAGCAAGATAATGAGCCGAAACACACCTCAAAGTTGTGCAAGAACTATCTGGTGAAGGAAAGTGAAGGACAACTCAATCTAATGACCTGGCCTGCCCAGTCTCCAGACCTCAATACCATAGAATTTGTATGGGACGGACTGGACAGAAGAGTCAAAGCAAAGCTACCCACAGGTGCCCTACATCTCCGGGAATTGCTGCAGAAGAGCTGGGAAGACATGTCGGGTGATTTCCTGCTGAAACATGTTAACCGAATGCCTTGTGTTTGTGAGGCTGTTTGTTATTAAGGCAAAGGGTGGCTATGTTGAAGAATCCAAGATTTAGAGACAATTTTCAATTTTCTTGAACATTGCTTTGATACTCCTTATGTTTTGTTTTGTATATTGTAACACATGTTTTCATTTTCAAGTATTTACAGAAACGTATACGACGTAAAACATTGTCAATTAAAAAACTAGTTTCCAGCAAGTGTACTCAAACTTTTGACTGGTACTGTATAAAACATTGGTCCCTCTGAGCGGTGTGTCCCGTCAGGAAATATTGGGTATACCGAGATTAATGTTATTATCGGCTCAATACTTCAAAGCTAGGCATCCTTTATATACCCTGCATCTGGCTCTAATTTACAATAATAGCCAGGTGCAGGTCATAATTAACTAATAAAACAATTAATTATGTTTTTGGCAGGGAGGATATTAACCCCCTCTCTGCCGTGTTACTATATATATATACACAGTGCCTTGAAAAAGTTTTTTTTTTTTTTTCACATTTAAGAGTCTCACAGCCTGGGATTTTGATTGGGAATTTTTATTTGTGAGTCACACATTTTTCCCCCCCCCCCCCCCCCACAGACCCCCCCCCCCCCCCCCCCCCCCCCCCCCCCCCCCCCGAAAAAAGAAAGAAAATAGTAAACAAAATAATAAAAATGAAAAAACTAAAATGTGATCATTTTTTAAGTATTCGTCTCCCTGGGTCAATACTTGGTTGAACCACCTCTGGCAGCTATTACAGCCAGTAGTCTTTTCGGATAAGTCTCTATTAACTTTGCACACCGTGATGGAGCAATATTTGCCCATTCCTCCTTGCATAATTGCTCAAGCTGTGTCAAGTTAGTTGGGGAATGGTGATGGACAGCAATGATCATTGGATCATTGTCCTGTTGAAAGACAAACTTCTTCTGCAGTTTGAGTTTTTTGGCAGAGGGGCGCAGGTTTTTATCCAGGATTTCTCTGTATTGTGCGCCATTCATCCTCCCATCAATCCTGACAACATTGTCAGTTCCTGCTGCTGAAAAGCATCCCCATAACATGATGCTACCACCGCCATACTTTACGGTGGAGATGGTGATACCTGGCTGGTGTGCAGTATTTGATTTGTGCCACACATACCGCTTAACGTTCTTAGCATTTATTCTCATCATTCCACAAGAAGTTCTGCCACATAACTCCAGTATCTTCTAGGTGACGTTTTGCAAACTCTTTGCGGGCAAGGATGTTTTTTTTCAGCCAGGGCTTCTTCCTTGCCACTCTCCCATAAAGACCCTTTTTGTGGAATGCCTTGGAGATTGTTGATACATGAAAATCATCGTCCATCACAGCCACTGACTTCTGTAAGACTTATTGTGACTTATTCAGAGTCACAGTTGGCCTCACAGTAGTTTCCCTAAGAAGTGTTCTTCTTGTCCAGCAAATAAGTTTAGAGGGGTGACCTGATCTAGAAAGTATGGTGGTAGTTTAGTATTTTTCCCACTTCTGTACGATGCACTGAACTAAGCTCCGAGGGATGTTCAATGCCATTGAAATGGTACCCTTCCACAGATTTGTGCTTCTCTATAATCACATCCCTGACTTGCTTAGAATGCTCTTTCATTTTCATTTTGATTCTTTCTTTTGAAAGTCTCTACCATACTGTGGGACCATACAGAGAGAGCGATATTTATCCTCACAGATTAATTTAAAGCAGGTGATCCACTAATTTCTTACACAGGTGGAGTCCACAAACAAATTCTGTGACTTATTGAGGTAATATATTGCACCTGAGCAAATTTAGGCTTGCAATTACAAAGGGTATGAATACTTTTTTATCTGATAATTTCACTTTTTCATTTTTAATAAATTGTTGAATGCTTTTGGAATTTTTCTTTTGATTTGACATGGTGCATGGATGACATTTCAAATTCTGAATGTGAGACAACAAAATGTGGAAAAAGGGTTGGGGCCTGAATACTTTTTCAACGCACTGTATATATATATATATATATATATATATATATATATATATATATATATATATATATCAATATATATTCAAAAGCAAGTCTTCTAATAAGGTTTGCGGGTTCAATAAAAAATAAAAGTTTTATCAACAAAAAATGTGGTATTGTTTTAAAAGAACAAAGTCTGAACAAAAAAAGTGCCCACGAAACTTTGAGTCATTTATAATCAGTCATGTCAGCTGTCTATTTTCAATGGGCATATTTGTGTTGTGTGAGAGGTAGAAGTGTCAGCCCTATGCATGAGAAATCTAAACATGTTGTAGTTGCACTCTCCTTATTTCTTTTATATTACAACCTCATTACTTCGGTTGTTGCTTATTAATATAGTATTAGACAGCTTTTTTTCTAAACTACAGGGTGCAATACATCTAAAGGGAGAGAACTTAATTTCCACAAAGCATACACACTTTTATTGAAAGAAAATAAAGAGCTGGAACTGCACAAACACCCTGTAGCAGAAAAACGTCAGAAAGCTTAGATTTCTGCAGTGAAAGCACTGGTTTGCACATTTATTAAACAATAAAACAAACAAAGCCAAGAAACAAGACATGGGAGCCAAAATAAACAGTTAAAACAAAACAGATACGACTGCTTAGTCTCAAAACACAGCACACTCACCCACTCACCAAAACTCCTCTCAAGCACCTTCACCAAACAAACAAAAGATTTTACATCCCCTATATATGTCACGGCCAATGTCCGAAGACAACCAATGATGTCAATGGCCGGGCATTGTAGTCAGTGCCCAAGAGCATCAGCCAATGACAGCATTGACTGGGCATTGACATCATTGCCCGATTTTGTCGGTCAATCTTGTTATAAAGACCTAAGTAACAACAATGGTCGGGCAATGACGACATTGCCCAATACTAGGTGCCCAATATTGAAACAATCGTAAATACAATTACTAAAATATACTGGAGGCAAAATAAATAAATAAATAAATAAAGCAACCCCTGTATATTTTGAATACTTTGTGGCTTTATTCAACAAAACATATTCAATATTTAAAAGAACCAACTAAACAGATTTAAATTAACAACAATGCATACACCATTTTAGAAACTACTGACTATCAATTTATAACAAACAGCTCTATAAATCAAATACTTTCTCAGCTATTATTTTTAAAAAAAGAGACGAAAAGAGATACAATTTACACCTCACTGAAACAACTGATTAATAGCAAATATGAAGTGGGAAAATGTATCAAACTCAAAATATTTATTTACACAACATTTGCAAATGCTCTGAATAAAAAATGAGAGAAAAGTAAAAAAAAACATATATGCTTTGAAACACAAAACCAGTAAAAAGGTAATAACAAACCGATTACTAGAAGATGAGTTAATTGGGAAACAAATAGAAGTCCTGACAATCAAAATGCTGTATCTTTGTTTAAATATCCCGAAATATCCAGTGCCCCAAAAATATATTTTTAATCCAAAAAATAACTGGGGGAAGATACAACAGCAGGGAAAGGCATACACAGTAATAACACAGCTGTGTTGTAGTTTTTGGTTGTTATTTATAGCTTTTTTGTATCTTTCCATAAGCTATACTGACTGAACTACAATGGATTACAAACTTTACAAGCAACTCTGCATTACCCAGAACGTCTTTTTTCAAGGGTTCCTAATAGAAAAGCTAAAAATGGGCACATTTTTTCTTTCTGTGTACCTTTTTCTTATAAAATAGTGTTGCCTTGCCAGGCTTACAACTGCTAAAAATAAGAAATCGCTTATCGTCCCTCTTGTAAGGTATTTCCTACAGACTGGCAAATTACTCACATTGCCCGAGACTCACTGGGCATTGTTGACAATGGCCGGCCAATGACCAAAGTACTCTACATTTCTGTTATGAAAATAACATCTCCCAAAATTAGCGGCCAATGATGTCAATGGCTGGGCATTGTTGTCAGTACCCAAGAGCAGTGGCAAATGATAGCATTGAGCATTGACCATAGCATTGATAGCATTGGAGTTTCAAACATTGGCTGTAACATATACATGGATGTATTTAACCTCATCCCTGCCACCATTATATTCCCCTACACACTATATACACCAGCAGGGTCTTCACCCTGCCACACACCCACATTAGAAGGATGGCAACAAATAATGTGTTTTTATAAAATGTCAAACTAAGCGCCCTGACACACACATTGGCGGCACCTTTAACTTTCATTTTTGTTTATGTACAATCCAAGTGGGCAGCACACATATTTTAGATTTGCCAATAATTACATAACATTTAAAAAAATCCCTTTATTTTTAGAAAACCTCATTGACGGCAGTAACGCTTTTTTATTTCCAGTTGTAGCTTGAGGCTCTTAATATGTAAATAAATGATCTCCAGCATGAACCAGCACTTTGACTAAAACTCTAAATTTGCAGTTTAACATATCATTTGGGATATTTGGTTGATAAGAAATCTGCAGGCCAATTGGATTATACATTGTATAGTTAGTTTCCTATGTGTAAAATGTGTTTGTTAAATGGACTGAGATGACCTCTTTAGGTGGACTCGGTACAGTTTGTTTCCTAAGCGGACTTTGTTGTTCACACTTCACACCAAACGTAGTGAGTGCAGGCCAAACTCTCTAAACTGACCCCTTAGTGAACAGAGCCAAAAGAAAAATGCCTTTTCCTAATTGTTAATCCATAAAAACCTTGCCAAACTAGTTTCTTAATTTCTTGTTTATCTTATTGTATGCATTTCCAACTCTCTCAACTTACAGGCCTCACATTTTAAAGTATAACATAAAAAATACAATGCAGAGAATTTGTGTCCAGTAGCCTACTGAGTGACAGCACATCCAATGTAATAAATAAATGCTATAAACCCTAGCCTACTGCAGTCTGATGCCAGTTACAAGATGGCCAAAGTTGGATAGAGGTATGTATATAATTTTTTCTTCTGTTTAATAAAGTATTGTAGTATTCAAATAGCCTACAAGTAGGCTAGTAAAAATGCAATCATTTTCATATCTCACTTTCATTCATTTTCCTTATGATTTGTTATATTTCCAGGTAGCTAAAACCTCAGAAAATCAATATAACATACCTGTATGTATCTTGTGGTAAATATGTTTGATGCAGCTTGCCACAAATATATCGAAATACATTACAGTGAAAAGTTATTTTAAACCTACATGATAATTTTACAAAGATATTTCCTCATACAACTGACTAAGAAAGATATTTTTTTTATTAAAATAAACTACACACTAATACACTATTTTAACCTACACTACCGGTCAAAAGTTTTAGAACACCTCAATTTTTCCAGTTTTTATTGAAATTTACGCAGTTTAATGTCTCATTGTACTCTGAAATTAAAGCATAGAACAAATAAACAATTGGAGAAAAAGAAAAAGAAAAAAAAGAAATCATGGAATCGTTTTATTTAACAAAACTTTACTCAAAGTAGCCACCTTTTGCAGCTATAACAGCCAAACACACTCGTGGCATTCTTTCTACAATGGAAATCAAATATTGTTCGGAAAGTTCTTCCCAACACTGTTGCAGAAGTTCCCACAAATGTAGGTTGCTTTGCTTTCACCCTTCTGTCCAGTTCATCCCAAACCAGCTCGATGGGATTTAAGTCTGGAGACTGTGTTGGCCATTCCATGATTTGAAGTCTACCGTCTTGTTCTTTTCTTCTAAGGTAGTTCTGACATAGCCTGGAGGTATGTTTTGGGTCATTATCTTGCTGTAGGATGAACCCCTGACCAACTAGGCGTATACCAGAGGGTATTGCATGGTGCTGCAAAATGCTGTGGTATCCGTTTTGGTTCAGGGTGCCACTCACTCTGTGCAAGTCGCCAATTCTGGATCCAGCAAAAGAGCTCCAGACCATCATGCTTCCTCCTCCATGTTTGACAGTTGGTGTCACACACCGAGGAACCATCCTTTCGCCTACTCAACGGTGTACAAAAACCCTGCGTGATGAACCGAAGATTTCAAATTTTGATTCATCAGTCCATAAGACCTTCTTATAGTCATCAGTAGTACTGGCGGTGCTTCATGGCCCAGACAAGCCTCTTTTTCTTATTTTGCCATCTTAGCAATGGCTTTCTTACTGCCACTCGACCTGTCAAACCTGCAGCTCGAAGTCTTTTCTTCACAGTTGAAACTGAGACTTGCTTACTTCGACCAATGTTCAACTGTGCTTGAAGCTGTTGTCCTGTGAGCCGCCTATCACACAAGCTGTTGACTCTCAGAAACTTGTCTTCTGATTCTGTTGTGGCTTTTGGTCTGTCAGACCTCTTCCTGTCAGAGTTTCCCTCAGCTTCCAAGTGCCTTTTGATGGTGTAGGAAACTGTATTCAATGACGTCTTGGCTTTCTTTGAAATTTCTCTAAAGGAAAGACCGATACTTTTAAGGGTTATAATGGTCTGTCTGTCTTCCTTTGTTAATTGCCTTTTTCTCGCCTTTATGAGAGCAATATATTACTTCCTGCAGTACAATACTGTCTAAATAATGCTTAAGAGGGTGTAATATCACAGTCTGTTCCAACACTGCTTTTATACAGACAGAGGGCTTGTAAGTAATCAACAAAAATTGGGATACCTGTAGGAATTGTTAGCATCAACTTTCAAGGCTTAGTTTACTACCATTGCTGCAGAACAGCTGTAAGTTGTTAACCCATTACTTGTTACCTGAAAAAGGCATTTTTGTATAACTCTGAAATGTACATTATTTTTCAGTTTTTGGTAACCTAAACTTTTTTTTTTTTAACCTCTGGCAGTTTACCGTTTACCTTTGTACCATTTCAGGTTATTCACTGGACTTGAACTGCTTAAATTTCAATAAAAACTGGAAAAATGGGGGTGTTCTAAAACTTTTGACCAGTAGTGTAAGTTAATTGTAAGTTGTCTCTACAATGCATCCATCAGAGCTGTTTATTTATTGTGTGTTCAGCAGCTTCCCAGTTTGCCTGTTCAACTGGCCGCTTTAAAAGTGTCACTTGTCCATTTGAACTTGAACCAGAGGTCATAGGTCAAAGTCATTGACATTTTTAGAAAGCTCTTTGTTGGTTTCTTATGTGTCCAATAGTACATATAGGCCTTTCTACAGTACTTATGGAGATAGAAGCTGTTAAAACAGCCTATTGTCCAGTTTGACCATGAACGAAAGGTAAAAGTCCAAAATATTTTTAGAAAGCTCTTAGTTGATTTTTATCTCTTAGATGAGTCTATCTGCAGTATTTAAGAAGAGTTTAGCTATTATATCAAATTAAATAGCAAGGACATATTTTATAGAGCCTACAATGTTTCCTATATGTGTTTAGTACAAACTATGGATCTATCTGCCCTCTTTCAGGAGTTATGTGAGTTGATTAGTTCAAAACTGTAGGAGATGCATTGACAAAAATCGGTCAGAAATGATGCTAAAATACTACACCTAGCTCTACAAAGGCCATAGGTCACGGGCAAAGACATATTTCTATAGCGCATACAATGGTTCCTATACGTGTTCAATACAAATTATGGGCCTATCTTCCCTCTTTCAGGAGTCATGAGCTGTCCAGTCTTAATAGTCATTTTTTAATTAGCCAAATGTCCATTATCTTAATCTAGGAAGGTCATAGGTGAACGGAAAAAATGTTGGTCTTATAGAGAACCAATGGATTCCTATACATGTTCACTGTTGGTCTTATAGAGAACCAATGGGTTCCTATCTTGTCCCCGTAAGGACTTATAAGCGGTTTAATTTTTGGGGGTCATGACCTGTGACCGCCAAATTCATAAGTCTGATCGGCTCCAGAAGTAATAGCAACTCAAGTCAGATAGAGTGCAATAGTTGTGCCAAGTTTGTAGTTGATCAGGTCAAAGCTCTAGGAGGAGATAGGTTCCAAAAAATCGGTCAGAAACATGGAATAAGATTAAAGAAACCGAGAGAAAACAATGTCTGCATTTTACAACACAGGCAATAAAAAGTATTATATTTTAACAAAAGTAATTTCTATCTGAACTATGGTTGTTGATTGCCATTAACATTTTATGTCCAAAAGCAAAGCAAAACATTTGACTTAATCTCACAAATCCTGACTAATTTAACTATCATACTAAATTCAGCTTCTTTTTATATAATATTGCCATATAATCCAAACACAACATACGTTGAAACAAAATAATGTAAATCAGTAGATTTAATAGTTTTAAAACATAAACAATTTTTAAATCAAGAAAACGTGAATACGATAGGCCTACTTCTGCCAGCATTAAACAGTAGACAGGCTCCTAGAACGAACAGGAGACGACCCGGTAGTAGTCGTCCACATCGGTACAAACAACATTGGAAGAGACAGACCAAAATCCCTGCAAAACAAATTCAGAGAGCTAGGAAGGAAATTAAAAGAGAAAACCAAAACTGTGGTATTTTCTGGTATACTACCCGCACCTTGCAAAGGACCATATGGACAGCTGGAAATAATTAATCAAAACTAATGGCTGAAGACGTGGTGCACACGGGAAGGCTTCACCTATCTTTATCATTGGACCACATTCTACAAGGAGGACTATCTGTATAGACAGGATGGACTGCATATAAATAACAAGGGAACTAGTCTACTCGGAGAAAAGATCCTCGAGCAGGTTCGGAAGCATTTAAACTAGAAAGGAAGGGGGGAGAAATCAACAAAAAAACAGAAGGGAGACCGCATCAAAACAAGAACAACAACTCAGGTAAGACAACCATTAAATGTATTTATCTAAATTCTAGAAGTATCAGAAATAAAATTCTAGAACTTGAAGCTACTGCACTAACAGGTAACTATGATGTGATAGGTGTTACAGAAACGTGGTTATCTGAGAGTGATGGGGATGAATATAATATTTGTGGGTATACACTGTATAGGAAAGACAGGCAGGACAGAAGAGGAGGAGGGGTAGCGCTATACATAAGAAACAGTCTTGAAGCCCAGGTGTTAAACCTGGACAAAGAAAATAAAACCGAATCAATATGGGTCAGAATAACAGACAAAAATTCAAAAGGCATAATAATAGGAGCATGCTATAGACCGCCAGATTCAGACGGTGAGCAAAATAATCTGTTATACAATGACATTAGAAATGTGTGTAGCAAAGGAGAAGCCATACTAATGGGGGATTTCAACTTCCCCCAAATAAAATGGGAAAACCCGGTGGGTAGCACGAAGGATGAAATTGAAATGGTGGAAATGACAAATGACTGCTTCCTAACACAATTTGTGAAGGCACCCACTAGAGGGGAGGCATGCCTTGATTTAGTCTTTTCAAATAACGAAGACAGAATAACTAAAACAGAGGTCAGAGAACCACTGGCAAACTCAGACCACAACATGGTCTCATTTGAAGTGTTTTTTAAATCCCCAAAAGTAAAGACTAAAGCTAAGGTTTACAATTTTAGAAAAGCAAACTATGAAGGTATGAAACAGAGACTAACAGAAGTAGATTGGAGTAAAATAGAGAAAACACCCACAGAAGAAGGATGGTTGTTCTTCAAAAATGTAGTACTAGAGGCGCAAAACAATTATATCCCTAAAGTAGACAAATCTAAATGTAAAACTAAATTGCCAAAATGGTTTAATAGATCAATTAAAAAAAATATTCAGCGAAAAAAGGCACTTTACAGAGCATTAAAAAAGGACCAAAAAGAAAGTACGCAGAAAGAGTACACAGAACTGCAAACGCAAGTCAAAAAGGAAGTTAGAAAGGCCAAGAGAGAAATAGAAATGAACATTGCTAAGGGAGCTAAAACCAATTCCAAAATGTTTTTCCAATATTACAACAGCAAGAGAACATTCAAAGAGGAGATTAAATGTTTAAGAGATACAAATGGCAAAATCGTAGAGGAAGAAAAAAAAATAGCAAATATGTTAAATGATTACTTTTCACAAGTTTTTACAAAGGAAGATACTGACAACATGCCCCACATGTCATCCAGTTCCTATCCAGTTTTAAATAACTTTAGCATAACTGAGGCAGAAGTGTTAAAGGGACTAGGAGCTCTTAAAATAAACAAATCCCCTGGGCCGGATGAGATCCTCCCAGTAGTACTCAAAGAAATGAAAGAAGTAATTTACAAACCGCTAACCAAGATCATGCAGCAGTCTCTTGACACAGGGGTGGTACCGACAGACTGGAAAATTGCAAACGTAATACCGATCCACAAAAAGGGAAACAAAACTGAACCAGGTAACTACAGACCAGTAAGCCTGACTTCTATTATATGCAAACTTATGGAAACTATAATAAGATCCAAAATGGAAAATTACCTATATGGTAACAGGGTCCTGGGAGACAGTCAACATGGTTTTAGGAAAGGGAGATCGTGCCTAACTAACTTGCTTGATTTTTTTGAGGATGCAACATCGATAATGGATAATTGCAAAGCATATGACATGGTTTATTTAGATTTCCAGAAAGCTTTTGACAAAGTCCCGCACAAAAGATTAATTCTCAAACTGAACGCAGTTGGGATTCAAGGAAACACATGTACATGGATTAGGGAGTGGTTAACATGTAGAAAACAGAAAGTACTGATTAGAGGAAAAACCTCAGAATGGAGTGTGGTAACCAGCGGTGTACCACAGGGATCAGTATTAGGTCCTCTGCTATTCCTAATCTACATTAATGATTTAGATTCTGGTATAGTAAGCAAACTTGTTAAATTTGCAGATGACACAAAAGTAGGAGGAGTGGCAAACACTGTTGCAGCAGCAAAGGTCATTCAAAATGATCTAGACAAGATTCAGAACTGGGCAGACACATGGCAAATGACATTTAATAGAGAAAAGTGTAAGGTACTGCACGCAGGAAATAAAAATGTACATTATAAATATCATATGGGAGATATTGAAATTGGAGAAGGAATCTATGAAAAAGACCTAGGAGTTTTTGTTGACTCAGAAATGTCTTCATCTAGACAATGTGGGGAAGCTATAAAAAAGGCTAACAAGATGCTCGGATACATTGTGAAAAGTGTTGAATTTAAATCAAGGGAAGTAATGTTAAAACTGTACACTGCACTAGTAAGACGTCATCTTGAATATTGTGTTCAGTTCTGGTCACCTCGCTATAAAAAAGATATTGCTGCTCTAGAAAGAGTGCAAAGAAGAGCGACCAGAATTATTCCGGGCTTAAAAGGCATGTCATATGCAGACAGGCTAAAAGAATTGAATCTGTTCAGTCTTGAACAAAGAAGACTACGTGGCGACCTAATTCAAGCATTCAAAATTCTAAAAGGTATTGACAGTGTCGACCCAAGGGACTTTTTCAGCCTGAAAAAAGAAACAAGGACCAGGGGTCACAAATGGAGTTTAGAAAAAGGGTCATTCAGAACAGAAAATAGGAGACACTTTTTTACACAGAGAATTGTGAGGGTCTGGAATCAACTCCCCAGTAATGTTGTTGAAGCCGACACCCTGGGATCCTTCAAGAAGCTGCTTGATGAGATTTTGGGATCAATAAGCTACTAACAACCAAACGAGCAAGATGGGCCGAATGGCCTCCTCTCGTTTGTAAACTTTCTTATGTTCTTATGTTCTTGACATGATTTACATGAGGTCAAAATACATAACAGTGCATCAGGCAACACATCCTATTATATAAATATGCTTGTTAACCAGTAGCTGTTCCTATTAATTACATGGGAGCGGCTTTCCAGCTCTCTTTGCTAGAATAATTCTGAGTAAATGCTTTAAAAAAAATGTATGTTGTCAGAAGGGTTGGACATTGAGAGCCTTTTTTAATAGAATGCAATGATTTTAGTACATCACAAAATACCCCATTATATTTCTTATCAAACATGGTATCACAACAAGAAAACCGGAAAACAAACAAACTCACACTATGACCTTGTCTGCTGTCGTGTCTGTTACTGTTCTGTGCTCTGATTATTACTGTAGTGCTGCATGTTTCTGATAGAAAGCTTCTCAAAGCCTTCTTATATCAGTAACTGATATTTGAGTAGCCTCTTTGATACTGCATATTTTTAAAACCACTCATTGCAACAAAATACTGTTTCCTTTGCTTCGGTGACATTTTTCCACTCCACAGACTATGTTAGTAAGCAACATTTTCTCACTGTCTCTGAGTTCCATTGATTTTTCTTAAACTCTGTCTGGGAGGAAAACAATGTTGCATCAAAACACTGAGGCTCATAAATCTAAACTAAGGTAATGCTGAAAGACCTTTTTGTTTGTATTAAGTTGTACTGATTTTCATACAGAAAACATTTCAGGTACTAGGGGTGTGCAGAAAATTCAGATTACACACACAAACAATGTTATACACAAATCAATAAAAACAAAATACTTTACCAAGCATGCTTTACACAAATATTTTACCAAATTAATCACGATGCTTATTTTAAAGTATTTTGGGTGTTTAAATACATTGCACAGACTCTCTATTTGAATTTCATTACTGAACGTTTTCAAATCAGTGTTCCAAAAACTGTAGGCCATGTTTTACTAAGCATGTTTAAACTTAATAATACGCTTCAGTAATACATGTCCAAACGTTAATTTATTGTGTGAAGATGTCACATGAGGATTCTGTTTATTCATTTTGAATCTGACAATCTTGAGCAGTAATAGATTTAATGTCACGCAATTACCGCCCAGGTAGTTTTTGTTTTTTGCTCACCCCATTGTATGACTACAACATACTGTGGTAATTAATCTCAGCATACAAGAAGTTTTTTTTTTTTTAATTTCTTGAGATTAAACATTCATCATGGTACTCTGATTAGGGTTTGATATTTATGTTGCTATAATAATGTTAATCGCAATAGCAATAATAAGAATTGCTGTTGTACACAATAAAACTTTAATATGCATTAGTAGAAGCATAACTGTACAACAGTTTTATATTTACAGTAACTTTTTTGGTTCACCACTGAATAACACCTTAACGGGAAGCCATCTTGCTGGTTTGTTTACAACCAGGTTCGTATATCGTTAAACACATTGCTAAGCTAATAATATATTGAACATTGATGATTTGTCAGTAGCATGTCTTTGCACACTGCCCATCTTCTGAAAGTCATGAATGATTGACATTATTTACAATATGTTGCTGAAACACAGGTCTATCCTTTTAAAAAAAATTCTCGGATATTATCAGTTAAAACCAAAAACTTCAAGCTCTACGTGTAAACAACAGGAACACTAATCAAGGGGGCCTGACTGATGGTACAAAAGGGGTCTGTAGCGATCTGTACCTTTGTTATAGTTGCAAGCGAACCCACAAAGTATAATGATAAAGTAGCCATGAGTGTTTAGTGTTTGTTTGTTTTGTCATGTCTAATTGTACTCGTTTGTTCTTGTTAGATGGCTAACACGTACCGGGAACTGTTGCTTAAGTCCAGCACCAACCCGGACAACATTTCACCATTGTGCACTAATAAATTGTATTTCACCACTTGCACATTAGCACTCACTCTGGACTAGTGACCTTTGTGTGTGTTATACTGGTTGTATTATTTCAGGACTGTAACCTGTTGTTTGGGACAGTGCAATACACATTGTTGACTATTGCCTGGGATTAGTCTTTGCAGTCGTCAGACCGGGATTACAAAATAAACATTTGTTTGAATCGAGAACTGTGTTGTCTGTCTTCTGTTTCATAATCACTTCACCTCTACACCGGCACTTTGCCACACTTCCAGATTTAAATTATGGGAAAACCTCAACATTAATAGAATTATATATTTAAGGGCAATTCTCATACCTCGCAATAAATTATTATGCCACCCTCGCTCTAACGTTCATAGAAAAGGATACATTTTAACATGGAAATTGGAAGGTTTCAAACCTCTGCTGGTAAAAGTAGTTTGAGATGAAATTGTAGCTCTTCTTAATATGCATGCTAATTGATAGATACTTTTAGAATGATTTTTCCGATTTAAGTAAACTATTAACCATTCATTAAAATCAATAAAAGAATAACCTGATTTGTTAATACATACTGTAATACGTAGTGGTAGTAATTTTGTTAAAATTAATTCCAGTATATAATAACTGGATATAATAACTAATAATAATAATAATACTTAAAACAAAGTTTAAAAAAAATATGGAATCAATTATTTCTTTAGAAATGGTTACATATTTTGAAATGTAGATATTTGGCTCAATGAGCAACATGCACTTAAAATGTACCTGAACCTGATTTTGCTGATCATGAAACACTCGATCTCATCTTAATTCCTCCATTTTAAGACATTAGATCAAGCTCTGACTCTGACCTTGCTCTGAAGCAAGATTGAAATAGGATCAGCAGGGCAATTGGAGACATCTGTAATTCAGGGTGTTACTTTTCATATAATTCAGTTTTCAACTTCTTTAAATTTTGGTGACATTCTTTTGGTTGCCAGACCCTCTGTGTATAAAACAATGCATCCATTTTGCTTCTAGCATCTTTTCTTGAGTTTGATTCAATATACCCCATTAGTGCACACTCCTATGCAATTTTTCCAATCCAATGTGCTTTTAACAATGGAAGAGTTAAGGCAGCGGGAACACTGATGCTGTTCACCATTGTTAAAGTACTGAGTTCCACTGCATAACATTGCACTCAGCAACAACACCCAGCAATCTCCAGCAGTGGTGTGCTTTTACATTCCAAATCTCTCACGCTGCATCTTCAACTGTCTTCAATGCCTACAACACACGTTAACAAAACAAACACACTGCCAATAAACTAGAATTAAAAACACATTTAGATTACAAAGAAATATAATGCATTTATCCGACAGTGTATTATTATTATTATTATTGACTCGTCCCGGCCTGTGCCTCAGGGGCCGCGGCTGATACACTGATACACTGATACAATAGACCTAGTATTGTATGCAGTTATTGGTACTGAAAGGTTCTGGAAAGTAGCAGACCTGTGTAAGGTGATCATTTGTTCAGTCTGTAACCATTGGCACATGTAACATGTTACAGAGTCTTCTACAGCTATGGCCAAAAGTTTTGCTTTACCTAGAATTTTAGGATTGAGACATAATAATAATAATAATAATAATAATAATAATAATAATAATAATAATAATAATGTAGATCTTTTATTTATATGTCACATTTTTCAATTTTTATTGAGTTTTTTTGTTAAAGGGGAATAACAAGGCTCTTTAAATGCTCTGCATGTATAACAAATGAGTCTCGCTGTGCCACTTTTGTTAAGTCAAGCCTTGGCCAGTATTTCAATTTTTTGTCAGCTTTCTGAGTCAGCTGGAAATGCAAGCATATTAGAGCCTTTCTGACACTGCTTTTACGTCATATCGGTGATAGCCACCCACACCTGTGAACACCAAGAGGGTGAATTATGTCAGAATGCAAAGTGTTTGGGTGCAAAAATAACAAAAGGAAAAACAGTAACAAAAAGTATTGATGTGTGCCTAAGCCTTTAAACCAACAAAGGGTGGCCATAACAAAACAATGGCTACATAATATAGGAATGGGACATCCGCTCAATAGAACACTATGTGTGACTGTAGAGCGAGTCAACGACAGGACGGCACACAAAGCGTGACAGAAGAGAGCTCCAATACATTCAATGTTAATTTGTTTTAATGGTTTTTATTTGATATACTGCTCAAGGAGAGGCTGAAAATGTGTCAAAAGCTTTAGTTAACATAAGTATATGGAAAACTACAAAGAAGTATGTAATTCAATATGTTAACGTAACGCAGCAGGTTTTATTTGAAGCAAAATGTATTCACTATATAGGGTGACGCAAAACCTTTGGCCACAGCTGTAGATATATACTCAAAGCAGCATTGCACTGCATTGTTGAAGAGGCTTTTGAGGAGATTTTTAAAAAGTCTACATTTCTTATTTGGCCCAAATCCATGTAGGTTTAGTCTTCTAAAATCTGTCCTTTTACAAACCCTTGTCTCTCACATATGTTTCAAAACTCATCAATTTGTATTTTTATTTCTATCAAACAATGCTTATGTCCTTCAAGCTGAATTTACTCTCTTGGTTCCCTATGAAAATTAGCAGTATTCTATCCATTCTGAAGCCACTTCCTGTGTCATGTCACCTGTTGGGTAAATTTCACCCCACCTAGTCACTGCCTTCTTTCCTGTCAATAGCCAATTAGCTGAACCTGACCAGCTTTTACCCAGTAACATGCTTTTATCCAGAAGACTTCCTGTTTTAATATGAAAATGCATGGCTGCATGTGTTTCTGCACATTTGAGACCTATGTAGCTATGTAATGATTCCATGCCTGTGCAGATGAAGTTTCTCAAAGCAGGACGTGGATGCGTGACATTCCTGTGCCCGAGTCCCGCTGTGTTCTCAAGCACTGCCAACTGAGATCTGCTGCAGTTTGCAACACATACTGAAAACAAGACCAAACTAATTCTGCAGCAAAATAAAACAGCACATTTAACACCACTGATTTTCAACAGTACGCTCAGCCTCCTGCGTTGCTTAATACATGAAATACTTGATTAAAAGTAGCTTTAGAAAACGGTATTTCTTTTAAAACACATTTTAATTTTACTACATACAAATACTGTTCAGAAACATCAAATGCTCACGTACAGCGAACTACATCTACGCAGGCGTCAAATCTACAGGGATGCAGAATTATATGGGGATATAAAAATCTGCGTAACACCGGGCCGTCTCCCCTCATCCTACGGAGACTCACTGAACGTGTAGCTGGTGCCGGCTGCTGCCTCCTTGGTCTATGTCATTCTGTCAAAGTGAGAGCCAGAATTCCTGTCCTTTGGAGTGCCCATATACTAAAATAAAGGGTGTGTAACACGTGCAGCATTTCTTGAGCTAAGATGACTGGCAAATTAATCATTTAGCTCGCCCTATTCATGCATATTATTATATTAGTGAATAGAGTGGTCACACCATCCTTTTTGCGCACAGTATGGGTTTCTCTTACCATGCAGTAATTCAGGTAATTTACCACTGTTTAGTGCGTGAGGCCCTTAGTATTAAGAGTATTGCAGCAATGCATGCATTTACCACAATGATAATTACCATGTCTAATTGCCATTAGCCAATTGTCACTGGGAGATGATTTGTACATAGAAGAAACAATTTCATCTTTAAGTTTCTGTCTCATTTAAAACAGAATCTCTGCAGAATAGTTGATAGTACACCCAGATTAGGGTCACATTTTAAAATACTCCAATGTTTCAAATTTTTTTTTTTTATTTCATTAGAGATATGATTGTGTTCCATTACAAACGTCCTTTTGTATTCATTTGGTTGGTCATTATTGACGGGTTCTATTAAATCTGTTCGTTTCAATTTTCCCACTTTGTTGTATGCCAATTTTGATATTGTATTACTATAACCTCTAGATTGAAACCGATTCTGCATGTGCAATGCTTTAGTAATCTAATGAGTTACTACAAACACTTTTTAAACGTAACAATTGCCCATAAGGTATATTAGAAATTAGATGTTTTGGATGATCACTTTTTACCTCTAAGATCGTGTTTCCAACAGTTGTCTTACGAAAAATAGAAGTGTCTAGTGTACCACTGCAATTTATCAAAATTAGTCAATCTAAAAAATGTATTTGTGATTAACTCTATTCTACTGTAAATCTTAAATTGAAATTATTTGAATTTGTATTCACTAAACATAATCAATTCGGCTTCAGATCCAGTCCATACCATCAAGATGTCATCAATATATCGTTTCCAGAAAAGTATGTTTTGCAAAGGAGTGTAGTTGGATCTGTCAATAAATAAGCTTTCCAGTAACCCATATATAACTTTGCATAGTTGGGTGCAAAGGATGACCCCATTGCTGTGCCTTGAATTTGTAAATAGTACTTATCGTTAAATAAAAAGTAATTAGGTCTTAACACAAATGTAGTTAATTGCAACAAAAAAATCTCTAGGTAAATCACTACTTTTTAAAGTGCCTAGGAGATAAATTGCTATACAAACTCTCCACATCAAAAGTAACCAAATAAGCCTTTGAAGGAACAGTATAATGTGCTAGCAATCTGATGACATCTCTAGTAACAGCAAAATACTTTTTTTACAATTTCTTTAATAAAATGGTCAATAAATTGACTTAAAGGTTCTGAAATAGACTCATTACCCGACACTACCAGTCTTCCAGGTGGGTTCAAAGCACTTTTGTGTATTTTTGATAGTGTGTAAAATACTGACGTTATTGGATATTGAACTCTCATACTGATTTGATGTGATCACATTGCTAGCCTTAGCTTGGTCTAAGATGTCATCCCTGTCTTGTTTAAAGCACATTATTGGATCTGAATGTAGGGGCTCATAATAATCTTTATTGTTTAGCTGTCTTCAATAACATAAGCATTAGCATTCTGAACAACAATAGAGCTGCCTTGTCTGCAGATTTAATAATCGCTTTATCATCTTGCAGTTCCTTAATTGCGTTACTTTGAGTTAAATTTATATTAAATAATTTTGAAGTTGGATGTTTCTTTACAATATTTTAAATATCCTTTTCTACTTGTTTTTAAAATGTACTTATAGTTGGATTTGGACCTCCCACAGGGAAAAAGGTAGATTTTTTCTTAAATTTACTTAGAGGGTTATATTCAATAGTACCTGTAGTGAATTTCTTTTTTGCAATTTTTTTTTTTTTTTTATTGCAACTGTCTGAAAAACTTAAAACAATCAATTTTTTAAATTAAATGCATTAAGTTTGGTACTAGGTACAAAAGCAAGTCCTTTACTTAAGGCTGTTTCTTGAACTTTAGTTAATGTCTGTTCAGACAGATTCATTACCCGTATGTCTGACTCCTGGAGCTGATTCTGTGCCCTGTTGTATGTTATCCTTTGTTTCCTCCTGCCTCTCCTTGTTTTCTTCAGATGGTACTCTGCTGATTTCCTTCTGAGTTGGGAGGATAGTCTAAAAAATGGGCTGATCCTGAATTTAGTAAAGAGTCACTTCCTGTTATCATTTTAGCCAGACGTTCCCGAAATTGCCCCCGTCGTTGATTGACATTTTTGCGATTATCTTGCCAATTATATACAGTCCCATTTTTATAGTCTTCAGAGTCCCTTTGGAATTTCTTTAATTTCTATGTTTTTAATTCATTATCAAGTTTATTCAAATCATTTGTGGTTTTCTTTTTGTTGATTTCATTTTTTCTTGCAGCTTCTCCTTTAATTGAATTACTTCAGTTTTCATAGAAACACTCTGTTTGGTTTGTTCAATTATCAGTAGTGTTAAATCTAATGAGCATTTGTTTAACATCAGTTCCCATCTTTTTACAAATGTTGTATCTCTAGCTCCAAATGTCGGTTTCTTGTTCATGGAATTTGTTTTGATCTCAAATGCTCAGAAAGTGTAATGGCATGCCAGTTCAGTCACCTCGGGGGTCAATCATTGTGTGTAAATCCTCAAACAATAATTGTGGAAGGATGATGTCTTTGGCTTGTTTATCCATGATTGATAGAAATTGATCTTGTAAATCCAAGTTATTTTCAAATTGCCGAAATCATACTGTATCTCCAGTGAAATAACAAAAATAAGTTTGAAACATTGAAGTAATTTAAAATTTTGACCCTAATATGGGTGTACTATCGACTATTCTGCAGAGATTCTGTTTTAAATGAGACAGAAACGTAAAAGATGAAATTGTTTCTTCTATGTACAAATCATCTCCCAGTGACAATTGGCTAACGACAATTAGACATGATAATTATCATTGTGGTAAATGCATGCATTGCTCCAATACTCTTAATACTAAGTATTTTAACCATTCACATGCAGGTAAAAAATACAAAATACAATGTTTCATCAGTTGCAATACAACTCATGTCATTTACATGCTTACATGTCCTTGTGGCTTAGTATATATTGGTCAATCAAAACTAAATTTAAAAACAAGGATAGTGAAACATAAGGCAGCTATTCGCAATAATAACTTAGACTGTGCAATTGCTAGACATTATCAAACAGTGAAACATGATTCAGTTTCAAGCCTTACATTTGTCGGGTTAGAAAAGGTGTCAATACTCGAGAGAGGGGGAAATATATTAAAGTTACTATTAAAAAGGGAAGCCTATTGGATATTTACTGTAAAAACAATGGAACTGCATGGCCTCAATGAGAATTTAGACCTTCTACCTAATTGCTGTTTGATTTTGATTGAAAAATTCTAGGCTATTCATCTATCAATTAAATGAAGAGACGACATAAGTACTAACAAAGTGTTGCATTAAGATTTATACTTGCCATTAATTTGTTAATTGATATTATGATTGAATGTAATTAACAATGACCTGTGTAAAGAGAGTTGCTGCTCATATTTGATCATTGTATTCACCACCTGACAAAGACTTGTTCGAGTCGAAACACGTCGTGGACGTGGACTTTTAAATCTCCTGTTTGTCTAAAAATAAAGAGAATCATTAATCTTTGAGTTAGTGTGTAACATTACGGAGTTTGTCTCGATCACCCTAAGCCATAGGAAACTGAAGTTTGAAAGACTCAACCCCACTTATTGGCGTATGTTAAGAGACAATCATTTGTACCATATATATATATATATATATATATATATATATATATATATAATATTGATAACTCCAATATGGAATATATATATATATATAAACCTAAATTATCAAAAAATAGTTCCTAAATATTTGCTGTATGCGGTAATATCAGATCTGCAAGTAGATTCCTGGGGTAGTAAAGTAAACACAGTCTGAAAGAATGTTCAAGCAATTATGCAAGGTAAATAAGACATAGATTACTATAAACATGGGAAAAATACTGCGTTAAAATATCCCTGTTTATTTTGTGTGGCGTTGTGCCAAAACATTCTGCAAAAGACAGTCTGTGTAAAGATAACATTGTACACAGAACCAGAAAATAATATAACATCTTCACAAGTTAAACATTAAGTTAACCTGGCACAGCTACAGCACGTGGCTATTGCTTTTACAGACCCTGTTCAGGAAGCTCTATATCAGTTTCGTGTCAGCCCATATTCATCAATGCATTTATTTATTTATTTATTTATTTATTTATTTTTGGGGTTGATGACTCAGGAAAAGGTCAAGGCGATGGTACTGTAGACTTTCACAAGCCGCATGTTCTCTGGTACTGAAACAACATAAATTTGTTTTATGACAACAGGGATGTCACTGGTGCACAGAAATACTGGTTCTACTAGTACTGTATGTAGCATGTACTGAATGGAAAAAGAACGGATACATTTTTCTCAAGATGTATTGTCATCTTGCCTCCCTTTTTGGTGTAGAAATGTCAATGTGCTATAATCTTAGGGATCCCCACGATTTTATATCAGTGGAATTATTTTTAGCCACTGCTTGTGAATTTGAATTCCTGACACAGCAACTAACTTAGCTTATCATCAGAGTACATGCAGTCAGTGCATTAGGCAACCCTGTTGCTATGGAAAACACCCCCTCTGTAATGAGCCAATTATAACCTAAAACCTTTTAAAATTGTCAGACAAACACAGTTTGCAGGTAATATCTACCATTTGATACAAAGTGTGTTTCTATCATAGCATGCCAACATTTTATCTATCATGCTTCATCAAATAGAAACGTAAGCAACAGTGAACAAGGAGTACTACAGTTATTATTTAATTAGACACTTCTTTCCAGATATGAATACATTTTAGATTCACCCTCTGACATTTCCATAATAAGACTTTTTTTCAGTTTTACTGAATTGTGTGATGGTTTTATAGATGTCAACTGATGTCCACTGGAGTTTAAACTGAAGGAACTAATTTCAGATACCCAGGCCTCCAGAGGTGAAAGACATGAAAACTAGTGAAATATTATTCTCTGCCGTGTAAAACATCAAATACTTTTATATTTTTTAAACTTTTTTTTTCATAGGTGAAAGACAAGAATCACGCGGAAGGGCTTCATGAAACATTGTGGTTTAATATACCTTTCCTTCAGGAGTCATCTACATTTCAATGAGATTTCTCAAGCAAACTCTGCCTGGGGACTATGTTCTCATTTGATCAGAACTGAACCAAATCATTCATCTATCCTTAATATAATACATATAAACCCTGTGGTAAAGGTATATGAACGTACACTGAGACCGAATAGCTTTATGCCATCTGATGGAGCAAAGAGCCATTGCAGCTGTTAATCTTACAGACATTCCCCACAGCTAAGCTCAAAAGCACAATTCGGTGCTGTTCCCAGCTTCCCATTCTTCATTTTAGTACTGCCATTGTATTAGTTGTGCCAAAAACCTTTTCATCTAGCTGTTTAAGAAAAGATGGAATGTAAGAGTTTCACACTTAGCCCAGGCAACCTCTGCTGAACAGAATACATTTCTTTCGTCCTTAACATCACAGAGGAATGTGCTAAGCATTACAAATGCAGTTTCCCACACTAAAATGCAATGGCTGCACAAAAAATATGTCTTTCTTCCTTGACCTTTATCAAGTCTCTTTCACAGTAAGTCTAGCGTCTATTTATTAATGGTCACACTGTTAATATTACTAGACATTGTATGTTTTATAGATAGTAGTGAGTGAATAATAGGTTTTGGCACATCTTTGTGACCATACACTAGGGATTTTCTCTCATTAGACAGATATTGTATGTCTGGCACTGCAATGACTTTTTACCAGTTGATGTGGGTGCGGCTTAAATAGGACATTACTGGCAATATGTTAATCTAACACACTGGCAGCTAATTTTCTTGATGCACATATGTGGTGAAATAATAGATTCAAGCAAGTGAGACTGAATAGCTTTCTGTTTGTAGCAATATACATGTGAAAGAGAACACTCACTATGATGAATTAAAAGTATTTTACATGTTAATATGATTGAGATATATAGATATAGCAAAGATAGACACAGTTTTAATTTCAGAAAATGTTCATCCAATTATAATGACTGTGCATTGTGCAGTCAGCTAGACCACATGTTAATGGAAGTCAAACTCATTATAACATATCTTAAAAGCAATAACAATATTCTGTGAAAAATTAACAATTTAAGGATGCACCTACTGTGCCTTGCAAAAGTATTCAGACCCTCTCACAATTTTCACATTTTGTTCCTTTAAAGCTTACAGGCATGACACTTTGAAGTAGGAATTAATATCTGTCATATACACAACCTATGCCACACATTCAAGGCAAAAACAAAAAAGAAAGATGTAAATAGATAATTAATAAGAAATAAAAATGACAAAGTCATGATTGCATAAGTATTCAAGCCCTTTGCTGTGACAAACCTAAATTAATGACCTTAATGAGCCACACAATTAGTTGAATGGCCTCTGTGTGCAATATTAGTGGTTCTCATGATTTCAGAATAAAAACACCTGTCTCTTTGAGGTTCCTTGGTCAGGCAGTGAATTTCAAGCAAAGACTCAACCATGAAGAACAAGAAGCTTTCCAAGCAAATCAGGGATAAAGTCACCGAAAAGCACAGATCAGGAGAAGAGGAAAAACATATCAAAGTTTCTGAGTATCCCTGTGTGCACAGTCTACTCAATCATCAAGAAATGGAAGGTGCATTGTACCACCCAGAACTGTCTAGATCAGGCCAACCCTCCAAACTGAGCAGCTGGGCAAGGAGGAAACTGGTGAGGGATGCCACTGTGAGGCCAACGACAACTATAAAAGAGCTACAGAGTTCAATGGCTGGGATGGGAGAAAATGTGCATCAGTCAACAATATCCAGAACATTTCACGAAAGTAGCCTGTATGGCAAGGTTGCAACAAGAAAGCCATTACTAAAAAAATAGCCATCTCAAAGCCAGCATGGAGTTTGCAACAAAGCACCTGAGTGAGCCTGCAAAAATGTGGCAAAAGGTGTTGTGGTCAGATGAGACCAAATTGGAACTTTTTGGTCTAAATGCCAAGTGTTATGATTGGCACAGACCCAACATAGCACATCTCCCAGTCAACACCATGCCTACAGTCAAGCATGGTGGTGGCAGCATCATGCTATGGGAATGCTTCTCCTCAGCAGGGACTGGAAAGCTTGTTAGGATTGAAAGAAAAATGGATGGAGCGAAGTGCAGGCAAATACTTATGGAAAACCTGTTTCAGTCTGCTATAGACTTAAAACTGGGGCAACAATTCACCTTTCAGCAGGACAATGATCCAAAGCACAAGGGCAAAGCTACACTGGAGTGGCATAAGAATACGAAAGTGAATGTCCTTGAGTGGCCCAGTCAAAGTCCTGACTTGAATCTTATTGAGAATCTGTGGAAAAACTTGAAAACTGCTGTCCATAAGCTATCCCCAAGCAACTTGAGAGAGGTTGAACAAATCTGCCAAGATGAACGGGCACAAATTGCACCAAGCCGGAGTGCAAAGTTGGTAGAGACTTACCCAAAAAAACTTGTGGCTGTAATTGCTGCCAAAGGTCTTTCAACAAATATTGAGCTGATGGGTCTGAATACTTATGCAATCAACATATTTCAGTTTTTTCTTTTTAATTTTTGCTGACATTTACTGTAACTTATTTTACCCTTAGAAGTCTTCGGTTTGAGCATTCAAGTTTAGAATAAAATACTAAGTTTAAAAAAATGTGTATGCATCATTTTGTAATTTCACAAAATGGGACGCATAGGAAGGGTCTGAATACTTTTGCAAGGCACTGTATATATCTACAATATCTACATATGTGATTGTTATATTGTTATTAAATTGGTCAGTTATGAATTTTTTTTTTTTTACATTATGTTCTTGCAATGAAAATGTCTTGTAAGCTAAACAACATCATCTGTCATCATAGACTCCATTCTAACTAGGTACAAGATACATACAACATTCATGTTCATGTCTGTCATCAAAATCTGCATGAGACTTATTTGTATTTTTTCATGGAAACCCAGCCAATGTGGAATTTCTATACTGCATGGAAACCCCACCATGCTATTTCCCTACAGTAGTCCCACCTGCTCTGTTCCTTTCTTAGTTAAGGTAATTTATTAAGTGTCTGACAGAAAGGTACATGAATCACTGTGCTATCCCAGTTATGTATTTCTGCATAGACATTGCAAATTGACATGAAATCAGAAGCTAGAACATGGTTTACATAAGATTACCCTTGGTTTACTTAGTTAAAAAAGTTTTTCTTTTATCTTAACTGAAAGTTCCTGTTAGTTTAAACAGACAGTCCTTTTAAGGT
Organism: Polyodon spathula; assembly: GCF_017654505.1. NCBI lineage: Eukaryota > Metazoa > Chordata > Actinopteri > Acipenseriformes > Polyodontidae > Polyodon > Polyodon spathula. Next base: position 36,048,089 of record NC_054548.1, read on the forward strand.
CAAGTCTCATTTACCATGATAAAGCATAGCATACTACTTACTAACAACCAATAAGCGTATGCAAAATGTTAAATAATGTGGGATCGCAAAAGCCAAACGCAATGCATACCTCATTGAAAATCAGCCATACCATAAGAAACAAGCAAACAAAAACAACCCACTAACCTTTTTTATCACCAAAATAAAGAGTTTGTTGAGCTGGGTTTGACCACTGGAGGGAGGTGTTGTCATTATGATCTACCCTGCAGGTCAGGTTTGCAGTTCCTCCTTCAACAACTGTCACATTCTGAGTAATGGGAAAGCTCCCCTGGCTGCCTGTGAAAGAAGAAGAAATCAAGGAATGTATAATACTCTAAGAAAGAATATAGAATAACAAGAAAAAATACTAGGAAAGAATAAATCGCTTAACGTAGCAAGAACAACAAGGTTATCCAGTGACTTTATTTTACTCTTACAGTACTACTGACGTACAACAATTGACAATGCAATAGTTGTTGCTTTAAGTGGTAAAATGCTAAAGTAAAATGAGACAGCTTTTAAAGTTATTAATAACATTTTTAACAAGAAACAATCTATATTGCTAGCCTAGTTGTCCTGCGTATTACAGGCCATACACATAAACATGTGTAATACAAGCTAGAAAAGTGAAAGGAATAAGCACTGCACTTAATGTGATGTTGTGTTGTTTATGATCCCAGACATTGTTCTCTGGCTCTAATTGGAGCATGCTGTAATTACTCTATTTTCTTGCGGCTGTTTTTGCAGCTGTGCAGCAAATTTGCACAAATGTACAATTTTAATCCCCAACATGAAAAATAATATACAATTATATACATCTCTGTGTCTATGCTGACCTTCTGTATCTTTTTATCTACACAGTATATACGTAATTGGGAACATGGTTGGTTGGAATATATAAATAATTCCTGCTCCTTCGTACAGTATTTTCAACATTCTGCTCTTTTAATTCTCGAGGGATAAAGTGTCTCAACACAGCACTGTACTTGCGTATTGATCCACTGTCTCATGGGTTCATGTGATTACATTGCACCTCTGGTATTCAGGTTGGTAACTGAACTCAGCTAGGGGCTACTAACTTTAGGATATAATTTGCTTTCCTCAGTGTTTAGGCCAGCATTTGCTAAGAGGCTTGTAGAGTAAAAGGTAACTAAGGTGACCAAGCACCAGAGTTAACAGGCACTGCTTGACTGCCTCCCTCATCAGGAGATGCTGTTGGCAGTGGTGTAAGGAGCACTACCTACTGTGAACAGCAGATAGTAAATACATACCAACAAAAGCAGTGAAATTTCTCATAGTTTCCTAGCCTATAAGATTAAAAAAAGAAAAGAAAAGTGGATAAAGCTTTCCCGGTATGAGCAATGATTTGTAAACTAACCCGACACCCCGTGCGAGCCCTCAGGGATGTTTGAGGAAACAGAATAAATTACAGCTGGTAAGAGAAAAACTCCTTAAGTATTTTTTATTTTATTTTATTTTTCACACTTATTGCTCCTGTGGAATACAATTTTTTGAGAAGACCATTTTACTACCTTGGGTAAGAGTAAACCTCCCAGGCAATATAGAGCCCCATAGGAGAAGTAAGAAAAGTGTCCAGTAGCAGCTTTGTCCTTCAGACAACCCAAACCATGCAAATGTTTCAGTTTCATTCCATAAGAAAAAAAGTGTGTTTTAGAGAAGTGTGTGTTGGACAACAAATAATCTGTGAATCCAAATCTATTGAAGTTCTCCTTGCTATCTAAAATGCTGTACTAGAGCTTAATGTCTTTTGTGATCAGCAACTAGAGTTAGCTGCCACCCCCCTTACCAACACCATATCCACAATGGGAAGGTAACACAGCTTTTTTTTTTTTTTTTTTTTTTTTCCTGTTGCAAGCCAAAAAGTATCAAAGTTGGATGTCTGCCGGAAAAATACAAACACAAAGCTCTGGCTGGATTAAGGAGTCCAGCTGGTCAATAGTCCAGTGTCTGTTATCATGGCTGGAACAGTGGGCAGCTGGAGAGAAGTCCTAGAAAGGGTGAGTTGGTCAGGTAGCTCTCATTAGCTTATTATTTTGAGGACTTGACCAATTGGCTGGCGAGTGCAGTTCTCACTGGCATGCAGCAAATGAAACTGTTTTATGGCTTAAAGATTTCTTTCAGTTCTTGCAAATGCATAAGTAACTGAGCTAAATAAAGCCATCTAGACTTCCATTACAAATCTGTCGTAGTTATTGGTGTAAGACACATGAGCCACGGATTGCTATTGTGTTTGACATTTTAGCATAAGTGGTTAGACAAACAAGGACAAAGTGTCATCCCAGGTCATCAAATAAAGGTCATACAAATATACAACAAACTTCCTCATTGTGACAAGTGTCATATAAAGACCAGCTCACCATTAAGACAAACCACCCTCTTTTAGTGACAGTTCTCAATCCAAACTATTTCAGCAAGTCCAGTTGTTGGTATAATGGAGGCATTCAATTCACAGATTCCCTTTTTATATTGTTGTTGTATTTCATTATATTTTTAATTTGCTTCACACGCCTGACACCACAAGTTTCCTGAAACGTATTTTTCAGTCTTAAAGATAATAGCTGTCACCTTATTATTGTATGTGCCCTGCTGAGCCAAGCACTGATACAGAAACAAATTCAACAATGAATGTGATTTAACAGGAAAAAGCAAGTAGTGACATCAAATTAGCAACATGATTGTCATTATATAGGTATAGTGACATTTGTCAAACTAATTGTGACCTGGGGATCATGCTCAGTATCCAAGTATATGGCCCTTCCTTGAAAAGTCTATAATAAGCCTCACATGTGCTACAAGCCTCTGAATAATTTTTTTTTCTTCTTTCTTGGTCTTCCACTTGCTCTGTGTAGCAGGCATTTTAGGGTAGTATGAAACAGCTTTAAAATAGATATTGCAGTGTTACACTCGCATTCAGTGAGGAGATACAGTAGCTTTTATAAATTTAAATTTGAAAGACACATATTATGGTTTAATATACATTGTCTTATTACATCAATCATAGCAATGCTATGAACACAGATAGCCTGCATTTATACAGACATATGAAAATAAATCCAATATTTTCAGTTGGGCCAAGGCATATTAGATTTATACAACGCTTCTATTGAGTTGCTTTTTTTTTTTATTTATTTCTTCAGTACAAATTGGGACTAGGTTGTATCCTTCTGCAGTCCGCACTGATTTGTTGGCATGTCAGTGTCTGACTATTGGTTGTATGACCAAAAGAACTTTCATTTCATTGGCTCTTTGTTTCCCGGGAGTGGGGGTTGTGAAAACAGCATCTTTTTTGGAAGATCAGTTGAGCTGGGGCAATTGATGAGGCAACATGTCCTGTTTGAAATGATGGATTTCTTCACCCAGGCCTGAATTATGTATGAAGGCATTTATTTCTTAGTCTAGTTTCTCTCTGCCTCACTCTAATTTCTATGTGTGATATCTGCTTTCAGAGCTATACTATTTTCCGGTTCCTCCTCCTAGTTCACTGTTTGGTGTCATTCTCAAATTTACTCCCAAATTTTCATTTTGATAGTTTCTATTCGTATTGTAAGCATCGTGATCAGGCTTACATGGACTAACATGCTTACCGGGAGTAGTTCAAAATGTCTTTTGCTTACATCCAGTAGTGCAGTGTCTGAGATTCAGGATGGCGCTACACTTTGGTGTTTCAAACAATACTGCCACAGATACATGTTTTATAACAACTTTAAAATGCCTGAAATAATTTCAGATTTCTATTGCTGTTTTGATGTCAAGTCAAGAAATGCCAGTTACAGATCTGCTTGCATGTTATTTAAACTCCAGCTGCTTTTGTGGTTGCCCATATTGGAGCTCGTGGTTATACCATTCTGGGTTTTTTTTTAGGAGCTAGGTTGGCATCATTCAACTACCTACACACACACACACACACACACGCGCACACACACACACACACACATATATACTGTATGTGTGTGTGTATGTACATAGGTGAATGATGCCAACCTAGCTCCTGAATGGTATAACTAACTAAAGAAAGCCCAGCCAACATGGAATTACAGTAATCAATTTGTGAAGAGGCAAAGTCATGAAATAGCTTCACTCTTGCTTTATCAGCCTTGCAGATGCAATATTTTAAGGTGCTATAATGAAATCTTAGTGTCAGATCAAAATCAAAAGCTCAGGGTCAAAAATAACTAACAGATTGTTCTCAGCAAACAATCATCAAGTGTCATGGTCAGAGGTTGTAAAAGTTGTTAAAAAAAGTTGCGTGGAACCAATGATCATTACCTCTGTCTTTTCTGATGGAGATTACACATCACTCAACCCTCAGGCTATATGACATCATCAGTCATCTTGGTCAGAACTTCTCAATGGAAATACTGCCTTCTACTGTGCACAAGTCCAATACTGGTTGATTAATAAAGCATTGTATTACAGTAATTTAAGATTGGGTGTCAACAGTCATAACTAAAAAGGGTACGGCAGTTTTGTTTTAAATGTCAACATTATTTGTATGCTGGATTTAATGATATGACTGGTTTATTCAGTCATATTGCAGTATACTGTATAGTTACGAAAACTATTTTTTAGAACATTTACATTATATGTCCACAAAAGCATAAACATAAATATTCAGTGTTTGAACAGAGAACAGATGTTTGATATGTTAGATATTTTACAATTGTTTTGAAAAGCTAATAACTGTAAATATACTGTAAAGCAATGTGAAACCACTTATTTTAGCTTTAAAAAGGTAATGATTCAGAAGACTGGCTAAATCAGTGGTTGAATGCTTTCTGACAGGATGAATTCTCAAAGGTAGTTGTGATGTAGTAAGCATTTAGCTTCATAAAGTACAGCATTATGCTCCTTTCATTAAGTTAGCAAATGTTCACAGCATCCAAGGATTTTTCAACCACATAGGCCTATTCTGTAAGGAATAAACAACCTAGAAAGTCATCTTATATCTTAGAAAATGTGAAAGTTAGTATGACTTTCTAAGGCATAAGTGAAGATGTCACTAAAGTAATTTTTGCGAAGCATATTTCCACTGTAGGTTCTTAATTATTAACTAACCACACGTGTATTGTTAATCCCAGTCCACAGGCCATCATATATTTTCCCCCAATTTAAAGTGCTCCAAATCTTTTTTGATATTATTGGCTTTATCAAGCTATTTCTAGGCATAATTTCTATTGCCTGAAATTTTACAGGAAAACAGTATATGTATTGACTTAAAAAAGACATCTGTATGGTAGACTACAAAATTATGTGCCCATCTACAGCAATCCAAAAAGTAATCAGTTGCTGAAAGGGCATACAACAGTACAGAAGGCAGAAATAAATAAGCAAATACCGATACTACAAATATTTCAAGAATAGAGGGCTGTTTCCAGCAGTCCAAAGAGAAATCTATTTTATTGACACATGATGTATTGACACAGGACAAACTTGGAAGGTATAACAACCACTAATGACTTGAGTTCCTTTGATGCTGAGTTCCTTTGACTTTTGACCTCCTACCCAGAATGACAAGCAGGAAAACCGTCTCACATATTTTTCTTGATACCCAATGGCTCCAAAACAGTCGAATTAATTTCTTTAAATTGTATGGCGCAATGCTACTTCATAAGAAAGAAGTGATGATCAGCTATTAGAAAAAGATTAGATCAAAGGTCACCGACTGGTATTGATAAAAGCAAAACCACCAAAACATGTGCCATTTATTGATATATTTTAATGTGCTGGTTGCTATTGAGGTGTTAGTAACAGATGATAAATGGTAAAACAGCATTGATATGTTATAATCAGTGTGCCCAATGCCTGCAGACTCTGTTGAATTTTAAATAAGATGGTTTGAAACAGAGGTCATTATAGTATTGATTAAGGTCTCCCGTGGTTAACAGCGTGTGCTGAAGATGAAAAAAATTACAAAGAAATTTGTATTACTCATGGTAAGAAGCATACATTATTCATGGGGTTTTGTATGAAGCATGACTTGCCACATTTTTTTCAGCTTTGAATTTTTGTACTGCTTCATTTCCTTAGCTTTAGAAAAAATCCTGGCACCAGCACATTTGTCTAAAGTTTCACAGCATTCATGAGACTTTAGCCAGTTTATGTGGTGAATTATCTAAAAATGCAGATTAAATGGTTTAGAGATAGAGTGTAAACTAGTATTCAGGTAAGTACTGGTATTACAAATTGATTCTGTTTCTTAAGTACTTTGTAAAGCACATTATAAAGTGAAATTGGTTTTACTGGATGGAGCCAAATGTAACATTCTTAATAGGAGAATAATGTAGCAAGTAGGAAGACCTAAATCTAAATCTTATTAAATTTACAAATGCTGAAATAGGAAGCCCAAGTATTAGTCCAAGATGAATACAGGCCACACTATTGCAACCTTCCCTTCTCACACCTGCCTATCATTTCAAATACAATGTATTAAATGATGATGATTAGAGTATGCTAGAGTAAGGTTGCACAGGAAATGTGATTATTTTATGGATCTATAAAAGCAAACCTAAGAGATTGCAACATAGTAGTTTTGCAGTCATGTAGAATTCCTTTTGTTCTACCACCATCTTGATCCAAGAAATTGTATCTTTTGTCCTGTTGATACCACTGTGGTACTTCAATTGAAAAATCCTCACATTTTTTTGTGATACTTCTTGATTATTACTCTGTGTGGATTTTGCTATTCCATATTATTCCATAAGTGCTTTTCTCAAACACAAATCCAACCCTTTTTGTCTTGTGAAAATCATCTTCTTCAACAGATGTTGAAAATAATGATTTATATTTCTAGTTATTGATTTTTTTTAATGCAGCAATTTAGTTAATGTGTAATGTTTTTTTTTTTTAATCAATGAATATATTTTTAATTAATTATTACTATTTTTACAGACTTTTTTTGACAACATTTAATGTTGTCATGAACAAATATTTGAAATTGCTGAATAAAGACTGTTAAACTACCAGAAATTGTGTATTTTAGTCTTTGTCATATTAATTAGTAGCTAATGTTAAGTAAATGCTTGTAATTAACACGTTTTCTAGAACTGTCTTATATGAAGTATAGGGTGCCAACAGTGTTGTAACTTTGGTTTCAAAAGTGGTTTCTGTTTCAGTAGCTGGGGCATACATGAAGATTATTCAATCTAAAATAAAATTAAAATGTCACAAACAGGTATAATAAAACTTTACATACTTTGTATGTCTAATTAAAGACATTCCTGCAGCAATCATTCATAGGAATACATTGTTGACACAATGTTGTCATGTGCAAATTGTCCAGTCGTGCTTGCCCAGTGTGGCATATTGCTATATTATTCAGTCGCTTCTGAGCCATGGAATTACAAAGCCAGGACTTCAGTCTTTGATGAGCACTGAAGCTCCTCTCAGCTTCAGCAGAAGAAGCAGGGATCACTAACAGCAACATCATGAGGACCTCAACTTGCTCAAAAAATCTACGGACTTCAGGCAGCATTTCCCTCAAGATATCTACCACTGCAACACAGGACATATATGGAAATTTTGACATGAACATTGTAAATTTCTGTTTATTTCTGGATACTTGTCCATAACACAATCAATTTCTCCAGTAAGTAATACTTTCTCCAATTTAACAAGAACCTCAAGTCCTTCCTGACCGAAACTCTTTCAGAACTGCATATCCACAGCATACAGCAAATTGTAGTGTTCAACTTTAAAATACTGAAGAGGGGATGCTGGTATACATGGTCAAGCCTGAAAAGGTTTGGAGATTGTTTTTTTTATGTGACATTTCAATTGGCTGAATAGTCAAGGTGTTAATTAGTTATGTTGCTTTGTCAAATAGTTTATTAAATATTTACTTGGTTCATTTTTCCTGAAGATAATTTTTAACAGTCTCCATTGCAGCAAGCATTCCAGCGACAATCTGTTTTCTGCTTTGTAATGAACTATTCAGATGCTCCAATCAATATATTACCCTAACCCTTTGGCATCTGTATTAAAAACAGAAACAGTAGCACCCAAATTGATTACTGTATTTTTATCAAACGCATTCTCATTGTTTCTATTTGCCCGGAGAGTCCCAGTTTCACAAAGGTGTCCTGAAGCATGGTTTTGTGCTGGTTTCACTTTTGTGTCCTGGGCACTGGATGGGCTGATGGAACTATTTTCCTGGCAGAGGAATATTGTTTTGACTGCTCCCTGCTTTCCTCATGTGTAGTCCAACACCCTCTTTTGCTAATGCTTTCATTTTTCAATCATTAGTATTGTTTCATCTTCAGAATTGTAATAGGCTACTGGCGTGTGGGTGTGTGCATTCGCTGCTGAGTGACAGGCAGGAGATCGAGACAGAGGTTGAAGTTTACACACCCCACAGACGCACAGGTTTAATTCACATACAAACAGTGAGAACAGCTCACGTGACACTGCCAACAATGGTAGCACACTGAGGACATAGGGCCAAAGGAGTAGGGAGATTAATATTAGCAGTGATTAAGAAATGGTCAGAGAGAGAGAGACACAAGGCCTCTGGTGATGAGCAGATCCAGGGTGTGTCCTCGGATGTGAATTGGGACGCTGACAGATTGGGAGAGTCCAAGACAGTCTAAATTAAAAATTTTACCCACACTTTGCGCACCACTGATATAGAGGACAGATCTCAAATCTTAGTGTAATAGAGCATGTAAAAAGTGGTCAGGAAGTTAACGATGAAAAGAAAAATTACAGGTACATTATTTAAACAGTTGTAGCAACATGTGGGGGCGTATAACACTATATTTTTCGGAACCCCGCTACTTACTCTTTAAGTGACATATCAACTTAAGAGTCTGATGAACACATTCTCAGTTTTGCTACACTAACTCATGCTACTCATATAAACTAGAAATGTGTAAATAACACTGTGTAACAAAAAAAATATAATTGTAAATCTCGAAAAACTACTCACTTTTAAATCTTTTGTAGTCATCTTTGTATTACTTTAGTATAAATACATGTTAATTTGGATTCATATGTTGTTTTTTTCTGACTTTATGTGAACGAAAAAACACACATTTGCCCATTTTCCCATTGGCAATAGTGATATTTTGAAATATCACTGTCCTGGTCACAGAAGCAAAGTTTGTGGGGAATAATAGCCATTTTCTATACTTTTGAGGCATAAGCAATTAGGAAATAACACTTACTACCCAGGAACAGAAATTGTGTTACATAGTGTAATCAATTGTCCCACATGCGACAATTGACTCTAATTAGCTAACATTTACTCAAAAAAACTTTTAAGCTGCTAAAACAACTCTAAATGTTCAATCGGCAATGAATCCACAGTCCTCGCGTCTGATGGCACTCAAAGCTGTGAATTAGTTTGCCAATTGAACACTTTTCGTTTATCCCTTAAACATTGTAGATAAACAATTAATTCTCTTAACTATTTTCACACATGCTCGGTTGGTTTGTTGCAATACATTTTCTTAATAATGAGTTACTTACATAGTTGAATGATGGAAGGGATTTTTTACCCTTCTCTTAACATAATTAAATGCCTGAAGTGTGTGTTTCGCTTTTTTGAAAATGGAAAGCAAAACCTGGTACATAAGAAAGCTGACTGATTAAAAATAAAGAAAAAACAAACGCATGGTTCAAAAAGCACAGAGATCTTCAAGACTGCAGTAGTTCTTGTTACTAGTAATATGCCACACATATGGCATCATTAATAAAATGCACTTGAAAATGAGATATTATAGCACAAAGGTGATGGTAAGCATCAAATAAAAGCTCAAAAACGTCCATTGATTTGAACGCAAGGTTGACCAACAATCACTTACTCATCACTTCCCCTTTAAATGTGAAATAATTTCACTGATCTTTAATTAAGTCTGTACTATCTTGTGTACCTCACTGCTGAAAACTTTGAAAAGCATCATTAATTTTCCCCTGTCATCTTTTTTTCTCATTAAAGCACTTTTACACCCACTCTCTGGTTTATCACTAAAACTTGACTGACCTACTTTTTATTATTATTATTATTATTATTATTATTATTATTATTATTATTATTATTATTATTATTTACAGATTCTGTATCATTACAACTAAATTACATCTGCATCACTTTTGCCTTGATTTAACATTGGGAGAACTTAGCAGAATACTTTATACTGAGTAAGGGGGGTGAAATTGTTTTTAAAAAAACTTCTTGTCCAAGGGACAAAATGCTAGAAAAATCTACTCGTCCTTCTTCAAAATCTACTTGCCCCCTCCCCGTCACACAAAACACATACAAAAATAGTTAAATATGACTTGTAGGATTTTGGTTTTATTTAACAGTGAACACAATCAATCAATCAGAGATTAACAGAGGCGGGTCTAGCCTTGCAGCTTGACTGATTCACTAAATTCTTCAAGATACAAAAAAGGTTCCCTGTGAGCCCACCTCACCTCAAAACATTTATAATATGCATCAGGAAATTTTCCTTTTAGTGCTGATGGAAACACATTTGCTAGTAAATATAAGTAACATACTAAGAGTACGACTATAATATGCAATACTTGGGAGTTAATCAGTTATAAAAATAGCTTCAGACTTTTTTTTCACTCTTTCTCTATAAGCTGAATTCAACTCCTGATGTACAGATGTTTTAGTTTGTTGCATCACAGATACAAAATCATTACCAAGTTACTTGTTAAGTTTTATCAAAATGCACACAATATTTACAGTAAGCTCCATCAAATTCTGCAAAGACATTGTTTTCTATTATATACTTATTTTTTTAAACAGTGTACAGCATTGTACAGTTATTTTTTCCTCATCTAACATCTTGTCCCATGACGGCTAACTGGAACACTACTGCAGCAGGGCGATCCTGGTTTCATACCCTGAGGGCATCATTCTGTCCCTGCATTGCTCTCACTGAAAAATAAATAAAAAATTGAAAGCTCTGCTAAATGTTACATACATATTTTGGATTCTATATATTTGATGTCGGTTTTATTAAAGGTTTCATTTCAGAAAACGTGTATTTAATGAAGTTTCTCGTTTTAACTTGAGTACGATAACTCTTCTACTTAGTCTAAACAGCTTGGTGGTTTCATTTAGTACTGAAAAATCAGGAACCTCTAGGGGGCAGCAGTCATCCTCTGGAGTTCATTGGAATTGGTAACATTTTTAATCCGCACCTGGGGACTATCTGGAAGTTCTTGGTTCGTTGCAATTGGTGATAACTAGCACACTAGTTTAGTCTACTCCTGAGGTACTAACGTCAGGATCATCCGCAGCTTTTTGTTCATTGCAATTACCCTGGGGTATTTTTCTTGTAACAGAATGAACATAAGAAAAATAAATAACAATGACTGTTTGTCCAACAGGCAAAGTATAATGGCAAAACTTGTTGTCCTGGCCTCGGCTGATATGAATTGCATTACCCAGTGAAGTACAACATACCATAACAAAAAAGTTTAAAAATGAAAAAAAATGTAATCAAATATCTTTGAGGGATAAGGAATGTTATAATATCCCACATTGAATAGCTTACAAAATTAGTTTCTTAGTAAATTGGTTAAGGGAACGGTAATATTTCACCCTGAACAACTTATCCCCATCAGTGAAGCTTGGTATGTTTTATATTTATTTGTTTTACAAATTATCTGTTTAATGGTCTGCTTACACTAGGTGCCTGATTTATCTGAGTTATTTTAGGATCTGGTGGAGATCAGATCAATGCAAGCTATGATAGGGATGGCAAGTGCCTTTTTAAAATAATGCTATATATGTGTGAATACCCTACAGACGGATGTTACGGCTGGACGGAAAGGAGATGTTTATTTTTGTTTTAGTGTTGTGTTTAATTGTTTTTTAAATAACAATATTTTCTTTGTTTAATTTTTAACTTGGCTCTGACTATTAAATGCTTTTGGTCAGATTTAGGGGCAGACTTATTAAAGTCTTTATGATAAGTTAAATTCTCACAATTTGTTTTTAAGGAAAACAATAAATATCATAACAGGCAAGCATGTCATTAACAGGCTTATTTTAAAGTGAGGGAAATTATACATAAACACATTCAGACATATCATACATAATGTCTTTCAAACAATTACCACCAGAACCACACAACCCCTCCTCTCCCCTCCCAGGAATTATCTTGACCAGGAGCCAGTATTCTGCTAGATATGCTTGTCGCCATTCTACAGCACTTTCTTCATGTGAATGGGAACGACTGTACCAAGACAACAGTGCTCCTATCAGTCTATCTAGACAAGGTCAAATGATGGTGTGAAGAGCACAGCAGAGACTTCTCACCACTTCCTTGCTTGCTAAATCACTGAATCTCGATTCAATTTAGTTTCTGTGGGGTGCGTCTCGCAGACACCTTGTATCTTCGATAATTGCCCAACGCTTGTCTTATGTATGGGTGATAAAGCAAAAAAATAACTGATTGAGTGTAACCCTTGCCTAGTGCACACACTTGTGTCAACTAGTGTTATTACCATGTAACAAACCAATAGTTCTACGAAGGTCTTAAAAGTGCAGTGCTTCCTTCAGCTCTCACTAAATGGCAGAAATACACATTTGTTTGGGGACATTTTACCAAAGCAGACCAAAAGCACTGTGACAATACCCATGACATAAGCATGATATATCCATCTACCTGCCAGCTGGATGGGTTTTCATTCTGTTTTGCAGTAGAGAATGATGCTAGATGGGTTGTCTGAGTGTCTATAGTCTGCCATGAGAAAGATGCTGAAATCAATGGTGAAATATATATAAAAAAAATACAATCCTTCCTGGAACAGGAAGCAGTCTTTAAGGATGAGAATGTGTTGTTGTTGGATCACGATCACACACATTAGATCTGACAGTAGCTTCTGTTCATCTGCTACACCCTTATTGGCTTTAATTTATCATTACAATACAAAAAACTTACATTTTAACTACATTTCAACTGAATTTTTTAAACCTTACTTTAACTATTAGTATCAGGAGATATGATCAGTTGGTAATTTTGGCCTGAACTACAGGTTTTGTTTTAACAAAGACTGAACTTGCAGTGTGTTAATTTCCCTTTGGCTAATTTATCTACATTTTGTAAGTGACTCTAACGAGTAACATGTTATTTATTACTGTAACATGCTTTTAAACATATTAACTGTGTTTCAATAATAGGGTGACCAGTTGGCTCCTTGTTCACTCGAACAGGCTGAGCCAGTCAGGATTTACAGACTTCCATCATCACACTACATTGAGGTAACTAACCTGCATTTATAAATGACAGCAACACTTTAATAAGTGACTAGTCTTTATTAATGTTAATATAATTACGAATAGTGATTGTCATAGTGTATCCAGCATAAATACATATTTTTCATTACAATATTATAACCCCGCAAATTAAATCAATACTATTAATTACTACTATCGTATTTCTCAGTTGAAATCGAGATAAACAAATGGCTTAACAGGGATCAGTTGAATTCTTAAAGGAGGAGAAAAAGATTATATTCATAGTAGTCGCATTGTTGTTGTGTATTAGTGCTTTGTATACATTATTGTTAATAAAGTGTATTTCTGTAACTGAGGTGTAAATCAGCCCAATTACACATTACATTACTGTTTTATTCTTTATATATTCTTTTTTTTTTTTTTTATTAAAATAGCACGCTTGCTGTGCTTATGATACTAAAACCAAAAGCTACATGGTAAATCATTCAATAAACACAAGGTAAAAAAAAATGCAAGTATTCTTTAGAATTATTTTATTTTATGTATTACTTGAATGCTGTTTTTAAGTTAATGTTTCTCTGAAGTTGTGTTTATGTGTTTATTTAGCTACCATTTGTGAGCCTTCTTGGCCTGGCATTATTGTAAATAAAATGTGTTTTCAAGGATTTTACCTGCTTAAATAAAAGGAATGATTGATTCAGCAGAGAAAAGTTTAAACAAGTATGATTGCAAATAGCGTAGTTGCCAGTTGTTTACAGTGGGGAACAACATCACTGACTGTAGAAACAGGTGATTGTGATGTCACATTCCTGATTGCGTGGGTTTTGGGCAGTTTCTCAGGAAGAAGTGGGCAGGTTGATATAAAGTATAATAGTTAAATTGTTTAGTAAATTACGTGCTTTAGATTATTAAAATATATGGAATTCCCTATCCCTACTTAGGAATGATAACACCAAGTTATGTGTTGGGTCCTTTAGAGAGAGATACATATGAAAGTGGAGTCGTTTATATATTCATTTAACGAGTGCAGTATTTGGCATTATCCCCATGACCTCTCACCCTTCTAGAACATCTTTTACTATATGCACTGTGACTCACTGCCTGAAGAAGCAAAGAAACATGTCATAGGCCATCTCTGCCACTGTCTGGTTGTGAGTCAGCTGTGCAGCTGATTGGGGAGGGGGGGGGGGGGTGTTCTGTAACCAAGGGCAACAGAAGTCTTCTGAAAATGTAAGTTAAAATAATCTGCTGCATCTAAGTATCCAGCTGTGACGGAAAGATGAGTTCTGGTGATGAATCTTCCTCCCAACCTGTGAGGGCGCTAAAGAACGGGAGGAGAAGCATCTGGAAGGGCTGGCCTGACAGTTCGTTTCCGGGTCAGGGAAGTGGGTCAGCCTGGAGGGAAGCGCGACTCTGTTGTAAGACCGTATTGATTTGAGAGATAAACGAGAGGCAGCTGCAAGTAATAAGGCAGCTGCAACCGTTTATCTCGATATCATGCGGGATTACATATAGGGGCCAGGGTAACGCTGGTCTTTTCCTTCGTTTGGGTTAAACGCTTGGAGAGAGAAGGATCGAGAGAAGAGCTCTCGTTGTAAAGAGGAATTGCGTGTTGTGTTTGTTTTGTAATTGTCTGCGTTTTGCACCACCAGACAGTTAACTCACCTATCCGGAGCTGTCGACCAGGGTCAGCACAATCCGGATCACCACTGCACGGAACCGTCACAAAATACAGTGTCTTCACCCACCACAAGCACGTCTGCACTCACCCAGGACTGGTGACCGTGTGTTCGTTTTGTTCGGGACTGTGTCCTATTATTGCTATCTATTATTTAACGGTCACCAGACCTGGATTATAAATAAAAGCACCTTTTCACTGGAAACTGTTGTCTGCCTGTCACTCCTGCATCGCATCACCGCTATACCTGTTCCCCTCCACTAGCCACTTTGCCACACCAGCCCATAGAGTAAATCCATCCTACAAAATTGTAATCCCTCTGACACACCCCTATTATAATTGCAGTGCCCAACATAAACACTGTAATTTAACTGTCGTTGACTTTAGTAGCATACTCACTCATTTCACAGTAAGTGTGCAGTTCAACCTGTCATTTTTTTAAAAATTTTAATATTTTAATTATTGTATTTACTTTGAATTTACAAACGCTTTCTACTTTTAATCACAGTTACAATTCAACAAATTATTAATTTAGACTAGTTTTACCTGCACAATTTAGTACACAATACCAGGGTGATAATAACACAACTATACTGGGCTTAGACTAATATTTAGAACCACATGTCATTTCTAGCACACATGTTTGTGTTACAGGGCTTCCCTTGACATGCAGATCTCCCTACTGCAAATCAAAATGGGCAACACTAATAGTAGGCACTCGGTTGGTGGGTCCTTTCAGATCAAAAACAGATGAATCTGTGTGCCACTCTAGAGACTTGGCTGTATATTTCCACTCCAAACTTCTCGAAAGGAATAAGCTGTAAGCATTGAGTAACAGTCATTACAGTATCCCTCTAGAACAAGTTAAACACCTTAAAAACTACCTAACATCACAGCAGTGTTGTCTTGTCTACTCTATATACCACCCCAAGTTCACCTTCTTATGGGCAATTCATCCGTCTATCCCTAAATATAATGAAGAGGAAGCACAGTAAAGAATAATAAATCATAATGAAAGCATGGTAAAGCATAGGTTAAAATACAGAGATATATGGTGCAGCTTATTAAAAACATGGTAAACTGTGGTAAATGCATAGTTTAACCAAGGGAAAAGCACAAGAAAACTGCAAAATTACATTGTAAATGTGCTATGTAAATGTACACATCCAATCAATCAGTTGAATAATGTTTTGAGACATTTAGATTTTCCTTTTTAGATTTTGTTCTCACATCATCTTCTGAGTTTACAGATCCCATGCTTGATGAAAGGGTTAAGAGTTTACCGATCCCATGCTTGATGAAAGGGTTAAGAGTTTACCGATCCCATGCTTGATGAAAGGGTTAAGAGTGTACAGATCCCATTCTTGATGAAAGGGTTAAGCAAGATCCCAGCATTTAACTAAAACTGTAGGGTGTGGGGGGCAGTGGCAGGAAGCCCCTTGAAAACTGAAAGAAAATCCCTCTTTGGGTCAAGTTTAATAGACAGTGGCAATCTCAAAACCAACTTCAAAACCCACCTTCAACATCAGCTTTGCTTTTGCATTACCCCTAAAATACAGCACACCCTCGCTATACGCCCTTCATTATATGAACCTTCGGCTATAACGAACCTGGCCCCTGGATTCCAAATAACAAAAAAATGAAAAAAGATACTGTTGTAATGTATCTGAGGCTGTGAAGTGCAGGAAAACTTGGAGTAGGAGGGGCTCTGTTTCACATCGGTCGAACAGCCTATGGACAACAGGCAATGACCACAGGAGCTGCTGGTGATTGGCTGTGGAGTGGGACGCAACGGGACTAACTAGGGCTAAAGACCAGTGACGGGGGGAGTGTTTGTTGTTGTGAAGCAGAGAGAAGTGAAAAGTAGAGACATAATAGTTCCACCTGTTAACTATTAGTTAACAATTGGCAGATTGTCTTTGATCATTTAAGTAATAAATATTGAGTTTGGCGACTGAATGCTCATTCTTGTAGCGTTGAGGATTGTTGTTACACTATACACACACTGGGTGCGTTAAGTGAGCGGCTCAGTAAAAGAATCAACTCAACGACTTGCTCAGTTCCCCTCCTGCTGAGCCGCTCAGAGCGCTCCTGAGCATTTCTCATCAGTGATCAGAGGGAGCGAACGGAATGGCCACCTGCAGGAAACAAGTGGAGATGACAGGCAGGATTGACAGATACGTTTGTCAAGAACGATGAACTGGTTTCAACTTATGAAGTTATGTATTAATTGGCTAAATAAGATGGTCCAAATTGTTGTTTTTCGAATTTGTATCGTTTAATTTAACTTTAAAAAAATGTAGAGCTGTTTTATGGTTATTAATGTATTATTTTTAGGCTTGTAGTATTAATATTATTCATAATGTTCATTATTAATGTCGGTATTGTTGGTATTAAATACAGCAAGATATGAGGTTCAGTCCAGACAGAGCTCCGAACTCAGTGAGGTACAGCAGGGGACAGTAACTTCACACAGGGCCATTTCATCTACTATCACCTCAGAAACACAAACAAGCAAATAATAATTATTCTCCATTTTTAAATGTCGCTCAGTGCTCTCGTGGAGCAGAATGTTAAGTCATTTAAATGAGCTCAGTGTGCTTTCTGAAAGTTGTCACTCTGAGCGGCTCACTTACTTAAAACACCCACTGTTAACATCCTGGTCTGTACGCACAGGATGCCATCTCACAGTGCATCTCAAAGTCCACTCTTTTGTCTTTAGAAGCGTGCACTGTGTAACTGTCTCCAAAATAAAAATCATTGTATGTTGTAACAAAGCTGGACACTATAGTGATCGTTTGAAAAAACCGAGCAACGCAGGCATATCTCTATCATGAGTAATGCAGGTGTATCTCTGTTGTAAGTATAGTTTGTTAAAAAGCATTCTTTTTTGGCTTGTTCAGCAACCATGCTACAAAGCAAAATTGATTAAACTTTTCATGTCGGGTTGATCTAGAATAAAAGCTCAGTTTGGGATTCTTGCATGTTGATTTAAGATTTGGTGCACTTTGAAATGATTCATGCCAGATTCAAGTTCAGCTTCAATTCAGGATTTTTGCTTTTTTTGTACTGCGTTTTAATTATTTAACAAATTCGATAAAGCAAAGGCAGAATACTACATACATGAAACAAACAGGTACATGTAATTCTACTTTTATTCACAATCTTATCTCATGAACTTACTCCAACAGTTTGCCGTTCATTTTGATTGTCCTTTTGCTATAACAAACACCTCGATAAAACAAACAAAAGGCTTGGACCCCAACAGGTTCATTATAGCGAGGGTGTGCTGTCTGTACTTTTGACCTCCCTAAAGTGAGACTTCAAAATAAAGTGCCTGTTTGTGACAGTTGTATTTTATTTTCTTAATTTCTATTAATGTTTACATATTAATTTGTAAAACCACTGAAATTACGCACTTCCTTTAAAAAAGAAAAAACATGAATCATCTTTGTCTAGATACCCAATCCAAAAGTACAGTAAAGTGACCTGATTGTATCAGAAGATAGACTAATAACAGTAATATCTAGTTACTATTTTGTATATATATATTTTAAAAAATAAATATGTTTTGCAGCACTCTGAACACACATACATTACATCACACAGTGTGACACATTGCATGACCTGTCATTGAACCAGCCTTTCTTTAGGAGTAAGACCAGTTCATACAGTGAGTAATGATGCTCATGTGGCATTCTTCATGCTTAAGATGACTGAAATGATCTGGTTGCCTTGAAGGGTGTCTTTAAAGAAATGTGTCCTTCTTAGCTAATTATTTAGGACATCACACAATAACAAGTCAGTACAGACCAGGTCAATGGACCACAAGGAAGCACTTTGATGCCCATTTGCCTTCTTTCCTCCAAGGACAGAAGCTTAATTTATTGCATTCTCAGGCATTTTACCTGGGTTTAAATCTACCTTAGGCCCAAATAAGTTATTGGTTCAAGCACAGAAGTGAATGACAGGTGGTGTTCAGCTCAGGGTAGAAGTTCAAACCTGATTATAGCCAGTGTCATTGTCTCTCAACTATCAAGAGAACATATCTAAAAAATAAATAGGACACGAAACGACTTCACAAATAAACAAACCAAATTTAAAATTACACTCCTTGTCACATCTTTCAATTAACATTAGTGCTACAGTATTTGGGAGAGTATTTAAAATTACAGTGGTGTTTACCTTAACTTGTTGCTTGTCATTCTAAAACTCTTTCTTCCCACTGCTGCAACTGGAAGGTTAAGCAAGTTGGATTTCACTTTGTATATGTCATTTATCAACCTCTGTCAGCAGGTTCACTCAACTGTTTGTCAAGTAATTTACAGCAGGGGTGTCCCAGCAATGGGCATTCAACTGTCCATAACTCAGCTTTTTAAAAAAAAAAAAAATATATATATATTTTAAGTTAGCCAACAAAGACCTTCAGTAAGTGGATGTCTGCTCACACTATTTCATCTCACTGTAATCCCTTGGTTGGTAGAAGACCAAGAATTCTGTTCTGCGGCTTCTGCATTTCACAGCTAATCAGATCCAATCATATGTATGTGTGATCTCAGTCAGATTCATCTCATTTAAACGCAAAGAAAGCTTAAGTCCATTCCCCTCTAAATGCAGACTAGATGCAAGTCAGCTATCCTTAAACATTACACCACTTTGCTTTTCAAAGCCAGCTACTTATTTAAAAGTCCCCCTTTCCTTTTTTGTTTAACTAATGTCCTTTACATAGAGGTCCTGGCATGTTTTGGTTTGGAGAAGTAGGTCAGGAAAAGTTTTCAACAATCTGATAAATAGGCAGGTGAAAATTGTGATTTATAAATGCTTTGTTAAAAAAATAATAATAATAAGACATGCATGCATGAGTACGTTCTGCTTTGGCTAACATAATTGTTAAAGCAAGCATTAATTTAAATTCAGAAGTGTAATTAATTATAAAATAACAAATATGGCCTGTGATTTCATTTTCATGTCTGCAATAAGATCAAACTTCACCTGTTATTCATCTGGAAACTAATAATCGTAAAGTGGTGTTTTAATTACTGTGAAATTGTTCTACAATGGGCTGGGAGGGACTGTGAAATGTTGCCATTGTGAGCAAGTGGTTTATATTGAAAATATTTTAATTTCTAAGATTGACAATGATTGCAAGAGACAAGTTGTTTTTATAGAGCGGTGATACATTTAATCAATAACCAAACAGCTTTTAAAGAGCTACTTGTATGGAATTTTATTTTAAATTTAGTGTTCAAAGATCAAAGCTCAGCATTGTAAGATGTAAAATGTAGTGTGGGATGATTGACTGTTTGGCCCAGATCTTGACTTCTGGACCGACAGGAGTCGCCTTCGTTTGAGGTGCGACCGCCGATGACGGTCAGAGGTCACCAAGGCCGGGTGATGGAGGAAATACAATTCCCAAAGAACAGACAAACAACTAAGAAATATAGTAGAGAAAATCTCTCTAGGGAGGTGTCAGGGATGGAAACCAAAATACTGTGGCAAAAAACTGATGTCAGATATGTTAAGAGAACCAAAAATGCCTTGAGGCAAACAGAATAACATTTTACTTACTTGTACGTACTTATTTTGGAATAAAATATTGTATTCTGTATATGACCAAAAAATGGCTGCTTGTAATGATTTATCTCATTCACAATATGACCATATAGACCATACTGAGCAAGTCTGGACTCAGGGCTGTATATTTTTGCCCTTGTTCTGTTCATTAACATCTAAAAAAAAGACTTTTAAAAGGATGCGTTAATTTGCTAAGCAGGAGTTCTTTGAAATGTGTGCTGTGTTTACCACTTCAATATGCACCTATCCCATTTGACATTATCGTTTTTAGCATGTTTACCTTGTCCACAGGCACCTTTAGTGTAGTGTAGAGTAATGATTTAGTCGGGAACTGGAGGAAAGCTGCAGTGTTTAGTGTGCCACCAAGTAATATCAGTAATAAAAGAGTATAACATTACTAATCATCAACAAAAATACCAGACATACGAAGGGGAATAGCGTTCAGCTTTAATCGCTGATCTGAAATGAAAGGTGCAAAAGATCTGAAATGAAAGGTGCAAAAATTTCAGATTGTTAGTCTATCATATATATATAATCAATATATATATATATATATATATATATATATATATATATATATATATATATATATATATATATATATGTATCCATGCCGTTATTCCTTGGGATTATCAAGGTGGTCGTTCTCACCCACAATGTTATCTCCAATAAGCAATAAATCTTGTACACAGTAGATAAATGAACAAGCTGTTGCGTATGTTATTTGTTTATAAACACAAAACAAACAAAACTTAACTCTTCAAAAAGAATCCCAACTTAAGCCTGTTTACTCCAACCAAAACATTGTTTCTTTCAAACTCCGGCTTTTTGTTCTTGTGTTCTCTCCTCACAAACACTCTCAAGGGTTGTTTACCTATGTAAAATAACAGTGTTTTTTGTAATCTGTAAACGGCTTAGCCATCCAAGATAGTTAGAACCTGAAGCGAAAGGTATAGTTTATAACTCCATGTGGGAGTTAGGCTTTTATTTTGTTTTTTATTTATTTTTTGTAAATAATAAAAATGGCACGTGTGTCACAAAAAGAGCTTTAAAACCTTCAATTTCTGTGTTTAGGTCTGCTAAAAAAAGGGGGCTAAATAACCTACATTTATATAGAATTATTAATTTCTATTGCATTGCAAAAATGTCTTACTGAACCACAGTCTTGTTTCATGTGAAATGTGTTGGCCTTCAGTATTAAATAGTTGCCCAGCCCATGAATACAGTGTCATATGCATGAACATGGTAATCCTCATAAAGCAGACTGCCAACATGCTGTTATTATACAGTAACAGTAGTGGACCTAATACAGAACTTTAGAGAGCTCTTTACATAATTTCAGTCTGGGCTGAACAGATACTGTTGATGGATACATTTAACCAAGGTTTTTCATCAAGGTCAGTGCCAACTAGCTTGGATAATAAAATCAAGTGATCTGCCACAGAAAAAAGCCATAGACAAATCTGTGGATAGAGCACCTGAATACAGACCATTTTGAGACGCAACAAGAATATAATTTGAGACCTTGAAGACTGCAGTTACAGTGCTGTGTGAGAAGCAGAAAAAAAAAAAAACAGACTGCAGTAGAAAAGACAATAGCACCGTCCAAATCCCTGCATCTGTTAAAACACATGTTCTGTGTTTTGTAAATTGCAAAGATTGCTTGGCTTTCAAAAAAACAAATATTGTAATCTCATCATATTTGATTGGGGGTATTTTTGGCAATATGACAAACTTTCAATCAGTCACTACACGAACACATGCAGCTATGTTGACCCACCTAAACTGAGAAAATCAACGCAATCTGTGAAACAATTTTAAGCCTACCATATCTGCCAAGGCAGTATTGTTTTCAGATGATACGTGGATGATGTTGTTGTCCTCAAATCCTAATCACAAGTCATTTGTGAATCTGTTTGGAAAAACCTTGAAGTTGTATATTCATAGTTATGGAAACAACAATATATTATCCATGTTTTCTCAATTGACAAACAGAAAAGAAGACAACACTGGTAACTGTAATTCTACAGTATGTAAAGATATCCAACAATAGTGACTTTGTGTTTTACCTCTGGGTGTATTCACTTGTTTTTGTTTCTGCTGCTGCTCAAATCATTCTGTATTATGCTACACATTCTCAATATGATACTACAGAGAAGAACCCAACTGAATATATATATATATATATATATATATATATATATATATATATATATATATATATATATATATATATAGTGGTAGAGTAGGTGTTCCTGACCTTAATGGGGAGGCATTAGGACCCTGGGGAGTTGGAAGACTTCTACTCCATCTTAGTGAGGGTGGCTGCAAGAGGTAGCCATCTTGGGAAGGTAATTGTTGAATTAGCTAAGGAGTTAATTATTAGCT
This sequence comes from Polyodon spathula, assembly GCF_017654505.1. Taxonomy (NCBI): domain Eukaryota; kingdom Metazoa; phylum Chordata; class Actinopteri; order Acipenseriformes; family Polyodontidae; genus Polyodon; species Polyodon spathula. The sequence continues at coordinate 36,070,963 of NC_054548.1, forward strand.
AATTGAAACACCTGCATAAAAGGAAGGGAAACCCTGTAGACAAGAGAAGAGTGAGGCTAAAACAGCTTAGTAAGTATGCCAATGGGACCTAGGTGTTTTTTTTTTTTTGTTTTATTTTGTGTTTAATAAAAGTGAACTCACATGCTTAAAAAATACTTGGTGACTAGGACTTGTTTTTCGGCGTTCCTACATAAAACAGTGGTAAAGTCCTGGACCTAACCGGGACACCTCTGTGGCTGAAAACAGGGAAAGAAGCACGTAAAGACCAACCAACAAAAGAAGCGCCTCAATTTCTTCAATAAAAATCCAGAAGCACAGCACAGTCTGTACTGAGGGAGATTCTCAACACCATGATGGAGGTAGTCAGATGGATGTGGAGGGAGCAATCAGAGGTGGAACAGCCCAGGTGTTCCTGCTGTCTAGAGTACGAGCATGAGGAGGCAAAATGCCTGCTACGTGCTAGTTGGGCTAGAAGAAAAAAGTACAAAGCATGTGTGACCGTCAGCGGCCACCGGATGGAAGGAAAGACAGCGCAACTACTACAGAAGTATCAGAAACAAAATTTTAGAATTTGAAGCTACTGCACTAACAACTATGATGTGCTAGGTGTTACAGAAACTTTTGTCTGAGATTGATGGGGACGAATATAATATTTGTGGGTATACACTGCATAGGAAAGACAGGCAGGACAGAAGAGGAGGAGTGGTAGCGCTGTACATAAGAAACAGTCTTGAAGCCCAGGTGTTAAACCTGGACAAAGAAAATAAAGCCAAATCAATATGGGTCAGAATAACAGACACAAATTCAAAGGGCATAATAATAGGACCATGCTATAAACCGCCAGATTCAGACAGTGAGCAAAGTATTCTGTTATACAATGACATTAGAAATTTGTGTAGCAAAGGAGAAGCCATACTAATGGGGGATTTCAACTTCCCCCGTATAAAATGGGAAAACCCGGTGGGGAGCACGACGGATGAAATTGAAATGGTGGAAATGACAAATGACTGCTTCCTAACACAATTTGTCAAGGCACCGACTAAAGGGGAGGCATGCCTTGATTTAGTCTTTTCAAATAACAAAGACAGAATAACTAAAACAGAGATCAGAGAACCACTAGCAAACTCAGACCACAACATGGTCTCATTTGAAGTGCTTTTTAAAACCCCAAAAGTAAAGACTAAAGCTAAGGTTTACAATTTTAGAAAAGCAAACTATGAAGGTATGAAACAAAGACTAACAGAGGTAGACTGGAGTAAAATAGAGAAAATGTCCATAGAAAAAGGATGGTTGTTCTTCAAAAATGTAGTACTAGAGGCGCAAAGCAATTACATCCCTAAAGTTGACAAATCTAAATGTAAAACTAAATTGCCAAAATGGTTTAATAGATTGTGGCAGGCTGGCGAGTGGAAAGAGGCCCAGAGACAGACTGCAGTTCAAAAAAATAACTATTTTATTTTAAATAAACACAAAAATGAAAGGGCACAAGGCCAAAAGAAAGCAATTTAAAACACAAAGAAAGACAAAAAGCAAAACTTACAAAAATAACAATTTCCAGGCTGGGCAATGCCTTCACTGGATTCAAACTTTCCAAACAACCAAAAAAAAAAAAACAACCTGCTTCCTCAGCTCCCTCTCTCCAAATGAGAAGCAGAGGCCTCCTTTTATATCAGGTGGCTGGGCGCTGATTGATCGTTAATCAACCTAATCAACCCCAGCCACCTGAACATAATAAACCCAGGCAGGTAGGGGAAGTTAACCCCATCCCTGCCAATTTAAAGGGCAGAGCTTTGCTCTGCCACACACCTCCCCCCATGTACAACGTACACCGGCCGCAATCGGCCAACTCCCCCCCCCCCCCCCCTCCCCCCAAGAGTCCAATTATGTCCCTTGGGTGGGCTGTTATGGTGGGTGGTGGTGGGCGGGGTTGATGTCGGAGCCCCCAAGCCTTCTTTGGTTGAGGGGGCCCCGAATCTCCAAGGTAGCACGGCGACGGCAGCCCGGCTCCCTCTGGTGGCGGAGGCGGCGACTGCGGCCCGGCTCCCTCTGGTGGCGGAGGCGGCGACTGCGGCCCAGCTCCCTCTGGTGGCGGAGGCGGCTCCTCCCTCTCGGGCTCTGAAAGCGGCGGCGGCTCCTCCCTCTCGGGCTCCGAGAGCAGCGGCGGCGGCTCCTCCCTCTCGGGCTCCGAGAGCGGCGGCGGCTCCTCCTCCCTCTCGGGCTCCGAGAGCGGGCGGCGGCTCCTCCCTCTCGGGCTCCGAGAGCGGCGGCGGCGGCTCCTCCCTCTCAGGCTCTGAGAGCGACGGAGGCTCCTCACCCCTCTCTGGCTCTGGGAGCGACGGAGGCTCCTCACCCCTCTCTGGCTCTGGGAGCGACGGCAGATCCTCCTCCCTCTGGCTCTGGGAGCGACGGCAGCTCCTCACCCCTCTCTGGCTCTGGGAGCGACGGCAGATCCTCCTCCCTCTCTGGCTCTGGGAGCGACGGCAGATCCTCCTCCCTCTCTGGCTCTGGGAGCGACGGCAGATCCTCCTCCCTCTCTGGCTCTCGGGAAGGCGGCTCACCCCTCTCTGGCTCTCGGGAAGGCGGCTCACCCCTCTTTATTGGAGTGACCGGGGCATCTCCCATGTCTACAGCCAGGTAATTAACCACCATGAGGGCAACCTCTGGGAAGGAGGCCGGGTGGTGCTGTTCCTCCCACTGTTCCCACCTCTCCCCATCTCGACGCCACAGCGTGTTGATAACTATGGGGAGATCATGGACGAGGTCTGCCTCAGGGTGCATCAACCAGTCCCAGATCTCCTGGGACGGTGGTGAAGGTGGTGGTGCTGGAGGTAGTGGGGTGGCCCCTGATGCCCGGGGTGAACACGGCACCTCTTCCTGGGCCTGGTTGTAGGGGCATCCTGCCCAGTTGTGGCCGTCCTCCTCACACCGGCCACACCAGTTTGCCGGTGGCACGTCTGGGCAGGACCGCCAACGATGGTCCTCCTTCCCACACCAGGAACACCAGGGGAAGAGGCTGGCCGGGTCCTCCAGCGGTGGCTGCAGCAGCTTACATTTCTTCAGCTGCTGCTGCTTTTCCTGCTTTTGTCGCTGTCTGCTCTTTCCCATTTTTTTTTTTTTTTTTCAAAAAAAAAAAAAAATTATCCCAAAAATTCCACAAAACAAAACAAAAATACTGCTCTGAGCCTCTAGGTGGCGCTATCCCACTTTGACACCAAATGTGGCAGGCTGGCGAGTGGAAAGAGGCCCAGAGACAGACTGCAGTTCAAAAAAATAACTATTTTATTATAAATAAACACAAAAATGAAAGGGCACAAGGGCCAAAAGAAAGCAATTTAAACACAAAGAAAGACAAAAAGCAAAACTTACAAAAATAACAATTTCCAGGCTGGGCAATGCCTTCACTGGATTCAAACTTTCCAAACAACCAAAAAAAAAAACCAACCTGCTTCCTCAGCTCCCTCTCTCCAAATGAGAAGCAGAGGCCTCCTTTTATATCAGGTGGCCGGGCGCTGATTGATCGTTAATCAACCTAATCAACTAATCAACCCCAGCCACCTGAACATAATAAACCCAGGCAGGTAGGGGAAGTTAACCCCATCCCTGCCAATTTAAAGGGCAGAGCTTTGCTCTGCCACATAGATCAATTAAAAAAAATATTCAGCGAAAAAAGGCACTTTACAGAGCGTTAAAAAGGGACCAAAAAGAAACTACACAGAAAGTGTACACAATACTGCAAACGTAAGTCAAAAAAGAAGTTAGAAAGGCCAAGAGAGAAATAGAAATGAACATCGCTAAGGGGGCTAAAACTAATTCCAAAATGTTTTTCCAATATTACAACAGCAAGAGAACATTCAAAGAGGAGGTTAAATGTCTAAAAGAATCAAATATCAAAATCATAGATGTATTAAATATATTAAATGATTACTTTTCACAAGTTTTTACAAAGGAGGATACGGACAACATGCCCCACATGTCATCCAGTTCCTATCCAATTTTAAATAACTTTAGCATAACCGAGGCAGAAGTGTTAAAGGGACTAGGAGCTCTTAAAATAAACAAATCCCCTGGGCCAGATGAGATCCTCCCAATAGTGCTCAAAGAAATGATAGAAGTTATTTATAAACCGCTAACCAGGATCATGTAGCTGTCTCTTAACACAAAGGTGGTACCGACAGACTGGAAAATTGCAAACGTAATACCGATCCGCGAAAAGGGAAACAAAACTGAACCAGGTAACTACAGACCAGTAAGCCTGACTTCTATTATAAGCAAACTTATGGAACCTATAATAAGATCCAAAATGGAAAATTACCTATATGGTAACAGGGTCCTGGGAGACAGTCAACATGGTTTTAGGAAAGGGAGATTGTGTCCAACTAACTTGCTTGATTTTTTGGAGGATGCAGCATCGATAATGGATAATTGCAAAGCATATGACATGGTTTATTTAGATCTCCAGAAAGCTTTTGACAAAGTCCCGCATAAAAGATTAATTCTCAAACTGAATGCAGTAGGGATTCAAGGAAACACATGTACATGGATTAGGGAGTGGTTAACATGTAGAAAACAGAAAGTATTGATAAGAGGAGAAACCTCAGAATGAAGTGTGGTTATCATTGGAGTACCACAGGGATCAGTATTAGGTCCTCTGCTATTCCTAATCTACATTAATGATTTATATTCTGGTATAATAAGCAAACTTGTTAAATTTGCAGACGACACAAAAATAGGAAGAGTGGCAAACACTGTTGCAGCAGCAAAATCATTCAAAATGATCTAGACAAGATTCAGAACTGGGCAGATACATGGCAAATTACATTTAATAGAGAAAAGTGTAAGGTACTGCACACAGGAAATAAAAATGTGCATTTGGTTGAGCTGAGCGAATGTTTTCGCTCAGCATTTAATAAACAAAACAGAAAATAAAAAGGTTGTACAAACAAACACAAAACACAGGACACGGCACACGTCGCCAAAACAAAAAAGACAAACAAAACGGACTAGACAGACAAACACGGTGAGCAGATACTTTAACTATTCTTTTTAACTTTAACTATGCTTTTTATCTTTACCTCCGTCCCCACTCACCGAACACCCAACCCAGAGTGGGTGAAAACATGCTGCTTTTATGCAGCTGTACCAAGACTCGATTGCTAATCAATCATTCAGTTGGAGTCTCGGTACAACTGCACGTGAATTAATAAAGTACAATTCCCCGTGCTCACATATTATTACTTTTTACTTGCACGTGAAGTGCTGTGCAAGCCTCATGCCTAAATACAAATATACATATTAAACACTCGTGTTGCACAGACCCTTTTATATCCCGTGTACCAATGACTATACACCAACATTTAACACACCACTTGCAACATATAACAGAAAATATACACAGGGGCGGGCACTTTGTCACAGGGAGATACTGAAATTGGAGAAGGAACCTATGAAAAAGACCTAGGAGTTTTTGTTGACTCAGAAATGTATTCATCTAGACAATGTGGGGAAGCTATAAAAAAGTGTCTTATAGTAGAGCTGCAGCAGAAGAATGAAGTGAAAGAAAAAGAGCTAGGGTTGCAATTGCAGCAAGTTCAAGTGCAGTCTTCTGGAATGTGTAAACTGGAGCTGGAACAGACTGAAATGAGAGCAGGAGCTTGAACTCAAACAAAAGGGCTTTGAGAAGTTAAAAGTAGTAGCTCTGAAGAGTAAAGAAGAAGAACGCAGGGAAGTAGAGAAATGTGGTGCTGACATACAGGAGATTTTAAACAGAACAAAAAAAAAACTGTGCAATAGAAGAAGTGCAAAACTTTCACAGAATCAAGCAGAAGGAGTTGGAAGACACAGTTAGCAAACTGTAGAAGAAAATCCAAAGCCTTATGCGAGAGTTGTCTGAGAGAACAAGGCGAACCAGATCATAGAGCTGAAGAAAAGTGCTAAATCTTTAAGAGCCAATTGGGAGGAAAAGTTACACCTTTTTGGGAGAAATATGGAACAGGAGAATTTCGAACTTCAGAAGAAATACAGTGAAATATTGAAGACACAAACTCGGATCCGTCCAAGTTGTAGGCTGAACATTCAGCTCAGTCTAAGGCTACAGGTCAGATCGTCAGAGATCTGGAGGCCCAAGTGCAAAAGCTGACGGTCGGAGCTGAAAATAGAAAATAAGTAGTCCTAGAGAAACACAAAATAATCAGCATTACATAACTGAAAAAAGGTCTTCTGGAGAAAGAAGGAAGTCTTCAAAAGAAGTTTCAAGAAAAAAAAGTTGAGACCATTAACAGGAACCAACACAGAACGCAGGTTTTGAAATGGTGAAGGCGCTGATGTGTAGTTTAATAATCAAACAGACAGAAAGTAAAAAGGTTGAAACAAAAACACTGACACCAAAACAGGACACGGCACTTGAGCCAAAATAAATATAAAAACAAAACATACTAACACTAAACAGACCGACAAACGAGTGGATGAACACTAAATAAGTACTGTGCTGACACTTCCAGCATGCTGTAGCAATTGCTGTATGTAACTTAACTCTCCTCTCTCACCCATTCTCCACTCCCGAACACACAACCCTGAGTGAGTGAAAACATGCTTTTTATGCAGCTGTACTGAGACTTGATTGCTAATCAATCATTCAGTTGGAGTTTCGGTACAACTGCACGTGAATTAACGAAGTGCAATTTCCCGTGCTCACATATTATTACATTTTACCTGCAGGTGAAGTGCTGTGCAATCTTCGTGCCTAAATACAAATATATATTTTAAACACTTGTGTGCATAACCCATATTATATCTTGTGTACCAACTACAATACACCAACATTAACACACTACACGCAACATACAACACAGAAATACATACAGGGGCAGGGCAACATTGCCACAGCAAGCATAAAGAAAAGTTTGCTTCGAGAGCAGCTGGAATTCCAGCATGATGACAGAGTAGACGTCCACAAGCAAAGAATAAAGGATCTCAAGGAGTATCTGAACAAAATCAAAGTGAGAAAAAACCATGAAGCCATTGATATTGAAAAAGCATATTGCACTGAGCTAATTGGGGAGCTCGATGTGGAAGATACAGAGGGGGAGCCACCATCATCCATTACCAGAGCTGCTACTGCCGGGGTGTCCTGCATTGTTGCCAACATCACAACTGCAGGAGTATCCAGTGCTGCTGCCAGTACTGCCACTGCCAGAGTACCCTGTATGGTTGCCAGCATCACCAACAGCAAGCTTGGGGCTTGTGCCACTGCCGGAGCTATCATCAGGAGGAGCCCCAAGTAGGAACAAATGGGACATTGGGTTTACAGGGTAGGCAAGGGTTAAAAAGGAACCTCCTTATAGAAGCTCTTCAAAAAGTATGGAGCTAATGTTAAAGTCAGCTGGCATCAGAGGTCTGGTCTTTGACTGGGGCCGACTGAGCCTCAACATTCCTTCTCACCCACCCAGAATGTACATAATTCAGGGGGGGATGTGGCCTTAGAATGGCCATATGTATTCTACACATGGGGGCAGGATATGTGGTAGAGTAGGTGTTCCCGATCTTATTATGGGGGGGGGGGGGTAATTGGGGTAATTGTTGAATTCACTAAGGGGTTAGTTATTAGCTAATTGAAACACCTGTGCACACCTGGCCGCTGCATAAAAGGAAGGGAAACTATGTAGACAAGTAAATGAGGCTAAGGCCTGACAAGGACAAGGACAAGGACATGGTGAGGACTGAAAACAATACCTGTGTGGTATAATTTTGTGTTTGGGGTAAACAGGCTTAGCCTGTCCCTGTCAGTTAGAGTTAACAAAACAGTTTAGTTAGTACTCCAATGGGAGTTAGGTGTTTGTTTTTTTTTTTTGGTTTATTTTGTGTTTAATAAAAGTGCACTCACTTTATAAAGACGTGATAGGCTAGTGTCTTAGTCCACTGTGTCATCTCTTCAGGCCCAAGTGAAAAGCTGCAGCATCACTTGGATTCAAAGAATCCCCAAACTGAATGAATCTGTCTAACTATAAACAGTGTCAACGTCCCTTTCATGAACACTGTCAATTCCTCTTGAGCTCCTTTGTCAGTGTTTGTTAGTCTCCGTTAGCCTCTAGAGTCTTAATTGTCGACCGACTGCTTGACTCAGTGTGCCCTTTAGCAAATAAAATAGTTGATTAATTTTTACCTATTTTAGTATAGTCAGACTGTAGTCAAACTAAAACTATAAACTTTATAGTAAAAACGCAGTTAAAATAACATAGACGGATTTCTATTTCCTCAATATGAGCTTTACCTAAGGGACACTGCACTGCTAAAAAAAAATAACCACAACCATGTTTACACATATTCTCATTAACTCTTGTAGTGTAGTGACTTTAAATAGAATAAGCCCCAAACCTGTATCTCCAACACGTTCTTGCCTGACTCCTGTGAGTTCATTCTTTTTTAGACACATTTTGGGACAGACAGTTAATAACAGAGTATGCTTGTAAATAACATTCACAGAACTGGTAGTTTCAAGTACATAAGAACATAAGAAAGTTTACAAATGAGAGGAGGCCATTTGACCCATCTTGCTCGTTTGGTTATTAGTAGCATATTGATCCCAAAATCTCATCAAGCAGCTTCTTGAAGGATCCCAGGGTGTCAGCTTCAACAACATTACTGGGGACTTGGTTCCAGACCCTCACAATTCTCTGTGTAAAAAAGTGAAGTGAAGTGCCTCCTATTTTCTGTTCTGAATACCCCTTTATCTAATCTCTATTTGAGTCCCCTGGTCCTTTATTTCAGATCGAAAACATCCCTTGAGTCTATAGTTGAATGTAAAAATGCATATTGCAATACACAGACAATTGTGTTTCAGAGAAACTGGATTGTCTCTGCAGGGATCCTTGCCAGCGGTATGAACAATGTGTGCAGAGTGGTCTGCTGGGAAACACAAGGACATCTTATTTGTACTTTGACCGAGAATGTAAAGCTAAAACAAAGAGGTCGCAAAAAACAGATGTCAATCATGTAAAATACAGTGCCATCTTTCTGTCTCTTCTTATGCTGACAAATAAATCAAAACAAAAACTACTGTGTCTGAAGGAAAACATAACATAGGCTGAGCCACCAAGTTCAAGTGCTGTGCACCTCACAAGCCTTTATGTGAAAATATTGAGACAGTAGTTTCTAAACTAGCCAATCCTACACAGTAGTCATAAATAATGCAATCTTTTAAATATATGCCATGTCTGCTGTGCTGTAGCCATATTGGAAATTATATATTTCCTTAACCATTTCTTTGTATGCTATCATGTTTTTCAGTATGATTTGCATTTTTTTTTTTTTTTGACGTAACTTTAGACTTCTCTTTTTGTACTGTTTCAGGGAGCATGTTCCCAAAACTCACAAATTAACAAATCCGGCAGAGGTTGTGTTCATAACAAATTATTTACTATACTAAATAATACAAAAAAAAAAAATGTTTTGACAAGACTGCGTAATTGTTGTAGGTGGCGACAAGGTAAACGATGTTGTGGTACCCCACGTCTATAGCAGTAGATACAGACCACTGAGATGCTGGAGACCAGTGAAGTTCAGCAGTAGGTGGCAACTTATTTTGTCCTGTTGTATGGTAATCGTTGTACTGATAACTGTAGATCAAAAGAAGTTTATTGCACATTCAAATGCACGTACAGTATTTAATGTGTAAGCTGTATTTGACTGCACTGCAAGTTGTGGATTAGTTATTGTGAAGGCAGCGAGGAGCGATTGAACGTTTACTGGTCGAGAAGCGAATACTATTACAACTTTGGGAGTTTAAGGGTATTCTGTGTGTGAACATTGACTTATTTGATGACATGTTGCCTTCTAGTTAGAGCAATGAGAAATAGATTTGACACTTACGGCATGTTAAAACATTAAACATGTGACTGTTGTAGTTTAAGTTCTACTTACCAAGAAATCTTGAAATGTGTGAAAAGAACGGTATAATACAGGTTAGAATACCAGATGGACTTGGATGTTAGAAGTGATTATGAGGTTTAAAAAGTCACCAAGATATGACTGAAAGACATGAAAAGGAATGCATAAAGATGACATTTCATATTCATACATTGCTCATTGATGTAAGGTAGTGAATTTTTTATCTTTTTTATTTTTTATTCAACAAATCAAATAATTAAAATAAAGGAGGGGGCGCACTACCACTATTGGGGAATTTTTAACCATGTTCCCACTTTAGTTTTCTATAAAAATCCTTCATTGTAGGTTCAGCTGTGCAGCATCAAATAAGGAACCTTTTACCAATAAATTATCACAAAATTACTTTGTAGCAACATGTTAGGTGTCCCCTACCTTTTGGGTTGGGTTTTATGTCACTGAAGCTATAGGAATCTCAGAAAAACACTCCAACCCTTCATGTAAAAATCATGACATCCCCACTCACAGAAATCCAACATGCAGCAACAGACCACTGATAATGTTCAATTCTACAGTACATATGTAACTATGGTAACAGATAACACTGTGTAACAGTTTTTTTTTTTTTTTGTTCCTGGGTAGTAAGTGTTATTTCCTAATTGCTTATGCCTCAAAAGTACAGAAAATGGCTATTCTTCCCCACAAACTTTGCTTTTGTGACCAGGAAAGTGATATTTCAAAATATCACTATTTCCAATGGGAAAACGGGCAAATGTGTATCTTTTCGTTCACATAAAGTCAGAAAAAAAACAACATATGAATCCAAATTAACAAGTATTTATACTAAAGTAATACAAAAATGACTACAAAAGATTTAGAAGTGAGTAGTTTTTCGAGATTTACGATTATACTGTATTTACAGTATAATCTTAAATATAAATCTGATACAAATTCTTGTCTCTTCAATGTAACAATATATTTGAATATCTGTCACAGCCAGTCTGTCTTGATTGGATTAAGCACTCTGTAACTGCACAATTTCTCATGAGGAAAATGCAGCAAAAACTAAGCGAATGAGACTAGTTATGGTAATGTAAAACAGTTAATCATTAAAAAGTTTTAGATACTGTGATGCCTTTTTTTCTTTTTAAATCTGTGCTCTTTAGTTGCTTTTGTGCATTTTCATTTGCAGGTGAACTGTAACATGAGGGCTTTATCAAGCATTTTATTCTGCAATTTTGAATACTGACTGGATACTGTTTTAATTCTGGAAACTGTTGTTGTTTTTTTAATCTTTTGCTAAATTGACAACAGACCAGAAGAAACATACAGTACTGTGAGATGAAATGATAAATGGATGCGCTGCTGCACGGTTTATTATTATAAAATAAAACAGTACAAAAACCAGGACACGGCACTTGACGCCAAAATAAACAAACAAAATGGACTAACACTTAAACAAACAGTGCACTAACAGACAAACACGGTGAGTCAAAACAACGGTTATATATTTATGTTTAGTTATAGTTTTAAATTCTCTCCTCTCCACACACGTTCTCCACTCACCGAACACAGAACCCTGAGTGAATGAAAACATGCTGCTTTAATGCAGCTATACCGAGACTCGATTGCTAATCAGTCATTCAATTGGGGCCTCGGTACAACTGCACGTGAATTAATAAAAGTGCAATCCCCCGTGCTCACATATTACTACATTTTACTTGCAAGTGAAGTGCTTTGCAATCCTCGTGCCTAAATACAAATATACATTTTAAACATTTGTGTTACACAGACCCATTTATATCCCATGTACCAATTACTATACACCAACATTAACACACTACAAGTAACATACAACACAACCACAAATAGCCCAGGGGCGGGTCACTTTGTCACATATACCTCAACGGCCACCTCCTTCCTTAAAAACCCAGCAGTCCAGCTCAAAGTCTTGGGCCGGGAAGGGAGGCTTCACTGGGCCCATGGCTGAAAATGTTGTCATCTCCCCTGCCGGTAGTGACAGCGGAAAAGCTGCTCTGTCCCATTGGACCCCTGGCAGCAGAAAAAACTGCCAGGGGCAATGCTGCTGACAGCTTCCTGGCAGCAGAAAGGCTGCTGAGGAAGATGGTCTCCTGACCTCTCCCCCCTTCTTCAAAGCCGGCAGCTCCCTCTGGTGGGGTCCTGCCACACTGACCCCTGCGGCCAAGCAGATCTGATGGCAACCCCTGGCGAAGCAGTTCCGGTGACCTCAGGTGAAGCAGAGCCGGCAGCCCCAGGCGAACCCAGCAGCAGACCCTCGGGAGAAGAACTCGGGAGGGGAGCCCCTGGCCATAGAGGCGGCAGTGGGAGCTCCACTTCTCCCTCATACCCTGCAACCGGTGGCTCAACAGGCAATGTGGAGACAGAGGCAGCCCCTGGCGATGCAGAGCAGCAGACAATGCCAGGTGAGGCGGACTGGCAGGCAACCCCAGGTGCTGCGGAGCAGCTGGCAACCCCAGGCGAAGCCAGGCAGGCATCCTTGGGCGAAGACGTGAAGGGCATCAGGACATGCTGGAGTGCAGGTTTTGGCCCTCTTAGCCACTGTGGCCGGACGGTTCTTCCCTGGCTTCCCTCAGCAACCTATGCAAGATCCATTTATATCCTGTGTACCAATGACTAATCACCAACATTAACACACTACACTTAACATACAACACAACCAGAAATAGCCCAGGGGCAGGGCACTTTGCCACAGGAAGAGCAAAGAACAGTAGCCGAAATAAGAAAGAAATTGATAGATCTAGCGAACAGAACGAAATTAAAAGAAGGAGAAAGAAGGGAGATGAAAAAGCTTTAAAAGTTGATTGAGGAAAACCAAAATACCTCACTGTCGACAAGAGATTTGGAGCTGTGAAAAGTGACAGGATGTACTTTGACGTTCCATACGTACATAAGGAAAGTCCTTCATCAGCTGTGTAAAAAAAAAAAAATCAACACTGTGCAGCAAATGTACAGTACTTAAAGAACTGTACTTATCTGTGCTTACTTTTATTTCTACACAGATGAAAATGGGCTTTTGGATGAAAGGCTATGTAGCCAGCTCAGCAAACATGCTACCTTATTAGTCTTTATTAGGGGGCATGCCTGATAATAAAGCTGTGTTTAGCCTCATTACTTAAACTTGTGTGGCAGGTAATAACATGGAGGTGGCTGTTGCAACACAGCTTTGTTATTGCTGCAGTGAACTGTAGCTGAGACGAATTGTGCTTTTTATTTCCGTGATCTGGTGCTCTGGCGGGTTATAGCTACCCTTTTATCTTGATTGATTCATTATACAAATCTTCTAACTAAAATGGCTGTGTGGCTTTGAAGAGAAGGGGAGTGCCTAGCAGAAAGTGTTTATGCGATAATATCGCTAGTTTCCATATCGCATTTTTCTTTATCACGAAACAAAAACCAGCCATTTCCAATCCTCAAAATGGGCGTTGAGAAATTTGCGCAGGAGTAGGAGGGACCGCAGAAAGCAACATGAAAACAGCTGTTGACCAATCCCCAGTTGGAAGCAAGGCGGTAACAGACGAAAAGAAGCCAAAAACAGCCAGGCAGAAAATAAATAAATAAATAAATACAAGTCTGTGTTGTACTAGTAGTAATAATAATTAAAAAAATAGGTTTATTAATAATAATGATAATAACAGTGTAAAATATTGAAAATACGGACATGAGTTTGATAGAAAACACACACACACTTGACAATTACCTCGTTTCCATGACATCTGCAGCATCATGCTACATTGTTCTGTCACTGTTATGAAAGCGTGCCACATTGTTTTCATATTTTTTGTAAAAATCCATACCGTGCCCTGGTTTGTGTCAGCACCATTCAATGCCAGCGCCCTCAAAACCGACCGGCACGGTGTTGCCCAGAGCCCTGTTGTGCTGTGCACAAGGCTGTACAGTAACTGCACAAGAACGAAGATTAAAAAAAAAAAAAAAGTGAATATAACATCCAAAAACCAACATAACTCTGTTTCCAGGATCAGTACTGGTACATATTATACATTAAGAAGTCGAATGAAATGCTATCCAGTGTTGAGAGAAAAAAAAAGAAGTTGATTGCAGATTTTATTATTATTATTATTATTATTATTATTATTATTATTATTATTATTATTATTATTATTATTACTTTTGTCGATGCCCACTTGGTATGCTGACACGGTATAGCCAAAATGTGCTCCCTTGTCCTGGAACGGCTTTTTCTTACATGATGAAAATGTGGGCTTCGTAACGTTTCTGTGTAGGACAACATGTTGGAGTACTTTATGACCGTAAATTAATTTAACCTTATTCAGTTTAACCATTCCTGGACAATCCTAGCCTTGTGGCATGGGGCATTATCCTGCTGAAAAAATGGATAGATGGATACACTGCTGCCATGAAGGGATGTATCTGATTGGCAATGATGTTCAGAGATCCTGTGGCATTCAAACATTGCTCCACTTTTATCAAGGGGCCCAATGTGTGCCATGAAAACACACCCCACACCATCACACGACCACCACCAGCCTGCAATGTTGACATGCGGCATGATGGATGCATGTCCTCATGTGGTTTTCGCCATACCCTAGTCCTCCCATCAATGTGAAACAGCAGGACCCGGGATTCATCAGACCAGGCATTGTTTTTCCAATCCTCCAGTGTTTTTGTTCCTTAGCCCACTGCAACCACAGTTTCTTGTGTTTTGCTGAAAGAAGTGGAACTCTGTTAGGTCGTCGGCTGCCATACCCCATTCGTGTCAAGGTAAGATGAGTTGTGCATTCTTTTATGGGTCTTTCAGCACCAATGTTGTACTGGACTGTCAGGTGACTAACTGTAGCCCATCTGTTGCTCTGCAGTTTGTGTCAACCTCCTTTGGCCTCTTTGATCAATGAGCCATTTTTGACCACTGGCCTGCCGTTGGCTGGATGTCCTTTGGGTGGTGGACCATCCTTGATACACACGGGAAACTGTTGAGCATGAAAAACCCAGCAGCGTTGCAGTTCTTGACACACTCAAACTGGCGCGCCTGGTACCTACTACCATACACAGTTCAAAGGCACTTAATTATTTTGTCTTGCCCATTTACCCTCTGAATGGAACACATACACAATCCATGTCTCAACTATATCAAGGCTTAAAAATCCTTCTTTAACCTGTATCCCCTTCATCTACACTGATTGAAGTCGATTTAACAGGTTACATCAATAAGGGATCATAGCTTTCACCTGGATTCACCTCGTCAGTCTATTTCATGGAAAGAGCAGGTGTTCCTAATGTTTTGTACACTTAGTGTAGGTTCACAATGGAAACATGTGTGACAACAAAAAGAAACACAAAACTAAATGTGCTTCATGCCCTGTGCTTCAGTAATTTCAGAGAATAGTTTTTAATTTGAAGTAAACAATGCAGAACAGTTACTTGAGCAACTCCACTATAAATTTAAACATCCCATTAAACATCTGGTTCTGTTGTGCAGCTGTACTACATTGTCTATTGATGGCTTTTACTTCAAGCTATTTCTTAAGGTAATGTGATAGTAGGTATTATACAATGTTCTCTGAATGTTAATTAGCTTTTTGCAATTCATAAATTCAAGCTTCCTTTTTGGAAAAATATTTCACTGCAACACGTATAGGTAGCATACTGTTTTATATGCTTGTAATATTTGTATATGGTTTTGTATTTAAACAAGCAGTATCAAATTTAGATGGTGTAAGAGAGATTGATTTAGGATCAAACATGTTACTGATTTCATCAACCCATACCTGAGCTGGATAATCCACAGCATGGCTATTTTAGAGCATTTTACAGCACAGGGGAATTATTCTGGATTGCATAGACCACCTAACCATTGTTACCCCAGGATTACTACAAAAAAGTAGTTGATGCAATTTAGGTTTTCCTGGCACTGCTGTGGTTTATCCTGGTGAGGTTTACGTTAATCAAATAAACTCTTATATCACCTTAAATTCATTTTCTGATCAATAGTATAAAAAAAAATAAATAAAAAAAAAAAAAAAAAAATATTATATATAAATATATATATATATATATATATATATATATATATATATATTTATCTGGATATGCAGCTGAGTTACTATTGGAGAAAAATGTTTTGTCAGTATGGCATTTAAACGTTTTGTGAAGGTATTTAACATGCCCTTAACTGGAAGCAAAATAAGAAAAACATTCATAAAGTACTGTATAGTATCTCACAATTATTGTGACAACAGCATGAGCAATGGTATTGACTCCATAGCATAGAAATAAAACTTTATAACAAGCAGATATATATTTATTATTTATTTAACCCTGCTGTATCTCACTGGACAATATTAGACATTCAAACTCACAATTTAACATCAAAGTCAAATGAAGTCCCACTTGAGGTATGTGCACTTACTGTGTTCCAGTTACATTTAAATGTCCCTTTGGACAAATTATATACATAGATAGAGTAGCATCAGGAACCTTCATCTGAAGTCAACCAAAAGGAAATCAAAATGCCTGAACATTGTCAATCATCCTATTATTCTTATTCACACAACTCCAAAGTTAATCACTACCAGATGTTTACCCATATGCTCATAAATATTTTTTTTTTTTACATTGGTTGACTTATTATTGGTGAATTTAAAACCTCAAAATAATTGTTGGCATACACTGATTGTCAACATTTTGGTGTCACCATCCATGAAATAGAATGTGAGGGTGGGACATATATTGACCCTTTATCCCACTCAGCTGATGATCTCATATTTAAATATATGCAAAATATTTGAATTATTAAACCATCTCACAAGTGCAGTAGTATGTGGAATGTAGACTAGAGATGGGGCTTTTAATCGTCCCATTTTTTCCTACAGTCATTTTTTCCTACTCAGGCCCCTTGCTCACTTAATATTTTGGCATCCCTAAATAGACCTGAGACAGGGTGAGGCCATTCACATGGGTTTTGGTATATTTTGTGAAACAGTCCACCAAAGCCTGGAGACAATGTGCATTGAGCGCAGTGTTTATGCAAGTGTCCCCAAGCCCTTGTTTAATTACCACACTCAAATATCTATGGGTTAGTGTTTGGTTATGTATGTTTAAATATAAAGTAGTGTTTAAAACTAACTAGTTTTGGTTAAAAAAATTGTCTGTTACCAAGACTCTCAAGGGTTAATTGTGGGCTAGTAGTTACAGTAGGTATTTAATTACTGTGGTGTCGGCTGGTCAGCCCCTTTGTAATAGTAACCCAGAGTCAAAGAACTACAATTCAGTGCTTTTTTGCACATTTTATTATTATAATAAATAAGAATCTTTATATAGCAACTTTCACAGTGGACTACGATCACAAAGCGCTTTACAAGATATGAAACTGTTTCACCCAAAAGACTGAGTACGAGGAGGTTAAGTGACTTGCTCAAGGTCACACAATGAATCAGTGGCTGAGCTGGGATTTGAACTGAGTACCTCCTGCTTACAAGCCCATTTATTTAAGTGCTGGACCACACATTTCAAGACTGGCGACACCATCTTTTTTACCATCACTGTATATGTTCTGCTGATAAATGTTGCTGTTCACAATTTAGAAAACAAAAAGCACACTGGAAGTCTTGGGTACCTTTAGCTACAATTGTAATAAATACATAACTTTACCAAATGTAATCATATCCTTAATCCAGCTATAATGGATACTCATGGATAATGTATCAGAATTTCAAGCTCTTCTGACGTCTATGCTGCCCCGTGTATGTTAATACTTGCTACTTGAATATAAGATAAAAGCTATTTACTGAGAAATGTGTCTACCATAAATCAGGGGCTGAAGACACAAAAGAGAAAACTCACCTTTCACTTTGCTTTTTGTAACAGCCACTAGAAGCAGAAGGGAAAGACAAAAAGGATATATTAGACAGGTTTTGATCAGGTAAGAAAGGAAACAAATGACATCACTACTGATTCCAATCTAACACATATCTTTCTAATCTAATTTGTTCTGTTTATTTCAAGATGTAGTTTGTCCTTGTAGGAGGTGAGAAAGCTTTTGATTTGAAATCTGACCAATTATTGACCTCTCATCTAAACCCCATCTCCATTTACTTAACTTTTAAGAAGAGTAGTGAATAGAATTGCTTGCACTAACAGTAGAACTGAAAATGTATTACTTTTGACATGCTCATACAATCTTTTTCCTGTTTACAGTAGAAGTTATTAATCTCTGACATCCTGTCTGGTTCAAAAACCTAATAGTGTTGACAAAATCAGTATTGGGGATAAGATTTTCTTTGCTGTACTGAGTGGCTTGCAAGCATACCCAAAGCATACCAATTGATCTGTCAGTTGCTTATACCACAGAAAAGTGTAAACAATTCCATGAAATTTGAATGTGCTTAAATAATCTGGATTAAGAAGCCAGTTTATCAGTTTTCTAAAATACAGAAACACAAAGTCAGTAAAGTCAAATCTAAAAAACTTAACCGAAAGGTAAATCTTGATTCTGAATATTCGATTACTGTATAGAACGTTCTTATCTGTTTCGGAAGAGATATGAGCAAATAATGTTTTATCATAAACCGTAAATCAGTCATAAGATGTTTTTTTTGGAGTGGTGGGTGGGATGGAATTTTGTGCCAGTATTATTGCATTAAATATATGTTGTGTGTTACGTACAAGGTAAATGTAATAGTGTTATGTTTTTAATAGGATAGTGGAAGAAGTTTGCATTGTACAGAAAAAGAAACCCTAGGCGCTCCATTGCATGGGAAGTGTATTAAATACAGGATGTGTGCTGTATTCAAACTATATTTCTTCTCATACCATATCCTCCACAGTTGGTTGTGGATCTATGTTTTTTTTTTTTTTTTTCAATGGGATCCTTTTCTAGAACTGCATTTGAAGCGATGGCTCCAAACTTAAAACCAAAGCTTAACCTCAATATTCAATTTTTGTCAAAAACCTCATACACTAAATCAGAAAACTGGTTTTATAAGCAAGCATTCCACAGCATCTGTAGGATGTATTAGAGCTTGTGATGGCATGCTTAAACAAAGAATTATATGCTTCAGTCACGATTTAAACAAATGTGTTTCTGCATCAATTTCCAGGGTAAACAATATTCTCATCGTCCATTTTAACCTGATGAAGGGGCAGTTGTCATAGATGCTTGTGTATATTGTATAATAAAATTGTTAAAACAAAAACCACATTTATTTATTTAATACTCTCCAGGGTATAATCATTGTGATACATCCTCCAACCAGTCCAAGCATAAAACATTATGCAATTGTGGCCGCAATTAATGCATTCAATGAAACAACTTTATACTCTACAATTAGTGAACACATCTATTGGAATTGCTGACAATCCTCATACAGTTGCAAATATTGAAAACATTGAATCCCTTGATTAATAAAACATTGCATATTTACTAGCAATTTCCTTTTTTTGGGGGGGGGGGGGGGGGGGGGGGGGGGCGGGGGGGGGGGGACGGGACGACTTAACAGGTTTATTTAACAGTTTAGTTTTTTGGATGTTTTTTAATGCTTCAGTACAACATGACATGCTGTGTAATAGATGTCATTCCTTAATGGAGGATTATGCATTCGCCTGTGGCTAGGCAGTGCAAATACAGTAATTGACTTATTCCTTCATAACTCATGTCCAGCTAAGACTAAATATATCAAGATCAAAAAAGCAATCCTTCAAACTCCCGAAGCAAAACAATGCATGAAAAAGAATCTCAAAGAAATACAAACATAAGCTTCAGAGAAGTACCGTACTGACCTGGTGCTACAAGCACTCAACTGGTACCAAACCGACCGTACCGTCCCAGTTCCGACCCACTACCAACCTGTGTTTACATCCCCAGTCTGGTACCAAGCAGGACTTGTTGGCTCTTGAACAGCCTCATTGCTGTCTTTTAGCAGCTGAGGCAGCTACTATACATTACATGCTATTTGCATAACGTTAGGTTATTACCATAACCCTGGTTCCCTGAAAGAGAATGACAACCATTACCGAATGGGAAGAGCCCTCTCTGACCACCAATCACTGAGCACATATAAAAAAACTGCCCTATCAGCGAAAACATGAATAAATAAAGGTGCCTTCTCCAAAAAAAGACTCCAAATGTTATCCATTTACTATCAGTGCAAAACTATTGGATGTGGTACTGTTCTTCAATTTACTCAAAATATTGCGCAATGCTGCCTACACTGATATCACATAGATTTTTGCTGTGTTAAAATATCTTAACCACAGTTTGTGGTTAAAAACACTTTGTTATGCTTAAATGCTGAGCAGAAAATGAAGTAAGCGAGTGAGATTGTCTGTCATAAGGGGGTTTACCAGTACAATGCTGCACTGCTCACAGTCAGCTTTTGAGCGGTTACAGTGTAAACACTTCTAAAAACACCAAAGCGAGCACCAACCAGCAAAGGATGAGGAGAGTAGAAGTGATTAAATCAATGACCCAGGTCCATGTGGACAAGGTGACTTAAATGTCAACTGACATCAAATTTAATAAGGATCACCATATCAGAAGAGTGCAAGAACCAAATTTGCAGAAACAAGGGTGTCAGCAAAGTGGGAGCCCAGCAGGATTGAACTGATACAATTAATAAGAGGTCCTCTTCAGGCCAAGCTCTGATGGGCAAGATAAGTTAATAACAAACGACATGAAGGTTGTATGCAGTCCTGTGACAGAAATACAATGAACCTTGGTTGTAAATCTCCCTCCCGACCTGTGAGGGCACTAAGCGAGGACAGAGTTTTTTTGGACTGGCTTGACAGTTCTTTCCCTGCGTTGGGAAGTCGTCAGTTTAGAAAGAGGAGAGACTCCGGTGCAAGAAAGTATTGCCCTGGTAGGGAAACAATGTAGCAGCTGCAGATTGTAAAGGCAGCTGCATTCGTTTACCAAGGGGTCATGCGTGAGAGCATATAAGGGGGACAGAGAATCGTAATCTGTTCCTTCACATTTGGTTCGTAGTTAGTATAAGCCAAAAGGACAGTAAATTTGTATTGTTGCCAGAAATCACGAGTGTTGTGTTTTTGTTTGTTTGTAATTGTCTGGTACGTTAGACAGTTAACACAGCTCCGGAGCTGTCGTCTGGGGCCAGCACGAAACCGGACAACACTGCACCTTTTTCACAAATAAAACTGCATATGCACCACTAGCATTAATTCACACACTAACAGAATTGTTATGTCTTGGTGTATAATAATAACAGGATTATTATTTCTGGGGCAACACAGGGATTATAAATTAAGTAATACACACCACTGTACTACTTGCATCCATTATTATTTACTGTTTGTTTTGCCGTTAGGCACTGGACTTAAAAATACATAAAACAAACCTTTTCACCTGAATTACAATTGTCTGTTCTTTAATCACCTGCACACTATCAAACACTTTGCCACAAGTCCTCATAACACTATTCAAGGGAACACACACTGTAATACACAGACTTAATCAAAGTAAGCCCCAAGGGTAGCAAAATAAACCCCATCCACACTTCACACTCCCCACAACGACTCAATGCACTTTGGCAGGACCTGGCTCTAAACGGGTTTGTTTACTCAGATGTTGTATACCAAACTTTTCCCTGTAAATTACACACAGTTGTCTCAGGTTAGCTGATTACTTAAACTATTAGCTCTTTACCTGTTTGTTGAGGCATTCTGGGAAATTAAGTATTTTCACAGACTTAAATAGTAGGACTTCATTTTTCTTCCTCCTACCATTTTATCACAGTATTTAAGCCATGGGATACAGACTTTGGGTTATATGGGGCCCTATAACTTTTCCATATACTTTACCTGTGGCTTACTTGTAGCTGTCCAATTCCTTTAATTAGAGGTAATTATATGGAGTTTTTTTCTATGACGGCATGTTAAACAATCACTTATCAATAGCCACAGTATTCTTGGGTACCTCTAACAAGATTCAGACTTAGTCTTTTTGGTGTAGTAAGAAGAATTATAGGAAGCCAAGTTCGTAGTTGTAATGGCAAACGCATTTCAGCTGTCTTGTGTTTTCAGGTATGTGACTGACAGTGGCCTGAATAAATGGTTGTTCTGTGAAAATGCCTTACATTAACTAAAATAAATAAATAATAAAAATGCTTTTAAAAAGACAAAATTTCCATTGGGCTTATTCTTTTTTTTAGATTCTATTGATTTAAAAGTATTATTTTTATCATAATAATTTTACACCTACCTTAAATTTTTACACCTGCCCAATTAAATTGATTACATATATCTAATTTGACTAGTTTTACAATTGGATCAAATTTGGATGAATGAAAAAAAAAATGGAATAACCCTACCTACAATGATTGTTAACTTGATATATATCTATATATATATATATATATATATATATATATATATATATATATATATATATATATATATATATATATATACACACACACACACACACACACAGTTTACACAGAGGTGCTGACCAATATAAGGTAATGTCTATATTATAAGCAACTGTCTCTGTCGATTCATGCCAACCAGCCGGGAATGGTCAAACAGATCTTATTTCCTTATGGTTCAAGACTGTAGAGTCAAAACTTGGTTGCACACTTTGTGATTTCTTAATGATCCACACTACTTAGAAGTCCAAAATGAATTTCATTGTTTATTAAAGTTCCCAGAATTTTGCACAAAGAAGCAGTTAGCCATCACATATGAGATAATGAGTTTCAGCTATCTGTTTTAAACAAACATTTTAAAACAGATAAAATCTGCCCTGATTGCTGTGGAGCGCCTCAGACACTCTGAACTTGCTGAACATGCCCCCAGAAGGGCATCGGCAACGGTGGGTGTCCTCTCATCTGCTAGAGCATTAGCCTTGGGCCATTTGGTAGTAGTACAAACCGGTTGGCATGTTCAGACCTTGAAAAGGGCCCAAGGACATCCACGGTCACATGCTCCATTGGAGCCCCCACCCGGTAGCTCTGTAGGGGTGCTTGTGACTGTCCCAATGGTCCTTTCTGGGCTGTGCAGACATCGCACAGCCAGCAATGGCTCCCTACATTGCACTTACAACAGCCCCAGTAAAACTGGTCCCACAGTCGGTGCAACATTTTGCCAATCCAAAATGAACAGTGCCCGGGCTCCCATGAATTGCTCGTAACACTAGTTCTCGGAGTGCCTGAGGGACAATAAGCTGCCAGCGCTGCCATCAAGCAATAAGAGTAGGGCCAGGTCAAGGTAAGCAAGGATGGGAGATGTGGCCAGAGCCTTTCGGAGTTGTCGGAACATGCTGTCACACTCTTCATTCCATTTAAACTGCTTCCCCTTCTCTGTGATGGAGTGAAGTGGGTGGGCGATGTCGGTGAACACCCGGACAAACGGCCGATAATTGGAGGCCAGCCCCAGGAAGCCCCTCACTTGGCGGGCTGAAACCAGTGTTGGCCACCCCAATACTGCCTCCACCTTGGCTGGGTCGGTGTCAACTCCATCAGCCCCTACCAATCGGGTCTAGCGCGTCCTTCAGTTTCGCAATCGCCCCCTCATAGGTCACTGTGTGGATGAGCAAGTCATCTAGGTAGACCACACATGTTGAGCGGGGGATGCCATTGAGGACACGCTCCACGAGGAGCTCGAAAGTGGTTGGGACATTGCATAGCCCGAATCGCATTACAGTGAACTGCCAGAGCCCGTGCCCCATGGTGACTTCGGCTGGACCTTGGGGGTGCTAGCTTTACCTGCCAGTAGTCACTGTGCAGGATGACGGATCTGAACTATTGGAAGCCCATGATTTTGTCTAGGGCCTCATTGATTTGGTGGAAGCAGGTAGGCGTCCTTCTTTGTGAACGCATTGCATCAGCAGTAGTCGACACAAAAATGGAGGCTGCCATCTTTCTTCGGCAAGAGCATTATGGGAGCTGCCCAGGGGTTGCCGGATGGCTCGATCACCCCATCTCCATCTACGTGGTACATCTCACGTGGTTACGTGGTGCTGGACCAACCCAGTCCGCGTACAGTCCTTGGACTTCGGGGCAAAACAGGCGTCATGCTGACCCAAGAGGCAGGTGGTGGGCTGATGAGCAGACGGCAAGCTGGTGAGACAGTTGGCTGAAGAGCAGGTGGTGAGCCGGAGATCATAGGGTCTGCGAGCCAAACCGGGTGCTGGCACTTGATGTCCTCCAGGCCAACTTCAAGCTCATGGAGGCCCCGCATGAGCACGAGTTGGATAGAAGAAGGCCTTGGTCAGGGCCCATGAGGCTTTGCTGCCAGGTTGTTGTCCCATCGGTGTGACTCCTCGAGGCAGTTTATCTTGGCCCGTACCTCACTCTTGTCATTCGTGAATAGGTTTTCTCCCCAAACCAGGGCCAGCTTTTTGAACCGTCTCATCTTTATCCCACTTTCCATACACCCCCTTATATCCCGTCGCTTCCTCCGCTCCTTACTCAAACCTCCCGGCCCACACATCTTTCAAGCCACACCTGCACCCCAATTCCCCTACACATACATTCACACACAGCAACCCCCTGCATGCACACACATACAACATTCAACCCCTTGCGTGCGCACGCACTCACTCACACACACACAAACACTACACTATCCTGATTCTGCCCCTCCCTTCAGGAAGGGGTGAGGACTATATTGCCCATTTTTTCTCACTTAGACCCCGTACTTACTAAATGCCCTGGTATCTCTGAAAGTATGATTGAAGCGACTAGATTCTTGATCCAGGATTTCTCTTGAACACTAGGTGGCTCTAAAAGAGCTTTTGCCCCAATATGTACCTAGATGTGCTTAAAGGTTGGCTGATTCTGGTCTTCTGTCCCTCCCAAAGATTTAAGACAAAAAACTTTCAGTTACAATGCTCTGTACAATAACTTTTTCATTTTTATAAATTGTTAATACATTTTATTGTAACTTTTGTTTTTATTGACTTGCGCTTTGAGATACTGCAGTAAGAAAGGTGCTATATAAATAAACTTACTTATTTACTTAGTCCACCTCAACCAAACCTACCAATTTACTTTGTCAACTGAATTTTTGGAAGGTAAATCTATATAATAAATAAACTATTATGTGTTTTGACAGAGTCAGGGTGCTTTATACTGCTATAGCAAGGCTATCAATAAGGAATACAATATTATCATTTCTTTATTTGCATTAGTGCAGTAGGCTATATAGTATGTGCATACAAACCTGTGTTAAGTATATTCCATCTGCAACATTGGAATAAAGTAAAAAAAATAGGTTTCTGTGTTTATTTGTTTCACTAGCCATATTGTTTATGGCTAAAGCTATGATTTTGGTACATTTTTTGTACATTTCACAGACGAGGTTCAGCAATAAAACAAGAATTCACAGAAAGTTCACCAAATAATGTAGTTTTAGCTACATCAGGATACACAAGAGCTTTTAAATAGTACACCAAAACCCACAATATAAAGACTATTGCTTTTAACTGCTGACAAGTTTAAATGCTACTTTTAGAGTACAAAACTCAATCACAAGGAAAATCGACAATATGGTAAGCAATATGTGAACATCCAACTATAAAGCGATAAAAATAACAAAAAGCATAATTATTGCTCCTTATTAGAAAACAACAGTATAACCCCCTGAAAGCCTCCTTCCACCATTATTAAAACTCTTAAAAATCTTAATCTTAATATAGCAGTGTCAACCTAGAAATCTCTGTTTGTATGAAATTCATTTTCTATACCATGAATCTATACAAAGGGGAAATACAGAAATAGAATGTTTTTGTGTAAAAGAGAAATGATGAAAAATACACTGTTATCTGAAATCAAATGAGCTGAAGCCCAGTCTCATAAATGCGTCATATTACAGACTTCATAAAAGTGCAAATGTAATGAAAGTGAAATATGACATCTCTGTTTTGCAAAACAAATACAAATAATACTGAATGTACTATTTAAGAACACATTATAAATACAGTTCCAGCAATGTTTAAATCAGTTTGGCAGATTTTACCCAAAATGAAGTAAAAGTAGATACTATAATCCAGATTATGACTTCTATCAAAGTGAAAATGTCCACAAACTTGAACTTGAAGATTATCTACAAACAACATCTGTAAAGTAACCGGTTCCCCCACTACTTTAAAGAAAATTTATTTGAGTTTGTTTCTCGGAGTCAAAGTCAAGGACTCGTGACGTGAACTCGAATGGTAGTGACTCAGACAAGACTACAAGTCTGATGAGTGAGAGAGAGAGAGAGAGAACGAATGAATAATGTACAGAGTAGTGTGTGATATGAGAATTAATGCCCACTTGAGGGGTGTAATGCTACATAAACCCAGAGGGCGAAGCCCGAGTGGTTTATCCAAGCTTTCCACCACGAGGGTTGGGCATTCAATTCCTACTTATCACACACTACCCATGCAGTATTTTATATAACCTCTGGCGAGCATTGTTTTCGTACCAGATTTCAAAAGTTCTGTGTTACTTGTTGTCGAATTCCAGTTTGACAGCTCTTGCTGGGGTCACACTCTATTGCTGGTGTTAAGAGTGTGTGTTTCCCGTAATAACCACATAGTTATTCCAGGAAATAGTGACAGGGTGAAGAAAATGCTCACTAGCATTGCTCACGAGGTGCTTCATCTTGGGTCCACTTTCCACGTCACTTTGATCAGTTAGTTCACGATCACTAGCAGATGAAATCAGCAAATCCTCTGTATCCATGTTCAAACTTCCTAAAGAAGAATTAGGAGTATTTGAATTCTTTAGCATCATGTTGAAAATGGTCCGTTTATCCTTGATTTTCATTTTAATTTCTCTGTAAGCTGCAGGGTCCTTTCTCTCCCTTCAAGTTTGTTCCAGTGCCACCATATCTTGTGTAAGTTTCACCTTCTCCAACTTTGTCTGTTCTATTGTTAACAACATGAGGTCCAATGCACACTTGTTCAATTGATTGTTTCATTAACTTAGTGATTGTCTGTTTGCTGCTGCTGCCATTAAGACTTTGTTATTTGTTAATTGCTGATTGCTGTGATCTACCATTGTGTCTAATTGAAATGTGATCTGCTTAATGTTTTCTTTTTTAAATGTTCAGCTGAAATGAATAATGATTATTTAAGGTTTCAGCTAAATGATAATATACAGGTTACCTACTTAGACCTTTCTTCTGGATATCTCTGAAGCAGACCTATGGGATGAACATGTTAGCTAGTGTTGCTGTGAAGTTTAAAAAGATATGACTAATAAAGATGTGCAATAACTCTTGAGATACACCTGGACCTGACTAAAAATTACCCTCAAAGACAGAAAAGAGGGGAAGTATATCTACATTGTAGCTGTTAACATATATATATATATATATATATATATATATATATATATATATATATATATATATATATATATACACACACACACACACACACACACACACACACACACACACACACACACACACAAACACACATTTGTTGTGTCAGTGCCTCAGAGTTTTATGCATTTAAATGAGGATTTTTTCCCACAAACCATACTCCACATTGTTAAGGGGAAAACAGTTTTTATTAAGAAAAAAATTATATGTTAAAAATACAAACTTGAAAGATCATAATTGGATAAGTCCCCCCCCCCCCCCCCTGAGTTAATACTTGGTGGAAGCACCTTTGGCAGCAATTACAGCTGTGAGTCTGTTGCGCTAGGTCTCTACCAACTTTTCACACCTAGATTTTGCAGTATTTGACCATTCTTCTTTACAAAACTGTTCTAGCTCTGTCAAGTTCCTTGGGGAGCGTTGATGGACAGTAATCTTCAAGTCATCCCACAAATTTTCGATTCGATTTAGGTCTGGGCTCTGACTGGGCCACTCAAGGACATTTACCATTTTGCCACATGGCTACAGAATCTCCTGAGTGTTTTTTTGCATACTTCAAATGGGATTCAAGGTGGGTTTTCCTGAGTAATGGCTTCCTTTTTGCCATCCTACCATACAGGCCAGATTTTCTACTAATTTCTAGAATATTTTTTTCACTTGGAAGTTGTGGAGTAGGTTGTGTAGATAAATGAAAAAAAAAAACTATTTTAATTCATTTTAATTCCAGGCTATAAGCAAACAAAAGGTGAACATTTTGGAAGGGGGTGTAGACTTTCTATAGGCTAGATCTATAAACGGTATATATATATATATATATATATATATATATATATATTATATATATATATATATATATATATATATAGTACCAGTCAAAAGTTTGAGTACACTTGCTGGAAACTAGGTTTTTTTAATAATTGACAATGGTTTACGTCGTATACATTTCTGTAAATACTTGAAAATGAAAACACATGTTACAATATACAAAACAAAACATAAGGAGTATCAAAAAAGTATTAAAAAAATGGAAAATTCTCTCTAAATCTTGGATTCCTTAAAATAGCCACCCCTTGCCTTAATAACAGCCCCACAAACACAATGCATTCGGTTATCAAGTTTCAGCAGGAAATCACCCGACATGTCTTCCCAGCTCTTCTGCAGCAATTCTCAGAGATGTAGGGCACTTGTGGGTAGCTTTGCTTTGACTCTTCTGTCCAGTTTGTCCCATACAAGTTCTATGGGATTGAGATCTGGAGACTGAGTTGTCCTTCACTTTCCTTCTTCGCCAGATAGTTCTTGCACAATTTTGAGTTGTGTTTCGGGTCATTATCTTGCTGAAGAATGAAGGACTGCCCAACTAGCCATAATCCTGATGTAATGGCATGCCTCTGAAGTATGCTATGATAGCCATGCTGGTTGAGCTTGCCATGGACTTGGTAAAGATCACCAACTTTGTCACCAGCAAAGCAACCCCAGACCATGACATTGCCTCCTCCATGCTTGACAGTGGGAACCACACATGCAGAACTCATGCGCTCACCCTCTCTGCGTCTTACAAATACTCGGCGGTTGGATGCAAATATTTCAAATTTGGACTCATCGGTCCATAAGACTGACTTCCACTCCTCAAACGTCCAGTTTCTTTTTTTGGCCCAGGCAAGTCTCTTCCTCTTATTCTGCACTCTTAACAATGGTTTCTTTGCAGCAATTCTTCCAGTTAGGCCAGCTTCACGCAATCTCCTCTGAACAGTTGAGGTTGAAACATCTGTAATTCTAGTAGCATTTAGCTGAGCTTGTATTTCAGGGGCAGACTTGTGACTCAAATTAACTTGTTCTCTGATTCTGAGGTCACCCTTGGCCTACCTGACCTTGTTCGATCCTCATGAGTGCCAGTTTCTTCAAATCATTTGATGGTCTTGGCCACAGAAGTTACAGACACTTGCAAAGTTCTTGCGATTTGTCTTAAAGATTGACCTTCATTTCTTAAAGTAATTACAGACTGTTTTTTTCTTTGCTTAACTGAGCGTATTTTGCTATTTTCTGCTCCCTAACATTCAGGAATGACAAACTTGTGCCTATGCTACCTATATTTATAGTAATCATGGACCCTCACCTGTTAACAATAATTGGTGACAAAAGGTTAATTAGGTAACATGCTAGTTAACTCAGAGAACATCTAACAAAGACACTTTTATACTTAGGCCAGTGTTCTAACACCGTGTTAAACACATTTCAGACTTTTAATTGACTTGGGCTTCAGACTGAAATCCCCTTGCTTTGGGTGACCACTTCATTGAAATTGACAAGATTTACATTTTCATTTAAAAATTTAATTTTTGAATGCAATTCACTTCTGATTATCAGGTTATATAAGTACACATATCATATAATGAAATATAAGTGTTTATATGACAAATTAAATATACAGTTAAAAGTTTCGTAATATAATCATGCTCCTGGTTTTAGTACCTTCATATATATATATATATATATATATATATATATATATATATATATATATATATATATAGCACACTTGTAGAAAGTCTAGCACACGCCGGTGGGGGAGACCGATATCTACACACCCCCTCTATATATATATAGCAAGGCACAAAATACTCTTAAAAGTATTTCTCGGTGGCCAGTCACATTGCTGTTCACATCTATGTTGCTGATTGTTAACACATACATCACTATACTCGAATTTAAGACGCAAGCCATTTTTTTAAAAGAAAAAATTGGTTTTAAAAACTGTCTTAAAATTTGAAGGAATATGGTACTTTTTTAAAATACAAGACAATGGCAAAGGCACCTCAAATAAACAGCTACCTGTCTTAAATAATCATAGATGTTCAGCCCACAGACTAACTGATTCAATTTAGTTTCACAGTTAAAAAAAATACTGTCTTTCAAATCTGAGACTTACACAGTGGATTGAATTGTATGGCAGGTAGCGTGGGTTATCTTTTGTTGGTACTTAATTTTGCTGTATTCTAATAAAAAAAACAAAACAAACATAAAGAAAAAACTGTTGGTGTTATACCAGCAGGGTCTTAAATGTGATCCTAATTTCAATAAAGGGGTACATAGTTATTTATTCCACCAAATTCTAATATTCTACTTGTAACAATTATATTCAAACAGCATATAATGTGTTTCCCTACCGAGATGGAGTAGATGCAAGAGCTTTGAAAGCCATCATCTCAGAATTACATTGCTGTAACAATCAGGGTACATGGTGTCCAAGAAAAGAACCCAATTACTCTCAACAACTGAATAAATGGGAAAATTGCTTGGTCTATTGAATATTACTACTAGGAGTGAGCAATTGAGACTGAAATAACACAAATAGAGCTATAGGAGAATTAAAGATGAAAGAATACTAGAATTGTGAAGTTGACTTTTTTTACAAAATGGATTACATTCTAATAAAACAATTTCCTTTTCTAAGAAATTAGATAGTAACCAAAGCATTCAGAGCTATTATATCCAGTATTAATATACATAGTATTATCTCCACTATGTACCATTAGATAGTCTCTTTATAATCCCTCTGCAGCCACCATCGGCTATGCCTCATTTCCTGGTATTTGCTGCAGCAACCGAAGCCCACTCTGGTGGTTCACATATACCACTACTGACATATTGTTGGTGCACACAAGGACATGTATGTTCTGGAGCACAGGAAGGACTGCTTGTTTCAGCACACTGGGCGCTGAGGCCAGACGATCCCAGGAGGAGCGTACCTCCTCCATGAAATCCAGGAATGCTGGAAAGGGATGAGGGCGAGCAGCCACGGCCTGTGTCCTGAACAAAGACTGGCATGGCTTAGCTGCTGTTGCCCAAGGGACCTGCAAAAAGTTTGCAGCACATCCTAACAGGGCTGATATGGAGCTTGAAAACGGATGCACACTAGCTTCCGAAGCAACCTCAGAGCTGGACTCTGCCTCGGTAGAGTGCGCAGGCTCCTCTTCTTCCTCCATGTCAGTGGGGAAGTAGTTCTCATTCCAGGAGTCCACTATAGAGCACGTGTCCTGCCTCCTCTGTTGTCCGTGCCAACAATTCCAGCTCACTCTGAACTCCCTTGGGGGAGACCGGGCCTGGTACTGGGACAGGCACTGGCGGAACCGTGGGCAGAGCAACAGTCTGCTGCTGCACCAACAGTACCAGGACCTGGGCCATCTGTGCCTTCAGGTCCATGATATCTCTGGCATTGCACACCGTCTTGCACTGAGTGTAAGCAAGGGAACGCCTATGCACCGTGTGTACCGAGGTACCAAAGCACAGTGCGCACAGAGCACACTGAGCGTGCCGAATGCCTTGTGTACTGAGTATCGTGTGCACGAGGCACCATGTACACGGAGTGCTCTGAGTGCCTTAAGCACCACGCGCACCTAGGCACTATGCGCGCTGAGGCACCGAAGTACCATGCCCACTGAGTGCACCGAGGCACTGAAGAACCTAGGGCTGAGCACCAAGGTACCGAAGTGTCGAGGCAGCTAATGCAGCGGTGCCTACCCTGACCGGGTGTAGTCAGCCACCTGGTCAGCGTGCAGCATGTCCCAGGTGAGACACACAGGCCGAATCTGCCGTGGGCGAGAGCTCAGTTAGGTCGAAAAAGAGCAGAGCAGAATGGAGAACATTTTTTTTTTTTTCTTTTTTCTTTTTTAAGGCCCAACGCACCGTGGTCGGCTGGCCGAGGCAACCAGTGAGGTTTACTTGACAGCAGGGCAGGGTAAAGCACAGCACTGATGGAGGAACACATGACTGATTGTTTGGTTTTTTTTTTGTTTCGTTTTTTTGCCCAAGCTCCACTTGTCTTTCAAAATAATTTTCTTTTGAATTTCTCTTAGTCTTAATTTGATGTTATACTATACTATGTAGGCCCCAATACACTGTCTATAGCTATAATAAAAGCACATTTTATTAGAGTGGGAAAATCTTACAGTAGCATTATAAAAACTGGAACTTTCAATTTTATAACTGAAGTATTTGTCATGCTGATGTGCAAATCTGAAAAAAAAAATTCTCCTGAAAAGACTTCTCAAAGCTAATTGCCATGAAGTGTGCGGGGGAAGAAAATCACGCTATGATGACAAAACAATTGAAGTAGGTGTATATGTATCACACCCTTAAGATATCTTGAAACAAAGCCTCTCTCTAGAGCAGTTATTGCAGAGTGTAATTTTACTGCAGAGTATAATATTTCTTATTTTGTAATGTTTAAATGTTTAAGGGTTAACTTTAAGTGTTATATTACAGTTCATGACTGAGTGGTACATGCAGAGTGTACACAGTTTTCATTATTGTCAGCTTTCTTATTTTTGATTAATTGGTTATAATGTATCTATTATTTTAATAGGCTTATTTTGGATCATGTACCGATATCTAGATATTTTGGTATGTATCTATTGGAATTCAAATTATCTCCATTTTTTTTATGTTTACGGCTGCGTATGAGTACATGTACTTTTGTGATGAACATTTTTTCCCTGGTGGAGATGAATCAGTTTTTATCTATGTACGGAAGCCCCTATGTAAGTAAAAAAAAAAGTAACCTGTAAAACACATTTTCAATATTATAAGAAAATCATACATACAGCCCTGTATCTAATATACTATATTTATTTTCTCTTGCATCTTCTTTATACTCATGTTATCTTTTTAATCTGTTTATGTACAGTTTTGACCTCAGCTTTCCAGTTTGTTTCCATTGACACCAAAACTCAGTCTTTCTCAAATCATCATTCAGTAACCTAACTATTAAAAGGTATGCATTGCATTTATTTAATCTCTGGTCCTCTTTCTTTAAATATATGACCCAGGAAAGAGGTCTTGTCATCCCATACAAAACATGTTCAGAATAGTTTTTGCACTCAGCTGCATTTCTGTAGGATGATACTTCTTCAACATCCTTCTGAAATCAATCTCTAAATCCCCTTTTAATCTATACAATCTATAATCTGTATAGCCATGAAAGTGCTCACATCTGATCTCCTGTGATAATACTACTTCATAACTTGTCTACCAAAGAGCTTCAATAGGATTACATGAAATTGCATTCCTCAATCCAGTCCCATGCTGGGGTTACAACATACTGTACTAATCTGGGTGTTATCAACAGTAAATGCCTCTAAAATGCCACAAACATGAATATAAACTACAAGTGTTATATTGTACTTGAAAACTTAATGTACAAAATCTAGTAAAAACAAAAATGAAGTCACATTATGCATAAAAACAGCTGTACACAAAGACAACTTGCATACATAAAAAAAGAAAGACAGGGTCCATCCCACGAAAAATAAAAAAGAGAATGCCAATCCAAATAGCGCAATTAAAGTTTTAAAGTACAGTGAATTTCCTGATACTACAAATTTTTTACATGGTCCCTACCAAATTTATCAGTCACTTGTTGTATATTAGTGTGTATTGTATATTTGTGTGAATTACTTTGGAGACCCTTGAGAAAAGAAACATTTGAATAAATTAATCGTCCTAGTTCAAACAGCTGAGTGCAAAGGATATCGGAAAATGTATTAACTTGCACCCAGATTAGTGCCTCTGTTCTATATTTTAGTGCTGTTTTGGGACTTCTGATTGTATGATGCATTTCTAGTTGCCATAGTGCTCATGCATCAATGCCATTTCCATAAAGCAGCAGAAACACCTGCACTATCAAAAGTGAAGAGGTTGAAGGGGCTGGATAATGCTCCACCATACAAGAAAAAAGAAGATGTTGCTGCAGATTTCAACATTCCCACAAACACTTTGTAAACGATTCTGAAAAACTGGGATACAATAATACAGGCCTATGAATAGCAAACTGAGGACACAAGTCTAAGTGTCCGATGTGCTCAATACCTGATTCTGACAATGCCTTGTGTTTGTGGTTTAGAAATACCTGTGATTGGAATGGGACATGCTGGTTTCAAGTGCAGGTAAGTTGCAATTCTTTTCACTCTGCAGGCCTGCCATGCAGCCACCTCAGAACTACAGCATCTGAGGACAACACAGCTCTGGTAGGCTTACAGGCAAGCCCATAGGTGCCCAGCCAGTCTACAGTGGTTGCTGTTGCATGGTGAGTTGAGTACACCCTGGCTGACCTAAACCCTCCCCACCCAGGCGATGCTCAGCCAATTATGCGCCGCCCCTTGGGAACTCTTGTCCACAGTTGGCAGTAGAATAGCCTGGACTCGAACTGGCGACCTCCAGGCTATAGGGTGCATCCTGCACTCCACACAGAGAGCCTTTACTTGATGTGCCACTTACAACTGTATTTTCAATAAAAAGCACAGTACTTTTAAATGTGTAATACTTTTCATTGTTCTGTAATTGAAATTTGATTTCAGTGTTACTGTAACTTCAATAAAAACTGACAGTATTCTTTTGGCTTTTGATTCCTGATGATACAAATTACTGATAATATGAATTGTTTTGCTGGTCCCTTGAAATTTGTATTAATGGGAATTGACTGTATACAAAAACATCTTTTTTAAACTTGGAGAATAACATTTTAATTTTTCAATAATGTACTGTAGGAGGTAATAAGCAGACCACTATACAGAATACAGTGATCAAATACAGTGCTGGAAACGTATGTATTATACACACAGACACTTATTCTAAGATAGAAAACTGATGTACGACTAAAACAAAAATAATCTAATAGGAATAAACCAACAATTTTAGAAGCGGTTGTAACACTTGGGTTTTACACTCCATTGAACTGCACAGAACGGCAGGACTGGGATACGAACCTGTGACCATAAGATTAAAAGAAGAATGCCTTACAGTCAACTAAAGAGCAAACTCTCCTGTTGAGAGGAAAGTATGTGTCGTATGCTGATGGTAGCATTATAAACCCATCAGCCACTAGGAGATGGATCATTACACGGTACATCTCTTCTATATCTATCCCAGCTCCCCTGAAACTCTCCGCACTCTATCCTGCAAGTCAACAGGAACTGCACATGGTAGCTTATACAGTATATGAAAGATAAGCCTTTTTTGCTCACTGAAAATGGAAAAATGATCAAATATTTCTTTTTTAATACTGTACAGTATCAGGTAATAAGTAGGATATTATAAAGACCAAATCGGCAATGCATACTATTTATTATTTGAGTGTTATTTGGGGATTTTATTCTGGAGAAGGGCTTGAGTACAAAGAAAATAAAAGATTATTTTTCAATATTAAGCTAACGTTTGCTTAATCTGCAACCTGAAAAAAGCACAAACACACGTTTCTTGAAACTTTAGAAAGTGATATGCAATGTGTCTCTGATGAAAAATACATGGCCTATTCAACAACACACACAAGTCATGAGAAGAAAAAAACATTGCTTACAAACCATGAAACATATCTTTGGCATAAAAGATAAGTCTTCCTAAAATCTAGAGCAAAACAGACAATAGCTTGTGTGTGCAAAGTAAATTAAAAGCAGAGTTATTATACCTATATCAGCGTGAGTACAAAAATAAATCATACACCTGATCTCAAATAAAATAGTAAGCAAAGTGAAAAAAAAAACACCCCCACGAAATGGCTCTTTGAAAAGGATTCTATTACTTTTGTTTAACTAAAACAAAGAAAGGAAGACTAAATTTAAAGACACTGCAAAATCCAACACAAAACACCTTTAAATTCTACACTAGTCTTTTTTTTTTTTTTTTTTTTTTTTTAACAGTTATTTACATTATCAAGCACATGCATGAACTGAAAGACTAGCCTTGAAAAGGACCATGGCTCCCTATCTCTAGACTTGACATTGACAATCACTGCCGTATTGGAGCCATGAGCTGATTCAATACGTTTTCACTCCAAATAACAAGTAATAGCAAAATGACTATTACTCATCCTTAAGACAACAAGTATACATATTGAATATACCAACACTTCACATGAGCACCTTAACAAACACCATTTGAATTACAAAGTTACTTATTTATTCCATTAATTACCTAATTATGTGTTAGGACAACAGAAAATAAGATGTGAAATGTGGCAATATAAGAATTAGGCACTACTCCAACCAACTCTCTAAGAGATAAATGGATAAATATTTAACAGATATGTCTCCATCTGCTTGTTACAACAATACAAAAAAATAATCTTGTTTTGCTCAGATTGATGTACTTACTGTGCAGCTTTACAATGAAATACTTGTTTAATCTGTGATAGCTAATTTCTGTATAAATATCAACCTCAAAAAGGGCTTACTATTTATTTATTTATTTTAATTAGGAAACTACTGACATAGCAGGGATAGAAATTCATTTGTGGGACTGACTCTGATGGAGCAGCCCGGCTAGGATGGAGTATCCAAGAATAATCTGATTTGTCTTTTTAAAACAATTACATTTGCATGGTGCACACTGGGAGCAATATAGTTTTAATTTTCTGTTGTTAATAAGAGACGATTTTGCTGATTATCTGAAATAAGATTGTCAAAACAAGAGCTGGCAAAACATAAACTGAATGAGTCACTGAGTATAGAATATACTTTGCCTTTTTGCTCTGTGGCTTTTTAAAGCTTTTTCTCTGTTTGTTCCAGTTTATTTGGATCAACACGTGTTGTCCCCAGTGTACTGTAATGCATAGAAAGAGAGGCCAGCAATACTGTTGTAGTCCTTGCATCTCCTGAAATAGATGTTTCAGCTAGCAGCTGAAGCTTTAAAATCAGTTTCGTCTCCTTTTCAATGGATAAGAAAACATTAATTTTTTTATTAAACTGAAACTTATCACAAAGGTAAACAGACTCAGAAGCCCAATGCAATCACCCTATTAAAACAGTCTGGACTGTGGGACTTAATGTGACAAAATCCCACCATGCACTATATTTTATGTTTACAAATTGGCAAACATGGAGCCCTTGCCCACGGAAGACATAGCGCTTCTTAACATGAACGTTATGGCTTTGTTTCTTAAAAACACAAGGTGCATTTTATCATGATGTGTGTGTGTTTCGTTTTGAACTCTGAAGTTCTCCTTGACCGACACAGTGGTATTGATAGTCATTCTTAACTCCTTCAGGCACCTACTGTATTTGTAATGTCCACGCGCCAAAACATCTCAGAAAGCATTTGGGGATTTTGGAGGATACGCAAAAAATGTAGCTCGTTATTACAGTGTACACCCTTCTGACAAAATGCACTGCCTGATGTGATGTCATTTAGAACCGAGTCGCGTTCTCGAATACAGTATTAAACACTACGTTGTGTAGATGTTAACCGTATTTAACACTTTTAAGCTGGTTTAAAGGAAACTAATATGGTTTAAAGGCATATTGTAGACAGGGCATTTGTGTCTGATAAAATTCTGTACCATAAAATTCTGTACCATTTCTGACTTCTAATATGATCTCTAATATGATTAACTTACTCAGTTGTATAAATAGACCATACACTGCGAACTTCCATATAATACAGTTGTTATTCCATGAATGAGGATAACAGAATATCCCTATTAAGTGAAACAACCATGGTGTTATTTTTAACAGTCCTATTGTGGAATGGAAGCAACATCAGCAAAAAGTTTCTTTTTAAAGCAGTTCTCTACTATATTGGAAAGATAAGTAAACCTTCTGCATTTAAGAGGAAGCAAGAGAATGTTAGGTTATTACCATAACCCTGGTTCCCTGAATAGAGAATGACAACCATTACTGAATGGGAAGAGCCTATCTGACCATCAATCTCTGAGCAAATATACAAAAGCTACCATATCAGGGCCCTGCTGTGAGGGGGAAGTCCCACCCACCTCCTGCTGAAGAGGGACATCCTCACAGTAGCACATCGCCATTGTCTTTTGGAAACAGAGGTCAGCTGGGGACACAACCTCAAAGGGTAATGGTTGTTATTCTCTTTTCAGGGAACCAGGGTTATTGTAATAACCTAACGTTCCCTTTCAATTCGAATGACAACCATTAATAAATGGGAAAGCTGTACCAAAGCTGTCGTGGCTCCAGATTACCAACAGTACAGCCTCCCGGCGATAGCAACAGAGCCCACATGACGCTTAAGGGCATGCCGCCTGCAAAACTCCAGAACCCAGAGACGGTCTCGTTCGGTTTGTCACATCAAGGCGGTAAAAGCACACAAATGTCTGACTACCTGTCCATGTAGCAGCATTGCTCATCTAAGGAGGCACCATGAAGGAAAGCCCACAAAGTGGCCTGGCCCCTGGTAGAATGGGCCGTAATGTCCCCATGGAGTCCATCTGTTCATACAGCAAACGCATCACATCTGTCACCCAGTGCGCTAGACGTTGCTTCGATAAGGCCTGACCACTAGAGCGGGATCGGTAGCAGAGAAACAGCTCGTTGGACTGTCTCCAGGATGCTGTCCTAGCCAAATAACAGTACAGAGCCTGAACTGGGCATAGTGTGTGTTGTTTATGGTTCTCCTCTGACTCGTGCGGGGGAGGTCTGAAAGTTTCCAAAACCACTGGCTGGTTAATATGGAATGAGGATACCACCTTTGGCAAAAAGGATGGATTTGTTCTTAATGTTACCCGTGGGTCACTTCCAGTGAAAGCCATACATGTGTCATTGATGGATAGTGCATGAAGCTCACTTACTCGTCTGGCAGACGTAATGGCTATAAAAAATGCCACTTTCAATGAAACAGGGCGCAGTTCTGCCGACGCTATGGGCTCGAAAGTGGCACTCATAAGGGTCCGCACTATCAGTTCTAGATCCCACTTGGGGACCATACTTTTCATAGGAGGACGAAGACTCCGAGCCTCTTTAAGAAATTGCACTGCCAGGAAATGTGCCCCAGGGGACACTGAGTCAATTTTGTCGTGGCACACTAATATTGCTGCCAGGTATACCTTCAAAGTGGACGCTAATTTTCCTGCATCAAACAGGTGTTGTAAGAAGGTTAATATTGTCTCAATCGGTCAAGTCACCATATCGTGACCTTCGGTAAGGCACCAGTCTTGGAAAACTTTCCATTTATATGAGTACTGGGCTCTAGTGCTCGGCGCCCTAGCAGACTGTAGTGTTTCTACCACTGTATCGGCAAACCTCATCTGAATAGATGGCTCTGTTCAACAGCCAGACCCAGAGTTGGAGCTGGGCTAGGTTCGGGTGCCATAATAGCCGCTCTGCTTGGCTCAGGAGGTCTTTGCGCAGCGGGAGCTGCCACGGCTGATCCGACTACATGTCAGATAGGAGAGAAAATCAGGGGCGTCTCGGCCATCTGGGTGCAACCAGCAAAACCTGTGCTCTCTCTACCTTGATCCTTTCTAGTGTCAGGGGTAATAATGGTAGCAGAGGAAACGCATACAATAGCCCCTGTGGCCAGGGGTGAGCTAGCGTGTCTTCTCCCAGGGGGCCCCCGTCCCACTCCATGGAGAACCCTAGGGGACAATGAGTGGACTCGGCTGTGGCAAAGAGGTCGACTCGTGCCGGTCGAAACCTCTCCCAAATCTGCTTAACCACTTGAGCAACCTTCACTTCGAACTGTCTGGAGCTTTTCTGGACAGGAGGTCTGCTGCCTTGTTGTCCACACCGGGGAGATGAACCGCACTGATGAACGCAAGTTTCTGTGCTTCCAGGACAGGAGACTGTGCACTGCGTGGTGAAGGCCTGGCAAGCGCAGACCGCCTTGGTGGTTTATGTAGGATACTACTGTGGTATTGTCTGTCCGGACCAGCACATGTTTGTGCACTAACTGCTGGCGAAAATGAGATAACGGCAGGTTCACTGCCAATGTCCCTTCCATTGACCTCTTATTTCTCTCCCTTTCCAGACCGCTCCCCAGCCCAGGCTGGAGGCGTCTGTAGTGATCACTTTCCTCCTGTGAGAGGATCCGAGGGGAGTCCCGAGGCGTAGATTGCGTAGCCACCACTCCAGTGTTTTCCGGATTGTCTAGACACTCACACCAACCAGTACCGATCTCGGACCAGGTGCACCTTGAAGTATTCACCCAGGCTTGAAGCGGGCGCAGTCTCAGCAGCCCTAATGGAAGGATTCTCGAGGCGGCTGCCAACATCCCCAACAATCTTTGATATATTCTGAACTGTAGGAGAGCGTTCTCTCTGAATAAGGAGAGTGTGGCCTCCAACGACCGAATCCTGTCTTCCGACAGTGAGGCAAGCATGCTCACAGAGTTCAGTTTGATCCCCAGGAACACTGTGGACTGAGACGGTACGAAGTTGCTCTTCTGTTGAGGTATTGAGACTCTTAACTGGTCACATGATCTATGACCTGTTTTAGGAGCCTCTGCGTGTGCTTTTGAGTGCGTGCAAACTAGCCAATCATCCAGATAGTTCAGGATCCAAATACCCCGCAGCCTGAGTGGAGCCAATGCTGCATCCATGCACTTTGAAAAAGTTTGGGGCACCAGTGAGAGGCCAAAAGGCAGCATGCAGAATTCGTACGCATTGCCTTGAAAGGCGAAGCGCATATATATATTTTCTGTGCGCAGGACATGAAAGTAAGCATCTTGCAGGTAGATTGATGTGAACCAGTTGCCCAGTTGGACGGACTGGATGATACGCTGTGCTGTCAACATGTTGAACTTCCTCTGTTTGAGAAAAATGTTGAGGACCGCTGAGGGCATCGCTTGGGCTTACCAAGCATACAGCGTTCTTCCTTTCAAGACTGGCAATCTCCTGTTGAAGGAGTATCGCCCTCGCTGGTTCGACAGTGGTGAGGAGCACACCCTTGAAGGGTGGCGGTCCTATGCAAATTTGTAAAGCGTATCCGTGTCTCATTGTCGATAGCACCCACGAGTCCTGGGTGCAGCCTTGCCAATGGGTCATTGCCGTTAGTCAGTCCAGTTGTGGGAGGGTTTGGTGGCAGCTGGGGCCCCTCAGGGGAGGTCTCACTTGGGCTTGGGAGGGGGCGGGTCTTTCTTAGGCCCTGTCCTCGGTCTCCAGCCGGAGAACCGGTTACCCCTGGCCTGCGGTGGTCCCCTGCCACTGGTCCTGCATCTGCCTCTATCTGCTTGTCTAGTCTTGGGTGGAGGGCGATGTTCAGACCCCTTCACCGCCGCAGGCTACCCATGCCATCTTGGGCACTGATGGTAAGCCGGAAGGTGCGAAAACGTGGAGGCAACCTCCATGGCCTTGTGGGACCTCTCAAAGCTCACATCAATGGTCACCCCAAAAGTCTGCCCTGGTGTAATGGGGGCTTCCAGTAACGCCACCTTCTCGGTCTCCATGACCTTGGCTTGTGTCAGCCACGAATGCCGGCAGGCGGCCAGCAGCACCGCCAGCGACCTCCCTGATGCCTGACCTAACTCCCTTATTAGGTCCGTCATTGCCTTAGCAACCGCCTGGAGCTCCCCCATGTCTGTTTGTTTATCCCTCACCTGCAGCCTCTTTGCCAACTGATTCTGGTAGAGCACCAGTATGGCTATGGCATTTGCTGCTCGGTCCGACAGCGCTGCCAATGCGAAAGCTGTTTTGACCATTATTTCTGTCGTTCTTCAAGGCTTAGAAGGACAGGTTGGGTCCTTATCCCCCTTGGTGAAGATGAAACCTTGCACCAATACTGTGACTGTGTCCCCGATAGTGAGGAATACTCCTAGGCCTGATTCTTGGGCTCCTGCAGTAAAAAGCAGAGACTCTGCTGTTCTGGAGGCTGAGAGTGCAGATGCTGGGTTGCTCCAGGAGAAGCGCACCAGTTCCAGGAAGTCCTGGCATAGGGGGAGGGCATGCTATGGGTACCCTTTCTGCTGGCGGAAGCGGTTCCCCTTTCCCTCCTGTTCTGCTGGCCAGGGAACATCCGTGGCTGCAGCTGCACGCTGCATTAGGGACTGGAACGCTTCCCTCTGCGACACGTGTGGCAAGGGTGTTAAGGAGCATCCCACCGTGGCCTGCCTGATGGAGGTGGCTGGGTCCGAAATGTCCAATCTGTACATGGACAAGGACAGCTCGTCTGGGCTAGGGGGTCTAGGCAGAGGGGATGGGGAACGAGACTGTGGGGGCTGTAGCTGGTAGGGGGCAGGATTGGTGTTCGTCCTGCCTGAGCAGCTTAGCTGAGCACCGATCACACTGGTGGAAGCCAGCTGAAGACCCAGTCAACTGCACTGACATGTTTGCAGTTGTTGTTGTTTTTTTTTTTAAACTGCTGTGCTCAA
Source organism: Polyodon spathula (assembly GCF_017654505.1). Taxonomy (NCBI): domain Eukaryota; kingdom Metazoa; phylum Chordata; class Actinopteri; order Acipenseriformes; family Polyodontidae; genus Polyodon; species Polyodon spathula. The sequence goes on from NC_054548.1 coordinate 36,113,278, forward strand.
TGAGCAGCCATGCAGACATGTCTTTTTTTTTTTTTAAATGATTTACCAGTGCTGAATCAGTCGGTGCCATGATCGGCGTTGATGCCGACGTGTAGTGCGGTCGGTGTCGGGATGTAGACGGCCTTGAAGCTATTCCCAGGTGACGAATCAATCGGTAACGGGATCGGAGTCGAAAAAAGTACGGTCCGCCGTGGGAGGTCGGTGTCGAGTCAATTGGCGCCAAGGTCAATGCTGATGTATAGCGCAGTCGGAGCCAGGCTGTAGATGGCCTCAAAGAGGTTCGCCAGTACCAAATCAATCTGAACTGGAAACGGCACAGAGAAAAGCGCTGTCGATGCCGAGACAGTTGGCGCCGAGTGGAACTGTTCCAAGGTCGGTGCTGATGGTAGGCACGGGCGGGGCAGAGCTGTAGGCGGCGCTGAAGATGTTTACACCGGTGCCGAGTCAATCGGGACCGGGTAGGCGCTGTTTTCTCAACCTTGCGATTGGCGGGAAAAACCATGGTCGATGCCAGGGTATGCAGCTGATTCAATCGCCGTGGTTGCCGAGGGCAAGCGCAGCTGCACTAGGAAAGCCCAAGGATTAAGACTGGCGCTAGGCCAAAGCTATTTTTTCTTTTTTGGTTGCTGTGGCTGATTAAATGGTGTACAGGACGATGCCGCGAGCCCGCTGGGTCTCCTTACAGCACCACAACAACTCTCACACGGTGTAACAACTACACGAGGCCTCGTGAGGTGAAAAGAGCAATGGCCGCTTGCCAATCTCTTCAGAAGAGTCGAAACCAGCTCTAGTCAGAAAACTGATGCAAGACTAAAGGAAGGGCACTCTTTTAAACATGTTTGAAGCACGATTTTACCGTGAATTAATCTTTAATTTGCGGATAAATCCAACAAATTAGCCAAATGTGGTACGTAAAAGCAAAAGCAATGTACGACCTGTCTCAGAGAGATGAGAGAGAAAATGGCGATGTGCTACTGTGAGGATGTCCCTCTTCAGCAGGAGGTGGGCGGGACTTCCCCCTCACAGCAGGGCCACTTTGACAGGGCAGCTTTTGTATATTTGCTCAGAGATTGACGGTCAGAGAGGCTCTTCCCATTTGGTAATGGTTGTCATTCGAATTGAAAGGGAACCCTGTGGTCAATTCGTACTGGAAAGAGTTGGAAAATTTAAGAAAAGGAACTCCTACCAAAGTAGACAAGACTGAGGGAAAAAAACAGATGTTGTGGAATTAATTTGCATTGATTTCATCACTGTTGAAGAAAAAGGAAGTGGTATTGTTAATCTTTTGATCACGACTAATCATTTTACTTGACATGCATGGGTCATACCCACATCTAAGCAACTGGCCAAAACAATAGCAAAATGTATTTTTAATCAATTTTTATAGCTGGGTGGAAGAAAGGTCAAGAGAAAGTTTCATAAGAATGGGGGTGATGTGAGCAATTTTGAAGGCTGAGGGAACGGAGCCAGGGACCAGAGAGGTGTTAATAAGGGAGGATATAAAAGGATTGGAATTGGAAGAAGCGAGTAGGAAGGGGAAGAAGGGCGCAAGTAGTGGGCCTGGAATCCAGGAGTAAGGAGCAAAGGTTTGAATCAGACAGAGGTGTGAAAGTTGAGAATGACGGGGGGTGGAGTAAGGTCTGTCAAGTAGGTTAGGAGGGAGCAGTAGTGGTCTAAATCAGAATGTAGTTTGGATCTCTTCCATCGCCGCTCAGCAGTGCGAAGCTCATTAAGACATGAGTGGCGTATAGATGATAGACAGGGCTGGGGAGGGAACAATAAGACAGAAGGTCAAGAGTTGCAGTGAGAGAAGAAGAAATAGCCATGGCAGTCGAGTCTGTTGAAGGCTGGGAGAATGAGTCAATAGAGGGAATAAGGGAGAGAGCAGAGGAAGTATAGGTGTTTGGGGAAAGGGAGCAGAGATTGTGGCAAAAAAGAGGGAAGGGGTAGGGATGGATAGGAGAGACGGTAGAAGAAGTGAAAAGGAGATGAAGCCTTGGTCCAAGAAGAGAGGGGGGGCATAGTTAGGAGAGCAGTTTCTTGAGAAAATCTGGTCCAGTTGGCAGCCAGCTTTGTTAATAGGAGGCGAGGGGCAATCTCTGCTTGATTGAATCCTAGGACTGAATGGCGGGGCCTCATCATTTTGTAGGTATTATTGGTCAAATTGGATAAACAGGTTGATGTCTTACTGTAGCCTTTGAGAGAATATGAGCTTTGTGCATTTTCTCAATAAACTGGTATCACTATGTTACAAAAAAAGCAATCCCATTTTATCTAGATTTTTTCAAATTCTGTTGAAAAGTAGAAACAAGAGCATGCTTATTTTTTCTCACAGTTTCTTAGTAGGGGAGAGATGCCTTTTTGTGGAATATAAACAAATGTCACTAAACTGGACTCCTGTATATAAGGCTAAACTATTGAATAATGTAGTAAATGTACATCATGATTGGTCTTTTAGTGTTACAACATGTTATAACTGAACCTAAAAGTTGGCACTGCGGCTTTATTAACTTCATATCAATGTAAAGCTCTTCAATATTTAACATAAGCTATTATATTTTATTCATTATGGGTTTTTGGCTACCAGTAGATATGACATCTAGAAGGCTTTTGTCCACAAAGAGAAGATAGTTTTGAAGTTTTGCACTTCTGAGGCAGACTTCCATCATAGCCAACAATCAATGTTAGTAGGGTTTTTTTCAGAATGGCTTACTTAAAGCATGTTGTTAATGAGTGCAATAGTGTATCCACAGGGACTAGCACAGCAGGGTGTAATTTCTAAGGGATCAAGGGATCTGAGAGCTGGTAGATGTTAAGGCTCTGTCAACCTTTTTAACAAGAATATCACTAGTCCACAAAATGCTGTTCTTAGTGACTGACTGTTACAGATCCCATGGCAACTGAAGAAAAATAACAGTGCATCATCTTAACCAAACCCGAGTAGAACCTTTTTGAAACAAGCATGCATGTTCAAATGGATATCTTCTTTCTATAAATAGCAATGAGTGAATCGTTTAGAGATATCTTACAACACAATTTAAGATATTTTAAAATATTTAGATATCTGTAAAACATTTTGAGATCTCTCATATTGATTTACAGATATCTTTAAATAATATGTAGATATCTCTAAACCATAGGGATTTTGCTAGCATATGTTACACCAAACTGCAATTTAGAGATATCTTAAAATGCAACGTAGGACATCTTTAAATAAAGTGTAAGGTTTTTAATATCTCTAAATCACTTTAATATAGCTCTAAATTATTTCCTGTTCATTTTAAAATATCTATAAATGACAGTTTGACATAACATGCTAGCACATATTACTTAAAGATATCTGTAAATTGATTTGAGATTAATTAAAATGAATTAGCGATATCTTATTTATCAATCTGTTTTAAGATATATGGAAAATTTTCAATATATCTCTAGATCTATTTTTGATATATTACAATTATTTAGAGACCTCTTTAAATATTTGAAGATATTTAGATATTATATCTGAAAATGATTTAAAAGATATTTTGAGATATCTATAAATTAATTTCTAGATATTTCTAAGTGATCATTTGGCTTGCCATACATTTGTGCTAAACTTAAGTAAATGTGCTTTCAACTTTTCATGATGAAATTCACTTGTCTTTTGGGATTGCAGGATTGTTGCCATCTGCAAAATAAAATCGTGCCAACAGTGATATTACAAATCTATGTGTTCTGCTATCCACATTTTGTACATTACATTACATCTCATTAAAGTATAAATAAACTCTTCGTGGTGTTTGTATTTACTGCAAATTGGTGGTTTTGTCTTCTAGGGTGATATTAAAATTGTCACATTATCATAGCCTGTAAGAACAAAGGAACAACTTTTAAAGATTTTAAAAAAATACCGTATTACTGTTTTGAAAGGGCTTGAGCACTATACAGTTGCAATTGGTTTAACACTTTGAACATAAACAATTGCATTAATGTAGAAAAAAACTATTTTATATTAAACCTTTTCTAGGATCTATTTTGGTACAATATTTCTTATTCAGAACTTTAGATGCAGATGTTTAAATGTAGGTCCCTAGAAAAAAAACAGACCATTTAGGATGAACAAAGAATTAAAAACATGCTTTAAAATGTTTTTTTTTTTTTTTTTTTTTTCTAATAGGCTATATGAAACACTAATCATTAAAAATACATCAACTTAAAATACCTCTCATTGAACAAGTGGGTGAGGGGAAGCAACATCCCTACTTTGAACCCATAACAAATGAACACAAATCAGAGATTGAAAAAAATTGGTGTTCATTGGAGTTAGCGTCTATATATGAAAAGCAATAATCAAAATATCATACATATTAAGACAGACTCTTAATGATATACCAATGTAGAATAATGTTTCACTAAACATTTTTGAAAATGTTATGTATCAGGTAATACTGTTATATACAGTGTTAATAATGTCTGAATTTAGCACTTGCATCTCCTCTAAACCAACTAAATAGGAATCACAGTACAAGCCAGCGCTGCTTTATCAGGACGCCTCGGGTCCCAATAACACGAGAGGCATTTGAGATGGCCTTAGTCACCTATTTTGATTCTAAATGAAAAGAAAAAAATGAAATCACTTCACATTATGTTTAAATGTTAAAGACATCATTGCATGTACAAGTCAATTGTTTTTGTTTTATTCCTAAGCAAAATGAATCGCTGTTTTTTTTTTATTTCTACATGAAATGAAAAAAAGAATGAAATCACATCTTATCACAAGGCACGGCACCTGCGATGTTGACACAGCAACTTTATTAACAACAGCAGCCTGAGAAACCACAGGAGACTCCAGCTCCTTCAAGAGTTCAGTGTGGTTCATGCAAAAGTCACAGCGTAATCATGTACTCACATACTCACTGCACGGTGCTACACCAACCTCTCTTGCTCTGAAAAGTGATTTCCGTTTATCATTTGAAAATACTGTATCCCAATTAAACAACATAATTAGCATTGGGCAGAACCGTCGGGTTATCAGTATCCTGATTAGGTGGCACCGAATGTATAACTAATGTATAACTATAATGTTGCAAAGCTCATTTGTGGAAGTAGAACTAGCGCACTAAAGTGCAGCCTTAAGTATTGGGCACCGCTTTAGGTTCTCATAAGGCACATGTGAAGGAGTCTACATCCCAAACCATGTGATTAAGGCTTTAGGACCCTGGGATTTGGGTTGATACTCATTTGTTGCAGCACAGACTTATTTAGATATAACATGGATAAGGTCACTGTCCATGGACACCATAGTGGGAAGGTAAGCTAGTAAATAACTCTTCCCTTTTAGATCACAGGATGCAGGGATGCTGGTTATTCCCAGGGTGAATACAAGTAATACGGGAGGAAGGGCCTTTTCTTGTAAAGCTCCTAAATTATGGAATGCTCTCCCTTCTTCTGTTAGGGAAGCTGGGACTCTTAGGGTCGATTGCAGCGTACCAGTGCAGACCACATCAAGTGGACTAAAATGCAGACTAGAAAATCCTGGAAATAGTTACAAACTTAATCATGATTGTAGAGTACCAAACAGATGATCCTGTTATTGGTTTAACTGATTGGGAAAAGTGGAACAAGTTAGATTGATAATGAGGACTACAGCTATGGCCAAACATTTTGCATCACCTAGAATTTAGAATTGAGACATACTTTTAAAAAAATTACATATGAACATAATTGTGATCTTTTATTTAATATCATGTAATCAAAGAAATAATATTGCAAAATTATACTGCAAAAGTCAATCAGAAGCCATAACAGTATTACAGTATTTCATGTTTTTTTTTTTGTCAGTTGTTGATTAAGTAGATGGAAAACTACAAAGTGGTACGTAATTCAATGTGTTAATGTAACATTATTTAGCAGGTTTCATTTAACTACTTAACTTACAACTTGTTAGGAGTTGAAAACACTTAAAAAGGTCCAATTAAGTACAGTAATTTATTAGTTCAGTTAAGTAACTGAGAGCTCAGTTGGAATGAAAATCAGTAGACACTGGGGGTCCCGAGGACCTTGTTTGAGAAGCCCTGCACTAGTCAGACACATTAAGAGGACTAAATGTAGTACGTTACAATTGACCCCAACTGTTTTTATGTCCATAGTGAAACAATTTTTTTACAATCAAAACTGCATTTTCGTTTTGTTCTTTTTTAGATTCTAATCTTATTACATTTTCATTTTAGACTATTTTAATTGTTCTATTTCTAGTATTTTTTTTACAATTAAACCACATTTATCTCTTTTAATTTCTGTTTTATCAAATTCTGTATTGGACTGTTTAATTTAAGTTTTGTGTGTGTGTGTGTGTGTGTGTGTGTGTGTGAAGTGATTTGGGAGACCTTGTGATGAAAGCCACTATATGTGAATTGTTGTTGTTGTTGTTCTGCTGCTGTGTTGTTACTGTGTTGTTCTATTTAGACCAATCAGGGATGATGATATACTAGGTCATTTCACTCACCTGGCGTAAAGGAAAACCTGTTGTCATTTACAGGACAAAGAGGAACTGGGGACAGAACAATGCTTGTGTGTGAAATGTGCTAAAACCGGCACCATAACTAGATTGTAAGATCAAACTGTGTCTTTGTTTTTAGCTCCAGCTTAGCTCCATCACACCATAATAGTAAGGGAAGATTGGGGAATAGGGAAGTTCCCCTGTAAAGTTTAGTTAGTCCTTCAAAGGAGCTAGTTTTTGGTTTGTGTCTTTTATATCACAAAGTGTTCTTAGCAGTTAAATATCTCATTCAAGTGACCTGGTACTAGAAAACTGTACCTTTGTATGAACCTTTGCTTAAATACATGCAACTGCCTTTAAAATAATACGCAACAATTGACACTACTTCATTATGTGCACCCTGCTCCTAGTGGTGACACAGTGGACCTACATCCTGGTAACCTTAGTACTATGCCACAACACAACACACAAGACAAGTTTTTAAAAATCGAGTTCACAAAAAATGATTCTATTTCTAATGCAGCTATTCAAATTATTTAGTTTTACTTGTTTGTTTTTTATTTATTATTTTTTTTACACAATTAAACCTAATTGTAATATATAGAACTATAGATATTTAATTATGAACTAATATTTTATTTCACAATGCATACACGTCACAATAATTTTTGCCATGAAAGTGTACACATAAATGCATACATATGAAGATTGTACAGTATTATGAAGAAACATCAATGCAAAATGCCTTATGGAATAATGGTTTAATTTTAAAAACCTCTTACCCACTTTCCTTAGGGAAGAAGGGTCTCTATACTTCCACCAGTAAAGCAATTTCACAATATGTAGCTGTGATAGATTTGCACTTATTACAGCAAATCATTAGCATTATCAGATGATTACCTTGTACGCTCACCATCATTTGTAATAATTAAACATCCCCCTTGCGTTTATGGGTAATTTGCTTAAGTGTAAGAATGAAAATACCATTGTAATGACAGCAACAGAAAAAGCCATTTCAAGGGCAATGTCATTGTGACAGGGTAGCTGAGTAGATGACGTCCCCAGACCAGACAGCTGACAGAGAACACACAGGCAGGTACTCGGGTAAAAAGCACATTGTGGCGCCGTTTTTATTAATAATACAAAAATAAATAAAAAGGTAGAACAAAAATGAATGGAAACTAGAACGCAATGATGAGAAACTTTTTTTTGTTAAACTATCAGACATATACATGGTCCCTTTAACAATGTCAGATAATATTGGTTTAACCTCCTTACAGAGTCATATCCAAGTTTTCTGCAAATTCTGTGACATATCTCGTAAAACTTAAAAAACAGAAAGCAACTGTACAGGAACATCACTGGCACCAAACCAGTGAGCATATGACCAGATTTTGGGAGATTCCCATTTTAGCCTAGCAATTCACATAACCATATACATGCTAATTCACAGGGACAGCAGGAAGAAATACTCCAGACAACATGGATCTCCACTGAGCATTGGAAATACATTTGCTGTATAGAATCTTTATAATTCAGCGCACATTTTACGAAATACAATAAAATACAAATAAAAAAAATACTACAAAACTAATTATGTACTTGAACTGAGACACTGCCTTTACATGTACTAGTCTTTATTAGCATTTGAATAATAAATATGCATGAATAGATAACTGTAAAAGCTGAAGGTTTGGTTTATAGAAAATCTTTACAGGGGATTCGAATGACTTCTGAGGCTGACTCATGCTTTGTTGACATTCATTCTTTTTTATGTCAGATGACTGTTGTAATTAATAGTTCAACTCATTTATCTAGCAATACTGGTTGTTCAAAACACTGTAAAGCTTTTTACAATTACGGAGCAAATAAGTTCAATGAGGAGTATAGGAAATGTCAAATGTTTTTTTTTTCTTTTAACGTCTCTGAGACGGCTTAGTAGCGGCATTTGTACATGAAAGGGGCTTTATTTGAACTTATCTTTGGTCTTTCTAGTATTTTAAAGTGTTATATGTTCAACAGACCCATTTAGAAAGCAGACTTAGAAGTACCTAAAAATTCAGAAACTATATATTTAAAAATATATTTTTTCACAGGACATGACATGTTGAAATGAATATCTATGTAAACATAACAGAAGTTTTAATTTCAAAGCCATTTTAATTTCAGCTATAAAGAAAAGGGACTGTAGTAGATAAATAACAATATAACTATTATAGGATTCTCCCCAACCCTATATATTTGAAATCACCATTTTACATTGACTACAGGTCTACCTAAAAAAAAAAAAAAAAAAAAAAAAAACTGTTCTGTGTGTCCCAAAAATTACATTGATGTGGCATTTTGATTTCATTGTACAACATCTTTAAAACAAATATTTGGAAATACACTATATTGGAGAAGCAATCATCAATATCTTACCTGTTCTTCTTATTTAATATACCACTATAATATTTACAATTTGAAATATAGTACCAATGTTATTTTTCCTTTTCTGCTGACCATTTCCTTTGCATAGTTACAAAGCAATATTTGTACAGTATATCCTGCCATTTATTGAGACTGATATCATCATAAATGTGTAAAGAATCTCAGCATCAATGATTTATATTTTAAAACAGCAACATAAAGTTCTGCAGGGCCTGTATATTTTATTTTCATTTATAATATTTTATAAAGGAAAGCTATCAAGGCCGATTCTCAACTGAGTGTGATCTATATTAGATCTGGTATTCTTTTTTAATTTAAAGCTAAAATGCCTTATACAATAGGCCACAAATGCAACCAGATGCACTGTAAAAACATACCTGTCGTTTCCGGCTTTACTGAAATGACCACTCACAGGAGAAATGTGTAGGGCCTACAGAGTAGATGATCAGAGCCAGGTAGATCTTGATTTGAGCAACAGGGACATAACAATAAACTAAAGAAGGTGCAATCAGTACACACATACAAGGGGCGGAGAAGAGGTGCAGAAGTAGTTGAATTTATCTCCTTGCCTTCTTCTGATGAGTGTAACTGGCATTAACATGCAGAGGACATTAAAAGGACAGGGGCTCATTGAGAAAAAGGGGCACTTTTCAAGCACTGCACATCAAACCTTTTTTGGGGGGTTGGGGTGCTAGGGGAGACTATGATGACTGTGGGTTGCCTCTGGTACACATAGGGTAAAAAGCCATAAGAAGCAAACAGATCCTCTTTTTTCCTATTCAATTGGTCTTATAAACATTTCTGCATACAGGCAGGAAGGCAGGGGCTCCCAGAGCTCACCCAGACCCCTGCCTCTCTCTCTTTTGCTCAGTTAATTGAGACTGGATATTTTAAATGTATCAGTACAATATTTCTATACCTTTCAGCAGAAGAACTATAATTCATAGTACCTGTATGGAAAAAAAAAGCTTTGCATACCATATTGTAAAGAATCTCAGAATCTTGTTTGCAACTGTGAACGTATGACTCTTTAGTGCTATTTTAATGAAAGAACCAGCATTGGCACAGAACTATCAAAACTATCAGGAATATGTTGAAAACAAAACGAGGACCTTTGAACAACATAGGATACAGGAAAGATTAAATAATATTTCTTTTAAACACTGCAGGGGGTTCTGTAGCACTTTAAACCTTCCAGCAGTGTTAGATTTGAACTATTTTAGCACCCCCCCCCCACCACCATTTCTTCAGACTTAACAATTCTGGTGCATGACAGTAAAGTTTAAATGCACTGCAATCGAAACCTGCTCACCTATTTAATTTATAAGCTGAGTTTGTAAGAAAAAAAAAAATCCCTGATTTGCAGGCTAGAAGTCTAAGAGTGTGTAAATCCCTGTCGTACGTGTTTAATATTCAAAAACACTCCACTATGTTGATGTCTTGTATTCAATTTATCTTCTAATGGAATCACTGCTGTTTTGCTTTTTTCAAACTCCACAGAGCACGATAATGTCACTTCTACAGAAGACCTGAATTTTTCTTTTTTGACACAATTTGTTGAGTTCCCAAGTACTGCTCTCTAAACAAATAATTAGCCATCTCCCAGAAGTAACATTGCTCTATACTGTATGATGGACCAACTATTTCAGTCAGCCAAGGGATTACTTATAACACAGTGCATCTTCACACAGCATCCTGTGTTAGCCTTAATGTCTAAATAATTAAACCAGTGGGACTGGCATAATTGCATACAAAGGAATTACATAGGTAATCTTGCCAAAATCCCTCTGGCATAACATTGCTCTGTCACTGAAGAAAGCTTAACCCAAACAAGAATGAAACAAGTAGACTTGAAACTAAGAATGTAATTGTATGACTTCATGCAGGTATTGTATGTGAGCCTATTCGAGCAGACTATTACCCTACACAGTTTATAAATGTAAGGCAGGTATTTGTGAATAACTGGCAGTGACCTCACAATTGTAATGAGTGTATCAAGCAGGAGATTACATATGTGTTCTGAATTCTGAGTAAACATCACCTTGAGTAACATATTCTGTCTGCATTTGCTTAACTTTACCCACGTGGACTGATGCTCAGATTGCAATGTCGCTTTGAGCTACTTTGCTTCACTTGATTCAAACTTGGTCCTAACATGATGTGGCTTGAATCAGTTTAATACGTACAGTGAAACATGAATAATTATAAACTGTGTGGTAGTTTTAACATTCATTTTGAAGATAATAACCTAATTTGCCCATTCACGTGTATTTATCAATAATGATGTCCTAATGCCACTGAAAGCATTTGTTTAATAGTGTTTTAACATTTATGAATATAGTTAAGTAGCACTGGGGATGACATTTGAGTACTAAAGCTTTAATAATATGACTCACAAGCTCAATGGTGTTGGAATCTAGCAGAGGTAGGTTGTGTTGTGTGTAAGGAGAGGGAGAGTTGAGCAGTCGTGCAATAAGTTGGTAGCAAGCGTCTTAATCTAAACTGCACGTTCCAAGAAAAATAAAAGTATATTGGACAAATAAAGTTTGCATTTTCAACATTCAGTTATGCACTACAAAAACCTGTACGTCACTTTTGAAGAGCATAACGTTAATTTAACCATTTTACAATTACTAAATCCATTACATTTAGCACAGAAATAATTTATAATTTATAAATGCAGAAAAGTTATGTGTAAAATAATAATAATAATAATAATAATAATAATAATAATAATAATAATAATAATAATACAACATCAACTACAAAAAACAGCATTTGGGCATTCTGTAACGAATCAGCATATGCATATTTATGCTTCAGAAGACAGTATAAGCACTGAGATATATCAGTGCAGAGAATGGTATCATTTATCTTGCTACACTACTATCTCTTCTGGTATAAAATCCTATATGTTATTTAGTAGAACTGCTGACAAAATACGTAAAGTAGTTGCCAGGGTGCGGGTTGGAGGGGGGGGGGGAATATGACGAAGAGGCAACATTGCCAGCCTGTAGGGAAATCCACCCTAAAAACTGCCTTTCAAAGGGATTTATAAATAATGTGGAACAGATTATGAATTCAGGAGAAGGCAGATGCTTATTTGAATAGTCTATTCCTTCTAAAGATTTCAGTTTGGAGCAGTGCGATCAAAAGCCTTCATCAGTCATGATGGTGGCATTTGTACTCGCTCCAAACAAACCATATTTGCATGTGAATGTCTTTCAGGAAAACAGGATGCATAATATGCCAACTAAGGGTCTCAATAAAAGACATTGGGGTGCCATTTAAATTCAGTCAAATTGATGGGTGAATGGTTATAATAATACAATTTCCTTCAAGGTCAACTTTATTTTTTTGTTACTTATGCTTTTGTTCTGATTCATCACAGCACAGACAAGACAAGGGCCCTATTCAACAATCACAGTGTATATACCTGTGTGTGAATATGTAAACAACAACACACGACAGGGAGTGCAAAGTGACCGCACCACCCAGGAAGTATGGAACAACTGGAATGACAGCACACAGTGGAGTGTGTTATTGCAGCTTATCAAACCACTCTATGTTAATTTTATAAAGAGAAAACAAAACAAAAAAATATCGATTTTAAAATGTTTTACACATTGAATACATATTGGTATGTACAGTTGAAATTACTGTTTCCCTACATTAATGACTCTCTGCACCTTTTTTTAAACTTTAAGCCTTCAAGCCTTAATTCTAATCTCATAATATCACGTGATGCAACTTCTTCACATCCTAAAGACTTGAGGCTGTGCTGTTCAAAAGAAAGTTCACCATGTTTGGAACAGTGAGAAATAAAAAAAAGCCTGAGCTTCCAACTAGATTGTAAAAATTCAGAACCGAAGTGTGCACTATTTTACAGAAAGCACAGCAGTTATTTTGTAGTGTCCAAAAAAAACAAAAAAAAAATAAGAAAACAAGAATGTTATTGATATTGGACTACAATATCTCCAAAGCGGGAGTTGAGAACCTGGATAAATTGACAGCAACCTACACCTGTCAACTCTTGACTGCCCACTGGCCACTTGTCATCTTCTACAATATAGCTGATACAATACTTTTGGACTGATATCAATGCAATGTGAAATGCTGGCAAGCCGTACTGACGTAGAATTTTCCTGGACATGTTGGGGAAGGATGCCTGGAGCGCCTGCAGCAATTCTCTTATCCAGCATGTTCAAGCAGAAGGAGTCAGTGCAGGAACTGGCATTTGGAAAAAATGTGCTACAACCAACTTTTGCCCTTCAAGCAATGAGAATATGACAAACATTGCCTGTGTGAAATGTAGAAAGTATCTGTCCAAACGTCATATGTCTATCTTCTATCCTCATATGCAATGTGATTTTACAGTTCTGTCCTGCATTTACAAAGGAACCTGAGAGTGCATATAATTTCCAGAGTGTTCCAAAATAACTCATTCTGCACAGAAATGTTTGTTATATAACTCATCCAGGACTGAAATTACGTTATGTTTTATGTCCTAAATTATATTATGTTATATATATATATATATATATATATATATATATATATATATATATATATATATATATATATATATATATATATATAATTAGATAGAAAAAAACAAATCTCCAAACAATACCCGTGCTGACGAACCTGTTTCGAAATGATTACTCTTAAATAGGTATTATAGCCTTTCTTTAATACATGCATTGCTTTGGAGTACTTATTTAACAATACAAGTAAACCAACTTTTAAAAAATATACTCTGTGCTTAGAACATAGTTAATTGTAACTCCACTGGCTTGCAGCATTGTAAAAATACTTCACCTGACACTGACCTTTTAGAGTAAAAGTAACGTATTTTCTCTAATTTATATTCGTAAAACAATGAAAGACGAAATTTCAATAGGTCACCATTTATCAAAAGCTGACTACAATAGCACATAATAATTTCCCTCTCTAAAAAATTCCAGACTTCATTTATCTTATGGCCTTACTTAAGAATTTCAAAAAGGGGGGTGAGCTTTTCATCTTTCAGTGTCGGACAGAGATCTATTTCAATTGTTGTGACTGCGGGGCTGTTAAGAATTAGAAGAAAACTAGGGTGGCAAAAGACATTTTATTTGTTAACACCTATTATTGTGTTATCAAATAATCTTTTTTTTTTGTATTGTATTAAACAATACTTATAATCCTCGTTGGCTTGGTTTACATGCAAAAATGAAAATAAGTCTCATCTTTTTGGCACTTTATTTTGAAAGTACCTATAAGGTTTAAAAAAATTAAAACACACACACACACACACACACACACACACACACACACACACACACACATATATATATATATATATATATATATAATATATTAGAATATATATATTTATATATTGAGATAATATATATTATACCGCATGCCTTGTTGTTCTTGTCACAGGTTTTCCTTCTTTAATAAACACTTGTCAACCAGGATGCAAGAATACACTGCAGCGTGTGTTTATTATTTACAATGATAAAGAAATAAAGAAAACAAAACCTAACCCTATCTCAGGTCCTATCTAAACAGATGTTGCCTCTAGCTAATAATGAGGCAGGCTAAGCATGTTTCCTCGTCTCAAACCCCAAATCACAATGCAAGCCATAGTCCAAATATATTATCCAGTAGTTTGTTGTCCGGTTCTCGCAGTAATAAGAATAACAGTGATTTCACTCCATCCAGTTAGTTTACATTGTCTTTTCACATTTTGTTTGTTTTCTTTATTTAACCAATCCCTCACTATATATATATTTATATTTTTTAACATATATCAAAAGCCTAACTCCCTTCGGAGTACTAGCTATACTTTTGTACAAGTTTAACTATAGCCGGACAGTTAGTCCATTTACCGGTAATCAAAAAAAAACAAAAAAAAAACTTTATTTATTCTTTGTTTTCAAGTCACAATACCTTCCTGTCTTTCTCCAAACTCCAACTCCCCAATAACATCCCAATAACCCAACTGAGATTCATTTTATAATTCCCCAAGATCAGACGTAGCTGATCTGCATTTCTATTTATCCTTAATTAATCAGTAAACACGCATTGTCACACTTGGAGGAGCATGTAGTAGGCAGCTCATTTATTGTCTGCCGCTGAGGTCTTCAAACACATAATCATAGATCGGTTCTTGAGGTGGCTTCCACCGGGAATGACGAGATGGGTCGGCCAAGAAACCCCTCGAACACCGACCAGTGGATCGCACTAGTGGAACGATATGTCGCTGCAGGTAAACTACTACGGCCCACTGGTCAAGAGAGTCCCCACAACCCAAAGACACGGAAGCCGCCGGAACTGCTGAGACTGGATAGGGGTGATGAAAACCTTTCTGAGGCTGTTAAGGAACTTGGGGACACTTGGATATTACAAAAGAAACAAGGGAGCAAGAGCCAACCCCTTATCACAGTGTCATCGAACACGTTTCTCAAATGCAGGACTGTTAAACAGTCATCATGCCCATTGTAAACGATCTCAAGAAGCTCAGGAAAAAATAAAAAAATAATGTTTTAGAGCCTGGGGACAGATTATTAGTGTAAATACTAACCATAGAAGAAAGTTCCTGACCACCTGGCATGGACCCTACAAAATCAGTGAGAGGGTCATGAAGTAAATTATAAGGTGCAGCAACATGGAAGAAGGAAGCCCGAACAAATTTACCACAAAAATTTGTTGAAAGCGTGGAAGGCCAGATAGACATTAGTCACCATGTAAAAGCCCCCTGTCCCTGTTAGTAACTTTATGGAACCAAATGTTAAAATAGCTGACACTCTTTCAGGTAGACAAAAACAGGTAGTCCAGGACGTGATACACAGAAATAGAGATGTGTTTTTGGCATCACCAGGGAGAACGGAGGTAGTAAATATGGCATAGTAACTGAACCAGGGTGGAAAGTACACTTGAAGCCCTATCATATACCCAAGGCTAGAAGAGAAGCAATTAGAGGTGATGTTTAAGAAAAAAATGCTGGAACTAGGGGTCATTGAAGAGACTCACAGTGAATAGTCTAGTCTGATTGTACTGGTAAAAAAAAAACAGATGGTTCTCTTCATTTGTGTAACGATTTCCATACGTTAAACAGTGTTAAAATTTGACGCCAATTCCATGTCTAGAATGGATGAGCTAATAGATTGACTGGGGAATGCATGGTCCTTCACCACCCTAGAGCTCCCTAAAGGATACTGGCAACTTCTCACTGATCGAGCCAAAGAAAAAAGCAGCCTTTTCTACCCCAGAGGGAATGTATTCAGTACACAGTCTTACTATTGGGGTTACACAGATCCTCAACCACGTTCCAACGAATGATGGATAAAATGTTGATACTTCATAGGGTGTACACTGCTGCCTATATCAATAATGTGGTGATACATAGTGCTGACTGGCACGCACATCTTCTTTAAGTACAAGCAGTGTTAGATTTTATCCGGGTTGTAGGGTTAACTACTAATCTGTCTAAATGTTCAATTGGAGCACAGTACCAGGTGAGGGATAGTTAAACCACAGGTCAGTAAAGTGGAAGCCATCCAGAAGTGACCTCGGCCTATTAGTAAGAATCAAGTAAGGGCTTTCTGGGTTTTATAGGATATTATAGAAGGTTAATCCCCGACTGCCTCAATCGCGGTGCCTCTTGGGACAACCAAAGCCAGAGGGCTCATTACGGTAAATAGAATAGCTAGGCAGAATTGGCTTTCCAGGCACTCAAATGTGCCCTGTATGTGCAACCTGTGCTAATCTCCCCTGACTTTACAAAAATAATTTATAATACAAAAGGATGCATCCAACATTGATTTGAGACCTACATCATCTCAACAAATTCAGGGTGAAGAACACCCTATTTTATTTCTTGAGTAGGAAACATATGAGAAAAAGTATGCTATAGAGAAAAAGTCATTAAATGATATTAGGAATCTCTAAAATATTATTTGTTAAGAAGACATTTTAAACTAACCACTGACCACACTCCCCTTACCTGGATGGAACCAGGTAACTAGGTGGATCTTAAGCTTACAGACTTTTAATTTCAGCATTGAGCACAGGGCCAGAGCTCAGCAGGGCAATACAGAGGGTCTGTTCCATGATCACTGCCTTCTCTCCACAGTTGCTTACCCCGTTGGCTGTAAGCCACGGGGGAGGATATGTGATAAAGTATGGGGAAGGGTTATAGAAGGAGTGTTTATAGGACCATGAATATTACAGAGTTTGTTTTGTTATAAATAATAAATGCACAGGTGCTGTTTACAAAGATGACAGTATCAAGGATAAGTGATTCACAATGTCACACTCCATATTTGTCTTTTTGAACAAATTCGGGGAACCACAGTTTTTTTTTTTTTTTTTTTCTTTTTCACATTTTTGTTCTTGTGAAACAAATGTTTAAGAGATTTTACTTCGGGGCTCCTGAGTTGCGCATCCAGTAAAGGCACTCCGTGTGGAGTGCAGAATGCACCCTATAGCATGGGGATCTCCGGTTCAGGTCGAGGCTATTTCACTGCCAGCCATGGATGGGAATTCCCAGGGTGCGGCGCACAATTGGCCGAGCGCCGCCGGGGTGTGGAGGGCTTAGGTTGGCCAGGGTGTCCTTGGATCATCATGCACCAGTGACCCCTGTATACTGGCTGGGCAATAGTGAGCCTGCTTGCAAGTGGCCCAGAGCTGTGTGGTCCTCCTACACTGTAGCTCTGAGGTAGCTGCGTGGCGGGCTTGTAGAGTGAAAAGTAGCGGGTAGTTTTACTTCAACTCCATACACGGTCGCTCAAGCCTGGCGCTGAGGTCAGTAGCCTGCTGCAGTAATATTATGCATTTTTGGTTACAAACGTTACTTTTGTGCTCTAGGTAGGTACCCATGGTAGATGCTACTAAAGACTATTGTAATATGAATTGCTTTTTATCTTACTGCTAAGTAAGATAAAAGTAAAAGTATAAGCTTAAAGCAATCAGCTATCCGATCACCAATCATACAAATAACAAAAATGTAAAGGATAAAAACATGACGTAATATAATAATATTAATAATAATTATGTTCAAAGGGCTGCATAACCAAAATGTAGAAGCTTCGTAAAGCCATATACAATATGTTAAGCATTTCGTTTTAGTCAATCATCACCCGCAGATAATTTGAAACCTTCAATAAATGGTGTCGCAATTTCAAAATATAAATAAGTAAATAAATATATAAATAAATAACCCCCTTTAGCATGGGAGGGCGATTTACCCACCTTATTTAGCAGAATCATGTTTTGGCCGTGTAAATCCTATAACATGAGGAGTGTGCGCCATATGTTTGAATTTCGAGTTTCTAAACTGCATTTAAACCAATCCATTGAAATTATAATGATAAGAACTGGGGCATTTTATCAGATTTTATGATCAAATAAACAATTAATTACTGGTACATACCTTATAAGTTGCATGTGATATGGATTTTTTTTTGTAATAGTCTATCCCAAAATATTTAGTATTGATTTTTTTACATATAATACCAGGAACAATACAATTGTTTCAGAAAATGCATTTGCACTTTTTAAACTGTCATACAAGCGATGAATTTGTGTGTAGTGTTTATTATGTTTCATTTACCTCACCCAGATTCAATTAGTTGATTAACAGAAAATATTATCGATTAAAAACCCATTTGTATAGAACAAGGCACCCCATAAAACCATAAATTACCACACACATATGAAATGATGGTGTAATTAATCCTTGGATGCAGGATTCAATAAAAATGGTCCCTAGGCAGAGACTATTTCACTGTCACCTGTCTCATTTAGGAACATGGCTGTCTTGGGCAAACAAAGGAATTTTTACCAAACAACTAGAAGCACACCCTGAGTGAATTTCTGGCAGAAGCTCAAAAAGGTAACATTTAAGCCTTAAGCTGTATTTCCCCTGAAATGATACGATGACAAAAAACAAACAAACAAACAAAACAAAACACAAGTCCACATACAATACCAACACTGGACAAGTTTATATATTAACTAATGGACAGACATAGTGGTATTAGGGTGACCATCCATCCCTAATTGGGCGGGACAGTCCTGAAATGCAAATATCAAGTCCCGGTCCCGGGCTTAATGCTTTCGGGACAGCATTTGTCCTGAATTCGTAGACACAGTCAATCTTGCAGTTTAGCTGCCACAGTCAAACCATAGCATATCTGTTTATAGCACATCATAGCCCCGCCCCTGCCTCATTATTTTGCAATGCCTTAGACCCACTCACTCGCCAGTTAAAACAATAAAAACATGTATGTATCCAGACACGCCCCCAGAAACCTTTCACACGGTCTGTACAACTGATGCACACCATCTCGCCCCATGCCGATAACGACTCTGCATCACCATGCTGCCAAGCATTTCAGTCACAGTATGCGTTCTGTTCTTTCCTGAGTTTCCCTTTTTAAAAATGAATAAACAGCACGCTGCCATTGAGACAGAATAGCAAATAGTGACTGCCAAATAGTCCATAACAATAAGCTACAAATAAACCTATTTGAAATTCAGACTTAAAGGAAAAACTACCTCACAAATATTTTATCCTGGTTCCATTTCTTATCATTTTACTCTCACAATCAGTAGATCTAATCATTACCCCCCCCCCCCTCCCACACACACACACACACACACACACACACACACACACACACACACACACACACACACACACACACACACACACACACACACACACACTCTTCGGGGGAAAAGGTTTAAATAAATAAATACAATAAAAGTACATAGAAATGGGAGGTGTCCCATTTTTGCATTTTGAAAAGGTGGTCACCTTAAGTGGTATCCAAATACTTGCAACTAAAGCCTAATAACACAAAGCCCATTTGCATTTATTTTTCTTTAATGAAACAGAAATCTGTGAAGCACAAATAGCTGAAAACCCTGAGGTATATTATCACTTTCAATCTAGCCTCTTTGTGGCTTCTGTCAAGTCAGAAGTGACACATTAAATGTCAGCGGTCAGCCTGCCAACTCACTGAGGCTTCAACGTCTGAATCAGTCTCCTTCAACTGGCTGTGCTGCTGTGCATTGATCCACATCGCAAGCACACTGAGGTAAAGAGATGCATAACCTTGTGTAAACTTCAATGACATAACAGAGCTTTTACAGAGGCATTTACAGAGCTCCATACACCCCGGGAAAGATGCAGGCAAATTCTGCTTGTCTTCCGTAACGCTGCAGCCTATAATACTGAAACAGTCATCTTAAGATACTGTGCCTTCTATCTACAACTGTATTACAGAAGTATGAAATGAAAACTATTATTCAGAATGTTTTTGTTATTAAGGAAGTCATTTTTTAATAATCTAAACCCAACTAACAAATTAAGGGGTTCTGCTGTCATAATAAACAGTAGATTGGTTTACATGCAGTTTCGAAATGCAAAATGTTCTCTCCCTGTTATGAGAGCAAGTGTGCAGCCAAAACGTGACTAAAAAGGGTGGGTAAACTGCCTTTTCATTCTAAAAAGCAATGCGAATTGCATGGCAATAAGATTGAAAGCTGTACAATATAACTAAACGTTGTACCACACAATTCTTTATTAACAACTATGATTTGCTGAAAATAGCCCTGCAAGCTTCTTTGACCAAGTAGGCAAAAAAGCATATAGTACTACAAAGCAAAAAAAACAAAAAAAACAACCTCAACTAAATAAATGTATAAATAAACAAGTAAGCCAATTGCAAAGCATAGAAAGGTATTTTTTTTTATCCTTTTCACCTTTGTTACTTTCATGTTTGGTGATAGGATAGCTGAATGCTTTAAGCTTAGCAGTAAGATAAGATGCAATTCATGTTACACTAGCGTTAAGTAGCATCCATCATGGTTACCTACCATGAGCAAAAAAGGTTTATTAAAGTATATTATTGCTGAAGGCTACCAACCTCAGTACCAGGCTTGAGAGGCTGTGTATAGAGTTGTAGTAAAAAAAATTTAACCTAATTCATAGAGAAAGATTTATTTCACAAGAACAAAAACATGAAAACAAAAAAAATAAGCAGTTAGTTCCTCGAATTTGTTCAAAAAGACAAATATGGGGCTTAACATGAGCTTGCTGCCTGGATGGATTAGCATCTACTGTGTTATTAGCATCTACTGGTGTTATTTTCAGGCACTCAGGTAAAAAGATTGTTAATCATATACAATACATTGGGTCTTGTACATTTTTTTACTTCTGCAACTTTGTGGTGGACTTTTCAATTTGTCTGGTTCTTTGTAAATTGTCTTTTCTTTTTAGAGAAATTGATCCAATCTGATTCCAGTTTAAGTTTGCAAAAAATTATATATAATTAATGGTTTGCAAAAGCATTATGTATAATTAATGGTAAATGTACCTCTGTTTGACAATAGGAAAACACATCATATCGCAATTGATTGCACCTGTACCAAAAGCTCTCAATGTACCGCTCTCAATGTGATAGAGTACCACTTTCTAACATTAAATAGGTCAAATTTTGGTATACATACCACATTGTGAAGATGTACCACTTTGTAACACTACACCGGTATGTCGAATCCCGATTAACAAAAAATATAACAACAGTCTAATGACAAGAGTGGAATTTGAATTCAGGAATAAATTATTATTATTATTATTATTATTATTATTATTATTATTATTATTATTATTATTATTATTATTTATTATTAGTTGTAAGAACATCATGGAGCAGGAAATCTGGGTAAATAAGGTAGCCTATTGTAGATTTATTATCAGCATTTTGCAAATGTACTAAATATTTTGACTGGATATTTCTATATAATTAACCTACCTTGCTGGATTTGAGCTCAGTTAGTAGACTACCATCAGAATTGCTGAAGCTACCCTTCTCTGGGAAACTTTATATATATTATACAGTATATGTACATGTATAATGAGTATATAAAAATATATGTCACATTTTGTTTTCCAAATAATACATACATCGCACAAAGCATGTATTTAGAAATATATAAATACACCCTCCCATATTTTAATATTAATTAGGTCATTTGTATTTTGAAGGAAAATTCCTCACCTTAATAAAATAAAACTTCATGTAAACCCAAACTGCCCAAAAAGTAATTCCCAGAGTAGCGTGCCAAAAAGGTGCGACTTATTTGTATTTTTGCATATAAACCAAGCCGATGATGGTGCTTTATCTCTAAGGGGTAAATTATTTTCTTATTGTTTTTGTGTGTACTGATTTATGTTTGTTTGATGGGTAATATTTTTCTTTTAAAATTTCATATCAGAATAAATCAATGTTTTAATGTCTTACTACCTACAGTTAAATTACATTGGACCTTATTTTAAAGTATGGAGGAAAACAAATATGTAAGAATAATGATAGAAAACCAGCAAGAAACCACTCAAAAGTATACATTATGTGCTCCTAACTGCCACTATGTGTATGTTGTTGTTTGCTAGTATTATACCATAAATTACTAACTACAGTTGAATCTGACATGTCCAATCCTGTAAGATATGATACTCTCTATTAACCAATAGACCAACTAAACGGTACTGATGGAAACTGATCAATGCACATTTTATTATAGGTCTAAAACAGTAAATTCAGCTCTTAGCAGGGCGGAATGGATTCCGTTTGCTAACCTTCAGTCAGTTTGTGTTTGTGTGCATAATTTCTTCTTGTTTTTGTTTCAGGTTTACATGCATGATATAAACTTGGCAATAACACTATTTTTGCAAATTGCCAAATACTGTATTACATTAATAAAGCAACTGCAATGCAGATTTTCAACCAAATTAAAGGGAAACACTGATTAAACTCACACAGTGGTTCTAATGAGGTAACAAAAAGTATATATTTAAATCCTTGGTTAGCACTCATTTAGTATAACTCAAGGATAAAGTAGAGCCTTCATCAGCCCAACCAATAACAGGTCACCTTGAATTAGGTCACCTTGAACTAGATACTGTTACCCTCATTAACTTGTGGTAAGAAATGACCATAAAAAGGTTCAACACATTTGCATGAGTGATTTCTTTATATCTGTGTTGTCTGGGATATACATCTCCACAGGGTATAATTAAAGTAACAGCACGTTACAATATTTGAGGCTTAATACAGCACTGACTAATGTTTGTTTATTTTTTTAAGATGTACTGTACATCATTGCACTGAACACTATTTTAATAAAACATTTTAAAAGGTGTTCATTTGCATTCTGCTCAGTTGTTACGAACAGCCTCATTTAGGTAGCTTATATATATATATATTCTCCTTTAGTGTCTTTACCCTAAAATAACTGCTACTTCCAGCCTATCAGTAACTTATTGTTAAATACTGTAGTTCCTCCAGGCACCTGTCGCAACAACATCACTGTTTGAACCAAGCAAATGTTGCCCTGAATTAAAATAACAACGCTAAAGTATCTCCAAATTCAGCAGCTTATATCTTTATTGATATAGTTGAACTCTTTCCTACACTGTAAAACTATGTATAAACTGCTCATATGGTAAGAGACCAGAATTGTCAGTTAATCAGTGGTGGCTTGTCATATGAGGCTATGGATGCTAAGCCTATGTGCAATTTTGTAAAAGTAAAAAATGTGCAATAACAGTGGTGACATGTGATAGCCGTGTATCATGTGTGGGTTTTGTTTAGCCTCTAGCGCCTGTTCCATACCTTTTCAAACCTTACGTCATGCTTTTCTAGGTCTACTGTATTACTATGGGCTAACCTGACAGAGTTCCATCCATTTGAGGGTTTTATAGCCTCAAAATGGGTGGGATTCTGTGTGTATTTCACCTGCAATCACCCTCTGTCTGTCAAGTTTTACTGTATTTGTATTGGCTACATGAGACAAGTTTGAGGCTAGCCTCCACCACTCATAATTAGACTTTATCTTGATGTGTTTGTTTGCCAGGCAGGGTATGGGTCACATGTGGCGACTCCCTTTCGAAATCAATAGTACATAGTTGTATATTTTTTTCAGGGAACGATGGCTGCTGTCAAAATGTAGATTTGTTAATGTCTAAATTGGACCCTCTTCAACAGGTAGGACCAAAACAAAATAACCTTTTTAATTGCTTATGGTACAATAAAACTAAATGGTTAACTTTGAGGTAAAACTTCAGCTTCTTGGGGAAGTCAGAACTGACATTGGGTTAGATGAAAGATTATGTACACAAATTGCTAAACACAACACTCTGTTAAGAGGAACAGGGATGTGGTAAAGCAACTAATAGATGCTGTTACTCTTTTAGTAAGACAGGAGGTGCCACTTCAGGGGCATGAAGAAGGTGCTGAATCGATGAATAAAGGGAATTATCGAGAACTAACTATGTTATTAACAAAATATGATGCATTACTGGATACACGCATAAGTGAATCTATTGTGTTTACTGGACTGTCTAAAACAATTCATAATTATTTGGTGCCATCTATTGCCTATACAATAACAACAATTTTACAAAATTAAAAGAGAAATAGCTGCTGCCCTGTTTTTCCATGGCAACTGGATGATCATAGTTGTCAGTTTATCCTGACACTGGAACTGTAGAAGAAAGATTCTACTGGTTTTATGGCATCAGTGAGGGCTGCTATGCTCAGTCCATTTTTAATTGTATTGTTTGTGCAATGCTATGAATGAGCTTGATTATGTAAGCATGCTGGTAGCACAAACGTATGATGGTGCTGCAGTTATGGCATCCCAGCTGAATGGCTTACAGGCAAAAGTTAACGAAAAGGTGCCCATGGCTACTTTTATATATTGTTATGCCCATTGCTTTAATCTAGTGATTAGTCAAGCAGCAAAGTTCATCAAAGAAACAAGAATTTTCTTTTCTACATTACCCGGATTTACAACTTTTTTTCGAAGACAAGTATTGTGATCAAAGGTTTGTTTTGTTGTGATCCTAGTATTTTCTGTTATGAGGACTGTAATTAGGGTTGCCAACCCATAATTCTGGGACACTAAGACAGGTCAGGTTTTTCAACGCTCTAAATGGCAAATTAATTGATGTTGTTGAACATGTAAAGTGAGTGTGAATTACGTGAACTGTTGCTAAAGGAATTGAATTGTTCTAGCTAACTAGTTACCAAAAGCACACGTGTCCGGGGACGGGAAGTACTTCCTGTGAGGATTGTTTCCATGAATCAGACCTCAACAGCTTGCTGATTTGTGTTGGAAGTTAAAAGACCTGGCCTGTCTTTGTGTCCCGGAATTATGGGGCCAGTTGGCAACCCTAACCAGGGCTGCTTTTAAAAAACCCGGCCACTTCCTGAAAATCCGACCAATCAGGAGCGCAAGTTGTGATGCCATTCACCTAAAATACGAATCAATCAATCATTCCCTTTATTTAATCAACCTTTGAGAACAAATTCTCATTTGCAAGAAAGCCTTGTCAAGAAGGCTCACAAATGTAATTGTGGTGTTTTTCCCAGAATTTTTCTTCTCCTTTAAGAATTCTATTGATCAAGCCATTTGTGTATCTCAGTTATAACTGAGAAACATGTTAGTTGTAAAATTGGTTTCATTTACAGGTTTTGATTTGTGCAGAACATAGAAACTGAGTGTGCAAGATTGTAATAAACTTTATTAAACTTATAATGAAAAAGTAGTTACATTGGACACACTTTATCACAACCACCATTTGTAATTGTATTAACATTAATAAAGACTAGTCACTTTTCAAACTTTTGCTTTCTCGTTTTCTTGTTCTTCATTTTGTTTTTAAATGAGAAAGTAAGGACTTGGATGATTTAAAAAATCTATTTCATTGTTTCACAGTAAAACCTGTAACTTGTTTTACTATTCTTATTACAGTATACCCTTTATATCACGGTCTGGTCTAATTAATAACGGCTTATTAAAATACTTTTAATCTGCAAGCATATCAATTTGTATTGATACGATGACCAGACGGCTCCATGTTGACCGTTAAAGACATTTCAGATTTCACAGACTCCCATCACCCCAATGTGTTTAAACATACAACTGTCTTAGCCTGTCCGAGTAAAAATAGAGCCATCAGGTCACCCTTGAAACAGGGTTCAATTTGTTTAAAGGAACTTTTACGTTACTGTAATACATAACATGTTACTAGTTAGGGTTGCTTACAAAATGTAGATAAACTGGCCAAAGGCAAATTAGCACACTAAAATTCAATCTGTTTAAACCAAGACCGCAAACAGACCGCATAAACAGTGTCATTGAAATGGCCGAAATAAAACCTACACCCGACCGTCTGTGGTAAGGTTTAAAATCTCTGTTGAAATGTAGTTAAAATATCACTTTTTATTGTTTTGACAAGACAAATTAAAGCCAGGATGCGACTGGCATGTGTTAGTAAGGTTGTAGCAGATGAACAGCCAGCTAGTGTCAGATCTAATGTGTGTGATCGTGCTTCAAAAACAATACATTCTCACCCTTAAAGACTATACAATCCAGGAAGGATTGTATTTTTTTATATATTTCACCCATAGTTTCGGCATCTTTCTCTTGGCAGATCTGAGGTGTCTCTGTTATTAATTACTCAAAATATCTACTTTTATTGGTCTATTTTTCCATGAAAAAAAGAAAAACAATCCTATTGGTAAATATCTGACAGGGTAGGGGGGGAGGGGGCTGTGCGTGTTGTGTGTGTGTGTGTGTGTGTGTGTGTGGTCTTATTCTGATTCTGATTCGATATTTGATTGTGTCAGTCATGGCTGAGACCCTCTCTTATTTGACAAAACTCTTAGCAGTGTTTTGCTAAAACAGCCCCAAAATAGACAATCTGCCTAGCTTCATTCTGTCTCGCAAAACTGAATGAAAAGTCACCCAATTACAATGCAAGGGTCACGATACGATACATATCATGATACAGTAAATTAAGCATGAAACTTGAAAACCACACAATTGTCTCATTTGCTTGTGCAAGTGTTTGCAATAACACTGGTAAAGCACTTTTGGTCAAATAAGTTTCACAGCCTGTTTTGCTTTTGTTTCCTGTTTATTCTTTAAAATACATTTCTTTAAAACAAAATTACAAATCAGGGCTCTAGACAAAATTGTTGTCTTAGGAACCAATCGCTCCAGGTCAAAGAAAATTGGTCTCCAAATTAAATTGCTGGGTGCCACTTTAGGAGCAGGTTAGTTGCTACCTTATTCAACTGCTTAAAATACAACAACTTGTTAAGAAACTAAAATGATACTAACAGTAACTTATTGTCTGCCTGTACTCACTTGTTTGTTGCCACATTCTGCTGAGTGGTTAATCAATGCAGCTGACTGCAATGAACTCAGCATGTTTAGCTTAAATATATTAGTTGTGTCTGGAAATGGTGATGGCACCTCTAATTGTGTACAGTGTAACATGGGAAACAGCTTGCTACAGCTCTCATGCTCAGTGTTAGTGAAGTCCTGATCTGACAGAATGTAACACAGACAGATCTTATGATTACATGTTTCAGTTTATTTATCAGTAAAAACAAGTTTAAATTGCAGTGAGTTGGTTCTGCTATTTACGATATTAAATACTAAATGTTAATACAACACTTGCTGTTGCATGAAACTGGGGTGACTGTATTCTGCTGGTGTTAATACAGCACCTGTCTGCACTTATAAGCATTAGTGTTTGATAGAATTGTTATTATTAGTATTAGTGTATTTGTTACCATCATTCTTGCACTTCACTGTATTAAAACATGTTATATGTGATTTTCCCCCCTTACAGACCGACGTTATAGCGCATTCATAAATAGTGATACATGTTTTTTAGGGAGAGGCAGCATTTTTGTGTTAAATGTGCCAATGTGCTTAAACCCCGAAAAAAAACTGTTTACAATGGTTTTTTGGGGTTTTTTTTTGTCACATTTGCATCAATTTTTAGTCCCAGTCTGGAGCTCTGCAAATTCGAGCATATACATTTTACACACAGTTTGACTCTTACCGAATATGAGGTGAGTTCACACTGGATTTTAAACCAGCCAGAACAGGTCAAATTTTGGGGTCGCCCTGATGAGATTATCAGCATTAATAACCCGCCTCCGTTGGGGGTCAAGAAGAGCTACTTCCTTGTATTGACCCCTGGGCAACGTTTCTGACGGCAAAAAGCTCTTCAAATCAAACTTACCATGCAATGCTTAAGCAAAGCAATGTTGGGCTTTGTTAGTACTTGGATGGGAGACCACCTGGGAATATTGAGTGCTGTAGGCTGCATGTTAAGCTCATACGAATATATACCCGCCTCCGCTCAGGTGCTGTTTCAACTTGACAAAAGCACCCTTAACACAGCAATTGGTAGGTGAGGCTGATAGAGTACTTGATAATAAATAATATTCTCTAGTTATCAGTATAGACACAAATTAATGGATGCTCATTTATGTCAACAGACAACATTTTACAAGGAAAACAGTGTGTCGATACAGGGGTCACTATCGGTAATCATATCGTCAAGAAAAATACCATGGTTAATATAAACAATGATAAAGGAATAAATGTCTATGTATTGATTTACGCATTCATTTATTTAACATTTTTATTAATTAATTAATTTATGTTTTACTTTTACCAAATATATAGGCCATCCTTCAACATATAGCTTTTTATCCAGTGGGGACCACAAATAGCTTTACTCTCATTAACCAGTGTTGAGAGGAACTGTACTTCCTTGCACCAATAGGGACCACAATGAGCATTACACTAACAGGAAACTAACATTTTATCAGAGATCAAGATCAGACTCTCAGAATGATGATGATGATGATGATGATGATGATGATGATGATGATGACGACTCCAAAAATCTCCAAAATGCAAAAAATAAGTGTCCCAAGAATTTTCAGCTGGCTGACGACTTATTTCAAAATACTACTTGTTTTCTTAGCTAATCGTGTAGCACTGATAGTCAACACAACATGCATAGTTTCAAATACCACACATGCCAGACTTTTTAGATTTCTATTATATATATATAAGGCAAATGTTCAATTTTCAAACAGAAACAATTCATTATTTCTATAGATGTCACAATAAGTGAGTTCTCTAGTATATTTCCATATTGACAAAACAAATGACTTGTCATTAAACTCAGATGTCTTGTAATATTCATATGCGTGGATTAAAGTGCCTGGGGTCTGCAAAAAAACAGGAGAAAAAGCAGAAAGACATTTTTACCTTACTATGGTGATTTATTTCTCTTACTGTATAACAGGTATTGTCTTTTTTTTCTACATTTCACCTAAGAGTGTTGGGAACTACAAATTAAAAGTGAAATGGTGTTTTTGGGTGATTTACTTTTCCTTCACCAATAACCTGAAAACAAGTAAAGCATCCTTGCTGTATAGAGAGTCTGGAAGTTATCGCTGATAACTTGGGTGAGGAACTACCGTGCATACATTCCAGAATATTGGTGGAGCTTGGGCACCCTGATCCTGTATAACCCGATGCCTATGAACTGGAGGTTAAGTGTGTTTCATTGTGCATGGATGGCTTCCATGAATACACAACCATTTAACCCACTGAACCATCCATATTGATAGAAATGTTTTATAAATATAAATCACAAATCATCTTGTTAAGGAACACCAGTATACAAACCATGAAATTACTAAAAGCTCTCCATCGCACTCTACTGGAAATATCACCCAGAATGACGTAAAAGCTTTCCTACGGAAAAAAAAAAGATGATAACCACCTGTCAGTCAAGTACAATTACAGAGTTATCACTTGGTGGTAAGAAACCTTGGAAAGGCAGCTTGAACTTGTAGTTGGCATTGCTGATAGCTTAGGTGTCAAGTTTGAGGCCCATTGGGCAGTCATTTCTCAAAGCTATTATTGGCTGTGAAACACTGTTATTACAGATGGAGAAAGCACGTTGAATCTTCTCTAACAAAACAACAACAATGCAATAATATGTCAGCATTCACTTGTCACTCATTTTAGCTTGTGACAGACTTAATAAGCACTTACATATTAAAAACTGTCCCACCCTGTTGTCTATCATGGCAAACTAAACGGATTCATGTTTATGATTTTACTAGAAAATGGTATTCCTGATTTTGCTTTCATACAGAAGCCCCCCCATAACAGTCCTTGAGATGGTAAATATTTTACAAATATATTTTAAAATACTTCCTTATGTACTTTCAAATGTCTGAATACCAGAACTGCTTTATTTTCCGTCCTTCCCTCTCTGAGCTTTTACGATCAATACCAGATGACCTTGTATTGCAATTTCTTAACTATAATACACTACACTTAACAAGAAAAGGATATTGTGAACTAACCATGACATTAATGCCCCAACTGACACTAAATCGCTTTATCTACTTACTTTCAGATAATATTTATTACACCGTTACTGTCTTTGAAAAAATACATGTCATTTATCAAGGTTCAGATGCATTTTTTCAGTTAGCTGGATACAGAAATCTTTAACAAGGACAGATAAGCCAAAATGGAAGGATAAAGGCTAAACTGATAACAGATTAAAAACAAATATAATTGTCTCCCTACACAATTTCAAACTACACAGTTTTGTACAATAGCTATTTAATAGGCTGTAAGATAGCAAGGAGGAGGTTAAAATTCCTCCCTGCTAAAAACATGTGAGAATGCACGTTTTTGATGAATGTGATAAGGGTGTTAATTGTTTTATTGTTTAGATAATCCCCTGCACCTGGTGCTAATTGTAAATTGGAGCTAGGTGCAGGGTATTTAAGAGAGGCAGCCAGCCTGTTCTAGGCTGCTGTGTGGAGGGAGGCAGATGGTGTGGTCTGTTTCCGAGCAGTCAATGGGTAGGGCTGTGTGAATTTTTGTGTTTGTGTCAGGTAAATGGCTTAGCAGTACTGTCGGTTAGGCAGAGATCTAATGGTGTAAAGTCAGAGCTCCAAAACGGAGTTAGGTTTTTGTTTCTGTTTGTTTAATTTGATTTTGTGTTTATTAAAAGTGCGCGCAAGCGCTGAAAAAAAAATAATTTCTGTGTCCTGGGTCTACTTTTAAAGGGGCAATGAACTGTGTGAGTGGCGTGGGTCTATTGCAAGGCCTACTTCAGTAAACGGAAGTATGACAAGAAAGCAATGACAACAAAGCCTTTTGGTTTTTACGAACTCACCCACAACCAATTCTGAACTAAAATGCACCTTTCCTCTTCAAACAAGCAATAGACAAGCATGTAATAAAATATAGCAGTGAAATACTACTGTCTAAAAAATGCCGAAAATGATGTATCCCTACTTCTGCTAGTTTGCTATTCAGTGTTTAAGCAAATGCAAAATAAATGTTTCCACTTAACATACTTGTTCTTTTGGTGACATGTTTTATCCCTACTGGAAAGGCTATCAAGTAAAAATCCCCTCATGGCCAGGATCAAAAATTAATTTTAGAAAACCTAAAAAGCTTGACAGGCAATTTCCCATTTTCAGGTCACTATCATGTGCTATGACCTTGGTGTTTTGTTCTTTGGGGTTTCTAATTATAATTCACTATGTAAAATACTCAGATGTTAGGATATAATCCTATTTGTACTACACTAATATGCATTACAGTTACCTTACTGTTCATATATCTAATGCTACTGTATCAACATATTGGGGGTGATGTAAGTATAGGCACAGTGCAAATAATTGCGGATGAAAAATTCAGATTGCACTGCAGCCAGGCGATTATTTTACAATTGACCCTATGTAAGCTTAAGAGCAATGCAAATTAATCAACACGCACAAATAATGATCTGCAATCATGTTAATGAGGGTCTCAATGAGTGCATCGGTCTATTTAGCGGTCACATTTGCAGAGTTAGGAGTACAGAGAGCAGTAGGTGGTGTATGACATTTATGAAGCAGGAAAATACAAACCAAAAAAATTGATCAGAGGAAGGGCAGAGGAAGGAAGGTCCTCTTGCCACACGGAAAAGAAAGGTTTTCTGAGAAGGAGCTGAGAGTCCTTAAGTCTGAGGTCAGTCACCATGAGTTGTTTGGAAAAGCCTCAACTAACATCAGTTATGCTAATATACTTAGGAAATGATTGGCCTGCCCATTTTAGCATGACATCCAGATATTTGCCTCAGCACTCTGGAAAAGATAGATTGGGCTATCCCTCCAAACATTCCAGCCATGGTTTGAAAAGAACCAGAGGCCAAGTTATGCAGAGTATACAACACTTTCACATGTGCAGGGATTGCGGTCCCTAGACTGACACTGGGGTCTAGCTCATCCCTCAGTTCAGCTATGAAGTCAAGGATGGCCTGCAGAGTGAGACAATAACGCTTTAGCACCGCATCCTCTGGCATCCAAAACAAAGTGACCCTGGGATTGAATATGCAGTGTTTTTTTTGTCTTGTTCTTCTCCAAACGTGTTCCTGCCTCTCCTCAACAAGAACCAAGTGTTGCCACATCAGGAAGTGTACCGCAGCAGCCATCCTGAAGCCAATGACAGGTCTCTGCAGGTGTGTGCTTTTATACAGCTCTTAGTTACTCGTTTCTACAATGGTCTGCAAAATCCTTACATCACATTATAATGTTTGCGCTGGCTTAGTATCCATTGTGTTCAGCATTGTGTATGTTGGCAATTGGAGGCTTCTATGGCAAGACGCAGCCCACTTCTCTAAACTATATTGGCTAACCAAGTTCCTAGGACAACTAATTTTATTGTACTTGAATCTACTACATATATCAAAGCTGTGCCTTTCTTAATTAAAATATTGTAATTTCTTGAAATGTTCTACACTAAATATCTTTGCTTGAATCGTGTTTAATTTTGGTTTGGAAACGTTTTTCTTTCTGAAAGAAATCATGCCATTGTGTCCCAATCTATTCTTAGCAATGTAGATTCAGCATTTTGCTTTAAGTCTGAAAAGTTTGAATTTCAATAAAATACAGTCCTTTTCAACATCCCTTGAATAATGCACACCATTCTATAATATAGACCCTTTGTATAACACTAACCCCTCACTCATTTGAACAAAAACCCCACTCCTCTAGTATGCAAAACCTGAGGGTTAAAGTTAAGAATAATATCAATTACAATTGAAACTTTTATATATACTATACTACTATGATCATTTAAGCCTAAACTGCATACGTTCTAAAGTCAGACAATCCCAATGTACAACCTTAAGTTTTTGTTGTATTTTTTTCTGAAACATAAATAAAGGCTTGACTGTAACATCAGATTTCACTGATATCTTGCTAACCTGCAAGAAAAGCAGGTTAGCATCCATGTTGGTTATGGATTATGATACATATAAACTGCACTCATACCATGCACCTTGTAAGTAACACATATCTTGCGAATACAGTGCAGCATTTTTTAAAGGTTTTAAGGATGTGTATTATATATTGAAATTTGCGGTACAATAAATACCATCACTGCACACCTTTGGGCCTGTCTTTAGGCATTTCCAGTTGCTTACTGCCTACATGGAAATTGAATTTTGACATTTACATATCATGTTTAATCATGATGCCATATGTAGGAACATATGAGACTAACTGATACCTTTATTCACTCATCCAACAAACAAAACAGTAATCAATTATAATCTCTTACCATTAAAGACTTTAGATTCCTCTGGTCATTAATCAGCTAAGCCAAATAAGATACAAGTAGTAAATTGTCTCTAAATACAGTAATCTCAGTTCCCTTGTATGTGATACTTTGTATTGCCGTAATCCTTTTCCACACATGTCTCTGTGTGTATGAAAGGGTTCTGTAATTTATCTTCCAAGAATTTCATGCAGTATCAAGATCAATAATCACACATAAAGCGGCTTACAGTGTATTGATTTTTGTCATACACATTTTTATCCATTTTTTTTCCTGGGAAATTGATGATATACAGTACCATGATAGCCTTAGAATGCCTGTCTTGAATGTTGAGTCTTGTCTTGATGTCTGGGATAATTATAGGGTCTGGTAGGAGTTATTTTCAAAACTTGGTGACTGATTTTAAGTTTCTGGTAATACATCTATAGTCTAGGAAGTTCACAGTGAAACAGAAGCTGAGTTTTATCTGCAGAACTGTGTTTGTTAGAAAAAAACAACATATGAATCCAAATTAACATGTATTTAGAAGTGAGTAGTTTTTCGAGATTTACGATTACACTGTAAATTTACAGTATAATCGTAAATCTCGAAAAACTACTCACTTCTAAATCTTTTGTAGTCATTTTTGTATTACTTTAGTATAAATACATGTTAATTTAGATTCATATGTTGTTTTTTTCTGACTTTATGTGAATGAAAAGACACAAATTTGCCAGTTTTCTCATTGTAAATAATGATATTGTGAAATGTACCTGTCCTGGTCACAAAAGCAAAGTTTGTGGGGAATAATAGGCATTTTCTATATTTTTGAGGCATAAGCAATTAGGAAATAACACTTACTACCCAGGAACAAAAATTGTGCTACATAGTGTTATCAATGCAGACCATTCCTAATATACACAATACAGTTAGCAAAATGTAATTTACAAGCAGTCATAACTAATCAATCATTGTGCACAAAGATATGGGACAGACATTTAACAAGAACAGAGGTGTCATGTAAACTTCAATATAATTGAAAGCGAGGGGAAGGAAAATTCTAATTAAGTTTATAAATCACTGATGTCTGTATCTATTATTTAAGCTGCAATTCTAAATAGAAACTTTCACTGTACTACATGAGTAAACACACAGTTTCTATTACAGATAAAAGCTTGAATATATATATATATATATATATATATATATATATATATATATATATATATATATATATATATATATATATATATATATATATATATATAGTAAGATAGCAGGGAGGGGGTTGGGATTCCTCCCTGCTAAAACATGTGAGAATGCACTGTGGGTGAATGGGCTAAGGGTTTTAATTGGGTTAATTGTTTTATTGTTTAGTAATCCCCTGCACCTGGTGCTAATTGTAAATTGAAGCCAGGTGCAGGGTATTTAAGAGAGGTAGCCAGACTACTAAGGGCTGACGAGGAAAGAGTGTGTGTGTGTGTGTGTGTGTGTGTGTGTGTGTGTGTGTGTGTGTGTGTGTGTGTGTGTGTGTGTGTGTGTGTGTGTGTGTGTGTGTGTGTGTGTGTGTGTGTGTGTGTGTGTGTGTGTGTGTGTGTGTGTGTGTGTGTGTGTGTGTGTGTGTGTGAGTGAGTGAGTGAGTTGAGTGAGAGCAGTTTGTATCAGGAAGGTATTGTGTGGAACAGGTTAAACGGCTTAGCTGTCCTGTGGGGTTAGGTAGGATATATTTCATGTAAAGTCAGAGCTCCAAAACGGAGTTAGGTTTTTATTTTCTGTTTGTTTCTGTTTTTGATTTGTTTTTAAAAAAAATTGAGTGTCACGCCAGTAACTCCATTTTTCAGTGTGAGGTAAAAGTCACAGAATTAAGTCAATAATGAACCCGTTACTGAGATACACTCAACGCTCCTAGAAAAATATATATATGATATTATATCTATATATATAATATATATATATATATATATTAAATGTTCAAGTTCTGTTAAGAGGTGTTTTTGGCAATATTATCTGTTTGGTAACAAAAACCCTAAGCCACCAGGTACACATCATTAGTAGTATTACTCAGCACCTTCATCATTTAGAGTGAACCTTAAAAAGCACATGTAAGCTGCCATCATGCTGCTTCATGCAGCATTATCTTTTCTGAGAGGATGACCCACTGAAGTTATAAAAATAAACAACTCAGTAATACAGTTCAAGGTCTCTTAGGCTGCAAACACACTGGGTGCATTTGCAAAGGGACCAAGTTAGTTTGAATGCGAACTAAAGTTCTTTTTTTTTTTTTTTTTTTTTTCTTTTGGTCCTTTTCAATTTTTTTCAGGACTAAGTTAGTTTGTGTTCACAATACAGTTTGCAAGGGCACTCGGTTCATTTATATGGCCTGTGAACCAAATTACCATATCCTGCAAGGCATCTTGAAAGATGGCAGCTATTGAAGTATTGCTTCAGTTTTTAATAGATTTTGCTGTGGAAGAAAGCACTGGGAACAGTGGATGCACTAAATAATACATTTGTTGAATGCCTACAGCAGGAGAATAGATCAGTATTCAGTTATGTAGTACTGCACTGCTCTACTAAAGTAGGCGTTAAACAAAGCAACAATTTTTTAAACAAAGTTTTGTCCAGTTTGGTATGGCTTTTGGTGTCTTACCAGGTTTGGGTTACCAGGGTTACCAGATTTGCAGAGTGAAAAACTGGGATGTTTTTCACTCTGCAACTCTGAAGCCATTAAAATGACAGTATAACACAACTATAGTTTAAAAATTAACATTGGTTGTATTTATTGCAAAACATAACACCATTATTTTCTTTATATTGTCATCTCAAAACATGTTAAATGTTCAAAAAGGCAGATTCAAAAAAATAGATCAGCTATTAGTATTACCATTTAAAACATGTGATAAACACATAATCAGAATGATTAAACAAATATTCCAATATGATTGTTTATTTTATGAATGGCGCTAACACAACCTAATACATTACTCTGCTGTTTGCTGAGCACTCCAATACAGTTTTGTACTTAAAGTGATGCAATCGCAAAAACTGGACGATTCAACAATGTTACTGTTTCTGACTGGAACAAAAAATGAAGGCTGAAAACTTGTGTGACAGAGAGCAACCAAATCCTAGTCAACAATCTCCCTCCTTGATCTGTGAGGGTGCTGTATAACAGGAACAGAGTGCCTCGTACTGGTTGGTCTGGCAGTTCAGTCCAGGGTCAGTCAGAAGCCAGCCATCCAGGAAGGAGGCGGAGTAAATGCCCAAAGTTATCATCCTAAATCGGTACATGATATGTCAGTGATGGATTGGAGGAGACGTGACTGAACTAGCTATCGCAGGGGGCATGACTAAGGGTATAATTGGGGACGCGACGATGTAATCTGTTCCTTTGATGTGGTTATGAGAACGACCAAGAAAGGAAACAGGCTGTGATAAGCATATTGTGAGTGTTAAGTGTTTTGTTTGTTTGTAAAACTGTATGTTTGTCACAACTAGATGACTAACATTAAGTCGGGAGCTGTCGCTAAAGGGCCAGCACCAACCTAGACTGCTGTTCCACTATTAATGTATTTCACAACACCTACACTAAGAGCACTCACTGTCAGGAGAAGTGACCGTGTCTGTTTTGTGTTTCTTTATAATTGTATTATTATTTTGGGACTGAACCCCGTTGTTGATTTACTGGCAATACACATCGTTGTCTAGAGCCAGTACTATTATTTCTGGTCACCAGACCAGGCTTAAAAGAATAAAGACTTGTTTTAACCAAGAATTGTTTGTTTGTCTTTTGTTTGTCGGAGCACTGCCTCACCACTACACCTGCGCTACTGCCAACCACTCGTTCTCAAGCCATTTTATGTTTGCTCTACTTGTTTCTTCAGAATATGAACTAAACTACACGCAAAATGTTTACTTCCGGGTCAGGTTACCTTGTATACTTTGTTTCCTATGTGAAAAGGACAGAGTCCAGCAGTTGTTCACATTGAGGTTTATCAAGCAAACCAGAGTCGGTGAGTTTGCCAAACGGACCAAGACCATCTCTTTAGATGGACTCGGTACAGTTCATCTCCCAACAGACTTTGTTGTTCACGTTTCACACCAAACACACCGAACCATACCGAGTGCAGACCAAACCCTCTAAACAGCCCAAGTGTGAACACAGCCTTAGGTAGTCTAAAATTATTTATTCATAGTTTTGTAGGATTCACAGTTTTTAATCTTAAATCACCACATAATTCTAAATGTAAGGAAAGTTGTTTTAGAAACAAAATGGGATAATGATGCTTTTATATTTTACCCCCAATGTGGTATAAAATCAAAAGGTCACTAGTAATGAAAAGCGATTTCCATCTGGTGGCTGCTAGGGGCCTAATTGAAATGACTAGCAGTGGTTTTATCCCAATTTCTCAGGAGCAGGTGTTAGCATCACAACTGGCACTAATTGGCATTTATCAGATGGAAATATCTGAAAGGCTGATTGGATGGGCACGGATACCAAATGGCTCACTGGAGGGATATAGTTGACATGTGTTAATGGTGCAGTTTCAATTTTTCAAGTTAACACTGAGCCTGCCCTTATAAATGTTTACTGGAGTAAATTTACATGGTACTGCAGTTTCTCCATGCTTTTCCTATGGTTATATTATTCATTTACCATAATATACCATGGTTTATCATGTTTTTTACTATGTTTTACCATACTGTGTCTCCCTGGGCTTGCCAGTGCCTAACTATGCTTTGTCTATGATTTCACTATGCTTTATTACACTTTGTTATGCTTTTACTGTGGGAAACTTTTAAAAGGTGTTTCTGTCTTCTACCTTTTGTGAACTCTAAATTAAAAACAGGTTTTGTTCACATGCATAATAAATTCTAATTCTTTGACTGATTAGGGATAAGCTTTTAGAACTAATGCAAAAATGAACACATGGATGCTAGCATTATGCTTTGGGGTTGCCTGTGGGCCCTTCAGGGTACTTAAGGATGTATTTGCTTGTGAATTCAACTGTTACTCATTATACAGCAGTGCAAAGCCATGTAAAAATACAAAAACAAACAAACAAAAACTTACTCTTGGTGCTTTTAAATATTTGATTAAGAGTACATGCACTAGTTTTTATCAAGGAACAAGAAAAAACAACCCTGTGTAGTATGCTCCATTTATATTTCCTTAGGAAAGGAACATCAGTATATAATTATAACCTATAGCTGCAACCACAGTACAACCAATGCATTTGCTTCAAAGGCTTTTGTTTAAAATAACAAGAATTGTTATGCATCTTGCCATGGATGTGAAAGTTAAGCTTTGAAGGCAACTACACAAAAATTGTGTTGCAAAATGCGTTTGGCTCTACATAAAGGTAGTATGTACACTGACATGAAAGATGTCTTTCAGTTGTGTTTGGCTGTGGTAAGGCCTTTCCAGCTGCCTACTGCTAGATAATAAGAGTCATTTTTCACCTACCACTAAAGGTAAAACATGTCATCTGACTAAATAAAATCTGTTTCTTTTGATAAAAATTGAGCTTTAAATTCAATAGGCTCCTTATACAAATTGCATGGGTTTGTTGATAAACATGTCATGGAATCAGTTCTAAGGTCAAACTACTGTCTTCTGATTTGTCATGGGCCTTTAGTGTCAAATTGTCAGTTCTTTGAACCTGTAGGGCATAGTTAGCAAAAAACATCCACAAGAAAAAAACTGCCTGACTGCTGTAAGGATTTGAGTTGACATTTCAGTAAGGTTATTGTATTGGAGAAAAGGTGAGGACACAGTTTATATGTGACTTGCCCTTTTAATAATGTAATAGTACACCTTTTTATGACATCTCAGGGAAATAATTTG
The DNA here is from genome assembly GCF_017654505.1 of Polyodon spathula. Taxonomy (NCBI): domain Eukaryota; kingdom Metazoa; phylum Chordata; class Actinopteri; order Acipenseriformes; family Polyodontidae; genus Polyodon; species Polyodon spathula. The sequence continues at coordinate 36,152,538 of NC_054548.1, forward strand.
GCAAAAAACACACAACCTGTCTGTATCTACTCAACAGTAGGTGTTCAATGATAGTCTAATTTCTAAGATTGGGAAGTGAGCTTCACTTACCCCCAAGAGGGAAATCGTTGCAGAGGAGGAGCGTAGTTGCAGAGGTGGAACAGCTAAATAGAAGAGGAAAGCATAGTGGGGGAGGAGGGGAGGATGGTGGAAAACAAAAAATGCAAGACCGAGAGCAAACTCAAGGCTTGAGGTTTTATTGGTAAGAAGGAAATAGGGGGAAGAGCCTTCGCTCATGCCATCTGAAAAACACTCAAGTTTACAAAAAGAAAGGCTACTTAGAAATGAGGCCTCAGTGTCAATGGATAAATCTCCTGGTTAAATAAACTTGAAATTCTTAGTCTGTGATTTTCTTCCATGCTGGTTGGGAGCACTATCCATATAGCACCCCTTTGGAAACACAATGAGCAAACCCTGGCATTTTAAATAAATAAATTAAAAAAAGTAAAAATTTACAGAAGGATGTAAAAAATAAGACAACATCTAAAGTGCTACATGTTGTAGAACAACCTAAGGCAAATGTAGGATTCAAAATGGCCCAACAGTGACACAAATGACAATCATCAAATTAGGTGTTGAGGCAGCAGTGAAGGGTTGCTTGATCACATAATTGCTAAGTACTTGAAAATTGCAATATACAGGCCTGGGGTTTTAAACTGTCAGATTAAAGCACCTTTGTATGCAGCCTCATACTTTAACTACAAACAGCCAGAATCACGTAAAAGCCTGAACGAAATTCAGTTCATACATAATGTAATCATGTTATTTTTTTCAGAAATCACCATCTTGATCTTGTGGTGTAACAATAATGTTTCTTTCTGACAGTGGTTTGCTTTCAGTTCACTGTATTTTCACACTTCAAATTTGAAGCAACTACAATTTCAGTCTCCCTGGTGGTCTTGATTGAAGTTGGTTAAGCAACTACAATGTAACAACTAGTCAAACAACTTCAATGTTTACAATATAAAAATGAAAAGGTGCCACATTTGAGAACAATTTTTAACCTTATTATCTGTTTTTTTTTTTTTGTTTCTAAAAGGCTTACATGTCATTGCAATAACCATGGTAATGTCATAAGATGCACAGATAATAACTGTTAAAAAGAATAGCCCTGAACATGAGACAGCATTTAGATTCAGTAAATCATTTCCATGTTTTTTATTAAAAAAAAAAAAAAAAAAAAAAAAAAAAAAAAGAATATGCTGTGTTTATTATCTCAATGAACACTACAATAATTACATAACTTGGCACAGGTGTTTGCTAAATGATCTTGGGCAGATTTGATTTCTCACTACGCAACTTTGAGCAACAGCCAGAACCTCTTCCCCAAACACATGACTCCCGAGGGCGGATAGTTTGCATAAAGTGCTCCTATGGGAAATAAGGCATCAAACAATCAGGTTCTCTGATGAAAGCTGGCCTGTTCCTACAAACTTATTACCTAAATATCTAAATTATTAGTATGTCCTAGTATACTGTCAAAGTAAAACTGCAATATTATATACAATGAAACGCAGGGACCGAACAATATGGAATTACGCTGAACACAGGACAAGGCTTTGTTTCAATGTATTGCCCCTAGTTTGTGAAGCAATCATGTGACACGGCTGCCAACAAAAGTAGCACCAAATGAGTTACTCTTGGCACACTGATGCAGGAGTGCAAAGCCATGTTCTTCATGTCACACTGGAACTGATTCACATCTGTCAGTAATTAGCAGAAAGATAGCTCACATGTTTTTCTAACCGCTGCAGCAAACTTTTCTTCTTAGTACTTTGAAATGACAAATGCCATAACCTTTCCAGGAACAGGAACTAAAACACTGTTTATGGCAAGCGTTCTGAAATATGGGGATGCTTTGTCAGTGAAATGGTTTTCTTTTATTGCCATCATTCAGCTATTTCATATAACAAAAGCCCTTCATACTGTCCCTAGAAAAGGAAAAATGAACTAAACACATTGTTTTTGGCAAGCATTTTTGATTAATATAGATCAAAATGTTTTCTCTTAGCACTGAGTATTTTATCACCCTGGGTGACTTCTGTTTATCGTTATCATTGTGAATGAAGTTGTCAAACAAGTAATTCCTGATTCTTAGTGGAATTTCAAAACCCTCTAAAGCTATTGCAATTGTGTAAATCACAAGTCACAATAACTTTTTTTTTGCTTAAAAAAACACAAGCAGTCTTCTTCTTATTTTATTATTATAATTTCAATTTCAATCGTCTATGCTAGGGGTTTTCAACCAGGGGGTACATAAGATAAAAATGAAAGTAACTGAAAATAATGATCTTTATTTGATTTTAAGAGTAAATATATTATTTCTGTCTATAAGAATTTCATTGTTGTTTAGCACATCAAAGGTTAGTGTGTCTATAGTTTCAAAATTATCAATTACCACCTGTTCTATTGCGTGATTTCAATTAAGCAGATTTCTACTCTGATATTAGGGTGGGAGAAGAAGGCATCTGGTGATTCTGCCTATGGAGAGCTCTGCTCATAAACTTTGCAGTTTTCAACTAATCATGTGATTGAATCCTAATTAGTTAAGCACAATCTTACTACAGTTTTTAGAAGTATAAATGCTCCGGTAAATATAAATATTAATAACAATACTTTGACGGTTTCTGTTTTAGTTACAGCAATAGCAGCTAGTTGAATACTGTACATTAAAATGATCCTCTGTATCATTTCTAGGGTCAAAAATTGATACATTTCTTACTTGCAAAAGAAAAAGGAAGGACGAAAACACAAGAGAGCACAGAAAGTGCAAAGCCACGGAAAGTTATACCGAGTCCCTTTGGAGATGTTTACTGCTTTAATAAAAAGTTTATCATTGTTAGTTATTATAGTTTTATCTTGAGTTTACAGTGCAGACTGTTTTTGATTATTTATAATAACTTTGCTGAATAGAAAGCAAATATGTGTGTTTAATTACAAGTTTTAAGAATTGCTATTAGGCATTCTGTCCTAAACCAGCAGTTTGTCAGTCCCAAACTGTTGTGACATAAACATAAAAATGTATTTGTTAATCAGATTATTCTTTTATCCTTTTATTGCAACTGTGCTACTACTATTCAGTAAAGCAAAAATTGTAAAGGGGTACTTGAGATGAAACCTAGTTTATTTAGGTCACCTACATTGAAAGCACTCCCTTTTCATTATATATATATATATATATATATATATATATATATATATATATATATATATATATATATATATATATATATATTACCGATGGCTCTTTGTGACTCTCAGCAGTTTGTTGTCCCTTTAAAACAGACCCAGGACACAGAAATTGATTTTTTTGGCACTGACGTGCTATTTTTAATAACACACACAAAACAAAATAAGCAAAACAAACACCTAGCTCTTTTGAGCACTAACTACACACCAACAGGAACCTAAAATAACAACAGGACAGTTAAGCTGTTTACCTGTGAACACAAAAACACCACACAACGTTTAACACTACTTTTGTTTTGTTTTGTTTTGTTACGGTTGAACACACCCCCAACCGGGCTCTATAAATCATTATAACAACAACTGCAGGATACAGGAGTTAATATTGATATCTGCAGTGTTAGAATAACATACATGATAATAACTTGCAATAAAGACCAAGTCTTGTATAAAGCTAAACACGACTGTAACTCACATAATGTTCTGCTTTTTACAACACATTACTTTCAAATGTTTTTTAAATGGACAGTCATTTTTTGTTACATTTTTCCAAGTCATTCAATTAGGCTATCTATGAATAAGTAAGTCATTCATTCAAGTTGTCTCTTCCTTGTGCCATAACACTAAGCACTGCAAATTAATCCTGACAACTAGCGTTGTTATTTAAGTCTTATGACACTTGCCCAACTACTGGAACTGCATAAACCTTTCCTTATTAAATCACATTTTAAAATTGCTTTTGTATGAGTAGGTCTGCCCTGAAGAACAATAAAGTTATATTGGTTAAACCACCTAGAGAGAAGTTCCTTGACACATTGTTTTAACTTGTGATCAGGGCAGCTTCAACATACTAATTAAGTGCTGCTGTATCTGATACAAATGTTTATCATGGTACATTTGCATCGTAAAAATTTGACCATGCTTCACTGTGCTTTCTACTATGCTTGCTTATACTTTACCAACCCCAACTAGATGTTCTTCAATAATAATGCAGTGGCACTACAATGCAATAGTTATGTAATAAAGGGAAATGTTAGCACAACAGTGGCATGATTCTAAACCACTTGTACTAAGTTATCACCATGTATATTAGAAGAACTTCTTTGACTTCATGTTTAAGTTCACTTTTTCAGAAGGAGCGGTGGTTGAAAAGGAACTTTCTTTTACACACAAATTACTTTTTTTTTAAATCACGAATTTGAATTTTGCCTCACTGTTGCAACCTGCTTAACAAGTAAGTAGTGGGGTTCCCTAGGGTTTGGGATCTAGTGCACTAGGGTTTGAGATGTGTCCTCTAAATCACTGCAGGAAGAGTAACAAAAAAATATAACAAAACATAAGTGTTCTCATGAGCTCCCGAATGGCACATCCGGTAAAGGCACTCCACCTGTAATGCAGGATGCGCTCTGTAGCTTGGAGATTGCCAGTTCAAATCCAGTGCCAACCATGGACAGGACACACCAGCAACCCCCTGTGACTGGCCAGGTGCCTGCAGGTCAGCCTGTATGCAATTCAGAACTGCGTGGTCCTCCAACACTGTAAGTTCTGAATATGGCCGCACAGCGGGCTTGCAGAGTGAAAAAAAGCAGACGGCTGACACACTTGCTTTAGCGTGCTCATTTTCATCTCTCCTGAGTTAGTTCAGCAGTGAGCCAGGTTGAATAATAATTGGACATTCCAAAATTGGAAGAAGTGTTCTTTCTTTTTTCTTCCATACCACATCAAGGATTGTTATTCCTGTGCTACTTGTTTGACAATGTGGACATTAATCCTTACACTATCAGTGCACTAGAATTTTTAAACAGAGTTTAAAGTTATAAGTGTAAAAAGTTGTCAGAATGTCAGGAACAGTGAAAAGAAAAATGACAGGTACGTTATTTAAACAGTTGTAGCAACACGTGGGGATGTATAACGCTGTATTTTTCGGAACCCCAACATGCGATTCAATTCAATCTCATATTACTCACCGTTTTTACTAGGTGAGCCACTGGAGACTACTTCCAAGGTAATTATTGACCCTTGATATTTAGTTAAAAATATCAGACCACAGTGTTCCCCAAATGGCTCACCTGGTAAAAGCACAGCCGCATGGTGTGCAGGGTTTCATACAGTGCAGGTTCGTGTCTTGGCTGTGCAAAGTCAACGGTCTTTGCTGGGGATTTCGAAGGGCTCTGATGAACTTGTGGGTTAGGGAGGCAAAACCATCAGGGACTGTTATTCCTTATTGTGCTACAGAGAACCCTGCTGGCCAGGCACCCAGTGAGCTCAAAAGCAGACACCTGCAGGGTTGGCCTTTGTCCAGAGGCCGGTAGCTCACTGACATCCCCTCTGGAGTTTCTTGGTGTAAAAGATGAAGCTGGCTCGGTCGTGGGATCAGAGGACACCCACTGAGCTGTGTAAGGAATTGCTGCGGTGAGGAGAAAAACGTATTGCACATTCCAAATTGGGGAGAAAATTGGGGGTAAAATAATTGGGCACACTAAAATAAAATAGCACAAGTTTGTTTGAAAAAAAAAAGCTGCAACAATATGTAGTACCCAACAGGCAGTAACAGTTCATACTGAGTATGTTATGAAAGCCAAAGGTTTCTAACTTTTGCTTTAATGCTTTCTAAAATTTTATAAATAGCATTCATTAGCTGTTACCACAAAATAACAGAAATGATTATTTGAGGGTCACTGTTTTTTCTTTGGTAGTGAATAATGTTAATATAACTTTATGGTGAATGCTGGTATGTTCTACCAGTAAACAGAGGTGAAGAAAAGGTGTAACAAGATGAGGAGTCAAGTGGAATACATTATGTGTGAGGGTATAGGCATAAATTACGAGAAGATTCGAGCTATAATTGATGCAAGTGTTATACTGATGTAAATCAGTCTGAAAACATTTTATTCGGAGATTCTATTGATTTCCCTATTGTTTTGGAGCCCTTTAAGCATTTTATTGATTTCTTACTTTGTTACAATTATCAGGAAATTGTGATTACGTTCAGATGTTCATAGACCTACAAAATGGTTCAGCTGTGACATTTACATCTCAAAAAATCCATCTGGGAGGAAACAGATGACAAAATGTAGACTATTTCCAAATGATTTACATCCCAGCCATCAATCTACTGAGCACTAACTTAGCATTCTCCTGGCTGGCTTGAACCTTGGCTTAATTGGAGTGAATTAATGTGATGCTGAACATTATGCTTCTGATTTCTCTGCATCATCTCTCTCTAGAAATTAATTTGTATTTTTATGACAGTAAACAATGACCTTCTTATAGAAAAGTTAGACAAATATTTGTCTTTCCATGAAAACACTCTTTGCAGAAGCATGAGCAGAACACAGCATTTAGCAACAGATTTGACCTTGTCACTTTGTACAGAACCATTGCACTGCAAAATTAAATTACTGGGGAAACAGCACAGTGATTACTGGTTTACGGACAATAAGATGTTAATAGCAATGTGTAAAAGCTGTCTCGGGTACAGGCTGGCCAAAAGAGTTACATTAGTCCAGCCTCATTATAGCATACTAATGGTAATCTATCAATATGTATGTAACCACCAAAATACTACATCTGCTACTTGTAGGTCCACACTGACTCTTGAGTGATTAATACATTTAATTTATTGTTGGTATGAATATATTTTCCATTCCTGTAAGAAACTTACAACTTTGTCTCCATATGATAAGCAGTGCAGATTTTAACTGAATCCATTCCTTAGTTTATTAAAGGAAATTCCAGCTAAATGTTTTGGCTTTAACAAAGTAGTCTGTCATTAATGCTATTATTTTAACATATCATACAATGTCATCAATCAGGACTATCACAGAACCAATATACTATGTCTTGTATTACATTGTGATTTAACAGGTAGGTTGTCGCAATAGTTGCAAATGAGTCAGATATTACTTGTTGTAATAGTTGCAAATGAGTCAGATATTTTGGGTGAAATGTTCTAGACAGGTGCAATGCTATTTGTGGCAGCAGTTTTTCTTTGCGGTTCAACCTCAGATCGTTCCTACATAAATTCGCAAAAAGGGGGTGGAAATCAGGGTTCTCAAAAATTATAATGAGATGTATGAAAGCTGCAGACAATTGCATAATTTTTTTAAGAAATTTTGAAAGCATGTTTTAAACAGTCGCAATTGTTGCTGGCATTTCCCAGTCTGCCTTTTCTCGTGCATTGCCAGTTGTGCTCAATGCATTTTTTAGGCGAACAGTGAAATACCTATTTTTCCCTAAAAGTGTTATTTCAGCACAATGTACGTGTGTGCGATTTTTAAATTGATTTTGTTTTTAAGCTCGTCACCTCCTAATGTCAGACAAACATATCTGGAGTAGCGCCGGGCTACTGCTGTATGATTATGAAAATCTTTTTGATAGACGTTTTCTATTTGGGGGGGGGGAGGTGAGGGCCCCACTATAGAGTCAGATGGGTTTAAACTGCCTATCATATATATATATATATATATATATATATATATATATATATATATATATATATATATATATTGTAACACGGCTGCTCTCACTCACGTTCATTTGCCCCTATAAAAACGTAGACTCGACACAAAACTTGAGGTTTTAGCGCTTTTTACGCACACTTTTAATAATACAAAAATAAATAAATTAAATAAAATAAAAACCAAATAAACATCAAGCTCTACTCTAGCATTAACTAAACATACAGGAACACACTACAGTTGTCCCGGGGTTACACCGCCCCCTTTTATAATGCCATCCTCTCTGAACAAATGTCACCAATATAAAAACAGTGCTAATTTTACCCCTTATATCGCCACCCCACTGTCCGCCATCTGCCAACTTCCCAAGCCAAGCAAATGTAAATATAAGCATTGCAGCATTTTCCTCATTGTAGCGCCAGCTAAACAATTATGGCCAATTAAAACAACAGTTATGCTTTTACTCGCAGTTTAGCTTTTATTCGCTTTACTAATTAGTTATTATCTGAACGTTCATACCAATGTCAACACTCCCGCTCCCAAAGCAAAATAGAAAGTACAACATGGCGAGTCAACCCTACATTTAAAACCAGAGCAAAGAAAAAAAATCTGCATGTGTGCATCTGAAAATAAGAAAGCAAGTCAGCAAGACATCCCAAATGTTTTTCACCTAAGTGAGGCATATACTGTTAAACGACAATTAGAGACATTGTAATGATTAAAAACTGGCTTACCTTGATGGAACAGGTCAATTTGTTTAACTTGAATAAGTCTTGACGCAGTCTAAAATAAGTGACTTTTATAAACCACAATAAAAAATAAAAAAAAATACGATAAGAGGTTTGTTTGTTTGTGTGCATGTTTTGCACAAATGAAGGTTGACTTAAACTAAAGCACCAGTTTGCAAACAGCAGAATAATTGTTTTTTTTTTACTTTTAAAAAAAGTGTTTGCATATTCAATTTTTTTTTAACTGCTTAAAAAAGAATTCTGTTGAGCTTAAATTGCTTTGTGATATAAACAGATGGTATCGTTCAATGGGGGGTGCTATTGAGCAGGCTTACAGTCCTGCCACAAACAGTAAAGTTCAAATGATCAGTACAGTAAATTTTTAGTTTATTTTGTGTTAATGTTTTTTTTTTTTTTTTTTTTTTGTATAAACTGTTCCTCAAAAGTAACCATGAATGCTTTTTTCTCATTTTTCATTTAAAAAGCAGCACACCATTTTAATTCGTACTACTGATGGTAATTGCGTCTCATCAACTTAAGTCTCTAATTAATTTCATGAGTCTTCCTCTCCTCAAATGCACAAATCCGCTGCACTGAAAGAATTCCATTCCAAACATTGGAGGCTTGTTGCTAGGGAGCTAACGTCACTGCCCTGTGACTTTTGCCAGTGAATTGCTGCCACAAGTGAACACTTCACTGGCTAAAATAAAAACCGCTACAACAAGTAGAAATATTTAATTTGCTTTGTGTTATGGTGCAATGCGTGCATATATGATAACAGTGTGATATTAATGCTTTATTTTTATTTATTTTGTATATTTTTGTTTGTGATGTGAAGTACGAAATAAAAGAACAATAATGTACTGTATAACAACAATAATGTAAGTGCCAATGTACTGTATGTTGTAGCTAAGGCATCTGCAGTAAAAATGGGGAGCCAACTCCAGGAATATATAACTCCTGAATATATCCGGGGAGATATAATGAGGGGTGGGTGTGTATGTATGTATATTAAAATAGGTAAAATGAAGACAGAACAGAATGCATAGTACAGATGGCATTTGCAATTAACAAAGACAATATTATTTTGATTCTAGGACCCTTGCATGTATAGACATTGGACTTTTGGACTTTGTCCCTCAGCAGACATCAACTCAACTCCCACTATTTATTTGAACAATGTTGCTCGACTCTCACAATGTATAATGCTAGAGATCTTGCTAAGAAGATACAACAAATATTGAAATTAGTATATTGCGGCTGTCTTCATTAACATATTTTCTCTTAGTACATACAACATAATTTTCACTTTGTTAAATATCGTAGCAAAAATACAAATGCCGGTAAGCACAGTCTGTTATCAACACTAAAAATATAGGCTGGTAAAAGAAACCCTGTGTACTATAAATTACAGGAGAAGTCATACCTTCTCATTTCTTGGGTGTCATTCGCTGTGACAATTGCATCTCTCAACTACTAAGACAATTCAGCACCCTCGTACCCTGACCCTCGTGTCTGAAAGCCTGTTCCTCCACTTTTATAAATACTTCTGAAATACAAGACAAAACTTTTACACAAAATGCTTTAACGGCCAATGGTATTGTACACAGCAACAGATGGAAGACCAGTTGGCATTATCCTTATTATGAAAACGATCTTCTCTAATAGTGCCATCTGTCCAGTAATTATAATGTTATTCTGACACCTGGTTGGAAATTCAGGTATTATCATTAAAGTTTCAAGAATCAAAGGAGTTATCCTTTTTGTGTTTATTATACTTTCCAACAAATAGTACAAAGACAAACTGTAGTAAACACTGAAATACTCATTTATTTAAACTCAGAAATCAGTAGAGGTGCAGCAAAATTAAACAGAGGAAATATTTAAAAGCATTTCATCACTTTAATAAGCCTGTCAAGAAGCAAAGTTTTAGCCTTGGTACAAGTTCTTGCTGAGGCGAACAAGCATTCCTTTTTTTCAAAATCAGGAACCTAGGAACTCTCAGATCCAAGACTCATGAATTATACTTTTCAAGGAATTAGAAAGAGACCCCTTCTTATTTTTTAAGCAAATGATTCTGTCCAGTCTGTATATCAACCAATTGTTTATAAGTGGGCAGGGTATTAAGGTAAAAAAAAAGGAGACATATGTTTTAATGGCCAAGAAAAAGCCCTTGAGTGCCATAGATATTCAGGTGATGAAACAATAGCTCATAAGTAACACTACTAAAGGGAATATTAAAAGTCAAATTACCAGCTATGATGACAAAGACAGATCTGTATTAAAAATATTAATTAATTAGTTAAACAATTAGTCAAACTTCCAAGGCACAGCAATGCTTTTGGAAATCAAATTACTTTAATTTAGCCTTGTGTATAATAATTAATTAATTTAATCATAACTTTTAATTAAAATAACACTGCTTCTGGCCCACACACATTACTTCAGCCTTTCACAAAACTTGAAAGTTGTAAATGGTGGTATTGTACATCCTGGGATAGATTGTAATATGACAACTCAGGTAAAAGCACCATAGCACAGACTTACTGGTATCAAAAATTGGCAAAGGGACAGTAAAAACAAAGTAAGAACATGAAATTTGAAGCAGCTTCCTCTAATTACAGTATGCTTAACTTTGAGTAATAAGTGCATACAATTCATATTTTACCCTCTGCATATTAAGTAGAAAGTCAATGTCTAAAATAGAGTTGTACTGCATAAGAAAACATTCAATAGTCAACATTTCAACAAAAATCTATTCAATAAAAAATGTCATCATATGAATTTGAAAGTAAGTGCTGGCCACTCAAACAGAGACTGACAGTTATGTTGAATTATGCAACGGTTTTGTGATGAGGAGTAATGTACATGGTGGGTGAGACCGACAATGACCTGAGCTGTATTTAAACCCAGGCCTCCAGAGCTACATTGGGAAACCAAATGTCTCCAGAGGCCCACTCTGCAAGGTTACAGGATGTTTTGAAACATGAGGATGAACTAACAGTCTCTTGAATTCCAACTTTTATTTAGTCAGTAAAAGGTTTATCACTGTACTTACATCAGTACTATATAAATAGCTATATTTTAAGCACAGATGGTACAATATGGAATATAACATATTTATATCAATTATGGTGCAATATTAAGGAAACCTCTTTCAGCATTGATATTTTTCAGTGTTCTCACATGTTACTTGGCCAACATCAGATGGCTGTTTTTCTGTTTTTCAGCAAGCTCTACCATAATAACCTTATTAGCATGCAATAGGGTATGACCCTTCAGTGCTTAAATGCAAGAAGCTAATGTGTTTCTTATTGCTACAAACATTGCAAATGAAATAATGTGGTTACATTTAATGAAAATTTTATCCCACGGTAAATTACAGAACTGTTCTTTTTTTTTTTTGCATCTTTTGGAAACATTCAACCTAAAATATGAATATAAGGACTATGACTACAAAGCAGAAAGCCTTTAGGGAGATTCCCGGTTAATATAATACTGCAACGGCGAAGATTTCTGCTACCTAATTTAATTCAAACAGTCTCACCAAGAGGCCCCAAGTGGCTATTTAAGAAATCTGCAGCCTTACTGTTATGTTCTGTTGCATAGCAAATGATGCAGTTGCACTCCAGAGCAATGTGTGAACTTAATATACCATGATGATTTGCAAAGATATATTTAAATAGGATTTTGTATTAAAAAAAAGAACAATATGTGCTGCTACTTCACGTGAACCCGACTGTTTGTATGTAACCACAACATGTCTATTCTCTGTATCAGACAGTCTGTACATGCAATATGTGCCTGTAGAGAAAGCTAGTGGGATTGGACAAAAATTAGGAACTGTAAATATGTTGTCCTAGGCATGACTGATTAATTTGCAATGCAGATGCATCCATTTTATAGTATGCATTCTGTAATTTTGTCTATCGTGATGGGCAAGATCTGACAGACTTTGATAGAGCTGATTGTGTAGGCACTCTGTTGGCAGGGTTGTACAATGCACAATTGAAATGGTCATGTATCCCTCCAGATCTATAAAAAGTAAATAGCTTAACATTTCATTAGAATTTATTTTATCCCTTGTTAGTGTATGATGTTTGCAATCATTCAGGGTTCTGTTGCTTCTCCATTCAATCCATTCCATCCATTCATGTGGTAATAATGTATGGGCTCCATTGTATTCCGCACACTTTTTGTCATTTCTGTAATGAGTGGGTTGTATTATAAGCACCTACAGTATGGATAATCCACACTGTTTTCACTGCCCATGTTCTTAACACTTACATTCCTCTGGCTACCTTACATAGCAACAAGCAGTATACAGCAGGCTACTAACTGCCTTAGCACAAGAAGAGGCAGATCAAGTCTAAAACACACTATGAGGATTTTTAAAATTTGGTCAATGAAATATGTTTGAAAAATACTTTGTTTAAAATAAAGTCCCCTTTTATTAATGCAACACCTCCATCCCTTTGTCATCTCTCTCCCTGCACTGCTTCAGATAACATTAAATGCGATTTCTGGATGAACGTATAATTTTTTTAAAATTTTATTTTTTATTTATTATGTTATGAAACACACAAATCTGTTGTGTTATTGCCTTTGCAACAGAGTATGATATCATCAGCATATTTGGAAAGGGCTAATGCATTTCTATGGTGACAGCAGTATTTGATATGTTGCCGAATTCAAAACACAAGCTTGTTGAATTTCACAATTAGAATCTTAGAAAATTAAAGTCTAATGTTTAAAGATCTAAAGACTTTTTTCTAACCTTATAGTAAAAAAAAACATTTAAAAATATGATTTATTTCACTGACTTCAGTTCGCCGTCGCGAAATCTAACCCTCCTAGGATAGCTATTTCGATAATAATCTAACACATATATATATATATATATATATATATATATATATATATAATATATATATATATATATAGATAAGTGTATATCCATATAGATAGCAGGGATATTTTTGGGTTATCTCACTCGAGTGAGATAACATGAGTGGATAACATGCTTACCAGGACTAGATTTTAATGTGTCTTTGTTTACATTCCAATCCAGTGCTGTGCTGCTGAAATTCAGGACGGAGCTGCAAGTTGGTAGTTCAAACAATACTGCCACTTATACATTTTATCACAACGTTAAACTGCCTGAAATTATTAAAAATGTCTATTTTTGTTTTGATTTCGACACCCAATTTCCATGAGAATGAGTTTAGTCAAGAAATGCCATTTACCTATCTGCCTGCATAGGACTTACCTGAGCAGCCTGTAGCCCATTCGTTAAAACTGGTAAAGGTGGGAAACAACAGAGAGGATGTAAATTGACAAACTGAGATCAAGGTTCTATCTAAAGATGGTTGCAAAGAGGCCATAAGCAGAGTTCGAAATGAATCTGCATCGAAGCATATTCTGTTGACAAAGAAAGTAAAGATCCGTGGTAAAAGAATCCTTGAATTTATTGGTTTAATATACAAAATGTCTCTCTCGCGCTCTCTCGAATTGTGGGATTGTGGGAGGAGCAGGGTGGTGAGTGGAACATGGGAGTTGTGATTCAGTGATGCGGGAGTCTAAGCTTTTGCAATTTTTTTGTGGTTTATGTCAAAAGTGTTTGTTTTTTGTGAGTAAATAAGAGTAGGGTCTAACGTCTTCCCCTGAGGCTGTGCCACCTTGCCGGAGGAAGAAATCAGAGATGCTATAGAATTACCCTATTCTAACTCCAACGCACCCCCTGATTTAAAATAGTTTTTACATTCTGGCATTAGCACTGTAAATTTACAGTATCATCATAAATCTCGAAAAACTACTCACTTCTAAATCTTTTGTAGTCATTTTTGTATTACTTTAGTATAAATACATGTTAATTTGGATTCATGTGTTGTTTTTTTCTGACTTTAGGTGAACGAAAAGACACAAATTCGCCCGTTTTCTCATTGGAAATAGTGATATTTTGAAATTTACCTGTCCTGGTCACAAAAGCAAAGTTTGTGGGAAATAATAGCCATTTTCTATACTTTTGAGGCATAAGCAATTAGGAAATAAGACTTACTACCCAGGAACAAAAAAAAAAATAAAAAATTGTTACACAGTGTTATCAGTTGTGACTTGCAGCCGTATTGAGTTTGTATCAGTCTGCATTCCTCAAGTGAGCTGTCTGTTGACACTGCTATTGTTTCAACGAGCCTCTGATAGTCCATCAATCAGCCTTGACAGCTCATCGTGCCAGTCTGAACTGGTTATTATAAATCATACATTTTTCTAAGCAAGTCATTGTTATCCCAATACACATTGCAAATGGATCGCCAAAGAAGCAGGACAGAAAAGAGTGTTTGGAATTACTGCAAATTTTACCAAACAAGATTTGGTAAGTGCATTACATATTTTAAAAAGCAGTATCTGTGTGATTTGTGTCAGCACTTAGACTTTGCAAACAGTTGTAAATGAAGCCCATTCTGTTCAGTTGTTTATTTATTCATATCACTTTGATTATAGTATGTTTGTGTAGAAAAGCATAGCTTTGTTTGCTCTTTGTTATGTCGGCAATATAAGCACATTTATTTAAAAAATGTGATACTTATTTACATCGTCTTAGTTGAACAGTTTTGTTTGTACATTACATAAATGTATATACACACATTTGACTGAAACCCATTCTGTTCAAATGTTTATTCATGTAATTTCGATTATATTTTGTTTTTATATAAATGCATAGCTTCAGTTACGTATATGCATGTTATGTAGGCAATGTAACCTATTTATTTAAAAAAAAAAAGTATAATTGTTTATGTTTTAGTTGCACAGTTTTGTGAGTACATGATATACTTGTATATACACAAATGTATTTTCAAATATTTCTTTATTTCATTTTTTGAGGATGCACATTATGTAATATGTCTGTGTACAAACACATTTCTGTTCAAAAGTCTGTTTATTTACAATGTTTTGGTTGTGTAGATGATTTACATGACATGGTCGTTCTAGTGTTAAATATTTTAGCCACAATGGGAAAGTCTGTTTTTTATCTATTTTAACATCAATGGTTGTAGACAGTCTTTAAAAAGAGAGAAGCTATTTGAATTATTAAAGCAGAAAAGGGCTGGGGTTGTGATGTTTCAGGAGATGCACACTGAGCAGGAGAATGAGGCAGTCTGGCTGTCAGAGTGGGGAGGTCAGTGTGTGTTCAGCCACGGCACCAACACCAGCGCGGGAGTAGTGGCGCTTTTTAAATCAGGCCTGGGTATCAGAGTACAGCAGGTCGAAGAAATTGAAAAAGGACGGCTGGTAAAAGTACAGACACAAATAGTTGGTTTTAGCTTTACTTTTATAAATATGTATGTACCTAATACATGAAGAGAAAGAACCGTATTGTTCAGCACATTAAATCAAACCATTTTTAAATGTAGTAATAATGACGTGTTAGTGGTTGGGGGTGATTTAAATTGCACTATAGATTGTATTAAAGATAGAAATACTGAGGAGCCACATCCTCAATCCTCCAGAGAGCTGACTACATTTTTACAGTCCTGTGACTTGGCTGATGTATAGAGGTGTCTGCACCCTCATGCCCTGCAGGTTACTGTCCTGTGACCTGGCTGATGTATGGAGGTGTCTGAACCCTCATGCCCCGTAGTTTCCAGTTCTGTGACCTGGTTGACTATGAAGGTGTCTGCACCCTCATGACCTGCAGTAGAGCACGACTGGACCAGCTTTATTCATATCGTTGTCACAACTATTATTTTGTAGGGGCAAGTATCATTCCTAATAGCCTGTCTGACCACCACTGCCTCTGAGTCACTGTACTTATTCCAACTGAAGGGTACAACTCTTCTTATTGGCATTTTAACATTAAATTACTGCAAGTTGGGGAATCATTTTAAAGTTTTAGAAAAAACTGGCAAAATCAAAGGAACTACTTTCAAGATTTAAGGCAGTGATGGGACATTGGGAAAAAACTAAATGTTTTTGACAGTACACCCTGGAGGCAACCAGGGCACTGGACAGAGCAGTCAGGGAGTTAGAGAAAGACATAATAAATACAGAAAATAACTAAGATCACTCTAATGAGCAAACCTTCCAAAAAAATAAAAGAAAAAAGAAATGTGTTGGGCAGCTTGCTGGAGGAAAACAGTGAAGGGGGGGGCAATGCGCTCTCGCTTTGTGGAGCTGAGGGACATGGATGTACCCACATCCTTCTTCAATCTGGAGAAGAAGAGAGTGGGCAGCCAGCAGATGAGGTGTGTGATGCCCTGTGGCAGAGAGCTGCACAGCAGAGAGGAGATCAGCGAGGCAACGGTGGAGTTCTACACACTGCTATTTTCAAGAGATCAGTCTGCCTTGAGTGAGGAGGAGCAGAATTGACTGGATAAAGATCTGATTTTTCAGGAACTGACCACTGCTCTCCAGTGGGAAGGCTTCTGGGATAGACAGCCTCCCTGCTGAGTTTTTCAAACATTTCTGGGGGCTGATCAGGGAGGACTTCTTTCAGATGCTGAAGGAGAGTCAGGAGAAAAAAGCACTGTCTCTCAGCTGCCGCAGGGCATTGATTACACTGCTGCCCAAGAAAGAAGACATTTGCCTTTTAAAGAACTAGAAACTTGTTTTGCTTTTATGTGCCAATTTAAAAATAATTTCAAAATATCTCACAAATAGGGTTACAAAATGTATAATTACTGTGATATACAAAGATCAAAGTTATTGTATCCCAGGAAGATAGCCTGTTTTTAGTTAAATATTTTTTAACTTTTTAGTGAATTGTGTCATTTTGATGTGGGATTGGAATCCCTTAATCAAGAGAAGGCTTCTGATAGGGTTGACCACACCTACTTTGTAAAAGTCCTGAGAGCCTTCGGGTTTGCTTTTATGTCTTACATAGAACATTTATACTCAAATGTTTTAAAGATTAATAGTTTTAAGAGCTTTTCATGCAAAAGAACTGAGAGGGCCTGGTGGATAAGGTGAGGGGCTGCTAGCTCAGCTGTCATTCAAGGGGCGCACAGATAAATTGGGCAATAATAATTTGGTGGCCTCCATGTTATGGCACAAGCTGCTGTGTCAAGGACCAAGATTAGGGAAAGTGGAGAAGGTGAAGAATATACTCTCCCCAGAGCAGAAGGGAACAATATTTTAAAGGCAGGGCAAAAATATGTAGTTAGGTTATTTCGTATTTTAGTAGTCAGACGGGTAATGGTGGATTTTATGTATTTATTTTATTTATTTGGAATCGCCAATTGTTTTTTCTTCCCAATTTGCAATACCCAATTTTAAGCCTTGCTCACCGCTGCAACACCCACGCTGACTCGGAAGATGAAGACGAACACACGCGTCCTCTGAAATGTGTCGTCAGCCTTCTTTTCACTCTGCAGGCCTGCCATGCAGCTACCTCAGACCTACAACGTCGGAGGGCCACGCACTTCTGGGCCACTTGCAGGCAGGCCCGCAGGCACCCGGTCAGTCTAAAGGGGTCTCTAGTGCATGTTGAGCGGTGGACACCCTGACCAACCTAAGCCCCCCTGGGAACTCCTGTCCACGACTGGCAGTAGAATAGCCTGGACCCGAACCAGTGACATCCAGGCTATAGGGCACATCCTGCACTCCACGTGGAGTGCCTTTACTGGATCTGCAACTTGGGATTTTAATTATTTTAACATGGTCAGTAACCTGGAGAGCTTTCAAGAGAGGAGGGGTGTGCTCACTGAGTGAGGAGGGTGAGCTCCAGTTTATCTTCTAGTTTTAATTTTCTTTTGTATTTTATTGTTTTACAGTGTTTCATTAATTGTTCTAAATCTGTTTTTACAGAAAAAAAAACACTGCTATATACACTATATAGTTTTTTTTTTTTTTTTTTTTTTTTTTTTATTGTTTTATTGATCCCGGAGCCAGCAAGAAAATAAATGTTATTGTGTTTCACCTTATTTTATTTTAACCCTTAGCGGTCCATTTATTCAGCGTTTGTCAGACGTGTCAGGTCCAATTTATTTTCACATGCGCTGTTTATTTGACACGCACTTTTTAAAATAATAATTTTTTGGGGTAAAACAGGTTTAAAAGGCACTGCATGGCAAAGGGACATCAGTACTGTATCTCCAGCCAAGCCCCACCACTTGTTCACTGTATTTTTCACATAAACCTTTATAGACATGCATACTGATAAATCCTCAATAATGTGATCCAAGTCATTATTTTATTACTATAACATCTCAAAAAACTCTGCAAATGTCCATGATATTCTTTGAGCGCTGGATGCGAAAGCAGCTATCTCCTTTGTTTGTGTCCTTGTTATCTCTGTGGTCTGTATTGCTCAGATATGCCCCCCCCCCCCTTTTTTTTTCCAGCTTCACTTGGATCCTATCAGTCTCGCTCAGCCATTGCAAGGTTTTCTCTGCTTTTTCCGGAGAAAAACGACTAGAGACCCATGCTTTACATCTTTTTGAACTGGAAAGGGAAAATTGTAATGTTGGACCTGGTCCAAGACAGGACCGCTAAGGGACCTCTAAGGGATAATGGATTATGGATTTTAATTAGAATGATTAGTGCATTATGTAATCTGATAGTGATAATACAGTAATAAATACTACAGCTATCTCCACTAGTTTCGTAGACACCAACTACAAATGAAAGCTATAGGTCAAACTGTGACCCCTTTTTTTTTTAATCCTCACAGCTCTGTACATTTATTTTTACTTTCATAATTGAGCTACAGTATCAGTGTTTGTAAATACATCAAACACATTATCCCAAACATAATACAAGAAAGCAAACAGTCCGGTTTAAAGAAATACAAAAGTCTTCCAACAGAGCAAACCAGTAACAGCACATAACAATCTGGGATCTGTAACTTTGAAGTAGTACTAGCAGAGGGGCACTAAAAACACTAAAAACCTTTGGCTGGCCATGCTGCTCTAAAATTGAATACAAACTTAATGGAATAAATTTATTTTGATCAGTTTCTACAACCTTTTAAGTCCATGTATTGAAATGTTTTGGTTTGGTTAAACACTGATGTGCTAGCTGGTGTCTGTCTGCATCCAAGCACAGACAGTCATTATGGGGTTTGCAGTGACCTTTGTTAAGTGGTAAGCTTTTGAATCATAAGTCCCTTCTCTGAGAAGATGACTGCTTTTCTACAGGGAGAATGACTCTCAGGTTAGCCAGCTTGGTTCCATACCACGGGGCAGAGTACAGGACAACATCGGGCATTGGCTTTAGGGAGCTACTCCCTGCCCACCCCCTTCCAAACTGAATAATTGTACACAGGTTGACAGTGATTAAAATGCCTAGCTCCCAGGATTCAAGTGAATCAGACAGCATACGTAAATATCCATGTAATAAAAAATCACTAGGGCCCTACCTAAATTGCAGTAAAGTATGAAATATTGCATAAAAATAATTATTGCTCTTTTATAATTGCAGTGATTTACAAAATCCAATGGTATTCATTTTTTCCATTTAAACTTAAAAAAAACAATGTGCTGAAATGGTAAAAACACTGTAGCATTATTGTTTGTGCCAAATAATGTATTTGCATAACCTGAAATATTTTACCATAACTATGTATTCATACAACATGTAGGCTTGGTGGTCCAGTGGTTAAAGAAAAGGGCTTGTTACCAGGAGGTTCCCAGTTCAAATCCTACCCCAGCCACCAACTCACTGTGTGTGCTTTGCCCCTCGGATGAGACGTAAAACCGAGGTCCTATTATAAGTGACTCAGCAGCAGCAATTGTTGATGCTGAAGTCCCCCCTAGTCTCTGTAAATCACTTTAGATAAAAGTGTCTGCTAAATAAAGGTCAGTGCAGAACACCCACTTGCAGTCTTCTCATTCATGACCTGTTGTTGCTTTGTGAAGACTAGTCTATACAGAGATGCTGTACACTCGGAATCTACAGAATTAGACAAGACTGATAGGGGTCGCTCTGCTAATTAGAATTACAGATGAATCCCAAAATTCCCTAAGATCATTTAGTTCACATGTATTGGGCAAGCAGTGCTTAAGCTTCACAGCTAAACACACTGCTGTAAACTTTTTATTATCCTATACTAGCATTTTAAGCCAGTTCTAACTGATTCCAGTTTTGAGCAACTTAAAACATACATAATATCTTTTAACACTAGAAGAGCCAGAGATATACTCACACCTAGAGCCCTGCAGCAGTCTTTCTAACAGCTGTATTCAAAACATATTCTATTCTAAATAGTAAAACATATATATATAATATATATATGGGATATATATATATATATATATATATATCGTTTAGGATAGATGCAAATCACGTGTTTCGTTGACTTGTTACATCTATACATTTAAATGTCATAAATTTACAGAATCGCAGCATCACAACAAGATTTTCCTTTTTTTCTGTTTTTTTTTTTCGACAAAAAGGTACCCAGCCAGCACGCCCAACTGGGCCCCATGTGGGTAGCTGGTGGTTAGGCTGGGCTAAGCTTGTGCTCTAGGTGGGCTTACTGCTGGTTTCTGCATGGGCCCCAGTTGGGCATACTGCTGGATTGTGCATGGGCCCCAACTGGGCTCTGTGTGGGCACTGCGTGGGTTCCTTCACTAAAAAGACAGGTAATTTGAATATATGTTTTTTTTAGCTTCTGTGTGGATTTTTTAAAACATTTTTGATACTTTTTTTTAATGGTTAGCTTTGTTGCTTGTGTTCATCCAGACATTTTAATATATAGCGAACATGGCCTCTTTGAAAATCACCATATTACATAAAGTTTAGCCTGATTTACATTAAAATCAAGCTAAACTGCCTATGTATGTTGTTTGAGCTTGCTTAATTGACACACTGAAATACCAAATTTATAATCTATGTATTTCAATCTATTGTATTTATTATTATTATTATTATTATTATTATTATTATTATTATATTATTATTATTATTATTATTATTGTTGTTGTTATATTTAATTCTTTTATACATTGTGTAAAGTTAAATACTTGAAAAAGAACAATATTCACAAAGTGTTGATTCTGAGACATATGCAACCATAAAAGGGGAAACAGATTTCTGACAAAGCAAATTTTCGTGAGTAGTTTCAACTTCACTTAAACATCATCTCATCAAACATGAAAAAAAACACACAAAAAAACCCAATTTGTATAACCACATACTGTATTACCATAACACGTCGCTTCAAACTCATGAAAACATACAGCATATATACAAAGCACAAGAAAATAGATACACAATTTTGTAAAGAAAACATGTTTATTTTGTAACATTAGCAAATGGAGGCACCGACGTCAGGACACAAACCTGTGCTGTTGGCTTCCAAAGCTTGCTCGTTACCACTTCGCTACAAGTGAAAACGTAAACGACACTGCATTAATTCTTTCAATCTCATTGGTAAATTAAGATGAGAAAAAAATCAGCGCGCACCCCAGGGGCAACTGAAGATGCTCGAGCGACATTCTCAGAAGGCGGTGACAGCTTAAGAGAGATAAGAAAGTGCTTGGTTAAAGATAGAGAGATATAATTGATATAATATATAAATTGTTAGATAGATAAGTGTTAGTGTATAACTTAGATAGAGATGTAAATTAGTTATATTCAAGTATATAGGTGATAAGTATAGAATTAAATTAGTTATATTCAATAGTTAGACAAGTTATTAGATAAGTAGGTAAGTTATATTCGATAGATACATTATAAGTTATACAATAGATACAATAGATAGACAGATAGATATAGATAAATCGTTTTTAGTTAGACAAAAAAAAAAAAAAAAAAAAACAGACAGAAGACTGCTCCATCAAAGACTCCTTTGAAGAGGAGTCTTTGATGTAGCAAATTAAGGTAAGGACACTATACTTGATACGTATATTGAATTAACATTCATGTTTTGTAATTTAAAGTGCCTTTTGTGAAATGTCAATATTATTGCCCTCACACGATAAACATTATTGATATAGAGATGTACTTTTTCATTTATATTTCTATCGAATTTCAGTTATTTTCTGTCAGTATGAAATTAATTTATTGTATTTTTTGTCAGACCAGAATGGGAGGATAGCAGGAAAAAAATGACATAACAAATTAGTAAACTGTTTTATATCATTTTAAAAATATAAAATAATAAAGTACCAATAGAAATTTGAATTAGTTTATCTCACTCACAAGCCTGGGAGCTCCCTGTCAAACTGTCAAGCTGCTCAGGCAAAGGAACGCACGTGGGTTGCTAGGCTGTCACTAGGGCAACACATTTAGAACTACTATGAGTTATGATAAGTGGTCACTGTAAGGGGGTGGGGTATTCGTATAATGTCTACCGGATTGGTATATTTACTGCCATTCTTAATGGTTCATTTGATTATATTACTAAAACAGATTTATTTATTTATTTATTTATTTTTCCATTTTGTTTCGCATTGACTTTTACAGCGGAGGCTTTGCGTAAGTCCAACAAAAATGAGGATTTCATATAAATGGAAAACTCTGTCACTGATCTTAACTAATTGGTTGGATGTTAAAACATTGTAATATGTTTGTTACGTTTATAATAACATGGCAACCCTTAACATAGACACACACCCACACACACACACACACACAGTAATCCCTCGCCAACCGCGGGGGTTATGTTCTTGAAAACCCCCATGGTTAGCAAAACCGCAGTGGGTAAATACTAGCGCTTATGGGAAAATAGGGGGTTGGGTTGTCCACGGCCGAGGTTACACTTATCAAAGCCTATCTAAGTTGCATTTTCCTTCAGTAAACACAAATGAAAAACACAGTAACATAAAAACAATGCAAATACTATAACATACTGGGTAATGTAACACCTAAAAGTAATAAAATTATAACATAATAAAAAGTAATGTTTTATTTACCTTGAATCCTTAGAGTTGACTCGTGACATGCGCATACTACTATGACTAGTACACGAGACAAAGCTAGAGATGATGCTGGTACCGGTAGGGGGAGATGCTGGTGAGATAAGAGCGTGGAAGAACACAAGATGCCGTGGAAGCAAATGTGGATGCGTCATATGTTTCCTTGCAAAACATTGTATACACAAATCTATATGCCACGGTTGGCAAATTGGTATACAAAAGGATGCAGATAATGCGCTTCTCCACACCTGCACTTTGTAATACTTTCCACATAGTGCCTTTCTGCACGGAACAGTTGTCCGAAGTTTTATTTTTATTTCACTTGCAAACCTGCTATTGGAGTCTCTTGTGGCGCTCAGTGGGGTTGCCAGCTCCAGCTGTGGGTACACGCATGGCAGTCTCCCTCTGTTCCAAATGCTTCTTGCGAAGTTCCTGTGCTAACTGTTAAATATAGTCTCTCCTTGGTAAATTCTTCTCCTTGCATTCTTTGTAAAGTACCCAGGAGTTTACATTGTAAAACACCTGAACAGGCCACCGTCGGGAGCCAGCTTTCACGGAATACTTTCATGCCATCTGATCCAAAACATCAACTCCATGTTTTGTTGCGTAGTAAAACTCCACGGTCTCTGGTATTTTTTTTCATTAGTCCCGAAGCTAATTGACTGACCAAAAAAGACTAATTGAAAAACAATAGACTGTCAGTCATTCACTCAGGCAGAGAGTAGAGACTAATCTAATTACAGCTAAACATTGCGGAATGGTAAATAAAAATAATAAAATATAATACTGTTCTGTATAATCAAAATACAATTTTTTCTGTGTGCCCGTCAACGTGACTGCTTGCCGGGATTTTAGCTATAATGTATTAGCTCTCCTTTATTTCTGCACTCCCGTGTTTCATGCTTTGTGAGAATATTTAATACATATGACAGAAAGGTACATGAACGCGCAGCCCCATGTGTCTTACACGAGTAGAGAAAACTAGATTTTAAAAACCAAAAAACTCCAAAATGACTACGGCAAGGTTTCTAGTGTTAAACCAGTTCTAACTGATTCCAGTTTTGAACAACTTAAAACATACATAATATCTTTTAAAAACAGTTCTAACTGATTTCAATTTTGAACGTAGCTTTGTTATCTTTATGGCGTCACACACACACACACACACACACACACACACTGCCCTCAGGTTCAGGCTACTGCAGTGTGACTTGTATGGACTAATTTCAACTATGAGTGAAAACAAATATATTCAGACAAATTTCACCTACACGGTCATTCTGTAGGTTTTTCATTGGACTCTTTTGTCATTTCTCATAAGTAGCGTAAAACTGCTAGAACACAACATTTCAGACAGTGACTGGGGCCATAGTTCAGGCTTCTTGGTTTGATTGTGTTAAAAAAAAATTATTTAATGCAATTTTTTTTATATATATATAATAGATATAGATGATATATATATATATATATATATATATATATATATATATATATATATATATATATTGTATAATAAATACTACGTACGTATACGTACATCAAATACCTTATGTCATCAAAAACATGCGTATGCATGTATGTTTATGGAACAGTGTAGTTTTTTCCATGAATGAAGAAATAAATGAGTGCCTTTACTTGTTTAATAAATATATTGTATGAAAATATATCAGCACTCAATGAACTAAATAAATATCAGAGCTCTTTAAACATTCTTGGATCACAGGATCAGAATAATTTCCTTATAATGGATCTGTATGCCCAGTGAAATTGTGCAAGCAGTGTGAAATTTACATTATGTGTGCAACTATCATTCTATCAGTTTACTTTTCCAGAACTGACTAAAGATTAAATAACATCATGGCAGTCTCAACATCACTGCTTTTTTACTTCAATAAATAATAGTATTGCATTTGTACTGTGAGTTGTCCCTTAGTTTGAAACCGCTAATATAATTTATTAACCTCAAGTTACCTTGACCTGTGGCCTTGAAGTACTATATCAAATTCAGTCCAGCTGAAACCACATTCCCATCTAATACCACTAAATCACTCAGTGTTCCAGTACTTTTGACTTTTAGACTAGCCTTCCAAATGGAGCAGTGACAGCTACAGTAGAAGCTTAAGTTTAGATCATTCTTATGCGAGCAAAGGTTTAAATGAGCAATCTTATGCTTCCACTATCAATCTTATTACTGGGCCTAAATTGAGTCTGATTACTAACAGTAAATTGAGTCTTTCCAGTGCCAATTTGTTATTTTATCAAGGTTCAGACCCCATTTGGAACTAATGTGATGATTCAGTGAGGAATCTTTATCTAGCTTCATCCAATAATTGCTAGTGCTGACTGTTTTACAAGACAAATGCTTAATGGACCTGCTAAAGGAAAATTTTGAATCCACTCTGAATTCACTTTCCAATTCTAATTTCAAATAGTCTACAACAGCCATAGGTACATGTTACAATGATGCACAATGAAATTATACTTATTCAGCATAGTTTGATAAAGCATGGTATTGTATAATACATTTTGTAAAGTAAAGTTATTTAAAAAATAATGGTGCTTACCCGTCTAAATCATTTTTTGCCCATATTAAGTGTGTTACATATTAAGTCTGTTAACTGGGAATGGACTATATGCCATTTACATATTTGCCTTTAGTATATTCACTTATAATTCAACTAATTCTCTGATGACAGCTTTTCAACAATATATAAATTTTGCTGCTTCTGCAGTTGATCCCTATCTTTTTTTTTTTAATTCTCTGACCAAGTATTACTCCAAATAAACTACAATGTTTAAAAAAGATAACTTGATTTACCTGGACACATCATATATGTTTCTCTGTGGAGACAGCAAATACAAAACTAACACAGTTCAGAAATAATAAATATGCATGTACAATGCCTGAAATTGGAAACATTTATTCTGATTTCAATGGATTGTGGGGTTATGTGTAATTAATAAAAAGCAAAATACAGCTTAATACTTGTCTTGTTAGAGGGAAAATGGACACAGTTGTGTCAGTGGAATGAAACACTTTGCAACTATAAACGAAGCAGAGAACATCTTTAAAAAATGAATTCAAAATGTGTAAACCTGATTTACTGTAATTTAATGTAAACCCACTTACCAACTTTAGTAAGTGCATGCCATATTGCATGCTTCAATGCAATTCATTTAGGAAGTATGCATTGCATTTGATAATCAAAGCTTAATTTGTTTTGTATTTGTGGCAGGCTGGCTTGAGCAGTGATGTCAGATCCAGAAGAACACACAGTATTGAGAGTAAAAGGAATGGAAATCCACAGCAGATTGGGTAATGAATGTGTTGCTGCACTTTTATTATATAAACAGAATAAAAAGGTTGAACAAACAAAAAACACTGACAAAAACAAACGACACGTTGGCCAAACACTAAACAAACAAGTATCATGCTGAGCTGTGTCAGCACGAGTTGCAGTTGTTATTTTAATTCTCGATTTTATTTTCCTTCTCTCTCCCATTCTTACACCCTGAACACCTAACCCTGTGTGCGTGAAACATTAATTATTTTATACAGCTGTGCTGAGACTCGATTGCTAATCATTCAATTGACTCTTGGCACAGTCTGCAGGTGGACTAATTGTGCACTTCCCGTGCCCCCATACAAATACCCATTTTAATCTGCATGTGAAGTGATTTTTGCAGTCCCTGTGCCTAAATACAATTATACATTTTACATCACCTGTGTTACATAACCCACAGTCCTTGCAGAACTACAATAATACATATAACTGACAACATGAAACACAAAATACATACAGTGGCGGGGCTGACAATTTCATTTTTTCTGTCACGCAAATTATTTTGCTACAGTAGTGTCAGTAAATTAATTGATACAAACTGCAAGCTATTCAAGGTTAATAATGTAGGAATAGGATTTTTTTGTCATCATGTCCTAAACAATGAAAAACAGCTTATTCATATTTCAAAGAACTGCAACAAATTAAGTCATTCATGAAATGAAATGAATCAATGAGGCTTTATACAACTCAAGGTCATGTTTAATCAAAAAGGATGAAGAAAAAATTATATATATATATATATATATATATATATATATATATATATTCAATATATTATATATGATATATTATATCTATATAATATGATATATATATATACGCTCAATGCAGTCCGTTTGCAGTCAGGCTGAAATTCTATAAACTAAATGCAAAGTTTTCCTTACAAAGAAAAAAAGAGCCCCTTTGTATTTATGAACTTAATTATTCACTGCTCAGAGGAAGTGAAATCACTTTTTGACTTATTATAAAACACATCTCTAATATATTCACTTTCACCTCCATTTTGCCTTCTATCTAAATGGAGTGTGGATGGAGATATAAGACAAAATATATCATAAACCAGTGGGAAATGCATCTTTTAAGTGATAACTTAGTTTAGTGATTTGTCTCTACCATGGCATTATACCTCACTGGTACCACTGCAACGCATTGATACATATTGAATAATAATACTAGTATTTTGGTTATGATTTAAAAGTGGTACAACATGCAATACTGTAGACATACTTGACATACATGTAGGCATGCTGCACATTTAAACATGTTTAGTCAAGTCTTTAACACTTCTCCCCAACAAGCTTGAAATTATACCCCCCTTAACATGTGGTTATCATTTTTGCTGTTTCCCATGCTTTCTCTATGTTTGTCAAGGCATTACCATACTAATCTTTGATTTACATTGCTGGCTTGATTTTATGGTATACTGTACTACTCAGTATACCAAAGTACAAGCTTTTATCAAGTGCAAATAGGCGTTACTTAATTAAAGCAAAGAACATTAGTTGTGTTCAAATTATGAACCTCAGAGCCTTTGCAAAATTACATTTGAAGTCAGTCAGCTTTTCACTAGAATAATTGTATTATGTTGTTAAATAGCAAAGATTTTTACTTTACAAAACTTTTTCCAAATGTTTCAACTGTATCATATTTGCATGGAATGCACAATTGTTGAAATGTACAGCACAAAGCTTCTTTAAACTCTTTAATTAAATAATGTCCCCTACGTGTATTAGAACTTCACTTCCTGTTACCAGTGTTACCAGAGATTCCCATCATATCAGAATTGTATATTTTATGATCAAACCAGTTCTACTGTCTCATGAGAAACACTTTGTAGAGCAATTATTTTAAAATATTGTAGGCTAATTGTTTGGGAGTTTGGAGTAAATGGCTGAGAAATGGCAGGAAAAAAAAAAGCTATGGGGTCAAACCTGACCCAAGGGTTAGGTGTGATTAATGATGATGCAATCCCATTATACATTCTGTTATGGAATCTGACATACTGTATATAATCTGGGAGATAATGCCCCCATGACAGCCAAGTCTCCTCTTTCATGAGCTCTTTATTGTCAAAAAGTAGCAAGCTTAAGTTTCCTATTTTAAAAAACTCTCCTTTGGCCAACTCAGATATAAGACTCTTTCAGAAGAAGCTCATAGATTAGTATTCTTAAGCTTTTAAGCCTCTTTTTAAAAATGCAAAGGAACAGTGAAATCTCACTTTACCCATCAACACAATAAGTTTGCTAAACAGAAGCATATAATAGCATAGTGCAACTCAATATCATTTGTTTTACTGTGTAATGTAGAACTATTAATATTATTGTTATTGTTAACACAACACATCACTGGAGTTTGTGACTGTTTCGCCTTCTAAGTAACCCCGGTAGGGTTCAGAGAAAATATTATATCCCACTTTGGGATGCCTCTACAAGCAAATTGCCATGCCAGCAGATTATCACAGGGAACACAGCATTTATCCTGTTTGTGTGTTTAAGGTGTAAACAAAAAATAATGAAAGCTGAAAAATCAAAAGCTATAGGACCCTAATTAAGCCTTTTAACTATTTGAAAGACAACTGTACACTGCAAAGCATTTAGCATACATATAATTTCATGTTTGATATCATTTGAGCTCAAACAGCCCTGATTTTAATGTTGACATTCCTTGTGGGGCAATACCATGGATGCATTCAACGATTTATTAATCTGGGTCTACTATTACATTAAATAAGCAGAAAGGGGGAGGAATCTTTAAAAGTAAATTTAAAGTCTTTAAAAAATATTAAAAGAGAAGTTGCAGATGGACTAGAACTGAGGCTGCAAGTGGGGCTCACACCGGAGCAAAGGCCACAATAGAAAAACATAAGAACATAAGAAAATGTACAAGAGGCAATTTGGATCATCAGTGCTTATCTAGTCCTAGTACAATCCGCACCACTTTATTAGGATGCCTCGGGAGATATCCCAAATAAGTGGCTGTCCCAAATAAACGAGGGGTATTTGAGATGACCTTAGACACACTTTTTTGTTTGTGAATGAAAAGAAAAAGCATGAAGTCACATCACATTATGATTAAATGTTTGTGACAGGGATGGCTGAGTGGTGACGTCAGGCCAGAAGCAGGAACTGATACAGCCAGGCAGGTATTTGGGTGCAAAGCATGCACTGCATGCATTTAAACAAAAATAAATAAAATATTTGAACACAAAACACTGCTCACAGAGCAAAATAAAATACTAAACAAAATAAATCACAACCACTACAACAACATGTAGGTCAGTAGCCTTCACTGATCCTTATTGTATTATTTTTTTGTTTATTTTTCATTACCTCCGCCCTTCTCTCGCTCGCTCTTTCCTAACACTCCACCTCGAATGCAGAGAGCTGCAGGCTTTTATACATGGAACCATCTCTGGATTAACACTCAATAAATCAGTCTGGAGACGCTCACATTCTGCACAGTTTTGTGTGGATGTGGCTTTGCTATCCACGCTGCCAAACAATAACAAAACATTGTATTTTAAATAAATACAAAATACAATAAAATCAAACATCAACAACACCAACAGCTTTTCACAGTCATATTTATACATAACTCATAATAATTATAGTACAAAACATATGCAAGCAGGGGTTTGCCCTGATCCCTTTAATAGTGTGCAGGGCTCTCTCGTGCTGCCCTGCTACCATGTTAAATACAATCATTTAAAATGCAATTCAATAGTGTTTTTTTATTTTTTTAATCCTATTTTAATTCTACATGAAATGAAAAATAATTAAATCACATCTTATCACAAGGTGAGACACTTGCGATGCTGACACGCCACCTTTCTTTGCAACAGCATCCTGAGAATCCACAGGAACTCCAGCTCCTACAAGCGTTCAATGTGGTTTACGCAGTTTACACAAGTTACACATACTCATTGCACTCTGCTACGTGACCTGTCTTCTCTGAAAAGCGATTTCCATTTATCATTTCAAAATACCGTATCCCAATTAAATGATGTCGCATCCCAATTAAAATACATAAATAGCATTGGGAAGAACAGTCTCCCAGAGTTGTATCCCATTTAAGCAGTCATCCTGATTATCAGTATCCTGATTAGGCACCGCGGACTGTAGCTAGTTGATTTCAATGTTTTCAGGTCTTAAAGGATCCCAGTTTTTAAGTATTTAAAACATGGCTAAGTAAACCATCTCATACCATCCATATAAGTTCTGTTTATCAGTGAACAAGACCAGAAATAGGAACAAGGAAAGAAAATTCAGCTATTCATCTAGACATTAAAAAAAGAGTCAAATCATGGGTCAAAGACTGTTACTTAGCTGCTGAAGTTTCCCTCTGTATATAACTACTTAAGGTCAGACCACTAGCCTGTGTACAATTACACTGACGGGTACCTATTTCCATATTTTCTTTTGTACGAAAATTGTATAGCTACAAATATACATATCCATGAATATTAATTCATTCCCAACATATACATTGTTCCATGTGTCAGTGCTTAGCTTATAAAAAGATACATAGTCTATAGTTATAATAACGTAGAACAAAATATATCATTTAACCTCTGTGACATTTTATTTATTCTCACCTAGATTAAATGTTATATTATTTCCAATATCCCCATGCGATGCAGTATCCCTACTCTTTTTATAAGAGGCAATGTGGTTTCCCTTCCACAAGAAACTTGCCCACCATTTCTGTTTATCTGGTTTAGCCATTCTATTGATTGAAACACACCATGTGCCCAATTGCTGCAGGGATCGTGGAGCGATGAAGAAACATTTGCTTTAATCAACATTTGGGCTGACGATTCAATCCAGAGGAGCTTGGATGGAAATGTCCACAACAAGCACGCCATCTTGAAAGCATGAACAGATGAAAGGATGGTCATGTGAACATTGCTGCTTCCAGAGCATCAAGTACACACATTGTGTGCTCTTTCACCCAGGTCAACCCCACTTCTTCAAAAAGCAGTGTGAAATTGCATGGCCGAACCGCACGACACAGTGACCCGGGTAGAGCATGCCAGTGTGAAAGGGGCTTAGGTATAGCTGCAGAGAACAAACAACAGGGTTCCTAGCAATACTCCCTGTCCCCAAAAAGCATTATTCCCTTACACTTACTGTAGGCTGGGCATTTGCCTTCACTACCAAGTTAATAAACAGTAGAACAGTCACAGCACAAGCACTCACCCCAACCTCCTCCATTAAATACACATGGTCACTCACCAATTAGCAGAAATACCTAACTGGGGAATGGCCAGACCTGTGACTGCTGGCAGGGACAGATTTAACCCCATCCTTGCCAACTTACATTCCCACAAACACACTATTTACATTAAGGGTTTTTGGCCTGCCACTTCTTTATGACTAAAATCATGTTAATGAATATTTGAGAAATGCTGCTCTGGGATACATTAAAAAACTAGAGGACTATATTTTTCAGTCAATGGTGGCTTAACCAGGCAGCTTTAGAAAAAAACTAGTCGACTGTTTGGCTGGTTCCCAAGCTTGCTTGCACAGTGTATATCTCAAACTTGCAGACCTTTAATTTTAATCAACAACAGACACAGACCGAGGCAAGTGCTCTGAGTTTCCTTATTAGATGAAGATGTTTCTGCTATTTCCCTTATCTTTTTGTGAAAATATATCCACTTTTTTTGTTATTTCCAAATGCAAGCATAGTTCCAAGACTAGGTGATGATTCTGAGATGCTACAGTAGTGATTATCTCAAGAGGAATTTACCGTCAGATTATTTGCAATAGAGTAACAGGCATAGTCAATTGGATTCTACTTAATTTTCTAACGTCATGTATGTTCCTCTGGGAACTCATTTTGTGCAGTGCTACAGTACACTGGTACCAGTTTTAATGAAGTATGATAACCTCTTCTTCACAGCATAGGCACATAATGACCATAAGAAAGTTTACAGACGAGAGGAGACCATTCAGCCCAGCTTGCTCATTTGGTTGTTAGTAGCTTTAGATACATTTTAGTAGTGGTGAACAAAAATTAACAGTGTATCTATAGTAAGTATTTATTTTTTTTAAAAATCTGCTGAAGGTCCTAAACCAATTAGGAGGATGTTATATTCAGTGAAATATTGCTCATACAAAAAAATGTAGTCTTAAAAATTGGGTGATTATAGGAAATATAGGATTTATGTCACAAATCGAAACATTTAATACAGTGTGCAGCAAATATTATTTATTATATGTTTATTATATACATTATTGTATTATATTTATTATAATTATAAATGTCGCCAAGAGTTGCCTTAGAGTAAAGCTTTATTTGAAAGCAAAGCATGAACACTCTTTTCTGCATTAAACACACAAGTCCTATTCCATGTACATGTACAGTAGTCAAAGTCGTAAATGGCTCTACTTGTAAATGTGTAACCACGTGGTGCGCAGGGTAAGTAATACAGCGTATCCTGATTCCAAAGGGAGCGTCGCCTTGGCTCTGGCTCTCCCGTGGGTTAGGGAGGGTTAGGGACTGTTTCTCCTCATCGTGCCACAGCCAGCCACACCCAGTGAGTTCATAGAGGACACCTGCAAGGCTGGCCTTTGTCCTCCAGAGGCCAGTAGCTTGCTGACACCTGCTTTCGAGTTCCTGGGTGTAAAAGAGGAAGCTGGCTTGGTCGCGGGATTGGGGGACGCACATTTAACTTTCGGATCTCCTGAGCTGTTGGGGAACTGCTGCGGTGAGGAGAAAACATAATTGGACAGTCCGAATTGGGGAGAAAATCGGTGGTAAAATAATTGGACATACTAAATAATAAATAAATAAATACATTTATAAATAAATGCATAAGACCTAGCTCTGTGCCTAAACAATAAACAGGTAAGTGTCTATGTCTTTCTTTCTTGCTGCTATAGTGATGAGATATTTTTCAAGCTGGTACTTTTCTAGTTAAAACCCTGTCCATGATTTATGATACTGCTTTACAATCATAATTTTATTAAATACAAACAGATTAGATATTTCAATTTGACTTCTGTATGTTTAATGTCCCATAGCACATTGTGCAAGATAAGTTCTACGTGACCAAATATGCTCTTTTTAATTACATTAACCGAAGGGCTACTTTTCTATTAACTCCACTTAATCTCCTCTCTTTATTAAAACCCAGCAATGAAACAGAGTTACAAGTTATGAAATTTGAGAATAAATTGAACTAAAGTGGTATATTAATAGCAAAAATGATTATACTTCCATAGAATGCTAGAGGTAATATTAGTATTGTGATGGATATTTAAAACTTAATATCTAGGGCAGTGCTTCCCAACCTTTTCTCTGCTGTGGCACACCTTGATATATAATTTTTATGAGGCAAACCACTTTATTTTCTCCAACTAAACATGCCCTCAAATAAAAGCATCTAGGTATAAAACTTCCTAAAACAATTCAAGCCACCATCAAAATATTTTTTTATCAGTTTAAGCCGTTTACAGTGAAAGCCATTCAATGACACAGACTACAAGTTGCAGCAATAGATAATATTTTGCCTAGATATGTAATACCATTTTCAAATTTATCCTGCTTGTAAGATTTTAAATGTTTCAAAATCCAATGGCCCAACATTTCAAATTCTGAATTATGAATTGCAGACCGCAAAAAAGCTAATTAGGTCTTGCATTTCTCAGTGTAATAGTTGGTATTATTGAACAAAAGAAGTTACCATTTAAAGTTTCAACTGTTTGTTATCAATTAAGTAAAAATGAAGGGACTATAAAAATGCCAAAAAGTTAAATATTAAAAAAAAAAAAGTTAAAACTGGTGAAAACACTAAGATTCATTTTGAGGATTTGCTAGTAAAATCAGAGACGGCAGAGCAAAACACATGAATGTGAAACCTGGGCCTACCTGAGTGAGCAGAGTGGCTTGATCCGGGGTGGAACTGAAGATAAGGCAACTTATCTCCTGACATGCACTCCCTTCTGTTGTTCTTTACATGTATAAATCTTAGTAAAACACAGGTTTTTTTTATGGTGTTTTTTTTTTTTTTTTTTGCATTAATGTTGTTTTCCTTCACAGTCAGAAATCAATCCCAGTGCATTGACTCGGGTCTTGCTTTGCGGGTGAGTTGTGTTGATGAGTTTAAAGTTCTTTGCTAGAAACAGAAGGTACAGTACTTTTTTTGGTACCTTTTGAACAGCCACTTTTTATGACATCTGAACAGGTTTTAATATATTTTTAATCATTTTTTAGACTTGCTTAAATAAAGTTTATTAACTGGATACAGCTTGTTTACTTTGTTTACTTATTAGTTGCTGTGACTTGGCGTTATATCATCCAGAGCATGTGAGCGGAGCAAGGA
Organism: Polyodon spathula; assembly: GCF_017654505.1. Lineage (NCBI taxonomy): Eukaryota > Metazoa > Chordata > Actinopteri > Acipenseriformes > Polyodontidae > Polyodon > Polyodon spathula. The sequence goes on from NC_054548.1 coordinate 36,187,482, forward strand.
GTGGAGAGGAGCCATTTTGCTAGGAGCGTAGTGGTTAAACTGCCTAAGTGGAGCGTGAATGCAAAAAGCCTCTGGCACCGCTCCTGCTCCAAAAGATGTTTTGCAAATAAAAATATTTGACACTGTACATATAAGATATGATCCATAAACAATGCAGCTTTTGCGATGCCCTGACAATATTGTGCAGTCTATGAAATCGCCCTGTATAATTGAAGTTAACAAAATAATTTGTTACAACAGGGAAAGCCATTGTGTGCACAAAGCTTATACAATTAAAAAAATCTTTAACCACATGGTATGTGCAAAAGGGTCAGTGTATGTTAGGATCCCAACCGAAATATGACCCCATCGGCTTGGGGTTAAATTACTTTTTTAGATAGCTGAAATCATGTCGTGTTTGGCTTGGGGTTGTCTTGAGAATGATACCATCATGCTGCAGTAGATTCACTTTACCCAAAGCATTTTCATCACTTCATGTTAAAGTGAGATTGAATTATTCTCCAGGGAACTAAATATAATTAAAGTTATCGCTGTAATAAATATTTTGGAGACCTTTTTTTTCAAAGGAACCAGTTCGCACATCTCTACATTGTACAGTAGATTTCCACTAGCACTGGAGCAGAGCGTGTGTGAAGCTGGCTGCTGAATTAGAAGCACTGGAGCAAAGCGGACTGGGGTAATAAAAGCCATGGAGCAAGCAGTTTCAAAGCGGAAGAGAGCAAGGAGCGGCGTTTATGAGCTTTCCACTCCACTCACATGCTCTGATACTTTCTGCCTCTGAAATTTCGCAACGCACTTGAGCAGCCCTGGCGGCTGACAAATATTAGTATCTAAATTAATTACGGTATATCTTAAAAGAAAATCTTATCTAATACATCATTTAAACAAATGAACGCTAGAATTTCTATGCACCGTGGAAATCCAATAAACTTGCATACACGTTTCCCAAATCTTTGTTTTAGTGGAGCCACGTTATTTTTTACATGTCTTTGAATTGTTGTTAAAGTAAAGACTAATACAGTAGGTAAAATTCCACTTGAGAATAAATTTCTAGTTTATGAAGTACAGTTTTCAAGTAATTCTTATAGAATTGTAGTCAATTGTCGTTAATAGAGCCAAGTGTTTATTTGTCTCACAGTTTAATCAAAATAAAAGTATTCTGGCTCCAGCATGGTCCTTAATTTTGCAGACATGTGTATGTTTTGTACACACAAACAGCGGTGTTATTCTTGAAAGAGAGAGGAGTGCAGTGCAAGTAGAGCGGTCATCTCTTGAAATTGTCATTGTGGACTGGGTGAAAAGAGAAGAGCCCAGTCTTTGGAAACAGACTCTTTTAAAACATTTTTGTCAGTAAAATCTTCAGAAACTGTCAAACAGAAACATTACATCACATGAAACTTCTTATTGGGTCAAATTTTCAAAGTCTTAACTCCAGTCTTTAATTAACTCGTACTTTTTGAAGGAGACAAAACATATTTTTATTTTAACAAAAATAGAACCGAACAACTAAGTTATATATTTCAGGTCACCTTAGCAGTCTGTTTATGTAGCTGTAGAATATGGCAATTCTGTGGAAGACTGCAAAATCTGCAGGAGCAGGCAAATTTTGAGATTTCTGAATTCCGTTTTCCACAAATTTAGACTGCCTTTAGTTATGATCATTCAATGTTACAATATTAAGAGAAGTAAACAGTCAACCTGTCAAATGAACAACTACCATAACACCATCCATCTACCACATTTTCTGCTGTTATTGTACAATTATAGTCACACCTAATTCTAAATGAGAGCTACAGAAAACAAGCATTTGAAAATCAACATTTAGAAACCAATCCAGACTTTAAATACAGTTTTAAAAGCATTATTATAATTTAGTAGTTTTTTCATTATTTGTCAACAACATGATCCTTGCTTACTCGAGATAGTTCGGTAATTTTCTATCCTCTCACTTATTTTAGTCAATTTTGATAGTCTTTGATAGTCGATAGTCTTCTCAGGGCTCCACTAGGGACACAATCAACCCCAGTGGAACCGATCATAGGCCCTCGCCACTCTAATCATTACTGATGGTCGATTTGTATAAATGGGCATGGTGGAAGAACATGGAAATAAGATGCCATACACAACATACATCAATAAGGCGATTATGAGGATGATAAAGGAAATGCTGTAATGTACTGCTTTCTTAAAATGCCTTTACCATCTTAATCTAATCCTTGTGATTCTGGGCAGCTCATAATTCAAATGCAGGCCTTCACTTTGTATTGTAGATGAACTAACATTTTTTTTTTTATTGTTTTACCATACTGTATATTATAAAACCTGTTATGCAAAATTGCTGTTCAAGAAGAGACCCTAAAAAACGTGTTTTCTCCAAGGAAGATTGTATAAGAGCACATTTTGTGGAAATTATTTAATTTTGTCAGATTGATTTAACATTTTGTAAACAAATTACTATCGTAAACTTCAATAAATCGATAATATACAGTAGATCTAAATATTCTGTTGCCCTGGAATTTAGAAAATCAAATACATTATGAAGAGAACCAAGAACTGGAAATACAGCATAATTATATACAATTGAGTTTACATTATTCTTTTTTTCATTATAAAAGGTGCCCATAACTGTTTAAAAATGAGCTGTCCTTTATTGAAGATGGTAAAACCTTTAAAGCGTCACTTGGCAATTACACTAAACATACAGGGTTTTTCTGGAAACCAGATGCCTATTTTTAATTTTTTATATGAATACATCTGTTTCCTGGCAGAGATATTTACCCAATTCTGGGTTTAAAATCTGTCCCTTTTTAAATATTGTATCACATGCAAATATGGCATGTTATGTTTATAGACACTTCTGAAAAGCATTTCAAATACAATTGTTCTCCTGGTGATTTTTTTGTCTTTAACATAATATGGACAATTAAATACAATATGGCTCTGTAAATATGTAGTTACTAATAACTATCAATTCAGCAAGTACTGTTTGGCTTTTCTTGAATTGAAGGGATCCCTTAGGAAATAATGTAGCGTACAATAAAAGTAACCCCTAAACAAACATTACCTTCATATCGATATTTATTCCACAATTAAGAAAATGTGTCCCCTCTTAATTAATTTATGAAAAGTAATTTGCAGTAACATACTAACCACATCCTTATTTCTAGTGTTACTTATTTACAATGTGGATTACAGTATATCGTACCCCATTATTTCTGTACTCTTTTCACTTGTTTGGATGAATACAGTAACATTTAGAAAGAACAAAACCCAGGACTACAGAGCACTACAGTGACTAATCCACATACTATCTGTGATTATTTATTACAAAACAACACCTATGTACAATTGATTTTAAACTGATATGGTAATATTTCACTTTAACAATTGAAGAAAGTCCCGTACTGTAATATGCACTCTTTAAACACCTAAAATTGGATAAAGAACAGCTTTGGCACTGCTGTAAAGCTATAAAGCTGCAAAAACTCTTGGAACTCCCTCTTACTTTTATGTACCAGTCTGTGGCAATGTTGTCCGCCCCTGTGTGTATTTCAGTGTTATATATTGTGTGTTGTGTGTTAATGTTGATGTATAGTCATTGGTACATGGGATATAAATGGGTCTGTGGAACACAAGTTGTTTCAAATGTATATTTGTATTTAGGCACGAGGATTGCACAGCACTTCACGTGCAGGTAAAATGTAATAATATGTGAGCACAGGGAATTGCACTTTATTAATTCACGTACAGTTATACCGCGCCTCCAATTGAATGATTGATTAGCAATCGATTCTGGGTACAGCTGCATAAAAGCAACATGTTTTCACTCACTCTGGGTTGCGTGTTCAGTGAGTGGAGAACGGGATTGGAGACTAACCAACTGTGGGACGTCCCAGAGACAGGTGTATTTAACCTGAAATCATGTGAAACACCTTAATTGCACACAGGTGGACTCCATTCAACTAATTATGTGACTTCTAAAGACAACTGGTTGCAGCAGAGCTTATTTAGGTGTGTCATAGCAAAGGGGGTGAATACTTATGCAGTCAATTATTTTCTGTTTTGTATTTGTAATGAATTTAGAACAATTTGTAGATTTTATTTTTCACTTTGACATTATGGACTTTTTTTGTGTTGATTAGTGGCAAAAACTCCTAATTAAATCAATTTTGATGTCCATATAACACAATAAAATGTGGAAAAGTCCAAGGGGGGATGAATACTTTTGAGAGCCACTGTACCTCTTTTCGTTTTAAGAGTGCTGTCACGTTTCTATGTAAGGCCTGTGACACACAAGATGGAGTGAGTTTGTTCAAAGCATGCTGGGAGACAGAAGGATAAGAGGCAGCCCTGCATCTATAGACACTGGATTAAAAGTAATGTTGCTACAAAAGAACGCTGAGTGTACCGACTAGTAGAACCGTCATCATAACCTGTAGGCTACCAAATATACCTGTTCACAATTTCCCCTTCTGCATTTCCTCTGCCAATACAGTAAAAAATTGTGTATGTGCAGAATGTCATTATGTTATTTGTGTGCAAGGCTGCATTCTCAACAGATTTCTAAGTGTAGTTGCTACTGATAGGGACTGTTCTAATGGGGACATGACTTAAAGTGATTTATAACAAACACTGGGATAATATATATATATATATATATATATAGATATATATATATAGTATATACATATATATATATCTATATATATATATAATATATATATTTCAACAGATTCACATTAGGTTTGTATGACTTGTACTGTCTTTTATCAGTTTGGTTTATATAAAGACACTAAGAAATCTATTAGATTTTTTTAATTAGAATTGGTGTTTAAATGTTTAAAAAACTGCTATAAAATTGAGAGTTAACTGTGCCTATAATGTAATAAGTTTTGTATATTTAAACTAAAGTCTATATTTAGTTATGCACATGTTTTTTCAATATGTTCAAGGTTTGTGTGTACAAACATCATGCACTATGTGTGATTTTCTAAAAATGGTTTTGTAGCCAGTAAAAAGCACCAAAAAGATTTGAATAGTATCTAAAAAAAACAGACTCTGACTTGTATGTCAACAACATGTTATGGATAATATCACATTACATTTTTACAGCCATGCTAATTTGTTCACACTAATACAGACTCACCCCACCGCTTAATGGAGCAATACTAAAAAGTTCTCCAAATGAGCCCCAAGTTATGAGGAAGCACACACAAATCCATTTTGTATAGCTGTCAATTATAAGTATATAGCAGCTCACTTTAGAAGTTCACCGAGGACTTCCTTGTAGCTGAAGAGTGCCATGAATATACCTCTATTATGTGAAGCCTAAAAAATTCACAGACATTTTACTTTCACTTGAAATGTCAGGTTCTGTAATATTATGATTTATTTTTGGAAACAAGGAAGAGACACTTTGACCTTTTTAACTTTGTATGTTTGTTAAGCAGCAAACAATAAATATTATTTATGACATTTCCCATCATTTCAAATGGTAACTTTCCTAATAATCACAAACATTAAACATAAATACTGGTATATTAATGCATATTTTTTAAATAAAATTACAATGATAATAATTAATGGGTTTTGTGCAAACAGTTCATCATAATTAAAATAAGGATTAATATTGTCCTATGGTTATTCTGTATTATGTTTATAGAATAGGTCAAAATCAATGTTGATTTTCACTGAATAAAAAAAAACCAAAAAACATTGATGTGGATGGTTATGCTATAACGTCACGGCCCACCCAAATCTGTGTATGTGAATGCCAAGTTTAAGTACATTTATAAAAAAATAAATAAATGTCAAATGTGCGCCCCGAAGGCGGGTGTTAAAGTTTAGGTCAAATAGGCTATTTTTTTTTTTAAAATGCCACAGGCGTTAGCCAATCAAATTAAAGTAGCAATTGTGATGCAATATTTGGGTCGGCTCTTCCTCTCGCACAACGCATCATGTGCAAGCCATGTTTGATTGACAGCTTGTAAGGCAGTTTGTACGGATCTGTTGAAAATCTGTTGAAAAGGCCCAGATGTTTATTTTAATGTGCATTTTTAAAGAAAGTTAGTAGTAGTGTCGCAGACAACATGGCAAAATAAATATGCACACACTTTTAAGAGTTTGGTTTAGGAGAAAGGCTCATGTGAACAGGATTAATACAGCTGGCCGAATGCTGATAAATAGCTTAAAAATATTGTCCTTTGAAGAGATATGTGCTATTTTCTGGAGTGTCATGACTATATAACTGCAAGCCCCGGCACTTTATTCTGTGTAAATTGGAGCAGAGACGAGAGGATAGTAACTAGGCAATGGTAAGTAACTAACTGACATTCATTGTATTTAGCAATTGCTTAATATGTAATACTGTGTTCTCGCTGGTTTGGTGATGCTGCCTGTTTGACTTTTTAAAGTGGATTCACTACGAGTATATGTAAGTACATTTATTTTCTGTTGACTTAAAACATTTTAAATGGTTTACATGAGAGATACAGTGGTGTTCCATAGACAGTTTTCCGTCTTAAAAAAATGTAGGAACTGAAAAATCAGTGTGTATATATTATGTTACAATGTATTAATAATTTGAAGGTATCTGTGGTTTTAAAACTTCATAATTATGTATACATAGTATTAGAAATGTAAAGAAATACAAAAAACGTGGGCTTTGTCTTTTCCCTAGTGTATAAGATTTATTTTAAAGGCAGCAAAATATCGAAATTTTCATTCCTTTTCATTAGCATGTCAACATCATTTTAAATGGTTTAAATAACTTAAATAATGTTGCTGAATTTGTCACTCAAGGCTGTTTTAAAAAAAAAATCTATTTTTGTCTGCTTATTATGTTTTTTGCAGCTAACCCAATATCTCTGTTTAGCTGTACCTGAGAAAAAGCAGCCATATTTAGCTGGAAATGAGGTATTTTCAGCACAGCTAAGATTTTAGTTTTAGGTTGAAGGCAGCAGGAGCTTAGCATGATTTTAAATTTTTGCTTGACAGATGCTCTTATGCAGGGCGACCTACAGAGGTAACAAGTTATTACAATATAGCTAAGAGATTACAATACAGCTAAGAAAAAGCAATACAGCTTTTTTGTTTGGGGATTTGTTTAGTTTCTGTTTGCACTTTTTGTCAAATGAAATGGTTATTTTGCACAATGTTTGTTTCTCTAGGTTGCGTGTATGCATATGTGGTTTGTATTTGTAGTGTTTACGTGCAACTACTGTTATAAATTGCAAAAAATGTTTGCTTTGTTTCACTCTGCACCATACATTTTCAGTCTGGGTTACTTTTCTCTTAGATACTAGCCCGTCTACCCAAAGTTGGGGCCCACCCAAATTTCCATTCCTAGCTACACCCCTGTCACCTGCCACACATCTCCACTTCAGAATGTGTTGGTGACTATTACAGTATGAAACATTTGGAATGGAAACCAAAGCATTTCTGTCATGCAAACGTAGGTTCAAAGATTTTGTGAATACACTTATTTAACTGAATTATACTTATGCAATGTTAAAGTACACGGGGGCCTTGGCATTGTACATAATTCATCTTAACAATCTAAACTATGAACACAGGTCAGGTTTACAGTTACTGTACACACACTGGTTTGAGATAAAGGAGGTAGGCAAACAAAAGCGAATCAGACTAATGTAAAAAAATGTCTTGCGACCACCGCAGCACCTACAATTGCTGATCTGTGGTGCACCTCGATTGACAGCTGTCTGTTTAGCAGCTAAAGGTCAGCATACATTTTAAAAGTTTCCAATGGTTAGATCTGTGTAACAGGCAGTGATGAGCTACTTGTGTACTGGGTAAAGCCATTGTTGTGACATCACTGCTACAAGCTGGCCACTGAAATATGAAGAATAAACACACTTTGACCCACATGCGTTGGATAAATCGAGTTAAGTTCTGATGACTTTACAAAGTATTAAAGTAAGTGTAATATACTTCAACCACCACCCCCAACGACCTACCCCCCAACCCTCTTCGACCTGCGCCCCAAGTAGATGTTGATTCTAGAAAGCAGGTGGTGACATTTTAATACCCACAAAGCAATAACTGATCTCATTAGTCTTGAAACATTGTCTCTAGCTGTTTGACATCACTATCTCCAGGCTGTTTATCTCCAGGCTGTTTTGATTCCAGCCTCAACAAACACAGCTTGGATTCAACCACATTGGCAGGTAACACGCAGAGGATCAATATGAAATATATTTACATAATTGAATCAATGCTCAAACTGTTTTAGCAGGTCATTGTTGATGCTGCTGTTTAAAGTAACACAAAAACTGTACTTTACAACAAACTCTAACAACAATAACTACTGTTGAAAAATAATTGAGAAATTGGGAATTTATAGATGGGAATCTACCTGCTTCACCATTATTCCTGGCCCTGCAAAGTCAGACAGGGTATGAAATTGAAAATGTATTTCATAGTCAGTCAGCTGGTAAATGACCTTCTTCACAGCAGCTCTACTCACATGAACAAACATACAAATGATGGTTGTTTAACTAAACTCACAATAATACAGTTTAACCTGGTTGCTTTGTAGCCAGTAAAAGCAAAACCAATTTTAACAGTGGTAAGTTTTTGTATCTTACTTTCATGTTACAAACATGTGATGAATAGCTTAATTACTGGCTTTAGAATACAGAGAAAACTGCATCACTTGAAGCAGCTTATTTTGAATATCACAATGGACCAACACAATGGTCCAATACAAATAATCATATACATTATAATCTGTAGTTTTAGTTGTGTTGGCTTTATAAACAATTCCATGGCCTAACTATTAAGCCACAGAGCGCAGAAATATCAGCTAACCTTAGTTTAACAACCAAGCAAATAATGCCACTGGCAGTATGACTTACAGAACACAACAGGCCTGACGATGTATAACATGATAAGGTTTGTTCCACTTGTTTAGACTAAAAGACTGAAGAAGGTCACAGTGCTATTCCATGTAGGCTAATATAGTCACAACATGAAAATGGACCTTTTCAATCAATCTGATTTTATTTCCAGCACCAAATATATTTAGTTATGATGAGTGTGTGGTGAAAGGGGAAATATAACTTGAAATACCCTTCTGAAAGTTACTAAACTAGTATTTGACAACATATTTTGGACTACCTAAATACAACTGACATTCAGTACTGTCAGTGTAATAAAATGAAGTATTGTAAAACATGTTAGTATCAGGGGCCTATATTGCTCCTTGAGGCCTATAGGAAACCAGTCCAGAATTTGCAGTACATTATAAATCTCATATAAGAAATGAAGTTACGGGTTAGTCACAATTCCTGTACAACGTATCTTGTTTACAGATGCCATCCTGTGCAGAACAAGCGTTCACCTAGATTTTTAGGACTGAGACATAATACCAAATAAAAAATAAATATATGAAGATAATTTTATTTAAAATCATGTAGTAAAAGAAACTACAAAATTATATTGCTAAAGTCTACCGGAAGCCATAACATTAGAACAGTATTTCATGATAGCTTTCGAAATGTCATATTTTTCAATGTTTGTCAGTTTATGGAAAACGACAAAGTGGTATGCAATTCAATATGTTAATGTAACATTATTCAGCAGGTTTCATGCGACTTTAAAGCAACATTCTAAATTTAACTAACAACTACAGCATTTTTTTTTTATATTTAGGATCCACTTCCTGAGTACAATCTTTGTTTATGGGATTTAAGTTATTGTGTTGTGTTTAGTGTGTCTCTTTAATGGACAAGACCTTTACAGTTCTCTGAACCAGACTGCACTAGTAGTAACCTATAGTAAACTATCTTTTTGATCTTTCAGTACAAATACTGTAATGATGGCTTTTTGCATGAGGTATTAAATATGTTATTAATTATAAGTTTTACATTATGTGGATGTGTGTCTTTATAGTTAGGTTGTTTTTAATCAGTATGTTTAAATTATGTGTGAATGTGTTTTTATAGTTGTTTTAATGTACTTACTAATTCAGTTGTTTTAATATGCTTTTATATTAAGTTTCTATACAGTATTGTATAAGTTTCGTGTTTTTTCATTTCCCATCAGCAAAACCAGCTATGTGCACTTTTGCATAGCCTAACATGACTCTGTCACAGATAGCTGTCTGAGCTAAATGCCAAAAGGCAGGAGATTAGCAGAGACTGTGTGAGATGGGGGAGATAACCTTAAAGACAAGATGGATGTACCCTGCTAGGTACAACGTGGTATGCAATCCCCACACCCCCTTTTCCCCAGCAGAGGGAATGTGCAGTGATAGAGTGGAACACAGCGGGAAAATCGAGCCTTTAAATCAATCTGATTTGATTCCAGACCTTTTATAGTTGTAGTTTGATTTATAAATGCAGAAATGTTCAAATAAAAAGAGTTTCCAAGTAACAAATACCAATGTGTCTGACTTCCAATACTACGGACTAAATTTAAATTCAGTACACTTTTCTGTGATGCAAAGCCAGGATCTCCATCTAGATATTAAACATGGCTGGAAATTAACAGCTTTCCTTTCACAAAACACAGTTCTGAAAAATGAATAAGGCACTGAAAAATAGAAAGAATCCAAAGCATGTGTCTACGTGTTCTGTTTTAAATATACTCTACTATAACTGTCATTTCAATCCCTGTAATGCATTTCTCAGTAATCCCCTGATCTGGAAAGTCTACTAAACCACAATAGGCAAGAGTAATAACTCTGTTTAAGGCTCCTGGAACAAACTGATCAGGCACACCCTCAATTAGGATGAATAGTAATACTGTGATCTGTCACAACCATCAGAAAATAGCTGTGCTGGTTGGGTGCCATCTGATTCATTCTTATAGGATTGACTATTTACTTTAAGAGTAAATTATAGCTTCATGTATGCACTGTTTTTTTCCTAAACCTTGTGATGTTTTATATGTGTTCTGTGGCCAATGCTGAGTGTAACTTCACATATTGTGCATTATTTCTGATGTTGAATGCTAACTGCAAATACATTGTGTTTAATTTCTCCACCCCAGAAAATTGTACTAAGACCTTTACTCACTATACATTTATAACTTGATCAAAATTCTGAGGAGTGCAGTGTCTTAAGACGTTCGCATAACTGGTTTTTTAAAATGAAATAAATAAAATAGATAATGTGTAGCACGTGCTGCACTGGTTAGGAGGAAACAGGTTTATCTTGTCTGTTGCTTGTCACAGTATTTTGCACATGTTTATAAGATTGAACCATCATGATCCAATTGCAAACAGAGTTGTGCTTTCCAGTGAGGGTGTTCTTGCTATTCAAGGAACACCCACTTTCTTGATGGACAAAGTGGGTCAATGCTGACACAGCTTTGATGGAGAAATCATTTTCAAGAGAACCCACGGTCATCCCCCTTGTGAAATCACTGAGATCCTTCTGCTTCCCCATTATTGTTGCCGAATAGTAGCACATGTAACATGACCACATAAACAATACTGGATTTTCTAATTGTATTTGCTTTCTACTGTGTTTTGTCCAGTCAGTGTATTTGTTAACTAAACAACAGCGACTTACTAAAGTCACTGCCTTGCATGTGTTTATGGAATGATGACTTCAAAGACCTTCCTGCATCTTCAACATCTAATTGAAATATAGCTAAAAAGTCAATATTAGAGAACTCATAATGTAAGCCATTTCTTTTTTTATATATATATATATATATATATATATATATATATATATATATATAATATATATATATATATATATATATATATATAGATATATAGACACACACACACACACACACACACACAGTGGCTCTCAAAAGTATTCACTCCCCCCCCCTGGACTTTTCAACATTTTATTGTGTTACAACATGGAATCAAAATGTATTTAATTAGGAGTTTTGCCACTGATCAACACAAAAAGAGTCCAAAAAATGTCAAAGTGAAAAATAAAATCTACAAATTGTTCTAAATTAATTACAAATACAAAACAGAAAATAAATGATTGCATAAGTATTCACCCCCTTAAATCAATATTTGGTAGAGGCACCTTTGGCAGCAATTACAGCCATGAGTCTATTTGGATAAGTCTCTACCAGCTTTGTACATCTTGACACTGCATTTTTTGCCCATTCTTTGCAAAATTGCTCAAGCTCCGTCAAGTTGGATGGGGACCTTTGGTGAACAGCAATTTTCAATTATTTCCACATATTCTCAATTGGATTGAGATCTGGGCTTTGACTGGGCCACTCCAGGACATTGACCTTTTTGTTTTTAAGCCACTCCAGTGTGGCTTTGGCTGTATGTTTGGGGTCATTGTCCTGCTGGAAGATGAATCTTCTCCCAAGTCCGAGGTCTCTTGCAGACTTCAGCAGGTTTTCCTCCAGGATTTCTCTGTACTTTGCTGCATCCATTTTGCCCTCTATCTAGGCCCTGACATAGAGAAGCATCCCCATAGCATAGGCTTACGCCAAACATAGCGCATAGCGTTGAGGCCAAAAAACTCTATTTTGGTCTCAATTGACCACAGAATCTTCTTCCATTTGGTCTCAGAGTCTCCCACATGCCTTCTGGCAAACTCTAGCCGAGATTTGATATGAGTTTTTTTTCAACAATGGCTTTCTTTTTGCCACTCTCCCATAAAAGCCAGTTTTGTGAAGCACCCGGGCTATTGTTGGCGTATGCACAGTGTCTCCCAGCTCAGCCGTGGAAGACTGTAACTCCTTCAGAGTTGCCATAGTCCTCTTGGTGGCCTCCCTGGCTAGTGCCTTTCTCTTCACACACAATACATTTATAATAAGGCAAATACAATAATTAAATACAAAATGTAATTTATGTTATTTTTGTTATGATGGTTTCAACAAGTTATTTTAATACAATGTATCTGTTAAAATCTATGGAAGGATGACATTTATGAAAATATGCATTAAATAAAGTTTATAGTTGATTATGCCTGCAATTCCAATTTAGTATACCCGAGCTTCTGATTCAAAATCTATGCCAGCAAAATCCCTTAATAATAGCCTTTCACTTCCTAAAAGATTCAAGTCCTATTCAACTGTGAAGTAACAAGCTGAGTGAGCACAGTTTGTGTTTGTTATAATTCTGAGAAGCTGTCATACAAATAGAAGTTGACACCCCTGTCCAATGTTTCTTCATGCAAAAAGCCACATACTATACAATATTTTACAATATAGTTCTGGACAGATATGCCTCAACTTCATTTCACAAGATGAATAATAATGCAAACTACATGAACATGTACAATTCTTAATAAACAGGTGTAACAGGGCGAGGTCTGTGCTGGCTATCTGACGCATGCATGATCCTTTAGGAAGAGGTCAGGAGTCCTGTAGGATCCGCCTGTTAACCATGGCAATTACACAGAAAGGCTGGGTGAGGGTGTGTTCTCTCTCTCTCTCTCTCTCTCTCTCTCTCTCTCTCTCTCTCTCTCTCTATCTCTCTCTCTGTAGTCGGGAGGCGGCCCCTGGGGGGGTTGCTCAACCTATGAAAATAATGCTTTACTATCCCATCACTCTTGCCCTTCTAGGAAATACAACCACAGGAGCTGGTTACGAAAAACCATGAGTACACAACCTAAAGACAGATCAACAGTGTCTGGAACAGGAAAAGGGAGGCAAGCCTCACTGCAGAAGGCAGCCGCTACATTTGATTTAATTATGTACCCGAGAGGGGTGTTGCTAGTTTAGCTGGGGAAGGCTGGGTAACGGCGTAAGTAAAAGTGACGGAATAACAAAGCATAGCTGAAGACCTGAGCCGCTTCGAATATCGACGGTTGTGGGAAGCTGCAGGAAGCAGTAACTTTTATTTGTAGTTTGTTTACAGTGCTTTATTTTCCAGTTTTCTTTCAACTTCTGTTTCTCCATCTATGTGTGTGCCAAGAGTGAACTGTAACCGTTCACCATTGTTGGTATTGGGTTTACCTGTGTAACCGTGCCACCCTGTGGCAAGAATAAATCAGTGCACCCAAGCAGAACTCCAACCTTCTGTCTCCTGTGTCACTGAACTTCCCACACCCTCTCGCAACAAGTTTAAAACATTTTGTGTCAAAAGGAATAGTCAAATTATCATGGATGCCTGATTTTATACTAAGGATTATGCAAATGATCAAGCACCACAGTGTATATATATATATATATATATAGATATAATATATATATATATATATATAGATATATATATACATAGTAACTGTGACATTATTGTCACATACCTGTAATAATTGCTGAACTATGGTAAAATAATGTGACACATTAACTTTAAAGACAGGAGCCCCCATATATAATTCAAATTCTGATCCTCTCAATTCTGTTTGCTAAAGTGGCCTTCCAAACTTTCACCAATTTGGATAAGGGTTTATAATAGATTCTGCCAAGTCAATGCCTAGGGGGTGTAAAGTTGTCATTAAGGCAAAGAAGTGGGGATGGGGGGGGTGGGGGGGGCGGGTTGTGTGTTGACTCGGGCACGGGTGAAATTACAGGTGATGGCTGGAATAAGTTTATGTGTACTCTTCAGAGGAGCTATCTGGGTTCATGAAGTGTATAAACAATGTCCAAATGAGATTTCAACATTCAATATTCTTTATTTCCTTGGCACAGGTTTGTTTCTTTTGGTTACAGCATTAGATTACAGAGCTCAAAGACACTTGATCAAAGTACCCCATGTTAATCACCTCTCCCTAGTTCCAAGACACAACCTAACACCCAAAAGTTCAGCAGCCACGTCACAGTGCGTAAGGTCTTCCAGTTAAAGCTACAGTAGCATTAGCTGCGCAGTACACAACAAAGTACCAACTGTCTTTTTTTTTGCTGTATTAATTCTAATAACTAATAATATTAATGTAATAAACTGAACAGTGTAAATACTGTAGCCTGTCCAAAACAATACAAAATGCATTCAAACATTACACAGGCATTATTGCAGAGGACGCATTAATCCTTAATGCACAGAGCAACTATGTCTAGGCAGTTTTTTCACATGAGCCGCGATATTACCCCTCAAGTATTATTTGTGCATGATTATAAAAAATAAAAATAAAAAAATAAAGTATGGTATGTTAAAATGCAAGTGTGACAAATGTAAGGACACACACATACAACCCCCCTTGGTAATCTTACAGTTAAAAAAATCTTGCACTTCATTAGAAATACTGTACTACATTTTTTAGTTAGGCAGCTCAATTTCATTATTCATCACACCAAAATTGCTAGTGGGAAAGCGTATAGCGCAAATGAATAAAAAAAAAAAAAAAAAAAAGATATAGACAGTATTAGCTGATCTGTTATGCAGTTTTTAATATGTTTCTGCCCCTTCTTACAGATAAAGCCAGAAGTCCCATTTTCAATATTATAGGTACACTGTAGCTGACAGAATCACTCGCATTTTGTATCAAGTCTGTGAGTCTGCCTTCCAGGTTTCACATGTATACTTTGACTTCCAGTAGATTATGACTATCAATGTGTATATGGTTAGATGCTCAGAGGGTTTTCTGAACTGACTTTCGACTTAACAGGAACATCCAGATCTAATTCCAGAAATAAACAACCCCCTTTTTATTTTTTGGTCCCCAGAAAACCAGGTTTACATATTTTAGGGTGACTCCATTATAATACAGCACTGTTAACCATTAATGTTTTTATTTCCGAGGAGGCTATATCTGGTAAGATACCATTTTGTAATGAAAGCTGCAATAGTGTAAGTTTTCAGGTCTCACACTGAAGTATGTTTTTCCACAGAGATTACACAAGTTGTGGCAATGTGAGCTTTCTTGCATTTCACTGTCAGGCATGCCATTATTCTGCCCGGGAGATGCACCTCAGTTAGACTTTATTCCCAACCAATGACTTAAAAGCCCTTCTCCTTTCTTCTAAACAGATGCATGACCTTAACTCTTTTCTAAACCAAAGGATGGCACCATTTTAAGTATTTACTAATTTAAATTGGAATGAAAATGCATAACAGTTGAAATAGTAACTGTGATTCAGCTAAACATTAATTGCACTGCACTGTAAATGCACATTACAGCACTTACATGACACTCTTTGGGTAATGTTAACTGTGTTACAATGCAATTATATTTCTCTGTAATTGAAATTACATTGCTAAACCAGTTACAGTACAATTACATTAATCTTAAACAACTGGTGCCTCAGTTAAACCGTCATATTAAGAATGCAGTCCCTTGTGGAATGTAAAGGCTTGCTAATTGAACCTCCCTACAAGGCACAAATCACATTGTTTTTTCCCCTGACCTAATGTATTATAGCAGTTCATCAATCACTGTATGTTTAGTGTTTTTGTTTTTTTTTTTGTTTTAGTTTGCTGTGATGGACCTTGACCGGCACAATATGGTTCCGCTCCTGGCAGGTAAAATGAATTAAGGGACTGAATAAACACTGCACTACAGTCAAGCAGTAAAATTGCAATTTTAAAGCAATAATGTACTTCCAATATTTTCAGTGTATTTTTCATAATGCATTCCCTGTAATTGGAATTACATACAGCACACACAGATATCAGAAGACTGGAAGGCACTATTCATGACATTGCAAGAGCTGTAGGTTTGTGATGCAGCCTCTTGGGAAGCTCAGCTTCCCTTTAATTCATCACTGTTGACATCTTCTGGGCCTGTCCAAAGCTGTAGATTTAATTTCACTTTGCAATAAGATACATATTACCTTCTACTCTATATTAACAAACGTCAATGTAAAGACCAAAGTCCTACTGTAAAGAAACAGAGTATGTTAAAATGGGAAATAGTCAATTGCCTTGGAAAAGCAGCTACCTCCGAAGTGTGAAATATTTACATGTGTAGTATCATATATTGTATTGAAAATTACATGGGACCCTTTTCACAAAGCTTTAACAAATTTAAATGTTTAGGTACATAAATACATTTTTGTTCACAAACGCAATTGTATCATTTGAAACAGACTCATGAATAGAAATATAAAAACACTATGCAACCAATTTTCCACAATGAGCAAATATGTTACCTATACTACTTATCACCCAATATAGCAAGAAATACCTTTACCTGATATCTTGCAAAGTAATAATAACCTCATCTAGTCTAGAAAAGTTCATATCAATACCAAATCTTAGTTATTGGAAACTCTGAGATAGCTATTTTTATATATACTTAACTGGATTGGCCTGCCAAGGAAGTTACTCGCTTTAGCCCAGTAAGCATCCTAGTTAAAAAGAGTACTCATACTATATGTAGTGAGAGCCTTTCTTTACTATCTGCATCATTCTAGAGTTTAGAATCATATATTATGTACAGTGCCGTGAAAAAATATTTGTCCCCTGTCTGATTTTCTGCATTTTCACATATTTTTGACACTGAATGTTATCAGCGCTTCAACCAAAATCTAATATTAGATAAAAGGGACCCTGAGTGAACAAATAATACAAAGTTTTGATACTTATTTCATTTATTTATTAAAGTTATGCAACACTCAATGCCCCCATGTGAAAAAGTAATTGCCCCCTTAGTCTCAATAACTGGTTACACCACCTTTAGCAGCAATAACTGCAACCAAACGCTTCCTGTAATTATTGATCAGTCTCTCACAGCACCGTGGATGAGTTTTGGCCCACTCCTTCATGCAGAACTGCTTAAACTCAGTGACATTTGGGGATTTTCAGGTCCTGCCACAACATCTCATTGGGGTTTAGGTCTGGACTTTAACTAGGCCATTCTAAAACTTTAAATTTCTTGTTCTTCAACCATTCTGATGTAGACCTGCTTGTGTGTTTCAGATCATTGTCTTGCTGCATGACCCAGCTGTGCTTCAACTTCAGCTCACAAATGGATGGCCTCACATTCTCCTGTAGAATTCTTTGAAACAGAGCAGAATTTATGGTTCCTTCAATGATGGCAAGTCATCTAGGTCCTGATGCAGCAAAGCATCCCTAAATCATGACACTGCCACCACCATGCTTGACCGTTGGTATGAGGGTCTTACTGTGGAATGCAGTGTTTGGTTTTCACCATAACAGGGTCCATGTTGGCCAAAAAGTTCCACTTTTGACTCATCTGTCCATAGAATATTGTTCCAGAACTCTTGAGGATCCTCCAGGTGCTTTTTGGTAAACCTGAGACAAGCATTCATGTTCTTCTTAGTGAACAGTGGTTTCCGCCTTGCTACTCTGCCATGAATCCCATTTTTGCCCAGTGTCTCTCTGATGGTGGAGTCATGAACACTGACCTTAGCCAAGGCGAGAGAGGCCTGCAGATTCCTGGATGTTGTTCTAGGGTTCTTTATGACTACCTAGATGATTTTACGCCTTGCTCTTGGAGAGATTTTGGCAGGACGTCCACTCCTGGGAAGATTCACCACTGTCCCAAACTTTCTTCATTTGGACAATATGGCTCTGACTGTGGTTTAGTGGAGTCCCAGAGCCGTAGTATGGCTCTGTAACCCTTTCCAGAGTGATAGGCATCAACAACTCTTTTTCCGGAAATCTTCAGGAATTTATTTTGATCGTGGCATGATGTGCCTCCAGAACCTGTGTGCTGACAACTTCACTCTGATGGTAAGGGCCAAAGTTAGTCAGATTTATATTGGGCAGGGCTGGCCCAAATCAGGCCTGATTGTTAACCAAAGTATCCAAACAGCTGACCCTAATTATCCCTTTAATTGCGTTGCATTAACTAGGGGGTGTCACAAAGACGGCTGCAGTGGATGATGTCAGGCCAGAAACCAGGAACCAGGAAATAAACAACAGAGGTGGAGTTTGGTGAAGCTGAGCAAATGGTCTCGCTCAGCATTTAATAATGAACAGACAGACAGAAAATAAAAGGTTGTAAGACAAACAAAACACAGGACACAGCACTCGTAGCCAAAACAAAAAAGACAAACAAAACGGACTATACAGACAAAACATGGTGAGCTTCTATTTTAACTATTATTATTATTATTATTATTATTATTATTATTATTACAATTACCTCTGTCTCCAATCCCGTTATCCACTCACTGAACACACAACATACAACACAAAATACACATAGGGGCGGGCACTATTGCCACAGGGGAGCAATAACTTTTTCACACCTGAAGATTGCATGTTTGATTACCTTGCACACCAAACAAGTGAAAGAAGCACCACACTTTGGTGTCATTTTTTCTCTCACACTCTCTATATATTACTACAACCCACAAAAAGATCTGACCAAATTCAACGTGAAAAATGTGCAAAAATGCAGAAAATCAGACAGGGGGCAAATAATTTTTCACGGCACTGTATATGGCTCACAAGTGCTTGTGAGGAAGCACTGATAGTGGTGTGTGTGTATTGACTGCACCCACACTATTCCAGCACCCATATCCCCCCCTAACACTTAGAACCCTAATTTGTGAAAGTTAAAAAATATGTACAATTTTCACTTAACTATTTTTAGTGTATCCATATTGTTAAAGGTCTTATTAATGTGTAACCTCCTCAGAAAGTGTGATCTATTTTCTCTTTAATAAATTCCCTTCCTATATCACAAAGTTGAGGACCACATATTTGTTCAGCTTAGTGAGTGTAAGTGGTTAGATCACAGTCTTTCCAAACTGGAAGACACTTTTGTCTGCTGTGGTACACAACTTAATATTCTGCATTAAAATGTCACTTTACTATAATAGTATATAACAGGCTAGAAATAAACAGTCTAGCCAAAACCTATTTTCCTGCACAAAAACCTGCCCCACCGTGTGCTCATCAATAAGAGATGATCATTTTAAGGCTGATTAAATAGGGATTAGTGCTGATGTTCTGCTTATTGGTTTGTGTCATCAAGTGGAACAGATGAGAATTGATCAATAACCAGTTCTCAGCCTCAAACTGCTTAAAACGGCACCTCTGAAATTTACTCCAACTGTCTGAATGTTTGATACCAGCTCACAGGCTGTGAAAAACGTATCTATTACACAAAGATACAGGCTGAGAATGACATCTATCACAGCTGTTTGATTACTGCTGGCGAGGTGACTTGCGTCTCCCTTATAGCCTTCTATCAAGAGTCCAACAGTGAGGGATTGAATTTCTCTTACTTTAGCAAGATGATGGATCACCTGCATAGGATATGTGAGGGTAGGAGAGCCTGAATGGTAAATTAATTAACATCATAACTAGAACATGCTAGAAGTGATATCCAAAAGGTTCAAAAAGTCAGCGGAATATTTTAGAACACGTTGATAAAATCAGTTAAACATATCGAAACATTGGGCAGCTGGCTCTTTGAGCTAATACACACACACACACACACACACACACACACACACACACACACACACACACACACACATATATTAGCTCAAAGAGCCAGCTGCCCAACATTTCGATATGTTCTACATATCTTTCTCAAGGGAGCATGTGTTTGAATCAAAACATTGGAGGTATTTATAGGTTTTTGACGGCATGACAACTACTTGTTATGGTTTATATTCAAATCCATGATTTATTTCTTACATGATGTAATGGTGTTCTATACAATGTGACATAATTTTTACTTATATCTTTAAATCTATATTAATTCTAATTAACATTATTTTATATAAACTTATATTTATATTATCATGCAATGCTGGCTCTGAGGATCAGCCTTGATTTGGCCTCCCCAGCGCATCAGCATGCACAACTTTTGAATTAATTTTGTTTATTTATTTATTTAACTGTTATATATTTATTGGAGTTAATTAGTTCATTCTTTTCTGTTGAGTCCTGCTGGCATAATTGTGTTCAGTCTATTTATCCATTTACTTTCTTTTATTCTTCTATATGTCGCATTGTCTAATTTTAGCTGTTCTAATACTACAAACTTTACATCATTTATATATATATATATATATATATATATATATATATATATATATATATATATATATATATATATATATATATATATATATTATTTGTTTTAATTATTCATACATAAAATGACAGAAAGCCACTTAGAAAATGATTGAGTGAGAACATCCAATCAGCTTCCAGATCTAGTGGGCTTCTATTTTACATAGATGCCCGCTGGAATGTTGAAGTGCTTAACTGTGAATTAAATTTTAAATATATCCATGTATTAAGACATTCTAATCTACAACTAATCTGATAACATAACAAACTACTTAAACATACTTTCTGACGCTGGTCTTGAGACAAGCAAAACCATATGTCTGTGATATGACACCATAATGAAGGCTCAATTCGCAGCTACTGGAGAGCAAATCAACAGGAAAGACACGATTGGTCCACAATTGTCATCAGCTGGATCCAAACAACACAAACCCTCAAAACCAGCCACTCAAAACCAGCCAGTCAAATTGCCAACCCACAAGCCAATCCTCTCTGCCAGCTTTAATGATGCCCTACCTCTACCTTTAAGTCTGACTCTATACTACACAGACTATTAAAAAATCCTACAGTTAATTTATCTGGCAATGTCATCATCATAATAATAATAAAAACTGTTTTCCCTACGTGTATGTTGTTTTTCTATTCTAATTATGTTAGTGACTATTTTTCTAAGCGGAAGGTTACCCGGCAAAAATATCATAAGTTCTTTTTTTTTTTTTTTTTTAATAAATTTTAGTCATCGCCAATTTTTATTTATTTATTTATTTATTTATTTATTTATTTATTTTTATTCTCTACCCAATATAGTCGTGTTCAATTATTTTTAGGCTGAGCTCACCACCACCACACCTGAGCTGACTCGTGAGTAGCGAAGACGAACACACGCTGTACTCCGAAGTGTGTGCCGTCAGTCTTCTTTACACACTGCAGACTAACCATGCAGTCATCTCAGAGCTACAGTGTCGGAGGACATGCAGCCCTGGGCAGCTTACAGGCAAGCCTACATGCATCCGGCCAGACCACAGGGTTCACTGCTGAGCAGTGAGCTGAGGACACCTTGGCCAACCATTTGGCAACTTTACTTTTAAAATTTTTCCCAGAAAAAACAGGGACCACAAACCAGCTAAAAGGTTTAATAAAATGCCCTACCAGATTGACCTTCGCTTGTTTTCAATTCTCTTCTTTTCAATTAAACAGATAACAAGGTCTTTGATAGACCTTCAGCTTATTTATTAGATCTGATAAACTAAACACTCCCAGAAGCCTTAGTTTAGTGTAGAAAACTCAATACAGCAAGATACAGATTTAATCTGCAGAGTATTGTTAGTGTCTAGCTGTTAGTGTAGCATTAACAGTTCTGTAATATTATACAGTAAGTTCCACCATAATCTTGTGGTTCATGAATACATTTTGGATATTATCATCCACTAGGCTCTTATAGCGCTGCAAATTTTAAACACTTTAATAAGAATAAAATATATGGCTTTTGTGTCATTCCTTCCCATCATGAGGGAAACTTGAATGTTTTGGATGCATATTATTTGTGACCTTTTCTCAAATATTTGTAATGTTCTCCACATGTTTATTTTACGCTTCTAGTGATACTGAGAGTTGTACTGTATAGTTTAAAAAAAGGTGCCATATACTGCAGTACCTAACAAGATTGAAATACATTTCCATATCAAGGGAGAAAGCTTGTCAGATTTGATCAGCTAATTTGGACACTGCTGTATTTTAGAATTGAGCACATCATGCATAAGCACTTTAAAAGGACTTCATGGAAGAGATAACCACTCTTCCATTTTAGACAGTCTAGTTGATGCACCATTTTGCTAAAACACAAAATTTGCAGCACAGAAAGTAATTTATCACAAATATCAGTAAGGGTCTGCAATTGGAATCTGGTATTACATTAGGCTGTGTTAAAAGCATTGCTGGTTAAATTAGAAAAATTAAAAAACGAATAATAGCACAGGTCAATGAAACAAAAATGACAAAATAAGCAGAAAAAGCCCCAAATGTTCCAGAAACCAATGTACATACATAACATGCTAATAGGAAGACAACACACATTGCTGTCATAGCTGGGAATACTACATTTCTAATTAGAAAAATATGTAAACATTTAAAATGGAGAAAAAGCTTTGAAATATGTCCTAAGTTAGGGTATAGTTGCAATGAAGAGTATTTTATCCATCTTTTAATGTGGATACCTTTTTATTTATATAGTTTATTCATATATATATATATATATATATTACGTGTTAAATTAAAATAATTTGATTTAGACATAATATTATATTATACATGTACACAAACGATAGGGGTATCCCACTATATATTATATATATATCTATTATATTCTAGATATATATATAGATATATATATATATATATATACGACTATGAGGCGTCCACCAGTCCTCTCTGCTGACGTCCTCCGCAGGTGGTCAGGAGAGACGACTGCAGGAAATATTAATACTTAAATATCGGCATATATTTTGTACTTATTACTCGCAAAAATATCTGAAGGAAGAGAGAGTATAAGACCATTATTTAAAAAAAAAAAAAAAAAGAGAGTATCAGACCGTTATTAAAAATTAAATAATGTTGGGTTTTAGAATTCAAAATTAGGTTAATGTTGCTGCAGGGCCATGAATAAGTTCCTGTATAAACCTTTTATTTTTAAACTTATATTAAGCAGTGGTAAATATATAAAAAAGCGACATTTCAAAATCACATAAGCCTGATTTTAATTTAGTGAAAAGTTGGCTACAATTTTTCATTAAAAACTTGTAACTTACTTGTTCTTTGCTGATATTAATGTTCAGTTTTCATATCAAAGCATGTGTACTTAATAATAATTTAAACTCACATTTGTTTAATAATAAAAATTTAGGTATATTATGTCCCTGAACAGCTGTAAACTATGTAGAAATAAATGCTAATTGATAAAAAGGGCGATTCAGTATTTATCAATTTAGCTTGTGATATACATCAGAGGTGGTCAAATCGCGGCTCTTAGGCAGTTCAAATGTGGCTCCAATTGAAATGCTGGGTGACGCACACTTTGCGGCTCGATTTAACTGACGAAAGAACAATAAACAAAAACGAGAAGAGAAAGAAACAATAAACACAAGTTTTTTCGTCTGTATTCATTTGTGTTACTTATTCTTTCTCTCTCTCTCTCATTCTGTCTCCAGTTTCTTTGTGCCTGCATGTCCACTGCAAGGATATTTTGGTGTTGACTTTCTACACTGCTCGCTGGCACATGTGTATTTCGATCATAGAGTGAAAGCCGGATGTGCAGTTGAAAAGTAAATTTCATTATTTTGAATTAAGTGCTCGTTTGTTTCGTGGCATTGAGCAAACCATCCACAAGTAAAACCAACGTATGAGGCTTTAAACCAGACTGGTTGAAAGAGTTTGCTTTCACTGAAAACAGTGGTAAACCTCTGTGTCTCATCTGCAACAAATCACTTACATGCTGCAGTGTGTACAAGGTCAGCAACCTCAATCGTCATTATGAAACGAATTACAACACATTTTCATCCTCCTGGATCAGACTTAAGGAGAAACAAGCTGCCCTCTTTAAAAGCATGCCTCAGTAGTCAGCCGATGCTACTTCTGGTGTTCAGTAAAGACCCTGATTTAACGACTCAGACGAGTTATATATATATATATATATTATATATATAAAACCCAGCATTCAGATCTTCAAGGGAAGAGCTTGTCAAAAAGAATCCTCACAAAATGTGTCTTTTTATGTGGTGTTTTCAATCAGGTCAGTTATTGTATATTGCTTCAAAATAACTGAAAATATTTTATTTAAAGTGTGTATACATACTGTATAAACAGAAGTAATAGAAAAACACAGTGTGTTCCATTTAAAGTTTAATGCACTGTGTAGATCTGCAGTACAATACAAATGACAGAGAAACAGTGTAGGCTCTGCAGTGATATTGATATATCATCAACTCCATTGGTCTGAGGCAGGCAGGAAGAAAACTCAAACATTGTATACATTCACTAGGGATTGTACAGAAGCACTGGAAGCTGTTAGTGAATGTCTTAAGGTACAAACCATGACTGTCCATGTGGTTGCTCTGAAATATACATACACCTGCGTGGTGCTTCGTCACGGGCCTTTAACCACCCAGAAATGTGTATATTTCATGGGAACTGGTTTATATCCCTTATAAAATGTCTTTTTCAAAGTTAATTGTCGTTTGGGGGATGAAAAATAATCAAATAAATTATAAAAAATATAAACAATACAAAATAAAACAATACACTTTTATTATGAGTACCTCTGCAGTGTTATATACTCCCAAAGGATAAAACATTGAACTTGTATTCAATAATTTGTTTTAAGTTTTACTTGTTAAAAATAAACTTCCATTGTGATTTTCTGTCTTGTAAGCAGAATCTCATAAGAGGGTGGCAGAGTACAAGCTGATGATGTGTTTTATCTGGGCGAAGTTGCTTGAAACTAAGGAAGGGAGTAGCACTGCTGCAATGGAGGCTGGAGTCGGATTAGAGCCTCTAATAGAGGTGAGTACTGTGAGTTTGAGGATAAAATTGAACTTCACTTCACATTATTTCCCTTGATGTCAGCCCGGCTTCTGAAAGTAGGTGCACCGATGTACTTCTCAAGCAGTGTTGTGAGAGACTCCCTGGACTGGGAGTACCGTCAGTAGGGTCTAGTGTTCAGGATTTGATGAGCAGCTCTGAGTGGGTGCAGGTAAAAGGCTGTTACCGGACAACTGGGGTTTCAGTGTTAAAAAAAACTCGAGACGCAATACTGGTCGCCAGTTGAACTTCTTGCACTGGCATAAAATTCCCTCAGAATGCTGTTGGGGTTTTCTGGGCTTATTTCCTTAATGTCCCATATTTTTTTCTTTAATCCACTTTAAATACATTAACTGCCCATGCTGCAGTCTTTTTAGTATTTTTTTATTTATTTTGTTTTCTTCTATTTCATTTAGCTGTGCGTCATTTAATCTTATGTCTACTGTTGACAGTTTCTGTAACACTTACTTTTTTCAGGTGGAAAGTTGGTGCTGTACCGGTTCTCTGAAGTTTCATCTCCAAATATATTGAAGAAAATGAGTGGAATGTCACTCATTTTGTGCTAATAAATAGCAGTTTGTCATGGAATTTTTATCATGTTGTGTGTATTGATTTATACAGTGTGAAGCGGCTCATTAGAATGCAAGCCGTGCATGTACTCTATATATATGCACGGTCATGTGATGCTGGATCAGAGGTTCTTATTTTTCCAAGCCATGTTATGAAAGAAACATTCACTAGGGATTGTAAAGAATCACAATGGACATTTTATGTGCACCTATTGTTTATTACATTATAATTTGTTTAAAGATTAAGTTATTCCCCATATGTTTGTTCACTTTGTTTAACAAATAACTGAATACTAGAAGTCTATATGTTTCTTGTATTTTACTTATATACTGACTGTACTAGCTTCAGGGTTAGAAACTCCTGCTCACACTAGATTAATTAAATCTGATGAGGACTAGTTGATGTCGTGTCTCAGTAGTCCTCTGGGCGAGGACTTAAAACAAATAATGTACACATATACTCTCACGTTCACAGCGTTGTGTTAAAAAAAAATGCAGGAAAAGTCAATTTTCTAAATGGATGTAGCAGTGGTGAATAAGCATTCAATGCTTACAAACCAGTCGCTTGGAACTGAAACCTCACTTCACCTCCCATGCTATGTCAACCTCACTTCATTATATTACATTTACGTTTGAGTTCTCCCTTCGTGGGATGTGAAGTTTATTGGGCATTTGATTTTACTGAGGCACGTTGCATCTTTGAAGTAAGTGTAAAGTAATTTTACAAAAATGTGGAGATTTATACCTGGTTACAACCCCCCACCACAAAAGAAAAAAAAAAGACTGAAGATGTGATTAGCAAAGGGGGCTGGTGTCTTGAAAATTTGAGCTACCCAATATTTTGTGCCTCTTTCACACATTGCATGCGCAAGGCCTTTTTTCTTTTTGTTTGTTTTGGAAGTTAAAAAAAAAATACACTGTTAATCAAACAAGTAAATTAAAATACATACACGGTTAATCAAACAAATAAGTTGTGTGTTTCCTACTTCCTATATATATATATTTTGCATCACCTGTCTTTAAAATCGGTTGTTTTGTGCTGCCCTGTGTTTTGACTGAAGTGTACTAGTTTTAATCCACTTAGACCTCAGTTATGACTGCACACATTCAATAAAATGAAAGCTGGGCTGTTTGGAAACTACAGACGTTAGAGCAGCAATGGCAGGTGGATGGCAGCAGTTGCGGAGTGCTGATATCAAAACTTTCTAATGAGATTTTAATTGCATCACAACTTTTAATTAGTTTTTTTTTTTTTTTTTTATGTTTGCAGAAAACTACGTTAAAAGTGTCTCAATCCATCAAGTTGAAAGCACATTACACACAATGAGAAGGTCAAGGCCGGAGATGGCTTGCCTTCTGATGGAAAATCACGGTGAGCTTTGCTTTTGTATACCACTGCTTTATTTTTTAATTGCTGGCTAATACACGTGTTTATCATATTTAAAAAGGAAATATCAGTAACTCTTGTTAATTTGTTTCAGGTGCAACGTGATGTCTGCTACAGATGGGCATATGTTGTTGCACAGATCACTCTGCTGAAAAACTGGAAAATACTGGAGTTACATATATGTACACACTGCAGAGGCAGAAATATGCGGGATATTCTTGTTAAAGCTGATTCTTTTAAAGATACAGCTAAAAATTTAAACTGGGGTACAGTCAAAAATGATTTATTTCCATGTTAGAAATGTGCAGTGTGTGACAATGCTATTAAAACTAAAACCTTTATAAGTCATGTAACTAAAAAAGAATGCAAGATTTCACAATTTATTACCGCACATCAGATTTTGTAGTTTGTTCAGTTTTGTGTCCTTGCAACGTACAATATGTTGGTACAACTAAAAGACAATTACGGGTGCCAGCATAAAAGTGCCACCCGTAGGGAAGATGTACACTTGCCACTGGCAAGACATTTTGCAGAGGTAAATCATTCCATATCGGACTTAAACTTTTCTGGTATACAAAGATTATTTCAGTCTTGTAGAGGGAGTGACTTGAATAAAAAACTACTTCAATGTGAAGCAAAATGGATCTTCTATCTCAAGACAGTACAGCCAGAAGGCATTAATGAAGAACTTGGCTTATCATGTTACCTGTAACTATATAACTAATATTTTTCTTATTTTTTATTGCTTTTGCGTTCTTTATATCATTCATGTTTATTTGATAATTAATTAATTACATTATACTTAAGGCTTGTTATCATTTGGCGTCATAGCCACTAATGTTTATGTCTACATAGTGTTTACATATTTTTTGTATATTAATATCTGTGTTATTTATTTTTCTTATTTTGGATTTAGTAGAGCTATATGATTTGAAATAGTCTAATCAATAGATCTTAAAATTCAATAATTAACAATATGATGTATTTAACTAATGATTTCTGCCATTGTTATCTTTTCTGTTTTTTGTAATTTGTCCTAGAATTAAACTCTTTAATAGTATTCCCTCTAATGTCCATCAGTACATTAATATATTAACTGGTCTGTGTACATCTTATTTTACCTGAACACCTGACCTCTGATATGTATCTTTAATTGAATTAAGATCTTAAATATTCAGGTGTTCTTCATTCACTAGCACTGAGGATGGTCATGCGACCGAAACGTTTGCACTGAGTACTTTTTGCACTACATCAACGTTCTCCTATAAATAAAAGTTTTTCGCATAATTTTTTTTTTTTTTTTTTTTTTTTTTATCGCCACTCTTCAGTGTGTGGATCATTTTGGACTTTAAAAAAAATGTACAATAAATAAATAAATAGAAAATGTTTTGACATGTTTTGTGTGTCAATGCCTTTACATAGTCCAAATGCATGAACATACAAACTGCTCACAAAAAGTTATACATACAAAATGTTCTCAGTCTCAAAATCTTGTGGTATTTTTAAAGTGATTTAAGTGTAATTAGATGACTCCAGGTGGCTTCACTTAGCAAAATCACCGTGCAGAACGCAGAGCAGCTCAGCTGCCTATACTGATAGCGCACCACCAGGCATTTAAGGGCTGCAGAAGCAGACTGTAGTGGAGAGGTGGACAGAGAGAGGGGTCCTAGAGAGTATTTGAAACTGAGTTATTGTGAATGGTGTAGGATCTGTTTTTGGATGACTTGCTTGCTAGGTGAAACTGTGTAATGTGTATGAGAACCCAACTTGGATATAGAACTGCAATGGAATGTCTACGAATTTGGATTCCAGACTGCTTGTGTAAATATCTTAATTAAAAGGTTTGGATTTGGAATTCCCTGTGTGTTGTGTTTGTGATTTGACCTAACAGGGTGGTTAAACAAGGCAGACTAATCAGGTTTTCAGAAAAGACAACTTTAGGAGGCATTTCTTGTTCAAAGTCGGTAACAAGTCTTTCTATGATAGTTTGGGTGTACTGAATCCAAGTATGGTTGTTGTAAAGCTATAAATTGATTATTAATGTCTCTACGAAGCAGACAAAATAACACGTTTTTTCCCTATTTTTTTGTTTTAATATATCTGTTTTGTACAAGCTACAGTAAGTAAATAGGATGTGTTAACATGTCAAAATGTTGTTCACAACTTTATTGTTACATTTATACATTTAATTGGTCTTTCAAGGGGTAACAGATATATTTTATTGTGGTGTATAACCATAAAAGGCACTACATACAGTATCTTGCATACCAAAAGCCCTTCAATCCAAAATTGCATAACTATCAAAACTTATAGCAAAATCTTACATGACACATCTTCAAACAACTATTTGACAACACCTCTGAAACTTAATATTAATTGTAACGTACATTGGAACAGCCTTGTTCAAGTTCTCTACATTTACAAGCAGACGTACAGACAAGCACTGCATCTGTAACTCCTGCATCCAGTTTTGCAGTGACAGAATATTGCCTGACTGCAATCTTCTGGTACGGTGGCAGTGACATTAGCTAAGTTAATAAAATTCCATCTTAATTTTTCCATCATGGCAGTTGGGGAAGGAAGCACTGGATTTAAGCAGTGAAATTGTCTCCAAACTAAGGCCTGATAATGATATCTCTGTATGTGTAACATCAGAGCATCATTTGTTGGGGGTAGAGGTTGTGGTGACCTCAAGCATGTAAACAAAATGGCACATGCTATGTATGTGCTGTGGATCTCTGACAGGCCATACAATTTACAAATACACTCCTCTGCACTTTTCACCTTTTCATAGGTAAGGTCATTCTCACCAAGGTGCGTCAGAAGTTGATGGTTCTTCTTAAACACCTCCAATGCTGTCTTCTTGATGTGACCAGCAATGTAATATGTCATGTCACAACCAGTCAGTGCATGAAATGGAAGCAGAGTTTCTAGAACCACAGGTGTGAATTGTAATTGTTCACAAATATCATGAATAGGAAAGTACTTAGTTTTCTTTGATGTGCCAGCTTTCATCCAAAGCTGTGTACATGTCATTTTGTTAAAATATGCCAGCAAAAGAATAAGCACATCAGTATCCCAGGCTGCAAAAACAACACTCTCTGTATCACTGTGGACACAGTGTAAAATAATTATTGTGTCTGCTTCTTCCTGATGAGCACTTAGCTGATTAGTGTCGACCATTTCTGCTGAGGACCATACTTCAGCTTCATCTTCAAAGCCACCAAAAGATTTAGCATTTTGTCATCTGGTGCTTGTGCGATGAGCTCCACAGATAAAAACTTTGCAAGAAACTCTTTATTTTCAGGCAGTGCAATAAAATCCTTCCAATTACATTCCTACCTTCCACCACTCTACTGATGGGTCTTGTACCTCTGGTATGCTTTTGCCTTGTTCCACACTTAGTAAATTCTTTGTAATACCTATCAAAGACAACATCAGTTCTGTGGAAGTCTGTGCCCGTCCTAAGACTGGTTTGTATGAATATATCGGCCCGGTCTACAAATGTCTTCGCTCCAGGTGGCTTTCCAATGGCTTGTATCAAAGCCTGTGCATCCATCACAAGACAGCTAATGCCTGCAGGGTTCACTGATGGTGGACAGTGAACATCAGCAGTCAATGCATCTGCCAGTACCTCTTTCATCCCTGTCCATAGACTGCCATTAGTCTTTGCCAAAGGCATGAGCATTAACTCATGCTTCATGATGTGCTGCAAATTAACAGTCCTGCCAGCTTCATATACTGTAATAAATCACTGGAGAATGTTTATGTCTGCCTTGATGATTGTGGACTTTCCTTTGACTTCAATCCCAACTTCATAAAGGTTGGAGAAAGTTAGAGCTTTTATTTGGTAGTGGATCATGAAAGTGTATGTGGCCAGGATCCCCCTTTTTTGTCACAAGCCTTTGCTCAACAAAGCTTTCCAGCTGCTTTTGGCCTAAGGTTTTTGCATTCAGCAAAGCATCTTGGAATGCTTCAGTAGCCAGACCTTTAGTCGCAATGCTTTGCAATGAAAGACGAGGCTCCTCCCCAGAGAAAACTTTAAACCTTTGAAAGGTCCTTACGAGTGAATTCTCATCATGATTATCATGTTGTCTCCTTGCCTTGCCTGATTGAGTGTGGACAAGTTGATCTTCCAAGCCAACATGAAACATTGTCCAGGTGTCTGCAGCAACATGGGCTTAGGTTAGGTTGTAAGACAAAGCCCATCTGCTAAGAGCTGAGTAAGTCCTTGTGAAGACTACAATTCCACCTCCTTACTTTCCAATGCCATTAAGCCATTCTTGACTCTGATCTGGTTCAAACTGGTTAAACTTTTCAGCAGATCTCTTTACAACAAAGTTTCCTTGCTGAAACTCTTCAAGCACTGCAGCTGGTAGTTGATGCATTTCAGCTATGTATATTGCACCCCAGCTTGCATAGTTAGTGTGATCATATCTCATGAAGAATGGCAACATGCATTTGAAGGTAACAAGGTGCAGCTCCCAATTTCTATCTTGCTGGGATTGTATGAAAATGAGCAGTAAGGCCACCATTTACATATACTGCCACCAAAATTCAGCTTTGCATGTTACAAATGCAGAGATCTGTGTTTGAAATCTCTGTGAAATAAAGAGCCACAATATCATTATAAGAATTTGACTGATCAACTTGGACAACATCATCATTGAGTTCTTGGTCATGTTTAGCTCTATGCTCCATGAGATGTGAAGGAAGGATGTGCCACTATGCTTGGAAAGACAACTTGTGAACTTGCATATGACTTGCCATGCATAACTTGTTCCGTTGAGTTTGGTCATAATACCCCACTCTCAATCCAGGCATCTGCCAGACCTGAAGCCTGTGTGTGCTGACCAATTACTTTTTGAAAGTGAATTGAGATATGGAGGCCTCCTAGTCGTGGAATAAGCCATTGTTTGTACTCTATAGTGGCCCATTTAAGTTCCATCAGCTTATATACAATAGAGAACTGATGGCACAGCTCTCTTTACAACAGTATTGAGGGTGTATAGCTCATGAGTAGGGTCTTGAATGATTGGCATGTATCATATCATTGTAATTTCTGGTTCTGTGGTCTTCTGTATTTGTTTGAAATGTGTCCACTCACTTCTTGGGTTGTCATTTTTATGACTAATGCTAAAGGCCATATCAACAGCTTTTGCGTGCATTAAAGTATTGCAGTTTCCCTCATATTTGGTGTACCATTCTTTGCAAACAGGATCAATAAATACTGGTTTTGTTTTAATGTCTCTTACATTGGCTGGTATGATGGTGTCTATTGCATCAGGAACATAAGTGTTCTGTTTTTTGATGGCCGTAGATCATTCAAGGTAAGATTAAGTGCTGGCCCACACCGCCAAGCAGCAACTTGGGTTGCATGGAATGTGTTTTTGCCATCCAGAGAAGCATCATTGATGTCAAGGGACCAAGTTTGGGGGAATAACAGAACCACTGTCAGTATCCATACTTTGAAGGGTTTCTCTGCTAAAGCTGCGTCCATCATGAGAATTCTCATTAATAAAGCATAGGCCAACTTTATGGGACAGTTGAACACGTTGTTTGGATCTTGTTGCTTGATGGTGTGTGCACCCAAGTCCAATATGCTTTGGGGTCCATTTATTTCCACCATTTCCACCATATAGAAGATCTTGGACTACACCTAGCACCTTTATCTTTAGTGATTCTTGCTTTTCAGGGTTTTCATCATCATCATCATCATCATCATCATCATCATCATCATCATCATCATCATAATCATCATCCTCAACAACTGATTGGCCTTGATACAGTAAGTGAAGGAGCATGTACAGGCAGTCAGAAATGCAAGCAGCTGCATGATCTGCACTCACATTGAAACCTCTGTGACCAGGGTGTGCTAAAATATCTCTCTGAACTTTTAGTGTAACATGTACCAGTGAAAGAAAGATGTCCTCCTGAGGACGGGGATCAACAACTGTGAGCTAGGTACATAGTTATACTTGGATGATTATACTGCGAGTGTTTGTCTTTCCCCAGGAGACCGATCAGACAAGGATGAACTGAAATAATTCCCCAACTTGAGTTTGTAGCATTTTTTAAATGATGTTCGACGACTGATGTAGGAGGAAGAGATTTCAATGCCAGCTTCCTCTGCCAGATTACAGTAACGATTCCAAACTTCAGACAGCTCCAAAACATTGTCCTCATTTTCAAGCTGATTTTGTAACTACAGCATTGCTGTGTCGCAAATTTTATGTCCTTGTCTCTCATCACAGACCTTATAAATTTGATGCAACATGTGAGATGATATTTGCCTTCAGAAGCAATAAGACCATTACCTCCAGCTAATGGATAGTCATTTTGTGATCAAGTTCAGCAGCCCTCATTGTTTGTTCACTCATTTGAATGTAGTTACAGAGATGACTCTCTGTTTAGGATGAACCTGGCAAAACATACAGTAGCCCCAGTCT
The DNA here is from genome assembly GCF_017654505.1 of Polyodon spathula. Lineage (NCBI taxonomy): Eukaryota > Metazoa > Chordata > Actinopteri > Acipenseriformes > Polyodontidae > Polyodon > Polyodon spathula. The sequence continues at coordinate 36,221,295 of NC_054548.1, forward strand.
ATGGATTTAATAGAACTGGAATAACTTGTTTTGCAAGCGATGATATTCTTTCTCGGACCATGGCCAGATCTGACAAAGCCTGTGGATTTTGCTTTTGTCAGTGTATTGTGCATAGCAATTTATGTGCCACACAACTGAAACAGTATGCTCTGAACCAAAGATGGACTGCTAATTGCCTCTCTGTATTTCACATCCTGCAATTTATTTCTCATAGCTGTTGCCTCATTCATCGTCTTTAGTCCTTGTTCACCTGCTTCACGTTGTTTACTTGATTCTTGGCAAATAATGCAGAGAATGTGAGAAACTGGCATAAGCCTTTTGATGCTAATTACAAGCTCCATGTTTTATCTACAACTGCAAGCAATGTAAATGTTAGATACCACCAGCTCACCTAACCTCTGTTACTAAATCTATTGGAGAAAAATACATTACACTCCTATGTGAATTCTTCACTACAAGTGCAAAATACACTACATAACTTACTACTGTTACAGTTATGGAGGATAAACAATGAATAAATACATATATTAATAAAATATAACTTAAAAAATAAATAATTACTGAAATAAATAAAAATTACAAATATTGAAATTTATCATTAAATAAGTATTGAAATAAATTACTGTTGAAATAAATTAATAAATACATATCGTTTTATTTTTTATTTCCATGTGTAGTCATTTTTTATTTTTAGATTTTATTGTTTATTTCTATTTAAATATTCATTTTTTATTTTTAAAATTTATGTAGTCATTTATTTCACCATTTATTTATTCATCCATGTATTTTGATAATTGTTTATTTTTATATTTATTTATTCACGTATTTCTATATTTACTTATTTATTGTTTTGGCAGAAAATGTCTTCTGTATATGGTTACTACCAATTGCAATTTCATAATGTACTACAGCATAAAATGTAAGCCGTAGATTCAAATCTCAAGAAGACAAATGACCATACTAATGTATCCAGGTCTCCACAGGTCCAAATTCTGTTACCAAATTGCTACTGTAATACATAATATTATGTGTCATGTCATGCTTAGTAGATTCAGAGTCCATCAGTTCAGATTCTGTTGCTGAAGTGATTTAAAAAAATAAAAGATTTAGCCACCTAGTTGACAATTTTATCTCAAGGGCTACAGTGAAACCTCCTAAATTGGGACTTTTGTGAAGGCCGTGTGTGTACGTCAGTACATTAATTATTGTAGATAGTGATTCATAGTTATTTAATCACTCCACAAGCCGGCATTTTTGTAAATAACACATTTTATTTGTGACATCGGTGTCAATTTAAGGTGGAGCATCGTGGTCGGCATGGTAACACAGCTGAGGGATTGACCGATCTTTAGGAGCGTTTACTAACCCCCGTTTTAAACTGATGCGCCAGCGGTGTGCCGAACTGAATTGAAATTAAGTACACGTTAGAGCCACACTTCATAAAATATTTTGAAACAATTGATTTCATAATAAAATTCCATGATAAAAAGGGGAGTGTTTCTCTTGGAGAGGCTGTAGCAGGTCAGCTTGTCCTAGGAATTATGGGGCGTGTAATACAAACAAACCAAACAGCAAGTGTACTGGAGCATGTGAGCTGAGCTTGGTGCCTTGAACCTAAAGTTTCGCTGGATCACATATGTCTGTCATGTGTGGTGTGTGGCAATTGAAAATCTGAAACAAAAAGAAAAAAGAAATGAAGCAGTTTGGAAAATAGTGGAGCTGGATGCTGTGAGCAGATACAACTAACAGCGTGTGAGTTAGTTTGAACTGTGTTTTAAGATTAATAAAATGATGTAGTCTACTACATTGTGGCAGCAGTGCAAGAGTCTGTGTGACGAAGATTTCCAACCCCCTTTTGTGTGTGTGTTTTACATGTTTATATGGTTGAGAAAACATGTCAGTTTAATCGCAGATTCAAATACAGCAGCTGTGGCCTGGAACCTGAAGACTGCAAAGATGTGTGCGTGTGAGGTGCACATACATGCAAATAACTGTTCTATAAAATTGCAAGTGTGAATGCAAGACCAGACAAGTAACATTTTAAAACATGTTGTTGTGTTTACCTGTTTTGTTTTTGTTTTAAGGTCTGGAAATAAAATAAATATATCTTTTCACTCTGTCAAGTTTTAAGAGTGTGGTAAAAACAGTCTTGGAGTGACCTATATGACAAAAATGCTTGGCTGTAGAAGGGATAAAAGCATATGTGGAAAGTCAGTCTGGTTCCTAAGTGTTAAACAGCAGCAGCAGCAGCTAAATGCCACCTTGACTAAGACATTTGACTTGAAAACTAAGGTAACATCAGACTTTCTCCTGAGGTTATTATTTTTACTTGGTGGTTCTCTAAAGGATTGAGAGTGGGTGGAACTGAAAGATTTCATCCCTGAAGCCAAGCAGCATGTTTTCTCAGTGTCTGATTTATTTGCATTTAGTTTACGTACAGTCAACAACACCACAAATTCCTTACTTTCTCATTACTTTTCAGTCTCATAAATGGAAAGCAGCCGATGCTTTGTTACATGCGTTACCTTGTTGCACAATATATAATCAATGAGGTTTTTACTGTTGTTCTGTGCCAAATTGTGCTGGTTGTTAACGTAGCATTTATAAATTACAGACAACATTTTAAATCAATTACTCAATGCTTTACTCTGCAAATTAGCTCTAGCTCATTTTCACATGCCCTTGATGCTAAAGCAGTTCTAAATCTACCTATTAAATCAGCTAAACCCAGAGATCCAATATTTATTTTGCTACTCTTGTGCAATAAAATAAAGGTTTCATCTGCATAAAGCCATTGATCTCTTAATTATTGCCATGCCTATTCATTTCTTGCAATATTCTGTTTAAACACAGTGCCTTAAAAGAACATGTTTATTTAGAAACCATCTAGAAACCCACAAAGACAATCAGACTGTTTTTGGCTGGGTGGACATCATGCAAAAAAAAAAAAAGTATTTCTTTTTACAGGCAACTTGACCCCTATTTGCAAATACCCTTTTATACACAATTCTACAATGTCCATTTTACTGTTTTAATGTAAGGGGGGTGCATTTCTATTGACTCACTGCTCACTTATATAAGCTAGCAAATTCATATTATTGGTTATCAGCTGACAAAGGTCTGAGCTGACAGTTGTTTATTGGAAGAGTTTCCATTGTGTTTGCTGGAAACACAAGGTGCTGAGTGCTGAAGAGAGTTCAAAGAGCTTAAACATAACTCCCTAACTACCGGACAACTGAGGGCTTTATTATGCAGTGCTAGCAATCTCTCCTGTTTCATAAGCACTAGAAAACACTGTTCAAATGACTTCCATAGTATATAAAACGATTTAAGATGCAGCCCATTTACTATTATTTATTTATCTATTTATTTATTTATTAGCAGGTGCCCTTACCCAGGGTGACTTACAGTTGTATACAAAAAATACATATCAAGAATTACAGTACAATTAGGAGCAAGATGCTAAATACAATGACTTCAGTCCTAATCAGAGCAAATACAAAACACAATACAATTTGATATTGGGGCAGTTCAAGACATTCAGTGTGTCTTGAGGAGGCGTCGGAAGGTGGTCAGGGACTGGGCAGTCCTGACATTCGTAGGAAGGTCAGGACTGCCCAGTCCCTGACCACCTTCCGACGCCTCCTCAAGACACACTGAATGTCTTGAAGGTGGTCAGTGACTGGGCAGTCCTGACATTCGTAGGAAGGAATCAACTCCCCAGTAAAGTTGTTGAAGCTGACACCCTGGGATCCTTCAAGAAGCTGCTTGATGAGATTTTGGGATCAATAAGCTACTAACAACCAAACGAGCAAGATGGGCCGAATGGCCTCCTCTCGTTTGTAAACTTTCTTATGTTCTTATGTTCTTATGTTCTTAAGGTCATTCCACCATTGTGGGGCGAGGATGGAGAAGGAGCAGGCCCTGGAGGCAGGGGAGCGTAGAAGATGTACAGACAGTCTTCTAGTGCAGGCGGAGCAGATTGGTCGGGTGGGGGTGTAGAGAAAGATGAGGGTCTGGAGGTAGCGGGTGCAGTTTGGTCAAGACATCGGTAAGCATGTACAACAGTCTTGAACTGGATGCGAGCCAATGGAGTGAGCGGAGCAGTGGAGTATCGTGGGAGAAATGAGGCAGAGAGAACACCAAGTGGGCAGCAGAGTTCTGGATGAGCTTGAGCAGATAGGGGGTGGACCCAGGGAGGCCGGCCAGGAGGACGTTACAGTTGTCTAGGTGGGAGAGTACCAGGGCCTGGATGAGGAATTACATGGAGTAGTTGATGAGGAAGGGTCGGATTCTTCATATATTGCTCAGGAAGAAACAGTAGGTACATGCTAGAGTGGAGATGTGCTAGGAGTAGGAGAGGCACGGGTCCAGGGTTACTCTGAAGTTTTTGGCTGAGGAGGAGGGAGAGAGTGTGGTAGATTCCAGAGGAATGGAGATAGAGAGATCAGTGTAGGGGGAAAATGAGGAGGGAAAGAAAAGGAGGTCAGCTTTAGAGAGGTTGAGTTTGAGGTGATGCGAGTGCATCCAGGAGGAAATAGCAGACAGGCAGGTATAGATACGTGAGGGGATGGTGGGGTCAGAGGGGGGAAAGGAGAGGAAGATAAGACCCAAGACTGATCCTTGGGGGACTCTTGCTGAGAGAGGGTGAGTTGTGGAGGTTGGGCCGTGCCAGATTACCTGGTAGGTGCAGTTTATTATATATGGTTTTGTTATTTTTCAGTTTTCTATGATGAACTTTTGGTAAATAAGATTATCACATAAAAAGAGAGCTGCAGCAGCTATTCTTCAAAATGCACCTCATCCAACGAATGTCCAAGTGATGTTATAATTGTTAAAATTCTAAGATCTAAATAATTAATTTATTTAATTGAGTTGTTACACTTCCCTTGTTTTATTTCTCACACCCCTTTTATACGTTTTTATAATAATAATAATAATAATAATAATAATAATAATAATAATAATAATATGATACATATGCAGTATAATTCATTGTAATCATATAAAGGTGTAAAATTATAGCTTAATAAGCTTTGTGTACTTCAAGAGCAGTTTGGTTGTGGGAGAAAGCGTTTGCCTTGGGCAACAATTAGATGGGGTTGACATCGAAGAGAGAACAAGTAAATAAGTCATCATATCTCCTGAGGACATGGCTGGGATGGCTGATTATGGAAGAGCACTGAATGATAAAGTCAAGGAAACCCTGCAGCCCTGTTCAGTCCACACTTCTTTGCCAAAAGAAAGTGCCGAAAATCAAGCCTAGTAACATGGGACAGACTCAGAGAATAACTGGAAAGACAAGTCATATTAGCTAAACACAGTGTCTTTTAAGACTTCTCTTGTGAGAAATAACAATACGCAAATGTGTACTCAGACTAGTAACTACCAATCTGTTTGCCACCTTAAAGTCAATTTCTACCACATCGTCTGTTGTTTCAAAAGCTTTATTAGCTTTGTCCCTGAACACACATCATTCAAAATTCAATCAGTTTCACTCCTTAATGGAACCTATTATATGTTCTAGGTAACAATTATAGATTCATTTATATAATAGGAAAGTACGTAGAAACAGATCAATATAGTGCAAACCGTGAAGCTTTCAAGCTTTACAAAGACTGTGTATAAGCAATGAAGTGTAGCCATTAATTACATCAATACAGTATTTTCGTCATGTGATGAAGTCGAGTACACAGATGAGAACACTGTAATGAAGAAAAATGTAATAAACAGTCACCCAGGAATAATTTTTAGTTAAGTTAATGACTAACATAGAGGTTCTTTACCAGTAGTTAATGACCCTTGCAATAATTGCTGTAGCAGGATAATTATTGCCTCTCACCATTCACCATAATTAGCCTACTAGATATAGTCATTTGTTGATTGGCACTTCATTTAGTAAACCAAAACAGTTTGTATGTATGTATTGCACACAAATTGTCACCTGTCAACACAGATTTGGTTTAAATAATCACTTTTGATGATAAATAAGTCCAGGAATTCATATATTCATATTTGGATACTCAGGTGACCAGAAACCTTTCAAAACCCTGAACAGGTATAGTTGGTTTTCTTTAATAACCTCCAAGGTATTATTTTGCAGGAATCAGACATCATTCACTCATTTTACACTATGGAGACTTCAAAACAAATTACAATTATGGACCTGGACTATCTTATGCCTTCTACTTCTAAGAAAGCAGTATATGTTCTAATTAAAAGGTGTATTTCATCAAGCTTCTTCAGGTTTATGCAATCTACTCAAGCTCAAGCTTATTCAGTCAACATAGCCTAATTATCTGTGAATTAACTCATGGAAATATGAAGTGCAGCTTTGGGTGTTCTGACAGTATGAGCACAGACAGGCCTGTGGAATCTGAACATGCTGATATCAAAGTCACTGTGCTCCACTATCTAATCACATTCTGACAACAATGTTAGTCTAGGTCATGGGTACAGTTAAATTAACTCTGCTTACAGTTAGTATGCTCTATTTATTCTAACAGAACTAAGACAACTTATAAATAGTGATAGAGTCTGAGGAGGGGGGGGGGGGTGTTCCTGCTGGGGAGATACCTTGAAAAAGGGGGATAGGGGATTTGATACTTGACGGGTGAGTGGACCGACCACGCTGAATTGATCCATCTTGAGGTATGCAGCCAAGTGATGCAGTAAGCATAGAAGGTGGCCGAGAGGCAGCTGATCTCCATGGGTAAATCATTGGAGGGGGAGAAGCGGCTTTTCTGAAGAGTGGAAATTAGCAAATGGAGAATATATGTTGATATAGACAGACAGGAAGGTGAGGCAGGGGGAAAGCTCTTACAAATCCCACAGAGGGTGGGCGGAATGCTGATATGGAAAGACTGGAGGGAGTTGGAGAGAATCCCGAGCACGGACCATGAGAGCCAGGTTTTGATTGAAGGGCTATGATTATTCGAATCTGGGCGCAGAGGATTGAAGACACTGAGCAGGCTGTAGAATAGAAGCTCTTGAACAAGGTGGAAGGCTGCAGACATGCAGACTGAAGGAGGTTACTGAGAGTAGGATTCAGTCAAATAGCATCTGCAGAAGCTGAGGATTCTGGATGGGGGTTGTGGAAGCAAATGGGACCAAATGACTGAACCTGGATACCGAAAGTAGAGGCAGAAGGAGAGCTGGAACTGAGGGCTGAGGTGGCAGCTGGACTGAAAGAACATGAATCGGCTACTGGGGAAGCAAGGCAACTTTGCATCCCATATTCTAGAAATGAGGGCAGAGATGAGATGCACCTTTTCTATGTGTTAGTTAATACAGGATCGATCAGCGGTTTGCTACTATCACGTCTGCTTCAAATGGAAAAGAGATTTGGGTTTTGCAACGCCAGTTATTCTCTTAATAGTGGAAATCCTTAGCTCATAATCAAGACAGATTTCCAGTCTCATACCACGTCTCAAACCAAGTATTGATGCTGTAACATTTGGGAGGATGAGCAGAGATATGAATAGGATTGCTGAGGAAGTGCCCCGTATTTTGATTAGATGGGGATTAGCGTTAGCCTTGATTGTGGGAATGCTGCCACGATCTGCATATTGGAGGAAGGCTGGAGCATTGTAGGCTCTGGAGAAGCGCAGCTGCAGATTTAAACAGTAAACTAGAGCGATTTTTGCAGCCGCAGTAGTGAGCTGATCTGAAGAGGGAGTGGAGAGGGTGGAGTGGTAGCGGTGAGCTGAGCCTAAAAATAACTGGAAACGACTAAATTGGGGAGAAAATAAAAATAATAATTGGCGACAACTAAATTTATAATAAATAAATAAATAAATAATATGGAAGAAATAAATTGTTAAGGCATGTGCCAGGCAAACATTTTATGTGTACTTCAATAAATTATAACAACTGTTGCATTTTCTACCCACTGCTACCCTTTAAAAGCAGGAAGATCCATTTCAACTTCAGATTTGAATTTCAGATCATTAGTTAAGTGACTGCTCGGGTGATAACATGGTTTGTTGTTGTTGGTTTGGGATCATGACTTATAATGATGCCAGGTGGTGGGAGATGAAGAGTTTTGACTGAAGTCCAGACTGACAGAGCTGTTCAAATGCTGGATTCTGGGGATACACAAAGACTTGTAGCGGTCCAGTTCCAGGTGACCCTTTCTGTTGTTTCCAGGTTGTGAACATATGATCAAAACACAGGTTTGTAAACAAAACATAAGGGCTGTGTTCAAAGGTCAGTTCGCTAGCCAAGGATTCAAAGGTAGTTTAAAACTTCAAAGTCCGTCAGCAGCATTCAGGCACTGTCAGATGTTTTTTTTTTCTTTTTTTTTCTGTTAACAGAAACTGTTTGACAATGTGTCAGTGCTATAAAGCACTCATTAAATGTCACGCACATGCATTATTCGATCTTTTGATTTTGTATAATGCCTTTATCTCAAACAAAAATCTCTTCATCAATGCCGCCACCGCCGTGCATTGGAACATGATACTGGGGGGTAACTATAGCGGCAGTATTGTTTCAATAAAGTATGTGCTGAATACCTAGTGTACAAGATACATGTTATGGTAGAATACATATGAAACATAAAATATATGCAAACAATAATAATTTTAATTTCGAAAACTGAGCACTGACTAGGCTAAAGCACTGCACCTTTTATAAAAAGGAAAACAGTTCAAAGGTAACAGTACAGATGGACGCACCTCTATAGTGTCCAAGAAACGGGTTTCAGAAAGACAGAAGAAAGAAAAAAAGACAAAACGCAGAAACTAATTCCCTGATTTCCATGAATTATCTTGGCGATTACAAGAGATTACAGAGGTCATGGAATGGTCAGCAAGAAGTCTGGACCATAGTCCCATTAGAACAGTTTTGGGATCTTCTCGATGTCAGCACTGTAACCCCCAGCTTGATGAGCAATTGAGAGCTGAGCCCCCATCAGTGAGCGACTCAGATTTGAAAGCCAGCCATATCTATGGGCTTTGGAGTTCGGATCACAGCCTGGCTGGCTGCGAGACGGAAGATCTCAACTTGTATTTGATTTGACATGAAGAAAATTTTCATTTCATTCAACATGACAATTCAGAATGTTTTCAAATATCTAGAAGTTTCTGTTTCTCCTGTGTGGAGGATGATTTTTTGCTGAAAAATATGCTACAGTATTTTGATTTCTATACTTTACCCGCTGATTTATTAACAATGATTCACTAAACAGTATTGGCTTGACTGGAGCAAATGACAGTGGTCAACTAACTGGTTGTAACTTGTCAATAATTACATTTGAGTTGTAATTTTATGGTCTACTAACAGCATGCAATGACATTTACTCATGGTTCATAATATTATCCAAGTGGGATAATAAAAATTTACATATTTTCTATATAACAGGTGCTACTCAAAGTGCACTTAGTAGCATATAGCATTGTCTTTCAGATTCCAGATTCTATAAAATACAAGTAAATAACTGATAAATCTTCTGCAGAAAAAATGATGGACCAGTGATTGTATTGATTATAAGAAGGATTTTAAAATCTTTTTTGAACTCTAAATAAATGATGGTAAAACCTGTATAATGTATAATTCTGGTCTGTACTGTATTTAATCTGTCATTAAAAAAGCAAAACAAAACAAAAAATAAAAATAATAGGTGCAGATGACCCTGTCTACTGTCTGCTGTGGAGCAGTCTCGCATTAGTGGTTCTGTTACAGAAATTGCAGGGGAGGGGAGCAATGGCTAAGTTTATTCCATATATGGCTTGGCCTGTAGTGCAATGTTACTTATATTAAGTAACATTGAGTAATATTAAGTAAATCAATGAAAAGCCAGTTGGGAATATGTTTTATATGATATTTTCATTATTCTGTCAGAGAATAACTTTCTATAAATTCTCTGTATTTTAGCCTGCTATATGGAAGGTCTGTGCTCAATCCTCATGGGATGTTTTCAGATCCATTGTTCTTTGATCAATGTCAATGTCAGTGCTTATAAATACTGCATGCAAACCATTGTTTTCTAATATACAAGACAGTATTTCCTGACCACTCTTGTAATGCAACAGTTCATGTCACAAATTCACATATTAATTCAAGAGCACTGGCAGCCTTTTTCACAAGTTACAAGTCACAACTGAGGTAGCCAAATGGCCTTCATACCGATGTAAAGGATAGCTTGTATGAGAAAGGGTTGACGCTCCTGGTCAAAGCAATGTGAGTGGGCTGTCAATGTAAAAACAACAACTGAACATACAAAAAAAAAACAAGCTGTATTCTCTCTGCTACTGGTTCAAATTATGTCAAGGTGGACATAAGAAAGAACAACCACATCAGACAGTACTGGCAGCATACAACAACCTTAAAAATTGCAAATAATTATCAACAATAAGGCATTACTTTTTAAAGGTGTAGGGCTACTTTATATAGCAGGGTAGGGGTTGAAATTGTGTGTGTCTGAATGGGAGGCCTGAGCTAATTAGAGGGGAAAGAAATACATGAGAATGTGGTTAAGCTAAATTGGTTAATGGTAAGCTTGACCTTGTGTATAAAGAAGGAGCAGGGAGACATCTCCTCAGTTCAGCTCCTGACTCAAGAGCAGCAGGTCATTTCTATCGTGTTAGCATAGGCACGACTCAGTGGGTGATTCAGATCTCAAGCACCCATGGGGAAAAATAAACAGGTGCTCAGCACCAACCCCACAACAGTGTTTGCTTTATGAAATAAAAATGATTCATGATCTGTCAATTTAAAAATGTTGCCCTGAAGTCAATCTTTAAAAAATGGCTAAAATTAAAAGGGTACACCCTGTCCCTGTGCATATTTTGTTTCTTTCGTGTTTGTGTTGTTATTATTTTAAATGTATGTATGCCTTTATGCACAGGGTGTTTTAGGTCGACAGGGAAGGACTGATTGCATTCCCTGCCAAAGCAGTTCACGTGCAGACTGACTGAATAAATTTAACAAGCAATCGAACATTAGTGAAGAGCGTGTGTGAACCTGAGTACATTTGTTATTGTAGTAATAAATTAATCTGTGACCCCTAACACCACAAACCAGCCTCCCCGGGGCACGACATATTTCAAAGCACCCACTGGCAGAAACAAAAGCCGACGCCTGAGTGTCATAGTCTTGGCTTGGGTGAGTATTGATTATTGACATGGTTTTTGCCTTGTAAAGCCTGTGTGAGACAACTTTTGTTTATTTTGTTGTTATTTTTGTAAATAACATTGTGCTACCAGGTGCTTAACTGCACTTTTTTATTTGTATTTGTTATTTTCTGAGCTAATACAAATCTTGACAATTCATAGTCTCCTACTGCTGCAAAATATAAGCAACGGGAACATACATGTTTTGCTCACAGTTATGTTTGGCAAGTAGTTTTCAAGACGGGAGGAAGCTGCCAACTCTGTCTCGGCTTTTGGTTAGCAGCAGTGGGGTTAATGGGGCAACAGAGGAGCCTGAGAAAAAGCTATATGCACAGCAGTGCTCCTGGACTTAAATTAGTTTTCACACAGCATGAAAGAGCATCTGCACTAATGGAAAAAGGTCAGCAAAACACACACACACATGCCTATTACATTCTTAGATTTTTCTATGCCAGATCTATCAATCACAGAGGTGCGGTAGCATCTCTATATTATTACACTGCAACAAAACACCCATTATAAACACAACATTTGAGATATGAATAACTCAGATTTAAAAGCAGAAGTATGAAATTCGGTAAACATGGAGTCATCCAGATTGTTTCTTTAACATGAAAAGGGTTTACCTCTCCATTTTGTACTTTGATTTAAAGGGGCTGCCTACAAATCTGCTAAATTCCTGTTTCAGACCGTTTTTTTTTTTTTTTTTTTTTTTGGGCCACCCATAGATCAAAAATGGCAGTGTATATAAACATCAGCACGGACACAGTCCACAAACAGGAATCAGTGTAATCCGGGCATGTCATTCAAATCAACAGCACCCAAATTAGAACACTGTATTATAAAAATTCCAAAACCAAATGGACCCTGTCAATTATCTGTACAGGTGTGTCTGTTGATGTACATTTTACATAATTCAAGAGATGGATATAAAATAATAAAATAATGTATTAAAACTAATGTTTTGTTGCTAACAGTCACATTAATGAATACTCACTGATAATGTAAGGGACTGCAGTCTGCTCAACTGTGTGCGTAAAATACCACTATATCGTATGATAGTGTTGTAAACTATCTGTTTTGATCTCTGCTAATTGAGTCTCGTGCGCATAAGATCTGTAATAGGTTATGACAGCCTATGCTGTAAAATGTCCTCATTTAATAATTTCTCTTTCAAGTGAGCACTGACCTTTTAAATACATATTTTGTACAGTTTTCATTAGATATGTATGTTATGTAAGGGATAAACAACATAAGTGTTGAATCAGTAAAAATAATTCACTGTTTCGAGTGCCGTTTCAATAATGATATTCAATTGATTGTTAATCTAGTAATTGGATTTTTGTTCTTTTATTTAGTTCACCTCTTAGTCTCTGATATTGTGGGAATGTTGTCATGAGTTCCTCAGTTTGAGTTTTAAATTCCACTTACAAAGTGCCTTTGTAAGTGAAGACAGTAACAAGGGATTTTCGATGTTGAACATGAAAGTGGCTTTAGGAAAGAAAAAAAAAGAAAAAAGACAGAGGAACGTGAACCAGGAACAGAGAGTAAAGTTATTGATTGTTTTGCCGAACCTAAAACAGACAAAGACCTAAATATCATTGCCAGCAATCGATTTTCGAGAAGTACTCAGGCAAAATGTACATGGGCTGTAAGCTTGTTTGAACAATGATTAAATGAAAGAAATGCAAAAGCTAAATGAAATGTGAAATGATAAACTGAAATTGCAAGCCCTTTTCTAACTGTTACGTTTGAAATGTGTAATATTTAATTAACTATTTGTTGAAATGATTGTTGCATAACACAATGGTATTCTCTTTTCTGTTGAATTGTTGTAACTGTGGTTTCATTGACGAATCAACCACCCCCTCATTCGGTGTTCTGGTGCTGTGACACACAGAAAATCGGTAAGTGTGTTCAAGTGCCTATAATTCAAAAATGGAAGCTAGGAACACAGTCAATATGCCAAATGAAAGAGGAGCCTTGGGGCTTTCCAATGATATCTTACATGCCCGGCTGACATGTTCCTAGAATAAACTACAGCTAGCTGTGCGCATTGGGCATCTTATCCATTTTGCATAGCATAAACAACACATTTTACCAAATGATGGCAAGGAAGTAAAGGAAAAGCAAAATAACGTGTTCATATACACATTTTCATTCATTTATTTACTCCAGTTGTTAGTTATATGTTATTTTATTGCTGGAGGCCGGTTGGACCCCAGGTTACCAGGAAAGTGTTTTACGACATGTCTTTATGAGGGTTAAAGGATGAATGAAAATCTACATCTCCCAGAATGCCACAGTTGTCCAAGAAATGTAATTGGCTGGCAATCAGTTAAACTAATACACCTGTTTGTAATTTAATGAGCCAGATAGGTATACAAGGATAGGTTTCAAAGACAATAGCTGTCTGTGGGAAGATAAGGAACTGTGTATAGGCCTGAATGTGATGTACAATAAAACAAAGCATGTTAAATCTGTGATTTGTGTATTTAAAGGCAGTAAACCAGATTAACATCTGATTAAAGGTAGGGATCCTGTTAAGTTTAGTTAGCACTCCAAAACATATAGGCACAAACAAACATACAGGTTTGTCCTGTTTAAACCTTTTTTGTCAGGTGTGCTTTATACACCAGCTGTGTTAGGAACCCAGAACTGTGTTCAAAGTTAGACTGTAAATAAAGAAGCTCTGTCGCAATTTGTAATTGTAAAAAAAATTACATTAATAATGTATAATTGTGTTACCCTACTTATAACAAACAATTTCAATGCTAAATTTAAATCGCAAGCCCTTTTCTAAGAGTTACGTTTGAAATGTGTAATACTAATTAACTAATAAAGATCGACAGCTAACGCTGTATAACATTGGCAGGCAGGCGGCTTTATTATACATTACTGGAGGCGATTTAATTATTCCGTCTATATGGAAAATTTCTTCTCCAGTTTTAATGAAACCCAGTAATGGAATTGGCGACTAGATCTTTAGAATAACACATTTCTTAGTTATATAAATGTTTTTCATAGAAAAGGGCAACTTCAGACTTAAAAGTGACATCCATAGATGAAAATGATGTTGTCAGATCTGATGTGTGAGAGAGAGAGTGTGGGGAATTCACTAGACACAGGAATCAGAAAGTTTATTTGAAATACCACTGGGGTGTACAGTTTTAGTTATCCCAGCAGAGGGTGCTATTATGCCGTGGCCCAAATACCAACAACGGTAACTGGGTATCTCACAGGGTTACCAATAATGGTAGGAGTGAACACAGTCCTGGTGTGCATTCACAGGTGCTGAAAATAATATTCCCAATAACAAAAGATGGGAGCAAAAACCAAAATAAAACACAATAACAAGACTACAAACAAAAAAAGATGCTGCTTCTTGCAGCGTCCCTCAGCCTCCACTTTCCGGTGTGGCTCAGGTATCAGTCACGCTTTGTTGTTCCCTCACTATCACTCAGGGGGTTGCCCAGACTTCCACAACTAAACTGTCAGCGTCCCTCTCGGGTACATAATCATTGTTCAATAATAGGTAGCGGCTGTCTTGTTCAGCCGGGCTTACTTGCCCCTTTTCTCGTTTCAGACACTGGAGATCTGTTTTTCTGTTGTGTACTCCAGGTTTCCAAAACCAGCTCCCACTGTCACTTCTCCTAGAAGGGCAAGAGTGAAGGAATAGCAAAGAGTCATTTGTATTGGTCGATCGACCCCCCAAGACCTGCCTCCTGACCACTAAGAGAGATGGAGATACGACACACTCTCACCCTACCTCTCTGTGCTATTGCCATGACTGACAAGCGGATCCCACAGGGCTCCCAACCTCCCTCTGCAGGATCATGCACGCGCCTGATAGCAAGCACAGGTCTCCCCTGTCACATGGTGACTAACTTAAGGGTTTAGTCTTAGCCTGTTCTGTTAAAGCTAAACTAAAGCAACATTGGCTCTGTTTAAATACTTCACAGAGAGAATACATCATCCAGGGCATTTGCTAAATTCAGTTTGGATGAAAGAAGTCGAAATAACCTTTATACAGATACAAGTGTTATCATATCATTGCTAATTATTTATGATTACTTAAAGTATTATACTTCACACTTCCTCTCCTATTCCTGTGTCCTGAAGGAACCTTAAAGATGTTTCTGCTCTGTCTGGCAGTTGGTAATGCTGTCCAACATTTTATAGGATTATGTTTATCATTCTTCTTTTATAACTTTTTTGACACAGTAAATTGCATTTTACAACTTTACTTTCACTTTCAGTGAATACATTTTACTTTACCATCAAGACCTGCTGCCAGGCCTTCAAAAAACATACACAAAATTATTGTAAAAAATTACAATATTCTGGTTTATTATTATAAGTATATATTTTACCATGACTCTAATGTTTAGAAATATTAACACATACTTACATTCAGTGGCAAATGTTTAAATTAAAAAAAAAGACTTTGAGTTTTCTTTTAGTTTTTCTAAATTCAGCATTATTGAGTGAATAGTGGGTATGGCTACGATTTTGACACAGTCATTTTTAGTACATTTTACGGGCAAGGGCGCGCAAAAAAAAAGCCAAGAATTCACAGAAAGGTCACCAAATAATGTAGATTTATCTATATCAACATAGACAAAAGCTTTGAAATAGCACACCAATAATAATATAAAGACTTTTGTTTTTAACTACTAACAAGTTTAAATGTTTTTTATAGTACAAAACTTACAGTACACACTTTAACCTTTCACCTGTCATTCTAAAACAAACTCAGCATATCTACTTAAATGTAAATCCATCCAATTTCACGAATGCTGTCTGCATTTAATGTATGAACAACAGCTGCGACCATTTTGCGCAGTCAAAAGGGCTGCGACACGATGCATCCCGTACAGTAAATAGCTTTCTGAGCCTGACGTATTGCATTCATCTGTGACAGTATGAACCAGACATTAGAGTTTTCCACGATTCTGAAACAAATAGCATGTTAAAGAAAACCTCTGTAAGTTGCTTATCTTCTGTTCTCCGATGCATTTGTTCTTATGTCTTTTTAGAAAACAGCTCAATCACATTTTTTTGTTTTCAGCTGTCACCCGTTTACGTTTGCTTGCTCAGTTACCTCATTCGTTGACCTACATAGCTACATGTAAATGCTGAATGCAAACACAACCAAACAATTTACAGATACTCGCAGATTCAGTGCATGACATACTGCATTTTTTTAAAAGGAAATAAATGACGCGCCTAGTCAAATGTGTTTTTATATCCATTTCAAAGATTTCATGGACTTTATTCAAATTTGCGATTTTCATGATTTCTGTGACCTCCGTGACTAAATCATAGCCTTAGTTATGGGTGATTCAACTCTGATTTCCTTACACTTAAATGCAACAAATACTGATAGAAAGCGGTCATAGAAGACCCACGAAACATGAAAATAGTTTTTTTACTATTATGTGTACATTACTCCAATCTGTTAGTGGTTTTGAAACTAAGGTGATGTCAGTTTTAACAAAGGTTTTGGGTACCCAGACAATTTACCAACAAATTATAAATTGACTTTGTGCAAGAACCCCATCTCGCAGTCTGTAACAAAAACAACTCTATTGAGTGGTGGTAGGAAAAATAAGCATTACCCAAGTCAAAGTGAAAACAAAATCTAAATATCTACCACAGATGATACACATTTTAAAGTCACAGTATACTAGAATGATGCTGTCCATCTGCTCAACTCCCTTGTCACTGAGTAAATAGTGATTTCCATAAAGTATCTTTATATCAACATTTTCTGGGGCTTTATCGACTATATTCAAGTATTATTTTGGTTTGAAATATTTTCTTTTAAGCAGATTACTGCCATGGTATATGGTGGTAACATCAAAATAATCTCTACAAGCAAATGCCTCATGCTAGTTACATTTTAGGCTGACAATCAGTCTTGTAAATACAAATATAAGTCTGCAAAGCCATGATAACTTTATGCCATCTGAGTACCAAATACCCCATGGGATATTGTCCCATATGGACAATTCTGATCAATGTGCTCCATATCAAAGTTCATTTTCATTAGCTAGTTTTTCTTGCTGATGAATGGATTCTGCTAAGGTGCTCCTCCAGTCACTTCAATGTCAAGTAGCCCGTTTCTCAGTCTATGGATTTATAGCTTCCCCTATTTCATTTCAACCTTGAACTTTCTTCACTGCACTTTTCATGTTCTATAGTTTCGCAAGCACTTTCTAGATTGACCTTCCCATAGCTTATACTTTGAATTAAGAGAATAAAACAACAACAAAAAGACACTTTGATTTTCAGGTTAATTACAAGCATTTAAATGTGTTGGTTGTTACTGAAACCCAAAAGATTAAAAAACGCCTAAACGACTTTAATTAAACACAGCTTATTTTGTTTCATTGTTTAGGACTCATACAAAATGGAATTAGATTTAATAGAACACGTGTAGCTTTACCTTATCCAGTGTTTGAGTGGATTTTTTTTTATTCTACTATTGTTCTCAAATTAGACTAATTTGCAAAGACAAACATGTAAAGTTGAAAATAATTATGTTTCCTGAATTCATAAATTAACCTGTGTATTTAAGTTCTCAGTTGTCCTCAAACAGTGTGGGAGGAGATTAGTCTTGACAGCTTCAGTGATTACATCTTGATCTACAAGTTGTTAATAACATTAAGTCCTTTTGTTGTGTTTTTTTAGTAGAATGCCGAGTAAATGTTAATCTTCAGTCATTATAAATGTGTTTGGTATTTCTATTATTTGTGACCACCCAAAATAAAAAGGCTCACATGGTTAGTTCCATTTTTGTTTATGCCGCACATAAATTAATATTCATGAGGTTGGGGGAGTTTCTTTAGATAAGCTTGGAAAGAATTACTTAAAGGTACAGTATGTACTTGAATCAGTGGAATAGCTGGTGCAACTGCACAAGGGCCCACACACTCAGAGGTCTCTGTAGGATCAGGTTTGGAAAAAAAAACAAAACAACTAGTGACAATGTATTTTGTTACTATCCATATCATTACAGCTACCGGTGCCAGTAATTACGTCTTAGGGGAGGAGGAGTGGGCCACAGTGAGGTCCTGCACCGAGGCCTATCTGTCTCATCCCCCTGCCACTGACTTGAATGTAAATTTAGGCTGGTGCTTAAACGGAAGGTTTGAAATCTAGTGATTTGCACATTCTGCATAAAATACAATTATGAAAATAACCCAATATCCACCTCACCAAATATGTAACTACAGTTGGGCAAATGGAAGAGCATGTGGCATTTACATTTTCAGTATACCACAACAGGTGTTTTTATAGCAAGGGAAAGGCAATGTTATTCATCTTTCTTGTAGAGTATTGGTCTTTTCCTGCATCAGGAGCAATTCTTAGAGCTTCTTAATTATATTTCATTAAAATAATGAAGATCTGCACAATTTACAAGAGGTAATTTGTTCATAAACCCATAGCACTAACTGTGCTGATACATCTGTTGGAAGACAAGCATCACAAACAAGCAGAGATCAGATGACATAGAATCAGGAAACACAAGAGGTCAGAAGCTGTGCTGTACAAACAAAACCACCCTTATAAGCCTGAGCATATAAGAAGTGTGGATAAGATCAACTAACCACATGTTAGTGCATGCTGGTTTTAAATCTTAATAGTCACCTTCTCATTAAGTATATTATCTCCAGCATTTCAACATTGAATCCCACAACCAGTATTATTGCATCCATTTACTCAATTTATCTCTAAATTACTTTTAATGTCTGGTATCTGTTTATTAAATTCACACTGTCTTGTAAGACAACAGCAAATATTGCTCAAAAACCCACATTGTGTAATTAGTGTGATGAAATCCAATATTCAGTTGTACTACAGATCGTTTTATTGATTAGTACGCAGCATTTTAATTAGCCCCCACAGCTAAAGAAACATAAGTGCTGCAACCCACAATGTGGGGAAGTTTAGCAGCAAGCAATTTAAAAGCTGCTGTGTTGTATTTGTCAAGTTCAATACACTCTTTACATCATCTCTTAGCATGGTGTGCATGTACAGGCATTTTTTTTTCACTCCCTACAGGAGCCTTTTAAATAGCTGAGGAAAAGGCATATTAAGTCTTAAAAGGGATACAAGTAGACCATTCCTCTACAGCATTGTATTCTTTCATTTATAGGGTTATAATCTGGAGGATATACAACAAATGGTACAGACTATCAACAACAGACTATCAGAATATCCCTGGGGTTGCGGGTATTCTTTATAAAAATAGTTTAATAGTTGAACCCAAGCTTGGCCACTGACCTACTGCAGTGTTTTGTAACCTTAACCTTAATTAACTGTCGTGATTAACTGTCGTGATGGTAACAATAATAAAGGTATAGTCACCAGGAAGAGGATAGCATCTCCCTCAGCAGCAAAACCTACAGAGATCATTATACAGTATGGGTTTATACAGTCAGTACTCACATATCCCACCCTACAAAATGTTTACGTCAGTGACTGTTAAACGCGTGTGATGCATATCTGATCATTTCATTTTGGCCCATTCCATCCCTTGTCCGTTTTTCAGGGAACACAAAAAAGATGATTCTGAAAATGTCACTTGCCAAAATTAAATAGACGTTAACTGTAATACAGTGCACATTTTTAAATCCATACAAATTGTAGCGGTATGTAAAAATTCCCATTAATGACCTAACAGCAAAATTAAATCCAAATGTTATCCATCCACAGAACTGTGTAAACTGTAAAAGGCAATGCAACTTAGCAAAATTATGTTAAAGATGTACAACTGGGTTGTTTGTTACAAGCGGAACCAAAACCGTGCCCTGCATGTACCCATATGACAAAGCACTGTAGGGTAATGTTGAGTGTGCTCCTGATAAAACAGAGGGATTACTCATTTAAATGCTGAATTAGATGATGTAAGGAGAATTGAATGTTTGGGGTGTGATGAGACTCACCAGTTAAGATGGGGTAATTTGGGAAAGTTAGAATGGAAAGATAGGGAAATTGCTACAAGGGTTCAGATATCTTGTAGATACCTGAACCCTTGTAGGTAGTAAAACACAATGGTGATGCTCAGGGCTGGATTCTTGATCCTGTAGTGGCTTTTAAGGAGCCTTTGAGAGCAGAACCGGAAAAAGATTTCCAATCCTGCTGTGAGCACTCCGATATCATGGATACAAACTGGATACTGTGTTAAGGGCAATAATAATATCGTAAAAAATCTGCATTAATTTAGATTACGTTGAAGCTGCTGTAAGCAGAAATATTATTGAAGAAGTCTGTGTTAGACTAAACGAGAGACTTAGTGAAACTAAAACACTGGCCTAATTTAAGAACCTTGATGGGGCCTCTTGCAATGTGCATGTAGCTGAAGTTCTTATCAGCAGCTGCAACTTAGAACAGGAGAGCTTCTCGCTTTTTACTCTTATCTGATTAGGGGATCACCTGAACTAAATCTTATTTAACGAGGAAAAGTATAAAAACCACTCCTGTGGTCATCACTATCCTCTTGCAATAGGACCAGCTGGATGGCAAAACAGTGCTAGTAGTATCTCAAAAGTAATTGGAATCAAAAAATAACTATTGACCATGCCCAAAGAGTTGAAAAGGAAAGTTCTGAATGATGAAAAGAAGGGTTCAATTCTGGCTTTACTGGCAGAGGGATACAGTGAGCGTCGGGTTGCTTCCATCCTTAAAATTTCAAAGACGGCGGTTCATAAGAACAAGGTCAAGCAGCACACATTGGGGACAACAAAACTACAGACCGGCAGAGGGCGAAAACGACTCTCCACTGACCGGGATGACCACCAACTAATTCGAATGTCAACTGTAGGATGACATCAAGTAACCTACAAAAAGAATGGCAAACTGCAGCTGGGGTAAAGTGCACGACGAGGACGGTTCGAAACAGGCTCCTAGGGGCAGGGCTGAAGTCGTGCAAAGCTAGAAAAAAGCCCTTCATCAATGAGAAGCAAAGAAGAGCCAGGCTGAGGTTTGCAAAAGACCATAAGGATTGGACCGTAGAGGACTGGAGTAAGGTCATCTCTGATGAGTCCAATTTTCAGCTTTGCCCAACACCTGGTCATCTAATGGTTAGAAGGAGACCTGGAGAGGCCTATAAGCCACAGTGTGTCTCACCCACTGTGAAATGTGGTGGAGGATCGGTGATGATCTGGGGGTGCTTCAGCAAGGCTGGAATTGGGCAGATTTGTCTTTGTGAAGGACGCATGAATCAAGCCAGACAAGGTTGTCCTGGAAGAAAACTTGCTTCCTTCTGCTCTGACAATGTTCCCCAACTCTGAGGATTGGTTTTTCCAGCAGGACAATGCTCCATGCCACGCAGCCAGGTCAATCAAGGTGTGGATGGAGGACTACCAGATCAAGACCCTGTCATGGCCAGCCCAATCTCCAAACCTGAATTCCATTGAAAACCTCTGGAATGTGATCAAGAGGAAGATGGATGGTCACAAGCCATCAAACAAAGCCAAGCTGCTTGAATTTTTGCGCCAGGAGTGGCATAAAGTCACCCAACATCAATGTGAAAGACTGGTGGAGAGCATGCCAAGACGCATGAAAGCTGTGATTGAAAATCAGGGTTATTCCACCAAATATTGATTTCTGAACTCTTCCTAAGTTAAAACATTAGTATTGTGTTGTTTAAAAATGAATATGAACTTATTTTCTTTGCATTATTTGAGGTCTGACAACACTGCATCTTTTTTGTTATTTTGACCAGTTGTCATTTTCTGCAAATAAATGCTCTAAATGACAATATTTTTATTTGGAATTTGGGAGAAATGTTGTCAGTAGTTTATAGAATAAAACAAAAATGTTCATTTTACCCAAACACATACCTATAAATAGTAAAACCAGAGAAACTGATAATTTTGCAGTGGTCTCTTAATTTTTTCCAGAGCTGTATATATATATATATATATATATATATATATATATATATATATATATATATATATATATATATAATTTATTTATTATCCTTGTAGTCACATCGAGATTATAATCTCTTTTACGAGTGAGACCTAGCCAAGCAGGTAGCAGCAAGTCAACTGGACAACAAGAACAAATACACAATAAAATACAATTAAGACACAGGCAAATCACATTTAAAACAATAATCAAAATACACAAAAGTAGTCAAGTATTTAAAACAATTACAACTCTCATTCATGAAATCATGCAATTTACTCTTGCAATAAAGATGTCTGGGTCTGCAGCTTTAGTTTGGACTGGAACTCATTCCAGGTCCATGGGGCATAATAAGCAAAGGATCCTTTACCAGCCTCAGTACGCACATTTGGGATTTTAAAATGCAAAAAAGAATGAGATCTGAGGCTATGATTACTATGGGAAGCTATAAGGTATTCATTTAAATAAGTATATTCATATAATTTACATTGAACAGCCTTATATACTAGAATATATCAGTGCTTCAACCTATGTAAAGCCAAAGAAGTCCAGCCTACCAAATCATATAATATACAATGATGAGTATTAAATCTTACATTTGTATTGTACCTCAACGCTGCAGGATATAGCAAGTCCAGTTTACCTAAAGTCAGACCGTTGATACGATCAACCAATCAAAGACCTGTATTTTCTCTGCAGCAGTCCAATCATAAGTTAGCTGAGGCGGGACAAACAGTTCTGTTAACTGTAATTTCTGGCCCTTTTTTATGCAGCTATCCAGTCTGCTGAATGTCGGTGTTGCTAACTGTACAGAGACTGTTCATTTATTGAGAAATCATAGTAGGCTACAATTAACATTTTAGTTGCGTATTTAGAATTAATTATTATTCTTACAAAAAGAATGGCAAAAATTTAAAATTTTACTTAAAAAACAAACAGCTATGTCGGATCAGCTGGCCTTTAAATAAACCTATATAGTATTTCCTTGTGATACAATACTGTCCCTATTCAATAAAACAGTGGTAGTTATCAGTACATTAATTTGAAAACTCTGCTCCTAACTATGGAGCCAATTGTGTATTTGAATGGTCCGTATGTATGTGTGCACGATATATTGTGTGGTCTCGTCTGCTGTCATACCGGCACATACTGTGGCGACACCAATGATAGCAGCTTGTTGCATTACTAATGGTGACTGTCCATCATTCTGCATTCTCGTTTGGCTGTTGTGTGCAATTGCTATATTGGTAGTGAATGCGCAGATGGCTTTGTGAGGCACAAACAGATTTGCGAATTGCTCAAAAAACTGCTATATTCCAATGTTGCGCAACTGCTTTGTGCCGTTTTGGAATATCTCTCATTTTGTGCCAAAGCACAATTTTTTCGCGAGGCACAAATTTAACGAGGGGATTGCGCGAAGATAGAAGACATGGACCCAGATGTTTAGATTTAACTAAGCCTTCTGGCACAACTAAGTAGATAAAAAGTCCTATAAATATGGGAGCAAAATTACAATTAAGTGTCAGTTGAGGTTTGTAACACAAACGTAACTGATCCATCTTTTGAGAACCTTTCTACGGAGCTGACTACTGGTCTAGAGTTTGGATGACCTTTCTTTGTTCTTTTTTAAAATATAAGACCTACTTCTCTGTAGGAGAGTAGGCATAATCTTGGAATTTATATCTCACCTATATTGAAGCATGATGCTAGAGGATAGGTTTATTATTAGCTTCAGAGATGTAATTATATTGTATGCATTAGTATAATTGTGTGCCTTGGACTGCCTGGTGGGTAATGTAACCATATTGGTTTAAGTATTAATGATGTTAGTTTGCAAAGACAACAGACTGTCTATGAGCTAGGGTTCGAAGTACATCTATATCTACATCTATATATATATATATATATATATATATATATATATATATATATATATATATATATATATATATATATACTCTGATTCATTACACTTTGAATACCTTAGTCTGTGTGATTATTTTTGAGTAACTGTTGTCTGGGTAGGTGAAAAACTGTAAGCCAGTACACAAACAATGCACTATAGGAGTTTATTCAATCTTATTTGCCCTCCTTTTTGTCTCACCTTATTCTACTAAAGCAGTGCTTCCCAACCTAGTTACCCCTAGGAGTGTGTGAGGCCAACAGAGGGGGTCCACAGGAAAACAAAATAAAAATAGCTTCCTCGCATTGGCAAATCCCCAATTTCACAATGCAAATCATCTTCAGCAGAACGTAGCGACTTTGCACACATTGTGTAAAGCCTGGTGGCGAAATCACATTACAACTCGCCACACATTAGAAGCAATCCCACGTGGTTTGCCCCACTAATGGGAAGTGTCAGCAATGGATTACTGGATAAAAACAGGGTCTTAGTAGAGGAAAGCCAGTGAAAATGAAGCAAGTGGCAGTGGAGTACAGAGGTGGCTAGTCAGCAGAGGCAAGTGAAGCATGGCCTCACTAAGAATTTCCAAAGGCCAAAAAAAACATTTTGCACATTCTTTTTAGTTAATTGAGAAATATAAATATACATTACTTAAAAGTCATAACTCAATTTCCCCAGTACCAAAAGCACAATGTCAGAATGCTGGAACAATGTAGAGCTGCCGTAATGCTGCGTGAGGCACAGATCTTGAGTGCCTGAGAAAGCTGCAGTTACCATGGGGGGTCCCGTTTTGAATCAAAGATATTGTATTTTTGTCTTTATAGTGAATGTTCCATGCTAGTGTCATGTAATGACTTGTAGACCTAAATAATACATTGTTTAAAGGTTCTGATTTGCCAATCGATTATAAAAACTTGTAGCTGCAATTCTGTAAGTTGTGTGTTGTTTACAGTGCTAATGTAGCTTTTCTTAACCACTGTGTGCTGTGTTACAAGGTGTTGTCGAATGAAAGAAACACAATTTGAGTATTTGGAATGGTCTGACAAGGTAGTAAAGTACCTGATGCCGTTACCACCACATACTCTTGTGAAACTGGATTTTCTGCGCTTGTTGGATTGAAATCAAACTACCTGAGTAGGCTGGACATGGAGCCAGATGTAAGGCTAAAACTGTCATGACTCCAAACAGACATTCAGTCTGTGATATCACTGAAACAGCACCAGCCATCTCATTAGGTAAATTAATCAATTTCCCGTATGGCATCATTATCAGTTGCTGCACTACAGTGGAAAGCAAAATGAATAAACTTTCCTTGTATATGACAGTTGTACATGGTGGTCCGTGACATTTTTGGAGGTTCAGACAGGGTCCGCACACCAAAAAATGTTGGGAACCACTGTAATAGAGAATTGAAGAAATAAGAACATAAGAACATAAGAAAGTTTACAAACGAGAGGAGGCCATTCGGCCCATCTTGCTCGTTTGGTTGTTAGTAGCTTATTGATCCCAAAATCTCATCAAGCAGCTTCTTGAAGGATCCCAGGGTGTCAGCTTCAACAACATTACTGGGGAGTTGATTCCAGACCCTCACAATTCTCTGTGTAAAAAAGTGTCTCCTATTTTCTGTTCTGAATGCCCCTTTTTCTAAACTCCATTTGTGACCCCTGGTCCTTGTTTCTTTTTTCAGGCTGAAAAAGTCCCTTGGGTCGACACTGTCAATACCTTTTAGAATTTTGAATGCTTGAATTAGGTCGCCACGTAGTCTTCTTTGTTCAAGACTGAACAGATTCAATTCTTTTAGCCTGTCTGCATATGACATGCCTTTTAAGCCCGGAATAATTCTGGTCGCTCTTCTTTGCACTCTTTCTAGAGCAGCAATATCTTTTTTATAGCGAGGTGACCAGAACTGCACACAATATTCAAGATGAGGTCTTACAAGTGCATTGTACAGTTTTAACATTACTTCCCTTGATTTAAATTCAACACTTTTCACAATGTATCCGAGCATCTTGTTAGCCTTTTTTATAGCTTCCCCACATTGCCTAGATGAAGACATTTCTGAGTCAACAAAAACTCCTAGGTCTTTTTCATAGATTCCTTCTCCAATTTCAATATCTCCCATATGATATTTATAATGTACATTTTTATTTCCTGCGTGCAGTACCTTACACTTTTCTCTATTAAATGCACGAACGTGACACACTCAACAAGCAGCTCTTGAAAGAAGATTTGCTCTTATCAAAAAAGTTGAACGTTTACCAAAACCAACTCAAAAATTCAAACCCGCGAGGCAAACTGTTTCATACATTCTGAAAAGAAAATATGCCTCCTTAAAAGCAACACAGAGAAAAAACAGAATGCTAGCAGAAAGTGCCTGTATCCAGGAATTAACAAGTGAACGTCTTTCTGTAGGAATGGTTCAAACAAGTATGTGCTCATAACAAGTAAAGATTTGTTGATGCATTGCTGTGTTTAAAGTTGTATGAGGCATTATTGTGTTTATTGTACAGGCTTTACTATAGTAAATTCAACAAACATTTTAACAAGGCTTTACGTTCTGAAGATAAGTTAAAGATTTCTTGTCAGAACGTTGACAATAGCCCTAAGCTTAACAACTAAGCTTGCAGGCCAAAACTGACCAGAAGTACAACTCTGGAACGTCAAGAGATACAGTAAGCTTGAGAGTTATGTATGCTTTGTATAGTTCATTACACCTGGGTCATCACAGAGGTTCATCACAAACATACAGGTTCTTTCTTAGAAGCAGACAACCTATATGTTGCTTAAGGTTTCTAAGAATATGGTGTCTGTCATGCAAAATAGTGGTGTACAGATCCAGCAGACACAAGAATATATAATTCAATAGTGGTGTACAGATCCAGCAGACACAAGAATATATAATTCAAAAGTACCACAAGATTTACTCATTTTTCATTTTTCCACTTGCATGTCCATTATTGCCAAATGATGTTTCTCCCAGGTTCGTTAATATGGTTTCAGCAGAAAAACTTGAAGTCCACTTACCTAAGGAAAGAAACAAAAAAAAAAAAAAACAGAAAAACTGATTATTAAACATATTCATATTATTAAAGATTGACATTTTTATGCTTTTGTTGGCAGTGACTTAACTAAGGTACATAACAGCCAATCACTGAACATTTTTCAGTTAAAGCCTTTGATGACTGTACAGTTGCTCTCAGATTGCATTTTTTCAGGTTCTTTGCTGCTGCAGTTATAACTTAGCAGCTGCAATGCAAGAGGAGGCTGCCAACCCAGTAATTGTAATTGTAATACATCTCGTAAAGTTGCTTAGAATTGTTTAGAAGTTTAGGAGTTAATGTATATCATGAAGTACATTCACTTTAGGTATATAAAAATGTAAGGATCACATATTTAAGAATATCCCTAAATCCAATACATTGTGCTAAAGAATGATCTTACCAAATTTTACCAGAATTAGATAAGCAATTAAAAAAAAAAAGTAAAAATGTGGGCCGGATGGACTGATCAACTTCCATAAATCAGCAGGAATGTAAAAATGTAAGTACATTGGATCGAGTGGCATATCCATACAGACAAAGACTGTAAAATCCTTACGGTCCCAGAATAAGGTATTTGATCAAACCAACCTTTTAGTGAAGTAGCCTATTGTTTCAACAGTATATAACCCAACAGAACTACAGCAATCAAGTACGCTTTTAATATATATATATTTTGAAATAATTTGTAAAATAGGCAAGTGTTTTGCCTAGTTTATAAACTACGTAGCTTATACTGATAATTTTGCAAGCAAAAGAAAAGGGGTTCTAAGCAAATGTATCTTTATTATACAGAACTTTTGACTGTTTTGCAAAACAGAAAATGGTCCTGCTGAAAATGCCTATTTTAACAAAGGCATAACCAAATATGTTAGCCGTTTTAATTATTTCAGTGTATTTACAGAGGGGTATACACTGAGATGTAGATCTCATTAACAAGCAGGCCCCCAAGGCAAGCAGCTGCATTGCCTAATGTCCGATCTTATAAAAAAATTAAAAACCTAGAAATTGGTATACATTTTTTTGAGCAAAATTACTGAGACAGCAAGTATACTAACAAACAGCAAGGTTTAAACTGAATACAATTAAAATAATTTCAATCCCGCTTATGAAGATTTAATTTAAGTGCTAAAGATATTTTTTGGCATATTTTAGAAAGCGGCTTCTGTAAAATGTTATAATATATAAGTATCATGAAAACACATTTAGATGAAAATGTAAAATACATTTAGTAAATATGCAATTCCCAATATTTTTTAATCAGTTTACTGAGCTAAAGTATGAAAGTAGTAACATCAATATATTTGACTCTCAAATGTTTTAAGGATACTTCTCTTGGCAAAAAATATCTTAAACTGCAAAGAAGATGAATGAAGAAAGTATTCAACAAGTAGACACCAAGGACTAATATTATACATAATTGTGTTCATTTACCTAATGGACTATACTATTGTTATAAAAAAGAACCAGTGGTGGGCACTGTCATTAAAAAAATACATAACAGCAACAGAATTATGGCCTTGGGAAATTCAGTGGAAAATTCAGTGAGGACTACTCATCTGTAAAGTTACACCAAGGATCCAATTGAATAACAGTTAACACAGGAATTACTTATTGGTACACTTTTAAATTCTAAGGAAGTTAAACCTCACCAGTGCCACAAATCAATAATATAAATAAACTTACCATTTTACTTTAAACACTACAAATACTTTTGTGTAGTAATAATAAAAAAAACCAAATAGTATTCATATTAGTTTATCACCGAGTTAGTCTTTGTCATCTGGATGGATTTTGCCAAACTTATTGAGCTGATCTTAGGGGTAATTTTTTTTTTAAATCATTTTCAGCATCTCAAACAGCTTGTTCAGTTGTAACAACACACTGGATACTGAAGTAAACGGCAGCTATGTTTCAACATGAAAGTGACAGTTCGCCTCGTTCAACCTTGACCTCTGTACACCAGAAGCAGTTTTATTGAACAAGTATGTTTACGTACATTTAAAGCAAAATGGTCTTTGTTGATGATTACATATGATAAGTGCATTGGTTTGGTTATCAAACAAAAAAAGCCTTGCTTTTTCCATGTTTTTCCGTGTTATTCCACAGCAAACAGATTCCTAGGCTCCCAGGTTATCACCAGTAATTAAACTACCAAACCATATTAGTAGGAAACCTCAGTATAACATGATTGAGTCAGCAGACTGATTTCATAAAGGAAGTTTTTTTTTTCTTTTAATCACCATCATCATTTAATAGATTGAATTACAGGTGCACTCCACTTATAACACACTCCAAGGGACAATGGAAATCAGTACATTATAAACAAAGTACATTGTAAACACAATTCAAAATGCTGTATGTAACTGCGAACATAGCTACCTTCAATGTTTACTCTCTGTAGACATGTCATAAATGATAAAAAAAAAATGTTTGTATACAAGAAAGCTTAACTGCCAAAACACACCCCTGTGGGCCGTACAATATAATAAGTAGTACCATTTTACTAATTTATATTTTTGCTAAACATAATTAAAATTGTATACGTTATATGTTTAAACCGTGCAACGACTGGTGCCAACAAAAGCTCAGAAGAATAAAAGTAAACAGCAACTGTTTTCCTGTCTGACATCACAAATGCCATGGTGACTGTCATTTACTGTCCCGGATGTACCTTATTTGCGCAAAACATCTACCCATGGAACAGGAAAACTGTAAGTATTAAACGGTACATACCTTATAAGCGAGTCCATTTTAACCAGAGTAAATCCCCATTTAAGCCCATGTTATATGGCAGGGACATGCCTCCTCAATACATTGTAAACAGAATTTGTTATAAAGAAACTTTATACAGGTTTGATTGTATATTTTTATAAATAGTTCTGTTAAAAAGTTTACGATACAGGTGAACACAGAAGGGTTATAGAATAAATGTCAATCTTTTAGTCAAGCCTTACAGAACGATTTTTTTTTCTCTTTTTAATATATATATATATATATATATATATATATATATATATATATATATATATATATATATATATATAAAACCACTAACCTAAATTCTACAGTATCCTAAAGTTACCTTAAGTAAGGCATTGGGGTCTGTTAGTCTAATAAGATCCTTTATTTTGGTTCTACAGACATTTGAAGGTAATGTATAGGACTGAATTATAGGTGGCGGTTTATAGCAGGCTCAGATGGAACATTTTTATATTCAAAAAACCACTGCAATCTTCAGGGCTGGCTACAGAGCTGAGTAGAGCAATGGTACGATATTTATGGCAAAGCCCATGGCGACTCAAGTTTTGCAGCTCCCAGAAGATGTCGTTTTGATATGAAGCAATGATCCAGAAAGGTATAGGTGAATACAGGGTGAAAAAAGAAAGTTTGCTGTAGGCAGTTAAAGTTTTAATGAATTTACAGTTCCCTTGTGATATGTGTGTAATAGAGGTAATACGAGTTAATCATTCAAAACTAGTTTTAGACAAGTGCCTTTAATACAGAAACGAATTTACTGTAAAGAGTGTAGTATTCAAACCGACAGGACCCTAATACTGGGGATAACGTTAAGCCAAAAGCCAAAATATTTATTGCCTTTAATGTATTGATTTTACTCATATTCTAATGTTACTAATGATTCTAAGGTT
The DNA here is from genome assembly GCF_017654505.1 of Polyodon spathula. NCBI lineage: Eukaryota > Metazoa > Chordata > Actinopteri > Acipenseriformes > Polyodontidae > Polyodon > Polyodon spathula. The sequence continues at coordinate 36,251,926 of NC_054548.1, forward strand.
TGAAAGCAACACACATTGTTAAAATATTTGGAAGCAAATCAATCTAATAACTAATAGTGGGAAAGCAGGAAACAGAGGGTCCTGTCAAATAAATACAATGGCACATTTTCTAAACGGAATACAAAACACATTTCACTTTGTATGTGTTTTTCAAAATGATCTTATCGGAAGTATTTAATCGAAAAGAGCTGTAAGCTTGTTGCTTCTAAATATTTTATTTCTTCAAAGCCTCTAAAGTGAGACACATTGGGAATGGCAGTGCATGTACAGTGAGGTAAGGGTTATAGTGTGTATATAAAGCTTTATGACCTTGTAGTAAAGTAGTTATTCATTAAGCATGGCAGTATCTTGCAAAATTAGTGTAGGTGACCACTACTTACATCCAGTGGTTATTTTGTAAGCAAAAAGGTATTGGATCTCATAGGCGGCAAGCTTTTAAATTAACCCCTGCTTAAATGCACAATAAGGTGACATCGTACTGTACAAATTGACCTATGTATGGACTTAAAAGTGACACCAAATATGCCCAGATTTGTATCATCTAAGAAAAAAAAACATGTGAACACATTTCCGAACAGAGGTTGAAACCGTTGGTTGTTTTTCAATTGAAAATGATATTTCACAGATACGGATCCATTATGGATCCATTACAGTAATCATACGTCATAGTTTAAAATAATACAAAATGCAGTTAACATTAATTAACAATTACTTTTTTATATACTTACATACTGTGCAGCCTACTTACTTTTTACATCAAAACCATTAGCACCTTTTTAGTTGTTTGTTGGTAACAACATGTTACTTTTCAACAGACAGCACTAGTTTTATAATTTTTTTGGAAATGTTATATTTTATACATGCATATTAAGAGCTTGAGCTATCATTTAATTTATGAAAGCCATTTGCATACTGTAGATTCTCTTAAAAAAAAAAGAAAAATAATATAAAAAAAAAATGTCTGGTTTACTCAGCAAACATTAAAACAGAATTGACAAACCTTCTGTCGAGAAATTACATTGAATTCCTGGCTAACCAACAAACTATCAAGCCATCAAACCTCTGAGAACAGCCCTAGCACTGAGTATACTACTCTCAGGCAATACTGCAGCAAAAAAGATGATTCTGTCCTTCTAGATTCTTCTCTTGATCTTCTCTTGGCTATAATCTTCCTGTGATATTGTGATGGAAATATAATGAGTTCTGGTTGGAAATCTCTATCCCGACCTGTGAGAGTGCTAAACAGCGAAAGGGGAAGTCTTTGGATGGGCTGGCCTGACAGTTCATTTCCGGGGTCGGGAAGTTGGTCAGCCTTGAAGAAGGTGAGACTCTTGCTGGAATGTATTGACCTGGAAGGTAAACGAGGTAGCAGCTGCAGGCAATAGAGGCAGCTGCAATTGTTTACCAAGGGGTCATGCGTGATAGCATAAAGGGGCCAGAGAATCCTTAATCTTTTCATTTTGCTTGGGTTTGTGTACTGACCTGAAAGGACTGTGTGAGACACCCATGAGATATCGCTGAAAAGAATATTCGTGAGTGTTTGTTTGTTTTTCGTGTTGTTAGTAATTGTTTTGTTTGTTAAATCACCAGACAGAGAAACACGTTCCAGAGCTGTCGCTTTTGGGCCAGCACAAGCCGGAACTGCACTTCACAACAGTCACAAACTTATATAAGTTTTTTACTTCCTTAAGAATTTCATCTCTACATGCTGCTCTACAGTACAAAACTCAGCAGCTTTATTTTTAGTGAGCAAATAAGAGGTCACTTCTGGGTAGTCTATCTGGTTTTATGTTTCATCAGGCTTAGTCTCATATAACCTGTGGCAGAAAGACTTTTCAAATGAATGCATTTTTTATAATAGGTTTTGTTGTGTTCAGTGTTTATAGGACACCGTTGCTTCCCTTATCATGTGTTGGCATATGAGGCAGCTGAAAGTACACCAACTGTGCAGCTGTGCTGCATACAAGTCTATGTATTTTTAATGCACTCCTTAAAAATGAAAGCTTTTTATCAGAGAGGTCATCTAAAGGTGCACTACAAATACAAAGCAAAGTCAATTTATAGAGAAAATACAATACTCCCGCAATCTACTTTAATTCCTGCAGAGACATTAATAAAAGCATAAGTAGGTATGCTTTTTTAGGATATTATGTTGCTCTATACTTTGCATGACACTCTGAGTGTGAGACTTATGTCAGCATAGCACTGAGAAAACATTTTTGGGGATAGGTGCAATTTCATGTTGTTAAGAGAAGCTCAATAATTAATACTGTTCAATATGTAGCAAAAGAAGGTAGTGATAATGTTAGGAAATGTGGTAACACATTATATTAAGGTGCTGCTTATTAATGTTTTATGCATGTTTTATAAATATATAATATATGCTTAATAACTATGTTATAGAGTGTTAATAAAGTATTGTATATGGTTTATAACCATGCAGTAGCCATAGATGGAATTACAGTTTTATAAAAAGGGACAGTTTTTCTATTCTATTTCTATTCTACTTTGGAATGTTTAACACTAGAAGCACCACAACAGTCATTTTTTTAAAATAAAATGTTCTTAACTTATGTAACATATATGGGGCTGTGCATTCATATACCTTTCTGTGCGTATGTATTACATATTCTCATGAAGCATCAAACGCGAAAAACTGTGCGGTATGAATTACTTATTTATTTATTCACTCCTGCAGCCTTCACGACCAGCACTACTATAATGAAATGTAAATATACTAATATGAAATGTAAAGGAGGCACGTTTCATAGCACGAATTAAGCACCTACTTAATAAAGGTAAACCAAAACACTACGATAGGATAGAAAACAAGTAAGAAATGAATTTATAATAAAATGCAAATAAATAAACGGCCCTTAAAATTCACCATCTTGAACTACAAGATGTTAAATGTAGTACCAGTATTTATTTATTGGAGTAAAATTCAGAACAAATGATGACCGGAATTAAAAGTTATATATACAAGGACATTAGAAATATTAAAGGATTCTATAAAGGTTATTGTGGCTGCTAAAATAATCATACAGTAGTTTTTATTGTTTAAGGTGACACTGCTATAATTCCACAAATGTGTGCAGGTATGAACAGGTTTTAATTTGATCAGAAAAAAAAGAAAACTATTTAATTGTCCTTATTATAAGCACATAGCTTGATCTCTGCCTACCTCTTTTACAAAAACTAAACTCCAGGCCTGACTAACAAAAAATGACCATACGTAAAATAAAATCATTATCATTGATTGGTACTGAAAATGGGAGGATTGAATATAATCGTAGAGGCAGGAAATCTAATCTTGCAGTTAACATGCGTTAACAAGTTCCTTTCAGTTTTAAGTAATGTCTTGTTCCCTTCAAACATGTTTAAGGAGAGATTCTGAAATAACAATAAGTTTATCAAAACTATGAAACATGAGGAAATATACTATGCTAACTTTTAACACCCAAAAAGAAAAAAAATGGGAGGGTGGCGCAAATATAATTGCCTGCCCCGGGCACTAAAATGCCTAGTTACACGTCTGATGTTATGTACTCAGTAAAAAAAGTGAATTACATCCAACTGTTTCTCCTTTCGTTATACTACATACAGTGTTTTGAACACAGCCATCAGAACAACTGATGCGGGGCTTCTAGGTATGAATATATATCCAGGTCTTCTAGTGTTAACCATGCAATAGTATAAACGGAATTACGTTTTTATAAAAGGGACAGTTTTTAGCCACCTATTGTACTTTGGGATGTTTAAAAGTAATTCTGTCAATGGCTATCGCATGGTTATAAACCGTCTATAATGCTTTATTAACACTCTATAGCATAGTTATTAAGCATCTATTGTATAATTATAAAACATTGATAAGCAGCACCTTAATATAAAGTGTTACCAGAAAGGTCAAGCAGTGTTTACTTACAGTATATGTAAAAAGGAAAATCTAACTGGCCATGCTTGATTTTAAAAGTGTTTTGAACACCATTGAAATTTTATTATTGCTACATTAATCCAAATATGTGGCATCATCTGCTACAGCAGAAGCTCAGACTTTTTTGTGTGGTCAAAGTCACAAACCTTTTCTGGTAATCTAACCCGATGTCTTCGAATGTCAAAGACACTCCTCACATCTCCAGCAGGACCATCGTTTCTGAGCCAGTTTATTATGCCTGAAGCAATGAGTATATCAAAGGAACAAATGGGTTTGAGGGTCAAATACAGGGTTGGTTTACTTATAGTAGTTAGTATTTAGAACTTCATATAACTTTTTAAAATACATTTCCACAACACAATAACAAATTAACCATACACAAACAACCAAACAGATGAAAGTCAAAAATGTCTTCTCTGATTTTTCCATTGTTACTGATATTTCAGTCCTATGTAATTAATTTACAATCTATTAACATTCATTGAAATGCCCCCGATTATCACACATTGCCTGTGGTGTCTCTTTCCTTGTCAAAGACACAAACGTTCTGGTGATTTAGCATGTTTTATGAAAGTATATAAAAAGAGGAGCCATTATTCCAGAAATTCAAACTGTTTACTTATCTGTTGAATTGCAGTGCTAATTGTATGTAAAGGTACATTCACAGTATGAAAATCTAACCACAGGTGTCGTACTTCCTCAGCTGTGCACCTGTCCAGTTAATGATCAATGCAACAACCAAGGCTTATTAAGAAGCATTACTGTCCGATAGTGTATAGAAATTAAGTATTTTAATTTAGAAAATGAAGCATACAGTGATCTGTGTTTTTTCTTCTAGTTTGGGAACACAGTAACGTGTTCATCACTTGTATAGATACTCACAAAATATTACATTACATTTTTAAAGTAATTTAATAAACAAATGAGGGTTAATAAATAATGGAGGAGCAGACAGACATGCACTACTGCTTCCATAGTGCAGCCGTGCACTTTATGTTATGGAACAAAGATGATTACCTTCATCGAGACATTGTTCACTGAAGAGGGTCACCTCTACATGTGCACACAGCATTCAAATAATCTCCATGGGGACTCTCTGAGAGGGAGGTCTCCATTATAAACGTGGAGATATATGTCAGTGCATTTGTTCCATATATCACAAAAATAGCACGCATAAGGGCCATTGAGTCACTATCTCTTTACCACAGAATAAGGAATATAATTGCCTAATTATGGTCTGGTAGCTACCAAACCTATAATATTCAGAAGAAAGACCCCATGAAAGGCAAACAGCAGTACTTTTCAAAGAGGAGGAATGTGAAAAGTAAATATAATTATATAGAAATGGGATTTCAACTTCATGCGTTTGATATTACATACAAGATCCTGTTCATAAGTGTGTTTCTTTTAATAATTACGGTGCAACATGATTTAACTGGCTACTAAAGGGACTGATCCTTTGTAACCAGTTAATTCACAACTGAATGTATTTAATGTGTAACTTTCACACAAAAAAATGCAAAACACTATAATGAGAGGTCCTGCACGTATACTTTTGTATATAGAGTGTGTGTGTGTTTTTTTTGTTTGTAAATAAATCTTAATTTGAAAATGTATAATTATGGGTAAGGACACAATTATATCAAGATGGTCACAACTTGCACAGACTTCCACTCAGTGTGAAACGAGAAAGTGAGCAGTACAGATCCTCTCAAGTGTCAGCAGTCCAAAGATAAAGCAGTGAGCAAACATCAAATAAAGGTGAATAACACAGAACTACAGGGAAAAAAAAGTTATTTAGCGAAATTAAGTAATCGGCAACTGACAGAAAAATATCCCAAAACAATTTCTTGAAAGAGGAGGGAGCAGGATTTACAGGACAAACAAACTTTTGTGCAGCCTCTGCAAAACCTAAAGGGAGGGTTCCAGTTTTGGAGAAGCATGACACCTCAATTTCCAGCTCTTGGAGTTGTTGCTCTGTGGTGCTAGTACAGTGTACCCATCAAAAGATGCAGAACAGTTGTTCAAATAGTTGATGTGCACAGGGGTGACAGACATTGCATCAAAAGTGAACATATAGGGGGTGATGTAAGGATACACGCAAAGTGATTTGCGGGTACAAAACACCAATAATGCTGCCATAAATCATGTTTAGAATTATATTGAAATGCATTCAAATGAAGAAAAAAGCATGGAATTAGATGTAATCTGGATACTAAGCTGACACAAACATTACACTGTGATGGAAGGATTTTGAGTTGGGGGGGGGATACATCTATTATACAATTATATGTTTTTTGTTTTTTTTTTGCATATGACTCCTCCCATGTGTATGATGCGTATGACCCCCGCCCCCCCCCCTCCATATTTCTACCAGAAAAAAAAAAAAAAAAAAAAACAACACAGCAGCAATAACTTAATGATTGTTAAAAGATCAACAAAACAAGATTATGATGAGAAAAGTTATGTAATGGCATCTTGTGTAAGGGGGGGGGGGGAATAAAAAGCAGGCTAGTTGCGCTTAATGATTTTGGATTATATAATATATGTAGTCCAAGGGATGCTTTTCTGTTTTATATTTATTTGTCCAAAACAAACAAACAAAAAAATCAGTACAATAATTATAAATGGATGTCATATTTCAGTCATCGGTCAGTTTACATTGATCCATTTGTTAAGTTACAGATAAAGTTATATTATTAATTAAAGTAATAGCATTTGATCAAAAGAAAACTCCATTATTACAACTACAGTTGTTCACACAGAAATTGCCTATACTGTTGGTGCAGCAAATTAATTCCATCTGGTTAAAATACAGTACTGTATGAAGAAAAGGTTTAACTGTTGTCAGGAGTGGACAGTTTGCACACGCTGGGAATTAGAACAAGAGAGTTGTATAGGATAATAATCTGTTGCATACAGGATGGGAATTTGCAGCTTCGCTAAATCTAAAATACCTGATAATTCATGCCTTACTGCTGACTGAACCGAGCTGTGTCTCTTCTCATCCTAGTTGCGACTGCATATGTGCAAATGCTCTACGTTTTCCAAAAAATGGAATCCATGTACACAGTTGGATTTATCAGAAGTGTCATTGGATTATCTATTCCAACTCATGTAAATACAGGAGTGTAGTTTACAGAAAACCAACTTTCTGATTCGGTTTTCCAAATACATTTGTTTTCTGAAAACTTGATCTCATGTACACCTACTTATTGAAAAAGGTATGACTTTAGATGTTGAATTCTCCCACTGTTTCCCCATCTCTAGTTGCTCATAAACAGGTTTTTATTATATTAAAAACAAGATAATAAAAACAGGACCCACTAAAAAGATTAAGCTAGTACAGACAGGCATATTGCCTTTGACTGAAAAACATCAACAATAAATGAAGATCCCAGAGACATGTAAAGAGTAGCAGACAGCATTCTCATTTCATTGTCGTGGATTAATGGTAATTCATATATTCACCAATGAAAAGGTCACAACAGGCTTCCTACTACCGTTAATTGCAGAGGAAATGAAAACTAAAAAATGTTTTATATCAGTACTCAAAATACAGAGAGATGAAAGACCACAATTTTGATTATACCAAATAGCACAGAGTCAGACTTGGTTAATATGTAATTAAAACTGAATGCCTGTGCATTTTTTCATTATTTTGTTCTGCAAAAAAGAAGGTTGATCTGTTATAAATGAAGCAATCAGTGTAAATACTTGGTGACCCCACTTAATTGAAACCAAACAATATGCATTACGTACTGTTTTTTCTGAAAGTTATGACTGTAAAATAAATAAACATATTCTTGCTCTGATGAGGTTCTATAAATACTGCTCATTTACACTACTCGTAATACAATGGCCCTTCTATGCCTACCATTGAAGATAAGGTTTTGGGTCTGTGAATAACTTACAAGACTTGTATAAGAATCAGGCAGTTCCCATTGTGGATCCAAATATTACGTTTACAAAAAAGTCTTATAAATAAACTCCAAATGAGTGTAGGGCATCAGTAAGGACAATATTGCACTCCAAATAGTGGTGAATCATTAATCTGTAAATACATTGGGAATTCTAAGCAAGTTCAGGTCAGACTTCAAAATAACCCAGCATTACCCAGTGACCCTTGTGACAGACAGCAAATGAATCTGAGTCACCAATCTCCCTCCCGACCTGTGAGGGCACAGTATAACAGGAACAGTGTGCCCCAGACTGGATGGTTTGACAGTTAATTCCAGGGTCAGTCAGAAGTTGGACATCCAAAAAGGGGATGAAGCCACAATACTAGAAGTGCGCCTTACACTGGCAGGCGATGAGTCAGTCATGGACTGGAGGAGAGATGATTGCACTCGCTACCAAAGGAGGGGGGGGGGGGGGGGTAACTGAAGGTATATCAGAGGATGTGGCCAAGTGATCTGTTCCTTTGTTATGGGTACGGACGGAGTGCAGATATAAAATAACTGTGAGTGTTTTGTTTTGTTGTTCTGTCATTATTTGTCATTGTTAGATGGCTAACACTAGCTGGGAGCTGACTCTAAAAGGCAGCACCGAACCCGAACTACACTGTACTACTGTTTCACAATTGTTGTATAGCACCACCTGCACAAAGAGCACTCATTGTTTGGATAAGTGATCGTGTCTGTGTTGTGCGTTATTATTACTGCATAATTATTTGGAGACTGAACCCTGTGGTTTAACTGAGCGATACACATTGGTGTGTGAGCCAATTATTATTATTTACCAGCATATAAAGAGCTGTTTAACCGTGAACTGTGTTGTTTAAAATCATTCCTGAGCACTGCATCACCTCTACAACTGTACATTACAAACCACTTTGCCACATCGTATACTACAGAATCAAGGCAAATACATCTATAGGATCAAGGCAAAGAAATGCATCAGCGGAATTCCCCAGTCCACTTTAGCTTCTGGGGGATGGGCCATTTTAAGGCCTGCAACTTTTACTCAGAGACTATGTTTTGAATAACAATGAACTGTAGAAGGTTTATATTGGCGCCCGCAGCTGTACACACATTACACACGATGTGTACCACTGGTTTGCAAAATTTCGGCTGGACTGCATATAATCTTCTGCGATCAGTTGAAACTAAACAGGCATTTTAAGCTTATAGGATTGTATTGTTTATCTAGTGGTAGTAATGAGAAAACAGAAACAGGTAAGTTTGGTTGAACCCCCTGAACATACATTTTAATCTCTCAGTGTTAAAATTAGAAGGTAAGGTATTCACAGACCCAAAACCTTATCTGAAGCACTGATGGTAAGTGCATATTTATACAAGTTTAATTTGTATTTGTATTTGTAATTTGTTGTTTTCACGCTGGGTATGTTTAGAGGGTTTGATCCGCACTCGGTATGGTTCGGTACATTTGGTATGAAGTGTGAACAACAGTCCGCTTGGGAAACGAACCGCACCGAGTCCAACTAAAGAGTTGGTCTCGGTCCGTTTGGCAAAGGCACTGAGTCTGGTTTGCTTGCAAAACCTCAATGTGAACAACAGCTGGACTACACTAGCGTGCTCAGCAAGTTAATAGCATAGTAATGTATTAGGTTTTGTGCTAGAGCCATTCAAAAATAAAATAAACAGTATTATAGATTATTTGTTCAAGCATTGCAATTATGTGTATAACATATGTTTAAATGGTAATAGATGGTCCATTTTTTAAATCTGGCTTTTTGTACATTTAACAAGTTTTGCCTAGATGACAATATAAAGAAAATACTGAGTTTATCTTCTATAAATTCACCCAATTTTAATTTTTTTAATTATTATTGTGTTATTTTGTATACTGTTATTTTTGTTAACGGCTTCAGAGTTGCTACAGGGTCAGTGAATTGAAGAAAAAAAAATCATGTTTTTCATTGTGAAAATCTGTTAATCCTAAATTACATAAGTGTTTTACACATTTTTTGTGCCAGAGCTCTTTAATGTGATTTAACAGCCCTGGTGATTATTCTAATCTGTACACGGTGTATACAGTAAAGCCAATGAGCAAATCTTTAGACAGAATGTAGGGTTACAATAAAACTGTATTTCCACATTTGAAAACCATTTAATTAAAAACTTTAAAGTGTATCTTTGCAACATAATACTCATGTAAAAGGTCTTGTCATTTTTTTTTTCAGATTCAAAGGTGAATGCCTGGTAGCACAATATGGAAAAGTCAGCTGTGGAGGAATGGACTGTTGAAAATATAGTTGAGTGGATTTCTGGCTTAGGTCTGGGCAACTTCACTGCAACATTTACAGATGCACAATTGAAAAGTACAAATGTGCTTATTGTAGTGTCATAGTACACAGTTAAAACATATTTGTCTCATTTAGAGCTTGCTCACCAACACATTCCTCATTTCACTGTCAGATGTAGTGTGGAAAAATGCAGAAAACGGTTTGGAACGGTCAATTCTTTGAGGAAGCATTATTATAAATATCACACAAATTACATCAGAGGACAGCAGTCAACATCCTTGGATTGTAACAATGATTATGCAGATCCACAAAGTAGTAGAGACTCTAACACGGCTTTGCTTTCTGTCTGCGGTGAAAATGTGAGTCAAGTATCTGTGCATGACTTCCAGTTAGAACTAATGAAAAGTATTGCCATATTTATTTTAGAGATCCAAGAAAAGCATTAACTGCCTAATGTAGTCCAGGACAGCTTGTTTCAGAGTTTACAGTCTCTTCTAGACTATTATCATGAAGTGTTTAAATGAAGCAGGCTTCAATGTTGAAGAGAATGAACATCTTAGCAAACTATTAGCTTAAGAAAGTGTCATTAGGTGAAGGAACAGATGGTGAGACTCTTTGAGTCTGACAGAAAATATTATTGGAAAAATCTTTCAAACTGTAAAGGACAAAGTCAAATTTTTAAAGGCTCTTGAGAACCTTAGAACATATGTAATGACAAATATATTATACATTATCTTACTATTATTTATTGTCATGTTTTAGTATTTACATTTAAATACCACATACTATACAGGAATCACTTAAAGTATAAATGAATACTGCACTTATTATACTGTAATGTTATATCATAAGAAAGATGTATACTATGGGAACAAAAAAATGTATGAAAACACAAATATATACATTTTTATATTGAGCAGTATTTTCACTAGTTTAATTCCTGAAACTGATGACTGGGGATGTATGGTTTTAAACTTCTGTGAAAATTAATAAGGCTGTTATCTTATACAGCTCTGTTTAAATATCAAGTGTTTAGATATTTGCAGGTGATTAAAATGATGAAATATAGTTTTTTTTTTGTATTCCATAGAACAAAAACAAATGAGCATATTGTTTCAGAGAAGGTGCTACCAGTAGAATGCTGAGAAGTACCACCAACCTTAACCAGTGCTCATGTTTGGACTGCGTTGCTAATGTTTCCTCCAGTTATACAGATGGCCCTTGATAGAAAGGACAAATCAAATCAAATTTAAATGAAAAGACAAATTGACTTCAAGACTTCATGCAGCTGTAACACAGACTGTTTGATGACCTCAGCAAATAGATACTAAGAACTGAAACTTCAGTGTTTGTTTTAGATACACAGGTAACCCATTTTACAATAATTACATAACACAAAACAGCACATTTGTTTTTTAAAGGGATTACTATTTTTTTTTAAATCATGAACGCAATATTTTATGCAAGAGAAAAACAGTTTTATTAAATTAATTTGAGCATCATGTTTTTGTAAGGTAAAGCAATTATAAAATGCAACTGTATTTCATAACATTATTTTTCAAATATATTTGTTTTCTTTTATCAATTGCAATTCATATTTGTTTTCTTCTAATCTGTATATTTAGGTATCCAGACCATATGCTATACAGTACTGTGCTAAGGACTGGATAGTACTTGATAGCATTGTTAGCATTTTTTCAGACTAAAGAAAAGCACAGAGAATACATGCAGTAAATGTGTGATCAAAAGTATTGAATTACCCAACGTTATAATAAATATTGCAGGTGCAAAGTGAGGAGTTTCTATGAGAAGATGAGCATATAGTATTGCAAAACTCTTGGACTCCATAAGAAAAGAAATAGAGCAATTGAAGCCATATGTGACAGCATGAATAGAACTGTACACACTTGGGAAAGAATGATGGAGAAGAAGTCAACTGAAGAAGTCTTGGGTCTGTTTCCATTCCTAAAGCATCCTAAACTGGTAGCTACTAGTTTTTATTCTACTATGGTGACTGATCAGAAATAATTAATATTTTTTAGTTATAAGAATGTATAATCACTTTAATTAGTCCTCCTAGGTGACCTTTCTGCATCAGCAATCCACCTGCTCCAGCTTTTACATAACTCCACTGCTCCTGGTTTTTCCCATGCAACTCCTTTCTGCTCGCATTCAGTTTAAGGTTCTTGGGCTAGCTTTCCATCCTATCCATCATACTACTTCCACTTATCTGCAATCCCGTGTCTCCCTATGTCCCATCTCGTCCTCTTTTTTTAATCTTTTGTCTGCCACTTAACTATTCTATCGTTACTCTCCTTCCTCTTCTGCTCATTTATTTTCTTCCCTTGCTCTCAGAGGTGGAACCATCTTATGCAACATCTGAGGACTGCCCCGTCACAGAGCACCCTGCCTTCTGAAAACTCATCTCATCCGGAGGTTCCTGTATCTCTGCAATGTTGCTGTCTTGTTTTGTCCTCAGTTTTCAGAACTGGGGAATTTTTTGTTCTAGTGCTTTAGTTTGATTTTGTTTTATTTATTGTTTTTTTGTAGCTACTACATTATTTGTAATTATTCAACAATTTTTACAGCTCTGTATGTCACCTTGGATAAATACATATTATAATAACTTTACCACCTGTACATTAGCTGTTGCACAAAGTGAAACTATGTTTTGGAGTAAACTTGGAACTGGAACTGGACCTAATGAGTGGCCTATCCAGAATGGTAGATCCTATTTTCAGACTCTCTAGTGGGCCTCTTCTAACTAATGTGATGACCTACATTAAATATACTTCAGATGAGACATAGGAAAATGGTAATGTATAAGAAATATTTATTGTAAATTGTTTTGACCTATTTCATGGAGAAGATAACTGGTTATTAACTCACAGGGGCATAAACAGGCTTTTAGAAACTTTGTTTATACTGTTCTTAATTTTTTTTTAGCAGGTGTCTCAAAACCATTTTGAGACACCTGTTAAATATTTTACGATATCTCTTAATATGGCTTGCCATAAATTTGCACTTGATGAATTATGAAGGAAACTTGTAGGCGATTAACAAGAGTTTAACAGGTTCCTCACTGTGTGAGACCCAACAGTTAAAACATGTTTAAAGGGAGGAATATTAGGAAATTCCTTAAAGCAGCCGCAGCCTCACCACATGAGCCGCCACTGCTTGTAGACGTGTGGTGAGATGGTTAAATAAAATTGAGAAATCACTACTGTAATAACACGCTGCTGAAGTAAAATTGCACATCATTTAAAACATTTTAGAAATAATTTAATTTAGTGAAATATTTATTGTTGAATAAAGTTATTAATTATTATTATTTTAAAATGTATACAAGCACCACCATCACCTACGCCTACCACTGTTTTCAAGGGAACAACAAGCCAATTTGCAGCAGATGGCATCTCTACTTGTGCTGATGGAATAGAGATACTCAGTGATTATCCTGGAGTGGATGTCACCCTTGCTGTTGAGTGTATTTATTCTCTTTACTTGAGTATCCTAAAATTCTAAAGAATTGTCTGACTTTCATGGAAGTGTACTTTGCTGAGTACCTCTGACAAAGTGCCTTTGCCAGTGTTGAAGATGCACAGTCAAATAACTGCACTTCTATTGGGGGAATAATCATATTGATCTGATGAAATGCCATTTTAACATTTAATCTGAAATTAAATTAATTTATTGTGTAAACAATTTAATTTGATTCCAAAAACAGAATGTTTGATATAAAAATGTAAATTGTTTATAACAAATGTAAACTGTTTTTAATAGACGTTTTGATCTAAAAAAAAAATTGCATACTGATAAATTTTGTCTTAATTTCTAGATATCATAAACTCATAATAATCTTTGATTTAAATACTATCTTGTAATTTCTGGTAAAGTACAAAAGACTTAATTTTGTCGGTTTGCCATGTAACATAGATTTGGTTGAATAGTAAATACCAAGCAGTCATATAATTACTGCCAGCTACAGCTTGAAACCTAAGTTTGACCTCGGTAAAATGTCTACTCTGATTATGGCCTTGCTTTCAATATCCCTTGCAGGATATTGTAAACATCTGGTTCACACACATTATAAACAAGTCAAGTGCACTTGTAAACTGCACTATGAACACAAACAAACTCGGTCCAGCAAAAAATGGAAAAGGACCACAAAAAACTAGCTCACACTCAAACAAACTCTGTCCCTCTGCTTGCAGAGAATTGTGAACAGCAAGCACATAGACACATTGTTTCAAACGAAATGAACAAGATCGAGTATGTTTGAAACAGACCCAGTGTGAATGCAAAAATACATTTCCTAATCGTTAACACATAATTGCCAAGTTGTATTATTATTACTATCGATGATTTTTTCAACTACCTGTTTTTATGTGTTTAAAAAAAAAAACAAGTTTGTTTATATGCTATGCTTATGGGGTGAGTAATGATTACATCAGTGATTGTGGGAGTAATGATTAGAAATGGAACCATCATAATAACAGATTTCTGAGCTAGTTTTCCCCCTAGTTTAAGTCTGTATTTCAGTTTATTTGTACCTTTTGTTGTTGTTGTGGACTATTTGGCTGTCACTGTAATTGCTGTTCTGTTTCAATGGCAGTGCACTGTGTTATTCATTTTAAGAAAGGGAAACAGGGATGCAATTTGATTGCAGTGTTCTAATGTGACTCTGTAGGTGCTGTGAAACTCAGGAAAGAACAGAAATACAGCTCTCTGATAGGCTGAAACACTTGACAACAGGATGATGCAGAGTCGTTACCTGCATGAAATGGGATTTCGGTGTGGTTCAGTTTTGAGTGCCATGTGAAACATTCCTCAGGGCAATACTGAAGGCTTAGAGAAACACTGCTGTTAGATTCGTAAGGGTTACATAAAGACTGCTGCTGTCACACATTGTTTAGACTGTTCTAATGACAGCAGCTATATTGTAGAATTTCTGCAAATAAATGAACTGTTAATTAATTACTTGCACATCAAAAGCAGTCAAACTATTTTTTGTTTTTACTTTGATTTTCAGTGGTTGTCTAAATTTGATAAACAGAGGACAAGAAACCAATGTTGGCATTACGCATTTCAAATCTTTGAAAAAAATTACTTTACAGAACATAGTGGCACTATTGTTCTTAAATGCCTTCTCCAGAGAGCACCTTTCAAAGATCATTACCATATACTAATGACTGTTTCACAAAAGGCACAGACATTGTAGGTAATGTGCTAAATAATTATATGGTATCTATATACATAAATATATACACATGCACTTGTTACTAATCTGGTGCCGCTTTGTCTGGCAAGCAAACATAGAGCCAGGATAGAAAGCACTCACTGCATCACTTTTCTACCATTGCGAATGGCACTTCCCTAAGGTACACTATGCAAACATACTGTTATTCTATACTGTGGTAGTTGGGAAAACAGCAAAAAATTTTCTGAAAAAGTTTGATTCAGCAGCACTTTGTTATGCCTGACACCGGGTGGCAGAAGAAAACCGAAAATAACAGCAGGGGCCACTTCTTTTGGAAGACAAAACCCCAAACCCTCGCAGCAACAAAACAGGAAGTCATTTTTTTAGACAGGATAATATCCTTATTATGTTAGTTATGCACATTATCATTCCAGGATGTACTAAAGTATATTTTCAGCTTAACATAAAAACAATTTAAAATAAAAAATGTCCACCATCACGTAATGAATAGTGACTGGGAAGCAACTCGTACATTACATGGCAGATGAAAATCAGTACTGTATGTAGTTCAAAATAGAAAGCCAGTTATGAACTCAAGCCATAAAATTCAGTATTAATAAAAATCTGGTTGATTTGGATGGCTTGGTTGCTGTCGAATGATACTATAAACAGCATGTATCATCGTACTATACTGTTAACAAGCGTATCTCATGCTAAATAAATACATAAATAAATAATCACAGATACACTTTGAATAATTTTATCATGGACAGCTAACTGCAGGATCTAAAGACATATTTAATTTCTGCTACCATTATTATTATTATATCTAATAAAAAATAAATACAAGTAATAGGTACAAATAAAGTACCTGTGGATAAATACAGTGCATATACAATAAATAAGTGTTATAGTTCATTTTAATAAGTGAACACACATGTACTTAAATGTCATTTCAAATGTTTCCTTAAAACCATTTGTCATATATTGATATTCTGTACATCAAGATTCAGTAGCTTTTTCTCATTAACCAGTTAAGACAATGTATTATTCAACAGTACTTGATCCTTAGTAGAACAAAAAATGAAAACTTGACAAGATAAAATTTGACTTTAAATGCCTTTCCTAATTAATAATATTATGATGGGTGAATCTGAACTGCCATATTACAAGAAAAATAAACACAAGCTATTATTGCACTTTTTTTGTAGTCATATTTCCCGCAGGAATATTGTACTCATTTTAAGAAATAAGATCAATATTCAGTGCTATCAAATTAGTAGAGGAAATCTAGCAAGGGAGAAGGACCTTGTTTGTTTACGTACATTACTAAACAAAAATTGCTTGAGTCAAGAGATTGTGGTAAAAGCAATAAAAGGCTAGATATGTTTTCTAACCACGTCTGAATTATTCAACATGCACAGTGGTATACAAAACAATGTTGCCATTCCAGTTTGTGCACATGTGCAAACATATAAGTTATGGTCATACAAATGTCTTTTAAATACAGTCATTCAAACTAAACAGGTTAAGGTTTGTTGAAAGTTCATTGTCAACAAAAAACTAAAATAAAAAAAGGGATCCATTTTTTTCACACGGACACCAACATGGCCGCCGTCTCTGTTAAGAACGGTTGCTAGGTGATTTATGACGTCATCGAAAACGATTTATAGACAAGTTGATGTTCATGTGACTGGAAAGGATGCACAGCGGCGGCTGGGCTTCTTTTGGGCTTCTTTTTCAAGTCCAGTTGGCGTTTTTTTTCTCTCAGAGATCTGGCAACTCTGTTCGATTTCCACAAAGTATGTTGTAGTTTTTTTTTTTTTTTTTTTTTTTTTTAATTCATACGCCATTTTCCTTGCTTTCAATTGAGTAAAATATAAGAATAAAAAATAACAATAAATTGGACCTTCTTCAGCAGGAAAGACCAAAACAGAATTCCCTTTATTTGCTCATGGTATGAAAAAACAAAATGGTTGACTGTGTATCGCAATACTAATGAAAAACTTTGTTACTCTCTGTACTTGATGGACTTGAAAATAATTACAATTTCAATTCTATACAGAGATTCAGTTCAAACCAATATGTCTACTAGAGTTCCTGGGATATCCATTTTATCTGAATTAACTAAATCTCTTTACCACATTTCTGAGAGAAGAAAAACATACTAAGCAATGCGTTTGATAACTGTTAAAGTACAAACTTTGTTGATGTGTTTCTTTAGAAAAGTTTACATATCAAGTTTTTCAGCATCAAGTTGTGATGATAAACAATAACAATTTAAATATTTTTAAAAAGTACATCAGCGTTTTTGCTTGTATCATGCTTAACTTTAATTCAATAGATGATTATTATTATTATTATTATTATTATTATTACACTTCCAAGCCAGAGGCTGGGAAGCCTATTGTTATTGTTAGATTTTTTTTTTTCTTCCCCAAATTTTAAATTGCTGATGCTTCAAAGCTTTGTAACTGATCAGGTTCTGACTTGGCAGTTAACAAGCTGGATACATTGCTGTCTGATGCAGAAAATTTTTTGCTGCTGCATCCTTGCAATTGGCGCTGCGACGCCTTTTTCAATAAAACACTTTGAAATCTTCTTCTTGGGAACCGCTGAAGTGATTAATCTGAAACGTGGCAAATATCATCAGCATCTAAACCTGCATCAAGTTTGCGATGCAGAAGTTGCTGTGATAAATTTTCATGTCAAAATGGCTGCCACAAATCTTATCGAAATGCGCCCCTAAAAACAAACTGCTGCTGTTTGAAAACTGTTTGTCCAACAAACTCCAAACTTGGTAGTTATCGTCCAAGTAACAATGGGATACAAAACTGTAAAAATGGTGATGTTTTATAAAACAAGATGGCCACCACATATACGTTTACATTTTAAATTTAAACCTGCGTCAGTTGACAAATAGTTTACTTGACTAACGTCAAACTTCACAAGCATCTTCCCTGACACTGTATCACTACAACTGACTTTTAAAAAATTGTCTTGACCAGAAATGAAAATGTCAGTGTGGCAGGCTGGCGAGTGGATAGAGGCCCAGAGACAGACTGCAGTTCAAAAAAATATATACTTTTATTATAAACAAACACAAAATAAAAAGGCACAAGGGCAAAAATAATGATGTTTAAACACAAATAACCAAACAAAAAAAAGCAAAACTTACAAAAATAAAGATTTCCAGGCTGGGCAATGCCTTCACTGGATTTAGAAAAATTTAGACAGACAGACAAACAAACAAACAAACAAACAAACAAACAAACAAACAAACAAACAAACAAACAAACAAACAAACAAACAAACAAACAAACAAACCCAACCTGCTTCCTCAGCTCCCTCCTCCCCAAATGCACAGCAGAGGCCTCCTTTTATGTCAGGTGGCTGGGCGCTGATTGATCGTTAATTAACCTAATCAATTAATCAACTCCAGCCACCTGAACATAATAAACCCAGGCAGGTAGGGGAAATTAGCCCCATCCCTGCCAATTTAAAAAGGGGCAGAGGTTTGCTCTGCCACAGTCAGTTTGACACATTTTTTAGACACCTTTCGAAATCATCTTCCTGGGAACCGGTGAAGCCATTGATCTGACACTTGGCATATATCATCAGAATACAAACCCGCATCAAGTTTGTAAAGCAGAAGTTTCTGTGATAAACTTTAATGTCGAAATGGCTGCCACAAACTTTAATGAAACGCGCCCTTAACAGCAAAATGCTGCTATTTGAACACCTTTTGACCAACACACTCCAAACTTGGTAGTTATTGTCCCAGTAACAAGGGACTACAAATATGTCAACATGGTTATGTTTTATAAAACCGGATGGCCGCCAGGTGTACATTTATGTCTGATATTTAAAACTGCCTCAGTTGACAAACGGTTTACTTGACTAATTCGAAACTTCACAAGTATCATCCTTGACACTGTAGCAATACAACTGACTTTTAAGAAACTTGCATTAAACAAGATGGCTGCCTGACGCAGTTTTGGAAAAAAAAACTTTCAAAATCTTCTTCTGTGGAACAGTTGAAGTTGCTGATTTTAAACTTGGCACATTGAGAACCAAACACGCTTAGACAGGTACTGATACTGGGGCTTGGGAGCCACAAAACTGCCTGGCAGTTCTAGTTGTTGTTATTATTATTATTATTATTATTATTATTATTATTATTATTATTATTATTATTATTATTATTATTATTATTATGCAATACATTTTATCACTATTTGTATTTTTGAAGTTAAGGCTGAGGATATTATTTTATTTTGTATACTATTCTACACTGTGCTGTTTTTAAATGTGGTTGGAAATATTTGTAATTAGATTAAAATGAATGATGAAATTAGTATTAAGTAAGTAATTTGAATTAGTATTAAATAAATAAATAATTCAGGATTAACACATTTATTTAAGAACATATTCAACCAAATCAAAGTTTATGGGTTATTCAACCAAATAAAAAACATTATTAATACAATCCAATTGTGCATTCTGTGCAGACAGAGTAATGTGTTCTGCTGTTTAGGGAAGTGATGATTTGAAGTGCGTTCTGTCTCCCCTAAAGTAGTAGGACACTGTGATTTTAAGCTTGTATAAAAAGGGGTTAACGTTGTGTAAAAATCATAACTGTTGTCTTGTTTTGTACAAGGACTGATGGTAGTGTGCTGTGGATATACATAGGTATTTGGAACTGGAATGTCGACCTACGTTGATTTAAATGATCCAAACGTGTGTCTGCAAAGTTACTCGTTTGCATTGTAACCAGAGTTGTTGAGCGCTGTGCAAAATCCTGCTGTTGTGCAATGTTTGTGCATTGCCAATAATTTAACTCTTTAGGGCTTACCCCAGAGTGGTTAAACGAACACATAACTGTGCTGCTCTGGCCCTTGGGGCTTGTGTGGCTGAGTTATCAGGTCCCTAAATCTGTTTTGGTAGGGTAATAGGATGGAAAGGTAACATTTGTTACATTTGTTAAAATTAAAATAATAATAAAAATGATTTTAAAAAGACCAAATTCCTACTGGGTATGTTTTTTAATAAAAAAAAGGTATCCTTTGATTTGTAACCCTGTTACCCGCTTGTGTTTTAGTGGAATTAGCTTTGCAGTGACGCATAGCACTTCTCTGCACTGTACTGCATTCTCCTTTATTGATGTGACGATACAGAAACACTCTCCTACTTCTGAGGTTTTCATGTCAACATTATTGAAGATTCTCACATGTGAGGAGGAAATTGAAACATGTGGCCAAAGATACTCTATGATGTGGCATCATTACTTTTTTCTCCAATGACATTTGAGGTCAGCGATCAGAGGCTAAAAGGAAGCAAATGTTTTGTTTTTGTTTTTTGTTTTTTTTGTTACAGTTCCTGTACCCTGTATCTCAAGCTGCATTGAGTCTGGTTGAGTTGATATTGGAGAGAAACAAATTCAGCTCATTTTCAATTGATCTGCTTATGTAAAATAGATTTTTTAAAACTTAAAAAAAAAAATATATATATATAGTTGATCTAATTTGTCCCTCATTTGTATTTTAAAAAAAAAACAACAATTAACCGATAATTGACAATTTTATACATAATGTATCTGATTTTTCTACATTTGAAAAAAATAAAGACACTTTCTAAACCTTTCAGGATATCTTTTTTTCTCCCTTCAATAAAAAGGGATTGTATTTTTGTTTCCTTGTCCATTAACAAAAATAAATAAATAAATAAATACAACACATGCATGGGCGTTGTGGATAGGTCAGACCAGATGCTGGAGCTGTACAATTCTGCAGGAAGAGCATGGCATGGTCCAAATTAAAGCCTGGCTACCCGACCCTGACAGGACCCGACTATATGGGTTAGGATTAGGGGGTCGGGTGTATATTCTGTGTCAAGCTTTCAGGTCGGGCCGGGCTGGTCTGTTTTTTATAAATAAATGCATTATTACATTTCAGCAAGTGTTTTTTTTCCTCTTGCAACTGCAAATGCCTCCAAAAATTACCTCCGACTTATCACAAAGCGTTCTCATGTTTATGCTGTAAAAAATACAGCCAAAAAGTCATTCTACATTATTAAGTATGGAGGCTGTTAATATAAAAAGAAAGCCGTCTACTGGAGATTGTTAAGCAGTGGAAAGTTCTGTCACTAGAAAGGGGAAATATTCTGTTTGGAAACATTTCGACGTTGTTGTTTTCCGTGATAGTAAAAGTTAGAAAGGACGTACTCGCCCTGCAGCAGGGCAAAGTCAGTCGTACATGGTAATTACGTGGTTTGAGAAACTTAAATGACATTATTTTCACCAGTTTTGACGTCCTGCAGTGGAAACATTGATGACAGGTCATCGACATGTAATTTGATGTTAAATGTTAACTTGTTTTGACTCAAAATATGCTTTCTGTATTTCAATAGCATGTTTGATATTATTTATGGCGATATCGAACTCGGGTCGGGTTCGGTTTGGTCATGATCGGGTTGGGTTTGGGTCAGGTTTTATTTTTATACCCGAGCAAACCTTTAGTCCAGATTTTATTGCTACCTAGTGTACCCAAGTATGTCGAGTGGTGACATCACAGACCAGGAAGTTGACAAACAAAAGGTACTATAGGTGAGTCGCACATGTGCTCTTTTTAATAATAAAAATAAAATGTTTAAACAAAACAAAACGGCACAGTGGCCAAATCAAACAGATACAATCATTCCACAAGTATTGTTTTCTTTTTACATCTTACTTCTTGCGATCCTCCTCCCTGAACAAGCAACCCTAATGAGTGGCTGATTCGCTCTTTATATATACGTAATCACTTAATTAATTTGCAGATGGCCACATTACGCATGCGTTTAAACACCAAACAGTATCTTTAAATCAAAATAATACAACACAAATTGTAATAAACACAGGGGAGGGGTAAGGTAGAATACAGTTTAAGAAAAAGTTTAATTTTGCATACAATAATAGCTGTATTTTTGTGGTCACATGACTAAAAATCCATTAAAAACCAATGAAAAGTTCAGATAGTGTATATATATTGTAGCGGTTTCAAGGGTTGTGTTGTGGATGGACATTATGTGCCTGCGAGGTTTCTTTGTTTTTTGGCTGCCAGGACCACGGACAGCAATGTGAAGTATTCCACAGAGGCAGGACCACGGACAGCTCAGTGGAAACTTCTAGACTGCAGCAGAACAGCCACACCTGTCTCCAGTTGTAATCAGAGCCAAACTGCAGACAGGTGATACTAATCAGTTGCTCTATTTAACCGCTCCCTGGCAGGTGAAGGAGTAGGAGGTATTTGGAGAGAGAACGTGTACTGTGGAGAAGGAGGTTTTACAAAGATAATTACAACAAGGATTGAACACTCAACGACAAACTAGGACTTGACTAGAGAACCCGAATGGCACTTGGACCCACCTTCTGTATGAAAACGACCCTCGATAACAAACCCCGGCTTGAAAACATAACGCTTGAAGGACGTCCCACTGGCGGAGGACTATTTACTTTGTTTGCTTTGATTTTTATTTATCAAGAACGCTGTCAAAGTCTGAAAATAATAAACAGGTTTTAACCTTTACTTGGACTTGTGTTGTGTGGCTTTATGTGTAAACCTCGCCTTACAAGGAACCCGCCCCAGAAAACGATATATATATATATATATATATATATATATATATATATATATATATATATATATATATATATATATATATATATATATCGGAATCACTTGGTTACGAAGGTTTATTTGAATGGAAAAGAATGAGTCATTCACCAATGCACAACACTAACGGGAACTAGTTAGCTAGAATCTATAGTTGGTTGTCTGGGTTGTTAAACATGAAACTAAATATCATTTGACAAACAATATTATATTTTTTAACATTGTCTAGCCAACTATATAATTGCAGTCAATTTAATAGCCTGCAACTTTAAACAGATCTGCTGTTATTTTTATTATTATAAATAAAAAGTAAATTGAATTACTTATATCTTCTTTATGCAGGGTTGTAAGTGAAAGGCTCTATTTGATTTGACAGATCCATCACTCCCTACCATACAACGCTGCTGCGAGAAGTTAAATGTTGCCAAAGCACAACGTTGCTATCGATTTTTATACTGATTTGCAACAAACCCATTATTGGCATAACAGTTAAATTTCAGTCACCACCAGAATGGAAAAATGTAACAATCACAATAGTCATACGACAGATTTAGAATTTATTGTTTTATAAATACAACACAACATACAATTCAATATTACTTAAGCACTAAATCAATCTCTCTCTCTCTCTCTCTCTCTCTCTCTCTCTCTCTCTCTCTCTCTCTCTCTCTCTCGTGTTTTCTCTCACCCTTCTCTCACCTTTCAAAAAAAATCTTTCAGCATGGCAAAACTCTGTTTGGGTTTGAAATGATCGCAGTCTTTTTTTTTTTGTTATGGGCTTTACAGTAACGTGTCTAATACACTTAGATTTACTGCAATATATGAACTATCTGGTAAACATACAAATTATTTATAGCAAAAACATTAACCCTGTGCACACGACAATAGTTCAGTTTCATAACTCTCAACAAGTTCCTAGCCAACCCGGTTTCAATGTTACAACGAATCGGCCTGACTCAAGCATTTCTGAATCACTTCATGAGTTTTGATAGGCTTCTAACTGTCTGTCACGCAATGCTACTGAAAACTTACAGTAAGAACATTTTATATGCATACAAACGTGTGACGGTGAAAGTGTACATTGTACATAAAGTGTGCCTAAATACGTTTAGGCAAAATTAATGTTAATGATCTCAATCACATTCCTAGTGCATCATTGTGTGTCCTTGATGCCTGTTCTTCGTTCTTGTGTGGATAAGACAGACACAGGTGTTAAAAGCCAAGGACGAATTGCAAATGCGCAATCACCTAAGGAAACATTATTGTAATATCTAACATGATGTTGTCTATACCAAGATTTCATTGTTTACAATTAGGTTTTTATTTGATAATTCAAACAACATCTACAGTAGGGGTCAGCTGTCATACAATGTACGCATCGAGATACAGTTGCATTGATAATTTCTTGGTAGTAACACTACACTGGGTGCAAATAACGGAATATCATTTTAGCAATACAACAAACTTTCTGTAAGGTTACAAATGGTTAAAACAAGTGAATTAATTTTATTCATAACCACAAGTATAGAGAAGGCTATTTTTTATATATATTTTTATAAGTGCAAATTAACTGCTGATACATTATAACAATGAACACAGATTTGCTTTTAAACTCCCACATAAACAACAGAAAAAGTCACAAGAAGCACTGATCATTAAGATTTTAACATTATTTCGGAAATCAACATAATTTCGTAAAGCACATTAACGTGATTATTTAATAACGAAACAAAAATTCGAATAACGGATAAAAAATGCTTGAACATGCCAAAATCAATGCTACATACCAGTTTGTTGATTAACACTGGAGTTATCTTTTATGACCGTTTGAAAATCTTGCTCTATAGTTCCAGCTACATTGGCTTTTACAGATTTGTTGTAGTAATTCAAATTTGAAAGAAAGGTATTAAACAATGGAGCTTGCATCAATTAAAAAATAATAACTTTTAATGAAACTTGATTAAGTAATATTGTTATCTGATCCATGAGTTCATCTTAGCCAACCTTGCGGATAATACCAGATCGCTTCGGTACTGTAGCATTGTCTCTTTGGGGACAGATATGGACTATCTGTATTATGTGTTATATGGTTCCGTGTTTTGTCAGTGTCCTGAGTGCCTGTGCATGTGAATGAGTGTACCTGTGTGGTGGGGTGGCGCGTGATCGAGTCATGGTTCCAATGTGCTTGTCAATATTGTCCAATAACGTGTCTTGTTATGTCTAAATGTTACGTGTTTTTGTGGGGTTTGGGGTATTATTTTTTTATTTTTTTGTGTTACTTTGCCGGGATCGATTCATGTAATAATTTAGAGGTGGTACACTGCACAAGCACTGTACGCCAACTGTCACAAATGTGTTATTAGCTTAAAATAACACAATCGGGAGACTGAGTAAAAGCAGAAATCCAGCAATTAGCAAATTTTTTCATCTCTGATACAAAAAATTGTTTGTATGCAGAATCACTATTTGACCAAAAAGACCCCTCAGTACAATCCAGATAGTTTGAATAAAGAGCCCTTAGTGAAAATCTGTCACTATTTCATGTCTCAGAATCTATAATCCATGATCGTCCTACAAACAAAACAAAAATTATTGTTCAAATTATATTAATATGTGATATAAGTTTTCAATAAATATAAGCTTCTCTTGGGAATAAATACTTTAACAACTGCACTGTCAAACATGGAAAGCATTAAAGTTTTATCCACTTGTAATTGTGTAATGAGTTAACAGCTCCAGTCCCCTATAAATTATCTACTCCGACTGCTTTGTGATCCTCCTACATGTTCCTAATTAACATTAATCCATTTCAGCAGCTAGCAGAGTCTGACAACTGCCTGTGACTCATATTCTACCTGTGTGTGTGTGTGCCAATTCGTTTTTTGGATATACAGTTTTAGGGCTGAATGATGGATAGAAAATGGATTTTCAAGGAACACAAGTCTTCAGCTGTGATTACCTACAAAAAGAAGTGGCTTTGAGGATAACTGCAACGTGCTATTTGAGAAGATATACAGTCTGTTAGAAGATGAGAACTTGCAAATGCAGAGAAAATTGATTTTATAAAACAGGAAAGTGTATTACTTAAATTGTGCATATTGTAACTGTTAGTGTTCATGGTACATATAGCTTTTTTTAAACATAATTTTTGAATAATAACACAAGCCATATTGGGCTGCTATTACCCTTATTTTCACAATTACATATTACTGTATGAGGAGCTTGAGATGCAACAGACATTGATTTCCATAGATATTATTATTATTATTATTATTATTATTATTATTATTATTATTATTATTATTATTATTATTATTATTTATTTATTTATTTATTTATTTATTTATTTATTTATTTATTAAGGTTTCATGCTCACTGAAGGAAGAACTGTTTGCTTTGGTACAAATTATCCTTGTAATTAAAATCAATGCAAATTATAAAGGCCAGTCTGAAAGACACATTTTAAAGTCTCAAGTGAGCATACCAATAACTACAATTGCCTTACATTAATACATAATACTAACAAACCATATTGTGGAATGAAATGCTTTTGTGCTTTGTTTCACAAATTAAATAACTTTGTTGACAGTTATCAAAATGACAATCTTATAGTTCAATACAGCAGATAATAATTACATTATTATAATGTGATTTATATGAAAGCTAGAAAATCAATTGCACTGAAATGAAAAATTAAAATGCAGTTGCCTACTATTCTAATTTTTTGGGTATTAACTTTTAACATCTTGCTCAATACTCGATGAGCACGGGATTTATAATTTCCCCATTTAATTAAAGAAAAAAAAAAAACATTAACTTCTACCACCCTACTACTTTTGCATTTATTTCTGAAAGATCTGCATTAAATATTACACAATTTAAGAGCAAAAAAACATTTAAATAAGTAAAAAGGAACACTTGATAGTGTAGTACACTGACTTTTTTGTATAAGCATTAATGTGCTTCAGAAAAAGAAAAGGAATGATCAAGTGCATTTGTCATGCTATCAAGCATAATAAGGTCATTCATCATGGTCTGTCACCGTTTTATTCCAGAAAAGCCACCGCTTTCTTATCCTAGCTTTACAATCTTCTGTCACTCTTGCTGGAAATTTCTGTAGACAATTTGGACATGTTTAAAAGGCTCTCCAAACTGCCATCAAAACCTTTGAACCTATTTTGTTTAAACCAACAGTTTAATTTGGTCTTTTCACAAGCTATGCAGACCTTTAACCTGTCTTTTCTCTCTTAATGACTTGGTTGTGACCAAATCCATTCTGCGTGCTCAGACGCATTTTCTATTGTCCCCTTTTGTTCGTATGATTAATTTCCAGTGCTATGTCAATTAGCACAATGCAATAAAAATAGACCTACTTTTTAATCAAATGAGATAAACGGTCTGACTGGTTCATTTTGAATAAAAAATGAAACTGTTGCATACTAATATATATAAAAAAAAACTATAAAAAAACTAAAAAAAAAACTGAGTTAAGAAAAATAAAATGATTGTTATAAAGTTTTCATAATGAAAAAAATACTGTTTTAACAACATTTGTAAAACTAAAGCGCCATTTATACTAAAATCCATCAATTAGAATGCGGACAGACTGTTTCTCCTTATTCACAGGACATCAAGACATACTGATGAAGTCCAAATTCAGGTATCTTGTGGTGGTTTAATCCAGTCTGAATAGAGTACGTCAGTGTCACAGAGGATGTTAGTAATACCAGGGCTGAATGCTGTGGGAAGCAATTGTAAGGATGGAGGCTTTCAATGGTGTTGTAGAAGTCGTTCATAAAGAAAATCCTAAACAAATAAATAATTTTTGTACCAGTATTTGATTGAAGGGTTATAAAGAGGTGAACATATCGAACAAGTGCAAGGGTTTATAGTGAACTACTCACATACATTATTGCACAGACTTGTCCTTGGAAATGTTCTTTCACGTTAGACCACCATGGGCAAAAAGTTTGTTATGCCAAAACTGGTAATACTTAAAATCAGTTCATTTAAAGTTAAGTTAAAGTTTACAAAATAGCATTTGAATGATGGATATGAGTTCTGGTCAAAGTATTCCACAGTATACCAAAAAGATGTTGGCCAATCATCTGAAACCCTCTGTTACAAATCTTGGTATAAAGCGCAACTGGACGTTCCAACACAACAAGATCCTAAGCAGATCCCAAGAATCAAGACTCTGGAATGGCCTAGTCCCGATCTAAATCCGATTGAGAATCTTTGGTATGATTTGAAGAAAGCTGTGCCCAAGAGGAGTCCTCGGAATTTGAATGAACTGGAACAATTTTGCTTTGAAAAATGGTCAAAAATCACTAAAGGATCATGCCAAAAGCACATAGACAAATATCCTAATTGCTTAAAATAGGTTATTATTGCTAAAGGTGCCTTAACTAGCTATTCATCTCATTTTGCTTGTCAGGGTATGAATACTTTTGAATCATTTTTGAAGTTTTGCTACAAAATTGCTGACATAAATAATTGTAGGCATCTATTTCTTGTAACTTTTTTTTCCTCATACACAAAAACAAAGCTTTTGCTACAAAAGATTTTCCCTATAATTGTTTTCGAGAAATTATACATTTCCATTGTCGTATGTAAACTTTTCACTACAACTGTCTGGTTGGTTATGTATTTATGTTAAGAGTGTGCACAAAGAGACACCAGGAGAGACAATAAACTATATCAACAATATAAACTGTAGATATTATAAACAATTACAATTTTATCCCACAGGAATTTTACTGTCATTGGTTGCTTTATAATAAATAATGGAGTGGCTGAAGTCTAAACTACAAATCCACTCCCAATTGTAGAACAAAATATTTTGTGAAGTTATTATTACTGTTAAGTTACTGTTTCATTCAATTATGAAATAAACATTGAATAAGAAGCAACAGCACAAATCCAGCCCAGACATCTAAAGATTACCTATCCTCAGCCATGGATGTATACTGCTAAACTTGTAATTACTGCCATAAAGTTGTATCTGCAGCCCGGGATGAAATTTGCATCACAATTGAATAAGATGCAATGTAGTAAATGTGTCATGATATAGTTTAAACACACTATGGTTTCATTATCGCAGTTTCATATCTGCCGCTCCTTCAACCGAAGTAGGCTACTGTACCTCCCTGTGACCAGCCACCACAATCTCTGTTCTTACTAAAACCACACAGATCGAATGAACATTCAACTTTACTACCCAAAGTGCTGCAAAAAAAAATTAAACAAAAAGCACTTGTCAAGGTATCCTTGTGAATGCTTGCATTTTATCAGCTCTGTGATTACTAATGCTGGCAAAGTGCAATGATTCCTGTGATTATAAGATGCTGCTACATCATGTATCGAGACATGACCGAATGCTGATGCTGCATAGTAAAAGGCCACTAAATAAAATAAAAGGATTGCATTAGCACACAATTAGATATGTTTCCTGTATGAATTCACCAATGTAGTGGGTGATCTCAGGATGAAGTTTATATATGACACCTGTCTGTGATTTTAAAAGGAAATGTATCATATTCTATAAGAGCATCTGTTTTGAAAAGGTGTAGATTCGCAACATGGGTCTGCACTTAGCAGTTGGCAGTGTTTTAACAAATGATCACAATCTGACTTCTGGAAATGACAAACTAAGTTTGTAAAACAATGTTTTTTTAGTACGCTTAACACAATACAATATTACCCTACTTACCACTCTAGTAGGCACACATAACACTGCATGAACTTAAAAAGCATGAAATTCAATTTCCAGTAAATGACCTTGAATAGCACCCTTTGATTTATAATTTCAAATGAAACAGAAAATTCAGGTCACCAAATACTGCACAATATAATAATACTCACCCAGCTGTACAGTGCCTGTGATTATGGACAGTTTTTGTCATTGATAATCTAAAGGCTTTATTTGTCAACACATTTGTTTGCAATTTCTGTCGATGGCTTCTGTCCAAGGGTATTACTGTGATTATAAATCAACTGAAATACAAACAGGCTCTTTGTACACTTATTTATAATATAATTTGGTGGTGGTGCAGTCTCCAGGTGGCAGAGATTATCAACCATTTTTTAGTCAATGGAGTTGCAAGTTTATCTGGCCATTGGCTTATAATTAGATTGCAATTTACATTGAGGTGTTCTGGTTAAATCCCTGAAATCAAAGCCCGAGTCACCAGAACCCATACTGTACAGCAGATGTAAATATATTCCTATATATGCAGTTGTGGTGTTTGATGTTACAATGCCAGTACCACTGATATTTTGCCTCATGTCAAGTGCATATGATGGAACTTTACAGATTTTTTTTTCATTTACTTCTCTGAGATCAATTCATACAATGTTTCTCTATACCTGGAAAAGTGATGTATCTACCTGAATAAAAAAAGCATGAGTTACAAGTTTCTTTATGGTTTACTGGATGAAGTAAAAAAAAAAAATGTAGTCAAAAGTACAAAATATTGCCCTTCTGGTGTAATTTAAAACTATAAGTTTACACCATCAGTAAGAAAGTATGCCTTCAGGTCATATTGTACTGTTAGTTTCCTCAGTGTCCTTAGGAACAGTAGTTGCTCTTATATCATGGAATATATCTTGGATACAATTACATTGCTGAAATTAGGTTACACCTGTGCTGTACTGTAATTTAAAACCCCTGCTGAATAATAGCATTAAAATACGGTTTCTTAAAATATTTAGAATGAAATGTAGTGTAGTGCTACAGCTGTCATGAATTGCAAAATATCCAGAGGGTATTTTTCATCCAGTTTCTCTAATGTCACCATTCCAGTATAATAAAACACTTTGGTGAAGAAAAAAAATACCCATGCATTTGCTTTGAGTCCACAATAATAGTTTCTCTATCAAAATGATTCTCATTCAGTCATTGTTTCCAATTCTAGCTACATGCGGTATACCCGATAATTCGATTAATTATAAGCAACCTGACCAATTAATTAAGTAGGAATAAGTATGGGAACCTGGCTGAATAATGAAAAAAATATGCAAGTGTTACACCATTCAAGAATTGTTTGCTGCAAGTACAAGAGGCCATGGAGAGGAAAGAAGTGGACAGGAACCCAAAAGAAATAAAGGTAAGGTTGTTAACTACAAACATGATGATGAACAAACTTGTTCTTTCTTAACCAAACTATATTTACAGAAGGCTGCTAGAATTTACAAAAGCTAAGACAGAGCACCATAGACCCCTACTGTAAAATACTATGTAAGTAAGGCCCTGTAATTCATGACAGTGTCACGGGTCAAATATTGTACTTCACGAATGTGCACAGAACTATTTTCTAAACTATATGTACAGATTTTTAATAACATCAAATATAGAGATAAATGAACATCATCAAAATCAACTTCAAAGTTATTCAAGCACTTTACAATAACTTGTGAAACAGTGTTATAATTAACAGCCTGTAGGTAAAGTGTATCCAAGGACAGCTTTCAGTTCTAGTACATCAGATGCATGTTCACCATTTAGGTCTTGCAAAACAAATACAATGTGTAACACATACTGATCCTGGCCACCAGTCGACACGTCAGTGACCACTGGCAAGCAACCAGACTGTTTTACCAATTCCATAATCTCCTGCTTGTGATGCTCGGCAACTTTAGGTAAGTATTCACGTCTCAGCTGGGCTGATGAAGGAATCACTCCACCATTTGCTACACTAAGTCTGAAGAAGGGATATTTGTGCAAACAAATGCCTCTGTCAGGTCAAAATTTTATGTGTTTCGTGCTTCATGGTTTTCAAGGGACTTTTGGAAAATGGAAGTCACCATTTTTTGTTTCTTTGCAAGTAAACCAGCCACAGTACTAATCTAAATCCCTTTCAACAGCTGATTCTCAGTAGTAATCTACAGTAATGTTGCAGGACGTACAAAAAAGCTTACCTCCATCACTGTGTAAAACTCCTGCTGGATACTGCTTTACATGATCTGCTACAGACACATTTTTAGCCTTTTTAGAGACATCCATTTTCTTCTTTACAGTGTGTAGTATTGCATATAGTCACATGACATAATCACTGCACAGCACTATGTGCATGGTAAACACTACACGCAGGCACACAGCAGAGCTGTACAGTTTCGTTAATGTGTTTTTTTTTTGTATGAAATACAAATAGTAATGATGAAATAATAAATTTTTATTTCTTAAGAATATTTTAAAAATCGCGGTATTGTGTTAATTTCGTGATTTCCACGTAGCCTGTGAAATCGCGATTTACACAGGGCCTTATAAATAAGCCCAGCCAAAAAGAAGCACAATGCTCTCCAACTCTGAAAGCCCGACAGTGCCGCTCTTTGACTAAAGAAAACCACAAAACAAACCTCAGCTGCAGATGCTATGTGGGAGAAATGGTGACAGCCTCAGACACTGAGGACTGTGACAAGGTGAAAAGTATACCTAGTGTGCTGTCGCAAATAACGCTGAATCAGCTAGGCTGGTCAGTAAAACATTGAATCCTTTTGTATGAAGAATCTCAGTAGCTAAGGCTCATGGTTCATCAACTGATTCAGATTCAGTTGTATTGAGTTTGCCCACTAATGATGATAAACAAACTACAAGTTAGGTGCCTGCTGATATGAAAAACATTATGTTTTGGCCCCCTACTGTATTCTGGATGAATGGTATCCCTTCTAAAGTGTCTCCATGTGAGCAGAAAGAAGTGTATAGTAACATTATGTACAGATCCAGAACTATTGTACATGGTGCAGAAGTAACCCTGACACATAAATTAAAACATAATCCTCTTGTTAATTGTGCATGTAATATGTGCCAAAGCAAGTCATCAGTGACTGGGCTCAGACTTTGTCCGGCATGCAGTCATTTGGCTAAACACTGTAGAATCTTGTTTGAGTGATTCTGTAGGTGTTTCTTTCTCTCATTTAAATGTAAACCCAAAAAGATATTAAGAGGATTGAATGCATGAGTTATGAAAGGGTCACTTAGTAAAATGGGAGCATCTGGGAAAATTAGAATGTGAGGAAGGTGTCCCTACTAAGCATGTACAAGTGTCTTGTAGGTACGAAGTCAAGGCCATGGCGACTCACACCTGTGATGCGAGACGATGGATTCGAGAGCCAATTATCGTGTTCACTGAGCCTGCCCGAGTCGAACCAGAGACCGAAGTGGAGTCTTGTTGGGAGTGAGCTGAAACCCCGGACAAGGATTGGAGAATTTAAAATGAAATGTATTAATGCAATAATATGTGTTATAATCCTTTGTCTTGTTTGTATAATCTTTAGTTTGGAAAATTGTGTAAGTGTGTAATCAAAAGTAGCGCGTAATGCTGTTTTAATTCTTAATTGTGAAAAAAAACAAAAAAACATACCAGCACAATGCAATGGCGCAGTCACGTTTGATTACAAACAATGCAATGTTTCCTGCATCATTGCACTATCCATGCTGCCTAATAATGCGAGATGTGATCAAATTCAAATTCAAAAATAGTTTTTATTTGCTGTACACGTCATTACACTTGATCAGGTACCGTATTACATGTAGTCAGTTTGCCCCAAAATGATTCTTATAAGTGGATTGCTTGATTCTTACAAGCAGATTATTTTACATTGGTTAATATAGGAATGATTTTGTCCCAGTGATTTTGATCACTATTTTCTTTTTGTTTTAAATCTACTTTAAATGTATAGATTATCTAAATGCTGAAATGTGGATTAATCAATCAACCAAGGTGTTTAAAGTATTATTTCTATTCTCCACGTAATGTTTATAATAACATTACAATGTAATTACAAGCATAATTAGTACAAATTAAAACAATTACAAACACGAGTATAACAACAAAAATGGTTAAAATACTTATTAACTAGCTAATTAAAATGACAATGTTAAAATGATAGACAATAAATATGTTGCTTATGCCTAATTGTTGTGTTGAATTAAAGCCAGTCCCAAAGCCATCCCTAACTAAAGAAATTAATTAGCGACGCCTCTCCATCCACGCTCCAGTTATCCTTGGGTGCTGCCATCTTGGAATGATGAGTAAAACGATGTCACAGGCCGAAATATAGCCTGCAATATTGCTGAGTCAAAGCCTGACTGACTGTCAGCAGGATCTGCTTACTATATTACACTAGGCAATTCAGTAGCAATTTGCCCGCGAGCAATACTTGCCAGGTGTAAACCCACTGAAGCAAACTTGCTATCTGTAGACAAGTATATTTCTGACAATAAAGTTTTGTGGCAAATAGGCTTGTTTCACATTTATCCCACATTAATTATGAAATCTTTTCACATTATAATGCAGAGCCCCTTCTGGAGCAGGCCACTTTTAGATTGGCTAGACCTGGGATGACTGAGTTTACACACACAAAAAAAGACCTAAGCCATCTGTGGCAATGTTGCCCTGCCCCTGTGTGTATTTCTGTGTTATATGTTGCGTATAGTGTGTTAATGTTGGTATATTGTAGATGGTACACAGGATATAATATGGGTTATGCATACAAGTGTTTAAAATGTATTTTTGTATTTAGGCACGAGGACTGCACAGCACTTCACATGCATGTAAAATGTAATAATATGTGAGCACAGGAAATTGCACTTCATTAATTCATGTGCAATTGTACCGAGACTCCAATTGAATGATTGATTAGCAATCGAGTCACAGTATTACTTTTGCACAAAAGCAGTATGTTTTCACTCAGTCTGGGTTGTGTGTCCGGTGAGTGGAGAACGGGTGGGGAGAAGGAGAAAACAAAAAAAAGTGAAACTAAATTAATTTCACTCACTGTGCTTGTCTGTTTGTTCGCTGTTTGTTAGTGTCCGTTTCATTTAGTGTTAATCCGTTTTGTTTGAGTGTTTATTTTGGCCTCAAGTGCCATGTGCTGTTTTTGTTCAACCTTTTATTTTCTGTCTGTTTGATTATTAAACTGCGCATCAACGTCTTCACCATTTCAAAACCTGCGTTCTGTGTTGGTCCCTGTTTCTGGTCTGACGTCACCCACTACAGCCGTTTTTGTGTCACCATCTTAAAAATCAGGCTTAAAAGTGGATAGTATAAACGGGTAAAAGAGACCTCTCGCCATTGGAAAGATTAACATTTTATATATTTTAGTACTTTACCAGGAAGGTTGTCTTTACCCTGCATGGGAGAGAGTTTGAGAGATAAGAGTATCTGTCTCACTTTCTTGGTCTCACTGTGAATGAAATTACTACAACGATTACGTTTTGTATCTTGAACATCATTAAATTTGTTTGGCATACCAGAACATTATATTCTTTTTTTTTCAATAAACGCATCTATTAAATACAAATCATTTTTCATTAACTCACCTCAGCAGAAATATAAGCTCTGACTCTGAGGTCAAAGGGTTCATACCCTGATAAGAATTTGTTTCAGCTACCCAGCTGCCATAAATAAATTATTTTACTGACCAGTCTGCTTATCTTTGCAACAGCCTTTCATATTGGATTTTTACTCCAAACTGTTAGACATAAAGGGAAATCATTATATTTATCAATTTTGTAAAATTATGGCGATACACCAAACCACTTTAATGGACAATAACTTACAATACCTTTAAAAAACAAAATGGCATTAAAGTATATTTATGGTGGTGGAGCCGATTTATAGAAATTACAGAGATTATACAAATTACGGGTTTTTTTTAGGAATTACTTATGCCATTGTAATTTTCTAATTGATGGTGTAAAAATACATCATTATTAATGGGTAGAAACAACCGCCGGAAATATTGGATTATGTCTGGCTGAGGCCTTCTCCCTAGCCATTAGATATCTGGTGATAACACAACAGTGCAAAACTTTTTTCTCCGAAGCTCACTGCAGTAAACATAATCAATACGCCAGCTGTAACTGTACACCTGGGTATACAAAACCACTCAAATCAGTCAGTATGACAGCAATCCCTGAGATTAACTAGAAAAGTTCTGCAGCTGAAAACATTGATAAAGAAGAGAACATGTCAACATCCTGTCATACTGAGGTAAATGAAGCAGATTTAGACAACCTCCAACTGAGGAAAACACCACAAAATGGGCTATGAAAGCTTTCCGTGACTGGATAACTGAAAAAAAATAAAAAAAACATTGACACTTATTTAAAAACAAAACATCACAAGCAGCAGCAGCAGCAGCAGCAGCTCTGACTACTGGACAAACCCCACACATACATGTTGAAATGATGACTGGCAATCCAATTCATTATCTAAAGCCTAAACAAGAAACTGTTATCGAAGCCC
Source organism: Polyodon spathula (assembly GCF_017654505.1). Lineage (NCBI taxonomy): Eukaryota > Metazoa > Chordata > Actinopteri > Acipenseriformes > Polyodontidae > Polyodon > Polyodon spathula. The sequence continues at coordinate 36,288,170 of NC_054548.1, forward strand.
CCAAAAAGCCAATATTATACAAAACGGCTTAAAATCTAATGTTTTATTGTTAAGCTAATAATTTTAGTTACTGTGGAGCTTCCTTTTTCTCAGTGGAAGGTTACACAAATAAAAATGATTTCAAAAAGTTTAGTCTTCTTTATTTACCAACAACAACAAACTCATAGACCCATTTAGTAATCACAATAATGTACTCCAGGTTCTGGGTATGGGTGGTCCAAGGCATTGTGATATCTCATAACACACACCCTGTTGTGTATTATGTAAGAAATAACCCACGACAGGGTGTGTGGTAAGACAATTCTTACAGCACGCCCTGGGTGCATTGTGAGGCAGCAATAATTACACAAACTGGCTTTTTTAAGGAAAGAAATAAGAAATATATTATGTATTGTTCCACTGAGAAAAATAGCCCCTGAAGACTGCTTGATTGTAACATATATGTTGTATTTTTTATTTATTTATTTTTGCCATAAACATTACATTGAACATTGCCATTTCTAGTAAATAAAATTAGATGAAATGACATTTAGTGAAATGAAAACAGACTGATTTCCCACTTCTGAGGGAGGATTCATGGAACAGCCAAACACTGCACTGGCACTTGAGGGAGGGGCTTCCAAGTGTTTTTTTTTTTTTTTTTGTAAGAAATTATCCTATTCAAGCTTTGCAGTGTTCAAGATAAACTGACCAATAATTAAGCTGTTTTCACATCAATGCTGGTAACCGGCTTAATTTCCCTAGATTGTAAACCAGCATTAGATGATATGTGGACTAAACGATTTCTGTGTCAGTTTGTCGAGTTTAAATATTGCATACTCGTTAGTCAGTTTTATAATGGGCTATTTAGTTTAATAAAAGCTGCTGCTGCATATTCAGTATATTACATTCTGAGTGAGACTTGCGTGGTGATTTCTCAGGTGGCTTTTGAATAGTGTTACTGCTACTGCTTGCCTCTGAGTTTTCTTTGCTCTGTTCTCTGACTAAATAAAAACCACAGTATATTTCCCAATTTTTCTGTAATGCTTAGTGACAGAGATGCAAAAAAAAAAGATTGTTAAGTGATTAAAATGCTGTTTCAGTTGTATGTTGGCATTTTTACCTACAGAAACACTGTTTAGATAATTCTTACTATTAAGGTGTAGTAATATTAATAAATCAGGTAAGAAGTTGGTCTATGATGATACAGCCGTGCGGTAAGACAATTATTACCACACAGTCATGTGATCTTGTTCAGCCAATCACAGTACTTAATTTACCCAAGCCATTTTATAATGCTTAATAAATAATATGATGCACAATTGTGTCTAAGTATACATTTTACAAAATAAATTACATTATTTGTAATTGTGTTATCAGAAATATATTATTATTTCAGATTCCGGTCAACAGAAATAAATTATCCAAGGGTGTTGGGAAAACATACAGACAGTCTAATACAAAGTCTCATGGTCTCTCCATTTCAACATTATAAAAACACAAAGCTGGCTGGCTATTTCCAGTTCTTCATCTATTTTTTTTTTTTTTTTTTTTCTATTTTCTAGGGTGCTGAAGTCTACCCCAACCTTTGAAACTATATTTTCAATAAAATCTCTTTGCTCCTTCTAAAAGGTTTTTCAGTGTTTTTCACGTTTTATTTAATGTAATTTATTAATGCAAAAAAGTCTGCAGAACAGCTGAAAATTAAAGTGTAAATAAAAATAAAGTGTATAGATAATTATATTTAGTCCATGGCAGCTCCTGCAAACAGAAATAAAACTTGAACTGTATAGCTGTGAGAATGAATGGTTTCACTTCCAGTATCCATAATGATATATGAAAGCCAATTGTCTTGAGACTCCAAAAGCCTCAGTAGTTTTTGTTTCCCACAGCAATTCTCTGGGTCCACTGTGGCTTTTATTTATTTTATTTTTTTCCCCAAAATTAAGCAGCTTTCTTTAAAAACTATTAAACGGTTAATCAGAAGTCTTTGCCTCTAAATGCTGAAAAAAGCAGATGAACACACACACACACATTCCCGGACTGAGTTATGTTTGTTACCGAGCAAACACTTTATTCTTAAGGTAATTTCCCAGTGCTGTGGGAGATATCCTGGATAATGGTATGTGGTATTGTTAGCAAGAGACAAGAGGACATTACTACATTGCAAATAAGGTGCACTGCCTGGGTGCATGACAGTTAGTTTCACTGATGCTGATTATGACATACTACAGTCAAAATTGCCCATACACTGCTATTATATTACTTCTTATTAATTTGCATAAAAGCCATGAGGAAACCTTATGTTTTAATGGCCATGAACTAGTTTATTTGTGCCACACACTGCATGTAAAGCCTGTCTCCTAGGAGAACAAAGATTTATTTCTAAATGTTTTTTCTTTGCTATAGACCAAGATCTTTGGGGGTCTATTCAACAGAATTAATGAGTTCTCTAGCATCCAAATAGATTGTTCAATTCCATCCTTTGAAAATCCCCCCATGTCAGTGACGCTGGCCTTAAGCACAATGGATTGAAGTAACAAGACCCTGTTGCTTATTATTTAAAGTAAAATGTAGTTTAATGAAAACATGTCAACATTCTTAGCTGCATGATACTACAAGTAGTGACAGTAACTTACATATCATATTCACAGTGACAGGATCAACAGCCTTCATGAGGCTTGTGTATTTACATCTACAAATCCCATTAGAGAATGTAAACAAACTGGTAAGCCAACCAACATCTGTGAAAGCAGGGTGCAGAGAAAAATATTTAAAAAAAAACTAAAAAAAAACAGTAAGCACCCATGAAGCAATATGTTTAATACATACTTGTAACTGAACATGACTCTGTAAGTAGTTTGTTGGTTGTGGGGTAGGGTAAATAAACTGGCCATTATTTTTTTTAATTTCATTTTGCCAAGATCTATCCTTTTTGAAAATGCACTTCTTAATAACGAATTTGAAAATATTTATAACAAACATGATTTTAAAAACTTATATCATTACTAATAACTTTTGAAAAAAGCTATCCCAATTGTCATTCTCCTCCACTGTAACAGTATTTGAAAGGACAACTCAGTGTTACTTCAGATTACCCTTTGAAGGCTGGAATTAAATTTCTGGGATGTAAGTCTAAAAATGAAGACATGATTCACTTAGGTAGCCCAGCTTGAGGCAGGTCTCTCAAAAATGAGGAAAATGAGTAAATGGCAAAACACAGTATGGAAACTTTTTCAGGCAAGGTCAAATTGTTTATAATTGAAAAAGATGCACATACAACACTAAGAAAGTGATACTAGAGGAATCAGTCGTTAAAAAGCTTTCTGAATAAGGCCCTGTAGCAGGGCAGTCGGAAAGCCCTGCTTAAATGTATTGTTTGTTTAATTTAGAACGGGGTTTCCCCCTCCACCCCTGTGCAGTTTATTTTGTGTTTGTTTATTATTATTTATTGTATTTATGACGATGAGAGCAGTGTGTTTTCGTTTTTAAAAAGCCTTGTGGTAATGTGTGCTAGTGCGTTGTTAAACTAGCCGGCAGTCACACAATTAATAAACTTGTGCAGATTGTGGCCGAGGGGAAATTACCAGCTAGTTAAACCCCTCAGCCACGGTATATAAAACCACAGCTCTCTGCACTTCATGGTGTGGGTGTTCAGAAGTGGCGAACGGGAGAACGAGAGGAGAGAGAAAAGTAATTTAAATATAAAAACAGAAACAGTGAAGGCGATTTGCCCAGCCTGACCTGGAGTTTATTATTTTCTTTTTGTGTTTGTGATTATTTTGTTCATCTTTTTGTTTTGCTCTGTGAGCAGTGTTTTTGTTTAAATATTTTATTTATTTTTTGTTCTTTAATAAACGGCGCACAGAACGTTTTTGCACTGCAGTACTTGCCTTTGTTTTGCTTCCTCATTCTGGCCTGACGACACCACTCAGCCATAGCCTGTCACAGGCCCATTAAATATATCTTTGTACACCCTGCCATAAAGACCTCGATAAGTTTGATGCTAATATTGCTAAAATAATCTCGACAAATACATTGCTGCTTACAGTTTGCCTTTAAATCATTCACTAATTCAGTCATTAGTACACTGTCAATTGTATTGACCAACAAAGTTTATTTGTCTTCTTGACCTTCTTCATATATCATATTTACAACTGGGACCAGAAGGATTTACTATACATAATAGAGCCTCCTGCTACTAACTTTAAAGTCAGGCATGAGAGTCTGTAAATTGAGACGTGAGGGAAAGCTCTTAAAGCTGGTACTATTGATCCTTGCTTTTCTTGAGCACTGCATTCACAAGCTTGTTTGTTTTTCACATCATTACTAAAAAGATTAAATTATATGCTACCAAAATCAGGTTCCTGTCAATCTTAACACCCTAACCCTGTTTTACAATTATTAGGTGTATGCAACCACTTTTTTACCTTTTAGCAACATTTCTAAATTCTCATTTCAGCACAGAGAATCTGCAATGATGAATGATTTACTGATTGCAATTACAGATGATTTAATGAACTGTGATGGGCACTCAGGGCCCGATGACCAATGGGCATATATTTGGCTGGAGGCCTCGTCCGAGGGTTCTCAACGGCTACCTGCGCGAGGACAGTTGGAAAAAAATGAACAGTTACATGCATCCCAGTTCCACAGATAGGAAGTGGCTATGGGCCACTTCCCCCTGGGACGAGGCATGACGCAAGGTGGCTGGGGAGGAGGAGGCTGAAATGAAAGAAGTGACATGGGAGAATAAATACATAGCCTTTATACGCTTGCTGATGATGTGTTGGCTAGGGGCATATACCCCTTCCAGAAATGCAACCAAGTTTACAATTATATCTTTATTTTTATTTTTTAAAGTTGTCGTGCTCTGTATCATCAATAATTTTGAAAGAGTTTGATGTGAAAGGTGTTGAAAATATATGTATTTCCCACAGGCTCACAGTTTATTTGCAGGCCTGGTGACAGTTGTCAGGTGCTCAACAGTGGACAAGATCAATATTGAGTAAATGATTGTTGCCCTGGGCTACTAAAGTATTTACCCTGATGAAATTCCAGGTAATATACCGCTAACTGCATTTTACAGTATGGTGTGAACAGTAAATTATGCTTCTCTCTCAGTGTGGTCTGAACAGCAGAATTCCCAGTGGTATGGTTTGTTGCAGTGCAGTGAGTGGAAAATAAAGTTTGTCTCTACTCAAAGGTTTTCTGTCATTTTTTTTTGTGCTACCAATTCAAAGATCATTCATCTTACTATACCACAGTTTGTTCTGTCCAGACCATGTTCTCTTCTGTTTCTTGTGTTACTTGAATATAATATTACATTGTCATTTAATCACCATTATATACCTTCAAGCAACAAATGCATGTTCTGTAACAAAGATGAGCACTGTGATATTTTTTGTAAAACGTAACTAGACAACATTGTAACAGGGTTACTGTCCCTCTCCTGAGTTTCTGCCTGACCCAGACTTGTGTAAGGGCTATATATTTAGGTCCTTGTAAATAACTGTTCATGTCTTATTTGCACAGGTAGATTTGTGCACTCACATTTCAATTTAACAGTCTATAGGTTTAATATATATATTTTCTATTAATTTCTACAAATAACAGTATTATCTTGTTCTTATTTGAATGCATAATTGTGTGTAACGATTTCCTCTAAATACTTTACTTTAATCCTGTATGTTTTATTTAATTTTTATTTGAAATAAGGATATGAGATGAGCAGTGACATGACTATTTAAAACCAAAGTATATTTTAAAAGTATTCTGTTTTTACTAAATTGTTATTTAAATATGTATGTGGCAAGATGTCTTTTGGATAATGTCAGACCAGGAAGTAATTGATACTCACAACTGGGGTATGTAAGCACTGATGCACAGATTTAATAATAAAAAGATTGAACAAACAAAACACTTCTCACAAAAGAAACTGGCACGGTGGCCAAAACAGACAAACAGAACATGGAACCAAACAAGTATTGTGCTTGTCTAAACTAGCATGCACAGCCTTAATTTATTATTTAAGCACTTATTCAATTCACGGCTCCATCCACATTCCCACATTTTTGAAGGGAGTGCAACTCCCTCCCTGTCACCCACTATTCCCTGTGCTTCGGCAGGGCTTTTGTCCTGCTGTGCTGCCACACACCTACACCCATAACATAAAATACATTTAAATACCAACAATACCCATAATACACCCAGGGGCAGGGAATAATTTGCTTTCATGTAAAAATAAACAGACACGTATTGTGTTTATTTATTATAATTTTTTTTTAATTTGTTGCATACCTGGGTCATTTGATGTAAAGGGTGGTTATAAAAGTGCTGGTGTCTGGCTGCACTGGAAAGAGTAATCACTTGCCACCTACTAGTGTAGAGGGACATGCTGCTTCTGTGAGCAACCAAGTCTAGTAGTGGGCACAGTTCTCACCTAAACAACGTTTTTTTCCAAAGAAATACTACAGTCTTTCCAAATAATACTACATCAAACTTATGAGTGAGCCTGAAGCTATTCTGCTGTGGTGCTACTTGACAGTCTGTGTATCAATCCTTAGTGTTCTTATTTTTATTCTAGAGAAAATAGAACACATATGGCCTTGCCCCAGTCAACAGCAAATGAAGTGGAAGGATTTCAGTAGTGTAATGTTATACGAGTCAAATATACCTCTATAAGAGGCATGACATTAATGAGTACAACAAATGAATCACGCTGTTTCATATTATTCAAACAGAAATATACAGCATCTAAATGACAATCCAAAGCTAGTTTGAATCTGTCCATTGTTTTGCACTGATTCAATCATATACATTAATAAATAGTAAATACATTTTTTTAAATGCACTCAATGAAAACAAAGTAATAATGTTGTCAGTTACATCATTTGCCGTTTATATTCTCCTTATTGTTCTATGACTGTTGTTTCAGCCCCAGTTACATCATTATGTAAAACATGTTTCTGTGGCAGGGTGAAAGTCTATCTGGATTGCCAAGCCACACAAAAAAAGCATCCTCTGCAGTCCCATTATGTTATGATTTATTACTCCACAATGAGAAACTGTAGATTACAAGACCTTTAACCTGTATTGTATAACTAAATTTAGATTTAATCCTGAGTGAGAATAAATCTCTCACAATAATGCAATATCATATTCAAAAAAAAAAAAAAAAAAAAAAATATATATATATATATATATATATATTTATATATTATATTATATATATATATATATATGATATATATATTATTAATCTCTGTTGACAACTGAAGGACGAACCTGCTTGTAAAAGTTTATTAGTTTTTTTTTAGTTATATATATATATATATATATATATATATATATATATATACACACACACACACACACACACACACACACAGAAGAGATATTAGTTATTTATTGGACATGCACAACCCATCGATTTGTGAAACTATTAAACAAATATGTTTAACTACAAATATGTTTAAAAGATAGAAATTAAATGCTTATATATGATATTATCTGAACAATATTGTATTATTTTAAAATAAAATACAGACTGAAAATCTCATGGCAATGTATTTATGTATTTATTTTTCAGTGAGAGTAGTGCAGGGAAAGAATGTTTCCCTCCCCCCAAAACAGGATCACCGTGCTACAGCAGCGTTCCAGTGAGCCATCATGAGACTGGATGTTAGATGTGGGAAAATAGCTGTACAGTGTTGTACACTGTTTAAAAAACTAAGTACAACACAGAAATAAACTAAAGAAAAAAGATATTTTGTCTTTGCAGAATTTGATGGAGTCTACTGTGAATATTGTGTGCATTTTGGTAGAAAAACAGTACAAAATGCAGAGAAACCTGACAGGTTATACAAAAGTCCTTTAAAAATCTAGGGTTCAGCAGCTACAAAACTGAAAGAATGTTAAGAAAAATCTGAATTCCACAAAGCAGCAGTAATAGTTGGCCATGATTTCATATCTGCGATGCAACAAACTAAAACACCCATACATTCAGCTTATAGAGAAAGAGTGGGAAAAAAACACACACAGAAGCTATTTTTATAGTTGAATAACTCCCAAGAATAACTCCTATTGCTTATTACAGTAGTACTCTTAGTATTGAATGTTCTTAAATATACTAGCACATGTGTTCCAAACTGCTCTGAAAGGAACATTTCCTTGGACAATAAGTTTTTTTTTCAAATATGGCACACCCCTGTGGGTTATCTAGAATTTTGGAAATTGAACATGTGATAGGTCAAAAAAGGCTAACATTCTGAATATTCCAGCGTCCTTTTTTTCTTATATTATCATAAAATGGAAAAAAGACATTAGAAGCATGCTTTTCTGCAATTGTATGTTTTTTCAATGTGGGCTTAAAAGGTACAGGACAGACTTCACCTAGCCGCTGTTCATTTCAATGTGCTCTGTCCCCAAATTTTATAATTGAACCCTCAATGACCACAAATAAATACAATTCTATTTGAAGATACCTTGTATTTTTATTTTTTTTATTAGAAGAGTATGCTAATTATATACACTGAACCAAAATATAAACGCAACATGTAAAGTGTTGGTCCCATGTTTCATGAGCTGAAATAAAAGATCCCAGAAATTTTCCATACGCACAAAAAGTTTATTTCTCTCAAATTTTGTGCACAAATTTGTTTACATTCCTGTTAGTCAGCATTTCTCCTTTGCCAAGATAATCCATCCACCTGACAGGTGTGGCATAACAAGAAGCTGATTAAACAGCATGATCATTACACAGGTGCACCTTGTGCTGGGGACAATAAAAGGCCACTCTAAAATGTGCAGTTTCGTCACACAACACAATGCCACAGATGTCTCAAGTTTTGAGGGAGCGTGCAATTGGCACGCTGACTGCAGGAATGTCCACCAGAGCTGTTGCCAGAGAATTGAATGTTCATTTCTCTACCATAAGCTGCAAGGATCTGTACACAATTCCTGGAAGCTGAAAATGTCCCAGTTCTTCCATGGCCTGCATACTCACCAGACATGTCACCCATTGAGCATATTTGGGATGCTCTGGATCGACATGTACGACAGCATGTTCCAGTTCCCGCCAATATCCAGCAACTTCGCACAGCCATTGAAGACGAGTGGGATAACATTCCACAGGCCACAATCAACAGTCTGATCAACTCTATGCGAAGGAGATGTGATGCGCTGCATGAGGCAAACCAGATACTGACTGGTTTTTTGATCCACGCCCCTGCCTTACATAGATTAGGGCCTAATGAATTTATTTCAATTGACTGATTTCCTTATATGAACTGTAACTCAGTAAAATCTTTGAAATTATTGCATGTTGCGTTTATATTTTTGTTCAGTGTAATTATACCTTATAATTAGTAAATGACATTGCACCCATTAAGCCCATTTAGATGATAATCAAAACTAAAGCAATTTAAAAACATTTATTTAAAGGCAAGCACTTTAAAGGTAGTAAAACCAACCAAAATCATAGGCAACATTATTTTATTTTAATTTCTAATTTACACAGGATGATTAAAAAACATCAAAGCTACTGTTCATGGCCTTGGATGTTGGAGGCGTGTCGTTTTTATCAAGAAGGCATCATCACCAGCCTGTCACTGCTAGCCACTCACTGCTTAGACAGAGAGTCAATGAAAGGTTCAAGGTTCATCTAACTGCAACAGTAGTGTAAAAATTCAAACTGTCTCCAGGTAGCATAACTTGCAAACCTTACCAGTAATTGATAGGCTAAGCTCATCTTTGATATTAGAGCAGGCTAAAAATAGCCACAAGCAGCGCTTTTTAGGCTAAATATCAGTGTAGGTTAGTACTTGACTGAAATATCTAACTCATTTGCTAATTCATAATTCTAGAAATATTTGTTTAGTTTAAAGCACTTTTATATCATGCAAGTACTAGCTCAGTGGGGTTGGGGGCTTACTAAAGATGATCTTCAAGATCTTGTAGAATAATACAGTAAGTCCTACAACACTGAAACTCTGTTTACCAACAAGAGACCTGGAAGGAAGTGGTATGCCATGTTCATCAGAGATCACCCTGAGCTCATCGTGCAAGATCCAAGGCAACGTCAGATCTTACTATACTGGAGCACTGGTTTAATGAAATCCTTTCAAATGCACTGAATGAAAACAATGTCCATGACAAACCACAACACATGTTTAATGTAGATGAAACTGGCTTCATCACAGACCCTGCATCTGACAAAATCTTGGCTTCCAGAAGATCAAACAATCACTGGAGCTAGTGGAAGAGAACAAATAACTGCATGCATGACTGATAATGTGGCTGGGATAAGTCTGCCTCCACACATAATATACAAAGGTAAACACCTCTACAATACATGGTGTGAGAATGGTCCAGAATTAGCAATGTATGCTGTGTCTGATCATGGCTGGATGGAGAGGTCTGTTTGAAGATTATTTTGAAAATCTATCTCAGTATGAAATTTCCTAGTCCTTGTTTTTGATGGACATGCTTTGCATGTCTCTCTGAAATTAGCTCTAAAAGCAAAGGAAAACAGTGTGTTCCTCTTGAGGTTCCCATCTCATTTAATTCATATTTTACAACCCCTGGACCAAGCTGTGTTTGTAGAGGTAAAACAGTGGAGGAAGAAGCTACAATGTCATGCACATATCACTCATGACAAGATCAGAAAGGAAGATTTTCCATTCAAGCTGAAGGATGTGCTTGATATGGTTTTAAAGACATAACATTTGATTATTGGTTTGCTGTCACTAGGATACATCCTCTCAATTCAAACAGAGTGGATACATACATATCAGAAGTATGCCTTTCGCTGAAGCATTCCCATCCTGCTCATTCGATTTATGTCGGCCTCAGTCATCTACCCTGGCTTCCTCAACACCATCTCCTTCACATCATCACAATCATATGTCATCCCCATACCACTTGGAGATTATTGCAAAAACCAAATCATTCTAAATGTTAAATCTATACCTGGGTCAAACACACTTCATATAACAAACATTCAAATGGCCCTTCCTCCAGATGCCACCCCAACACTTTGGTCTTTGCCATCAACTTCCACTCTCCCATCAAGCTCTACTGATCTAACATATACACAAAAAACAGCATGTGACATGTATGAAGTATGGGGAGTCATTAACATCTGAACAAGCTGTGGCACGACAATGAAGGTGAAAAGAAAAAGAATGATAAAATAAATATGCAGAAACAAACACTGGAGAGAAATCTTGGGAAACAAAACAAGAGCCAACAACATGCTCCACAGAAAAGTGCTCTTCAATGCCAGAAGAAAGCAAGCCGATCAGAAAGAGTAGTCCAAAGTGAGGACTCAGATAATGATGGTAAAGCAGATGCATCTGACAGCGGTGAGTCAGCCCTAACCATTGACAACACGACCTACTATGCGGTGTCTTTACCAAACCTCCTACTTATTATATTGGGAGGCCTCTGAATGATTGCACTCCATCTGAAGGGAAAATATGTCATGAAGTTTCTGCACAAGCAGCCTGCAACATGTATGTTCTGCCTACAAAGGACAAAATAGAAAACGTTGAAAGAAAATTCATCTTACGCAAGGCAGAGAGGGTGCTGGGCCATTCTATTTACAAAATCATAACGAAATAGAAGTAATGTATAGAAAGATGCTAAAAAAGAAGGTAAATCATCAAAATTGTACTTAAATGTAGTTAATGTGTGACATGATAGTAAACAGTAAGGTTTTAAAGTTCTAATTTGGCAGGGTAGTAAGCTAATTAACATGAAATATTGTTGGTATTTACTGTCAGTAAATATCAAATTTCGCTTTATCTGTTTAATATGTTAGTTTGATGCATTTTATTATGCAATTATTTAATGGGCTTGATTTTTAAAGATACATTAACTTTCTATCAGTTTGAGTGCCTGTGACAGAAAGATAATGAGTTCTGGTGATAAATCTCCCTCCCAACCTGCGAGGGCGCTAAAGAACGGGAGAAGAAGTATGTGGAAGGGCTGGGCTGACAGTTCGTTTCCAGAAACGGGAAGTCGGTCAGCCTGAAAAGAAGCAAGACTCTGTTGTAAGACCGTATTGACCTGAAAGGTAAACGAGGAGCAGCTGCAAGTAATAAGGCAGCTCCAACCATTTACGTAGATGTCATGCGGGATTACATATAGGGGCCAGGGTAACGCTGATCTTTTCCTTCGTTTGGGTAAACGGTTGCAGAGAGAAGGATTGAGAGAGGAGCTCTCAGCTTGAAAAGAAATACGTGTTGTGTGTTATTGTGTCTGTCCTGTTAATTGTCTGTTTTCACTTCTAGACAGTTAAAGCACACCTCCGGAGCTGTCGCCAAGGGTCAGCACTGTCCGTAGCACCACTGCACACCACACTACCTGTGTTTGCATTGACCACCAGCACGACTGCACTCATCCAGAACTGGTAACCGTGTGTTTGTTTTTTGTTCGGGACTGTGCCCTGTTTTTGTTATCCCCGCGCTTTACACATTGTGGTGCATTGCTGGGGATTTATTATTTTACAGTCACCAGACCTGGATTACAAATAAAACACTTTTTCACTGGATTACCGTTGTCTGCCTGTCACTCTTGCACCACATCACCGCTACACCTGTTCCCCTTCACCAGCCACTTTGCCACACTGCCCAGTATGTTTAAAGTGACCAAATGAATGAACCCAATGTAAAAAATAAATACATACATAAATAGATAAATAAATAAGGCCTACTTTGTACAACATAACAATGGGCTCAAAAGAAACACAAGTGGGCTTCAATGATACATGATGTCCCTATTAAGACAAGTCCAAATTTAGCTCATATTTTGAAAGTGATTTTTTAATCAAAAGAAAACATTAGTTTAATAAAGTCATGAAACGACAAATTAAAGATGAATTTTTCATTTACACCACTCTTAACTGGCAGAAAACCTGAACTACATATCTAAAAAAAAGGTTAAAGCTAGATTTGGTGAGCTAAAAGGTACACTTAATCGAAACCATGCACTTTTTAATAAAGGTAACAATCTTATGGTGGCTGTCCTGCATAGTAATACTGTTTTTTTTTAAAGGCATTTTATTATTTTTATTTTAGTAGTAATTTACAATAAGCAGGACCATGTAGAAACATGTACTATCAGGAATTGTGTTTAATGCATGTTCGCTTTAATGAAAATTGACTGTATATAAAGGACAATTTGTTTTTGACAAGTAATTAATTCCCTATATTGTTGATATGAATAATTTCATTTTTGTTCTAAAGAATTCCTATTACAGTAAGTGTGTTTCTGTGTATCTGCAGCAATGGGTGGACTCGAAGGGTGTGTCAAATAAAATCCATAACCTACTGTACATATAAACATTTACAAAGGTATTTTAATCCCATGTTATATCAGACTGGCTAAAAACATTTAAACACATATGTAATACATTTTGCTGGGTACACAAATGCCAAACTGCAGGACATCAGTCTATTCCATGTCAGTATCTCTTGTACTTGTGTCAGTTGGTTTCATAATGATTACCACTATAACGCTTGCTGCCAGGTGGGTGAGTCAATATATCAAAACAGAACCGACCACAGCTGTCCCACACATATCAGTAATATACTGTAGCAATCAAATTTTGCACTGGAACTATACAAAATGAAGTCAAATAGAGAAATGTTTCAGCAGCCAAATGTGAATGTTAGTGCTGTGGTGTGAAAGATATTATATGTGATATGTTTCTTCTCTTACAGAATGTTAAGTGGAATGGTGTAGGTACCATAGATAATTAATAACCTTATACCTGAATCATACATTCAGAGGTAAAACTATATGGAATACATTAGCAGAAACACCTGTCTACTTGACTGAATAATTAACTAACCTTATATGAGTGTTTAAGTTAAAGATGAATAATGGAAAATTGACTACTTAAACAATCTTCCATTATTGACAGTAAATATACCACAAATGCAGCTTGACACTGTAAAAAACTGTCCAGTCACAGCAACAGTATGTCACTGTATGAAGTGCTGTAAAACTGAGCCCTGTGTGTGAGAAGGTAGTAGACCTTACAGTAAGATTACAAAATCAAACACCAATGCTTTTTACAGTGGTTAAGATGCTTGATGTTTAATTGGGGGCAGGTTTTTTACACACAGAAATTGCTTTTCTAACTCATAACTCATGGCCATAAAATAATCTTATGAGTTTGCTAATGACAAAAAATTAATTATTTTACTAACACAAATCAAATAAATACTTGTTGTTGCAAACATTTATAGCAGTAATTTGTTGGTATCCTGTGATGCTGAATATGTTGAATTGCAATCCTGATGATATCTTTTTGTTCTCAGGGGCACGACAGAGCCGAAGAGCCCACATAAAAAATACTGCCATTACACTAACTGCTACAGGGCAAAAACCTGCTGCTTCATTCTAACAGCTGTATATGGTTTGATCCCTTGACAGGGATCAAGTTTTTAAAACACGATTAAGCCCACCTTAAGGGAAATAAGCTATTTAATTTTCTATGTTTTAAACCCTTAGCAGAAATTATGTAACAGTAGTAATTGTGGTCTAGTATTTTAATATAAATACAGCTCTTGAAATACAGAAGAAGCCTATTACTTCAGTCGTGTCCCCGACAAATAATAAATGGCTGACAAACAAAAAATGACAGTACTTAGTCAAGCTGAAAAACTGACAATTGGAAAAGGGTGAACATGTTGTTCAACTTGTTAAAGTTAACATAGGAGGCTGCGTGGTCTGGTGGTTAAAGAAAGGGGCTTGTAACCAATAGGCCCCTGGTTCAAACCCCTACTCACTCAGTGTATGACCTTGAGCAAGTCACTTAACCTCCTTGTGCTCTGTCTTTTTGGTGAGGCGTTGTTGTAAGTGACTGTGCAGCTGATTTTGACGACGTGAACTGACTAATCCCCTGATCATTCAGTGGGACCTATGGACATAGTCCACATACTGGATGTCTGTCTTTTTGTATGTGGATGAACACGAGACAGAAAAACCACTCCGCACACGAATTCCTGACACGCTGTCTGATGCATAGTTGACAGACCTTAGTGTCTGTAATTCACCTTGGATAAAGGTGTCTGCTAAATAAAACAAATACAATAGTAACATAAAAACTGCAAAATAAAAACTCTAGGGTACCATAGAATCAAGCACTCTGAAGAACTATGTGACTGTCAAGAGATTGTGAGAGACAAAGCTTGTAGATACAGATCATGCAAGAAAGGGCCATAGTCGACTACATCCAGAGGACAACAGGCTTAATGTTAGTGATGGATTGCTGTACAGATTTGAGACAGCGAAAAAAAAAAAAATGTTTAGCTTTCAACAACTATTGTTTATTTTATTCAAAACATTTTATGAAGAGACAAGGGTAAAGACAGTTAAAACAGTAGATGTGGATTTATTGATAGGAAATGTAGGTTAGGGCCTACATATTACAGGTTGAACCCTAGTTCATTTAATTTGGAATTTAAACACTTACAGACAAGCTGTTAAGAAAGATGTCATACTGTATTATCGCTGATTTAATTTGAAATGGTATAAACTCTATTCTGTTTGGGGGGAAAATGAATAAACATTTTTTTAGCATAAACCTTTTTAGTTTCTATGGACCAACAGCACTATGGAATACAGCACTGAAACATTTATTCAGAACTGTATTCAATTTATAGTTGTTTCTTTTTTACGTTTTTTTGTAAGTGAAAGCAATGGCCTAGTAAAACTATGTAACTAAATGTATTGAACTGCTACATATGTGCAACAGAATTTGTGCATGCCCATAAAAAAAAATGCTTCACTTGTTTGAACTAGTTTTACTTTTACTGTACTTATTTTGTATAGAATGTTTCAGTACTGCTGTCAGATGCTTCTTGTATCACTTCTGTGCTGATGATGCCGAGATCTTCTTCTCCTTTCCCACCCCTGACTCCGACATTTCCTCCGTATCTTTACTTGTCTCTCGACCATCTCCTCCTGGATGTACTTGCATCACCTCTCCAAATCAGGCCTCCTTTTCTTCTCCCCTCATCCTCTCCTACTGCTGATCTCGATGTCTCAATTCTGCTTGAATCCACCACCCTCTCTCTCCTCCTCACCGATTACTCCACGCAGCTCCTAGTTCAGGTCCTGGTACTGTCCCGCCTCGACTATCGCAACTCTCCTGGCCAGCCTTCCTGCCTCTGCTACCTGTTCGCTCCAGCTCATCCAAAACTTGTTTTTCCCTTCCTCATTTCTCCAACTATGCTCTGCTCTCTGCACTGACACCTTATCGCTGCTCTCATCCAATTCAACACTCTTGTACTCAACTATTGCTGTCTTGACCTTTCTGCTCCTTCTTATCTCTAGACTACCACCCCCTCTTGCCTCTTCCATTCCTTCACCTCCGGCAGACTAGCTGTACCCCCCCCTTCAGTTCCCCCACCTCCAAAGTCCACTCCTTCTGCACCCTTGCACCTCAGTGGTGGAACAACCTACCCACGGATATCAGGACTGCTCAGTCCCTGACCACCTTCCGGCGCCTCTTCAAAACACATCTGTTCAGACAGCATCTGTAAACCTCAGCACTCAACTGTACTGGACTATATGGCACCCAATTATACCAGTTCTTGCATCAGCTTGTACTTGCACTGGACTGCTACATACATTGTTGCATTCAACTACTGCTCCTAACTATAACTGTATCTTGTAACTGATTTTACTCTTATAGGTAACCGTACTCATTTTTTTTGTATTTGCTCTTATTGGGAAATCATTCTCATCAATTTATCATATTTACTACATATTCTTACTGGATCTTACTCATATAAGCAAATATTTACTATAAGTTATAACTCCTCTGAGTCAAACTTGCTCTTACTTATACCTTACTGTACTCTTTTTTATTTTGCTCTTAAATTTGATCTTATTGTACTTTCATAACTGCTCTTATCTGTATTTTGATATTCTGTAATGTGATATTTTATAATGTGATAATTTATGATATGTTTTAATAATTGTAAGTCACTCTGGATAAGGTCTGTTAATAAATAAATAAATAAATAAATACATTAATAATTAATTATTATTATTAATAATAATAATAATAATAATAATAATAATAATAATAATAATAATAATAATAATAATAATAATAAATAATAAGGTAGTGGCCCATTTAATACCGTAATTTAATAACTAATTACTTGACATTTGTTGAAGACTTTGTAAACTTAACTCGTTGAAAGTTTCTCATACCTAATTTAATTAATAATATACTTATAAATTTTAAGTCTAATTATATCATAAATAATATTATATTAATCGTCCTATGGGGACATAGGTCCCATTTGTAGTCTATGTATGCTGATTCAGATGAAGGTACGATAGAGAAGAAGGTGGAAGCTGACACATTGTAGCTAGCTAATTATTAAAAAAAAAAAAAAAAAAAAAAAAAAGTTTTCAATTCGTTTTCTTTTTCTTTAAGTATTTGTAGTGATTGATGAGCATCCTCATTCTCCCTGGATATAGAGCTATTTGCTGTTTTTGAACTCTCTCTCTCTCTCTCTCTCTCTCTCTCTCTCTCTCTCTCTCTCTCTCTCTCTCTCTCTCTCTCTCTCTCTGTTATGTTAATATTTAATTAAATAATATTTAAAAAAGCATTACAGTAAACCTACATAAAACACATTTTCACATTGTTTCATTATTAAAATCACATTTACGTGTGACCTTTTTATGACAGCTTTATAATCTTATGTCATTTCATAAATGTAATGTGAATATTAATCTGGCTGGTGCAATTAGCCATGGATCATTCATTTTAAATTCTGTCGGATTTGTAGGTCACACAGTGTCATTTGGATAGAAACTAATGCTGTGTCAATAAATAATATCACTGTATAATATAGTCCCTCACAAAAGGTTTTTGTGGAAAAAAAAATCTAATACATTAAAGCAGAGTAAAATCAAAAGGAAAGTTGGACAAAACAAAGTTAAGCACAGTGAACCACTGAGACGCATGGAAAAGCATGCACCACGCTACACAGCATGAGCATGGGAAGAACTTGGCAAAGTGCACTGTTCGCTGAAAAAAAAAAAAAAAATATATATATATATATATATATATATATATATATATATATATATATATATATATATATATAAACACGTGTGAAGTAAGTACAATTATCAGCTGCTGCCCATCCAAATCAGTTTCCACTCATGACCATTTTATCAAATAAGGGATCGATCATGTCTTTAAAAATATCTACATATAGGGAGACTACGTGACCTTTTGACTGGGATGATCGCTCCGGCCTTGGCTTCGTCCAGGCACATCTCTTTTCTCCATTTAACATGGATATGAATTGCTCTCAGAGTCACGACTCTAAAGAGTTTTCAGTTATTCTAAACCAGGGGGGCTTACAATGTTGAACTCCTTCTGTGGTTTGTGTTTTGTATTTGTATTTGTTTCAGTGGTGTGTGTTTTGTATTTGTATGTGTTTCAGTGGTTTGTGTTGCATAGCTTACCTTTTTTGTGATATTCAGAATAGTGTTTTAGTCAGTCATGCATGCCTTGCAACAATTCACTTTTTAGAGTATTTTTGTGAGGGAGGGGTCTCTTGCTCATACATTATAAAAAACAGATGTTAACATTGTGTCTTGGATGCAGGGATTGAGTACTCCTATCAAATGTACAAAATGCCCTGATTGTTTGCATCGTAAACGAATATCGGTAGCCTTATTGCAAGAAACACATCTTAAATCTTGTGACCAGGGGTGTACTTATCCTTAGAGATAGACCATCGCAGTTACCTATTGAAGGGTCTGGGGGTGAGGACTCGTCGATTGATATATTTATTGACTTGGTTAAATAATGCTAAAACCGTTTATGCCTCTAATGAATATGCTGCAATATATTTATAAGGGAGTGTTGATAATAGGTTGGGTTTTTCTGAATACTCATGCATATTAGGAGATGATTTCAATGCAGTAATCAGCCTGAGTTTGGATTTCAAAATCTGCAACTTTGTTCATCCCAGGCCCTTTGTAGCTTTATAAATTATTAATAGATGTGTGGTGACTGAGAAACATATATATACATATATATATACTTTACTGTATTAAAATACACTAAATTCTGGGGGGGGGGGGGGGGGGGTTTTTATAAAAATGTTTGCATTCATTTACATGCACAGTAAATGACAGAAAACTTTTTTTTTTTTTTTTTTTTATGACAAAATTCTACTGTGGTAAACTACTGTACAGTAAATTCCGTAAAGTCTTTTTTCTGTTGTTGTTATAAAGACTGTTTGCATTTGTTTCCATGCAAATGACACAAACATACTTTTTTTCTAATAGTTTTCTGTCAGTGAACGTTACACATTATTAAAACACTGCTGTTTCATTCACTGCTCTTTTTCTTTTCGCAGTCATGCTGAGCTGTCATAGGCGAAAGTCAAACAGGGATTTTATAATGAACTATCCCTGCACAGCGATCATGATATACAGCTGGTCCATCTGCATTTAAATTTACCAATATTGTATTTTTTGGGGGGTTTATATATTAATGAACAGATCATGTGTTGGGAGGTTACAGATCAGCTGCATGTTTTCACAACTGCACAGAGTTCCTCCCAATTACTGCATCCTTGTGTTTTGATAATTACAGAACATACAATAAGTGTGTGTCCATGTATGTTACCCAAACCAAAGAAAATAAACTTACATTTTCTTAAACTGTCTTGGTGAATAATACCAGATCAGTAGCCTTTAAGAAGAGTTTATTTTGCTAATGCCTGAACCCTAGACAACTTTACTTCACCAGTACTGATATCTTTTGCATTATTAATGTTAACCTTGTGGATAATGCTAGTGCCTGTGATGTATACAGAATTAATGTAGTTTGAATCCAGTAGCTTTCAAATATAATGTTTATAATGATGTATTGTATACATAGTAGTTATTTCTCTCTTGAACTGATTTATATTGTAGTTAATATTCATCTTTTTTATGTTCAAAGGGTATTCACAAAATGTTTGTCTTCAAGGAATCAGTGGTCTCCTATATTATTGCTGCAGGCTAACAAGCTCAACACCAGACTTTAGTGACCAGATATAGAGCTGAAGTAAAATCTCTTAAGCTCATTTGTAGGGCAAGATTTGTTTCACAAGAATGAAAAACTGTTGGTTCCATGAACTTGTTCAAAAAGATAAATATGGGGTTTAATATCATCTTGCTGATGAAGTGGTATACTGGATCCACAATAACAAAAAATCTAACAATATTCTGCTGGTGAAATATTGTTATTATTATTATTATTATTATTATTATTATTATTTAATATTAATATTATAATATATTTTATAAAACACCCCTTACACCCACTCATAACATCTAAATGATGGTCATAACATGATTTGTAAACAGTATATATTGATATATTTACTATATATAATATATATATATATATATATATATATATATATATATATATATATATATATATTATATATATATATATATATATATATATAAAATGTAACTAACTAAAAACTATTCCAGAAACAAATGCAGCCTTCAGTATTGTGTGGCAGTTACAGTAATTCATGCTGTGTGGGTGTTTCATAGTATGCATGGCAACAGTATTTATTTATTTTTGGTCACCATAGTAAAGTGTAAGTTATTTGACTTTGATGACCTTTTTAGTATGTGCCCCCACAAAACAACTTGGTCCTCCACCTAGCACAAACTCTGTCTCCTGCACTCCCTGCACTTGCTGGTCTTTTAACAAACCTAAAAACTTCTTGTAGACCCAGTTTAAGAAAGCTGCACAATATCAGTTGTCGCACAATACCAAATTGACAGAAAGATATAAATATACCCTTCCATAATATTAATTAAGTCATTTGAATTTCTTTTTGCATGCAAACCAACCTATGAAGCAACCAATATTTAACTCTACGAGACAGTTATTCCCAATGCTATTGATGTTGCTTAACTGGGATGTCACTTTGCTTAATTGGGATACAAATTGAGATCGCTTTTCAGAGCAAGACAGGTTCGTGCAGTGCAAAGATTACGCTGTGACTTGTGTAAATTGTGTAAACCAGTGATTTTAGAGTTGTCATACACACATGTACATACACATTATACATAACGCTTGAATCCATTTCAAGACTTTTTTTTAATACAGTTTATTTTATCTTCACAATTTCAGACTCATTCGTCTGCTTGAAAGTGAGATCCTGACCCAAAACTGTCAAAATCATTCCTACAAAATTCGTCCATATGTATGTGAGTGGTGAATCTTGAATTTGTTTGTCAGAGTCCTCTTTCATTTCACTATAAATATAAATTGAATACTGAAAGATGTTAATACCATATGTTGAACAGGTTCTGGTTTTGTTTGTTTTATTAAGATTAGCTAGGAGGGCTCGGTCTTTATTTCTCTCAAGGACACCTTCCTGCTCTTAACATTGAAAGCTCCTGTTATATATGAGACCAAGTATCTCATTGCAGGAATAAATACCTAAAGCTGTGATCTTAACTCAAACTAAAAGATCAGTTTAGGCTTTTAAGTTAGAATCTGCCTTTCTAATGTAGAAACATGTTATGCATGTTCTGGATTGGTAGAGTGTAACACATATAAGCAATTAATGGAGAAAAAAAATCTATAGTCCACAAAAATCTATGTGAATCTAAAAACAGTTCAGGAATGCTACCAGTCAAATATGGATCCCCTAGAAATTATTTTTCCCCCAAGTTTAACTATCATTTTACAATCAAACAATTACAATGAATTATCGTTAAAATTAACTTGGAATAGATGGATTTCCTAATAGTATGTATATTCTACAAGGTCACGGCTAATTTTAGCAGTAGCTTATTGTAAATTATAATACAAATTCAATTAACACGAATTTCCTGTTCGTGCGAATTATTTTGGAGTCCAACCCCTAGGAATAAAATGAAACATCCTTGCGCTAACATTGGAGTGTAAAGGATATTGGGAAATGTATTAAATTGCATCCACATTAGCACCTCTGTACTGTATTTCAGTGCTGTTTGGGGACTACAGATCCTATCATGCAATTTGAGTTGCCGTAGTGATCACTGACAGCCGTATTTTCAATAAGACTCACACCACTTTAAAATGTATAATACATTCCTTGTTCTATAATTGAAAATTGATTTTAGTGTTACTGTAACAAGAAAAACTGCCAGTATGCAATATGAGTTACTGATCCCTTGAAATTTGTATTAATGAGAATGTGATTATATATATATATATATATATATATATATATATATATATATATATATATATATCAAATTTATTTGATTCATTTATTGTTTAATACTGGATCGCTAGTATGTACTGAGACCCTAATTGCAAATATTTTATTTAGCGTTATTTAATAGTTCAAATGTGGTACAATTCCGACAATGTTAACATACATTTCCATTTGTTCCCAAAATATATGTTTATTGGGCAGTTAAGTAACAATGTTCATTTCCAAATGAACTGAGAGGGTTTGTCTGCAGACCCTTGTTTTGGTTTTTTGCTGTTTTCTCTTTAATCCATTTCCTTTCACTCTTGCTGAGGCAAGTTGCTTTAAAATGAAATACTGCATGTTATTTTCATTGTGCCAATTAAATGGATTTTTGTTCTTATGTGGTTAATTCGTTCTGATTGCTTATGAGACAATGTCCAGCCTGCATCAATTTACCGCTCAGTCTTCAGCAGCTGTCACAGAGCTGGTGTGTAGGGCCAGAGCTTCCACCTGCTACTCGTGGAAACTGAACTATCCACTCTACACCTAATTCAACCCCCAGTAAAACACTGCGCCTTTTTTTTCCACTATGTTTCACTTAACAATATAACCAGCACTACTGCACTGATGTTGCTAGCATAGCCACTAAAATTTACCAATCGCACTGAACGATGTCCCAGTCTGACAGATTAACAGTTCTGTGCTTGGCCAATGTAATACTACTTTTGAAAATTACCCTTTTCTGGTTTTAAAAATACTTCAAACCACCATATTATGTCTAAGTTGTTATGTATAGAGCCTTTTGGGTAAGTTCACTCTGCTGTTAAAGATGCCAGGGGTTTTTCAAATAAAATACTAGTTGTCCTGAATCATTCACACTCATTGTCCCAGATAATATGCAACCCTCCCACATTCCAAAAGTCACCATTTGGGCAAAAAATGGGACCTGATGTGTTTTGTGTGCTGGTGCAAAATGTATTGACACCTTTCCAGTTCCAGTGGTGAATTAATATTATAATAATTAATTTACAATAAGCTACTGCTAAAATTAGCCATGACCATGTAGAAAACTCAGGAAATTTGTCTATTCCAAGTTAGTATCTACGGTGCCTAGACCTGCCCATGAAAAGGATCATATTCACAAAGCATTTACAAGAGTTATATACTTTGCAATGTTGTGATAGGAATAAGAAGCACTCTATAAATCATGTCATGTTTCCAGCAGAAAGGAAAAAATGAATATGAGTCTAGCTTACGTCACTGGGCATCATTTACATATGGACGCTAGTTGTCAGAGTTGCGATAACTTGTTACTTAAGTAACGTCTTACTGGAATAATATTATTTTTGCCAATAGCGTAATAAAATTGTAGTTACTTTCCACAAAAAATAAACTAGCTTGTGCCATTACCTTTTCGTTGTTATACACCTGCATTGGGATTCTTTTTTTTATGACAGTCCCTTGAACACATGACCCTGAACATAACAGCTTTCATTGCATGCGTGCGCAGAATCAGGATTAACTGGCTTGAGTACAGAGCTTAATAA
The DNA here is from genome assembly GCF_017654505.1 of Polyodon spathula. Taxonomy (NCBI): domain Eukaryota; kingdom Metazoa; phylum Chordata; class Actinopteri; order Acipenseriformes; family Polyodontidae; genus Polyodon; species Polyodon spathula. The sequence continues at coordinate 36,311,952 of NC_054548.1, forward strand.
AGTCATAACAGAGGTCCTCACAGATACAAAAACAGCTGCTTCTTCAGTAACCTAAACTCCCTTTGATGCGATACAGCAAGGATTATTTAGATTTATAAACAAAGCATTTAAAATAGCTTGGCAATGTACGCTTTGGAGAACTCAAATTGTATGCATATGGAAAAAACTACAGTATAATTGACCTATAATATGTATCTACAAAATACATGTGTGTATCTGTTATGTCAGATAATTGCTCTAACGCAATGCTTTATAGACATTCATGTTTTGTTTTTTTTTTCACTCAAGACATTTACACGAGAAAAATATCTCGTCTGAAATGCTTTTTTGGGTTTCTGTTTGCTCAGTTTATTTTACTCAAGTAAACTGGGCTTTTCACCCAACGGTGTGCAAATGAATGGGAAAGGTGCGGATTGATATGTAAATTAGTCATACGTAAAGTACTCGTGCTGTTTTTGAAGATTACTAGTGACATTTTGTGAAAATGTTGTTTCCATGCACAGAGAACTGGTACACAAGTGAATCTAAACTGCTGTAATAAAGCAAAATACCTTGTGCCTGGCTGGTTAATAATGTGTTTTACTGCTCTTGCCCAAATTGTTTTTCAAATGTCATTAGTGGGGTATCATGTCATTAGTAGTGAATACTGTTTCAACTAATTTATCTTACGACTCATTATTTAAAAATAAACTTGGGGGTATAAAATGAAACTGACCAACAGGTTTTGCTGATCTCCAAACCAGCAGAGAAGTTTATATATATATATATATATATATATATATATATATATATATATATATATATATATATATATAGCGACGCTGCCTTTCAAAACAAGTCGGCGAACCCATGCTTGAGTGGATGTTTATTCAAGTTCCAACCAAACAAGCCCAATTTTGCTTATTATAAGCGGACTTGGCAACTGTGAAGGTTACCTCAGCTACCAGTTTCAATTGGACAGCAGTGATCTGAGGAGTCTCGTGCTGTCAGAGATTCTCTCCTTTCTTTTAAGTTGTGTTGGATTCACTGTTGTGTTAAATATTAATGATGTAAACAAATAAAACACAGTCAATATGTTAATTTGCAATTTTATTTGGTCAGTTCTGAGAGGGCATCAACAACTTGTTGGATGTTGTTGCGTTGTTTTGTGCGATTGAGCTGGCTCATAACATCCAGTTCACCAACTATATTTATTAACATGGAGGGCAGACACGCGTTGTCTTTGGACATAGCTGGGATAAAAAAAAGGACGGGAATTAATTCAGTTAGACATTTAAGCAGCAAGGGTATTCTCAAACAGCGGTATTAATACTATAACATGGGCACAATGCAGTTCATGGTAAGTGGTTTTATACAGAACTGTAAACCCACAAGAGATGTACAACATGACAGGCCAGACAGCAAAAAACAATAATAAAAAAAGCTGCCCGCATTATCATTAAGGAGAACTACGCCACTGCTAACCATAAAATCGCCCAGCAGCCACTATTTTCTACCGCCTTGGAATCCACAGTAACAACTGACATGCTCCCTTGCAATATTTATAGTTAAGAATAAACGCGCTCATTAACATTTACACATGAAATGCGGGTTTCCATGCGAAACGAGTGAATGAGATTTACCCTAGCCCTCTCTTTGGCAACTTGACCAGCATGGAAACCCCACAATTGTCAGTTTTTTTTTTTTGTTTTTTTTTTTCCCCAACTAACATTCGCTATTTTCTTATAAAAAGCCATGACATAACTTCAGTTTTTTTTTTTTTTTTTTTTTTAAAGTTCACTCCTTATGACTTCCGCAAAGTCACATGTATTGTAATGATTACAATTTACTATTTGCTATATTCAGTAAGTTGTTTGATGTACACTACACGTACATTTTAAACTACATTTAGTACACGAACTATCAGACATACAGTTAAGTATTAAACGATAGTCACAACAACTTTTTCGCAGGACAAAAAAAAAGAAATATAACAAGTAATATAGCGGGCTACTTTATCGGAGAAAGTTGTGTCCCTTTCTCCACCAGGGCGACTTGTGCAGAGCGAATTCTCTTGGTATGTACTCCAATCTTGTAATGAGAGACCCAGTTCAATTCATGCTCATAAGGAGACTCCCAAGTGGTGCATCCAATAAAGGCACTCTGCGTGGAGTGCAGGATGTGCCCTATAGCCTGGAGATGGCAGGTTCAAATCCAGGCTATGTCATTACCAACAATGGGGTTCCTAATGGGCAGCGCACAATTGGTCGAGCACCACCTGGGTAGGGGGGGCTTAGGTCAGTAGGGCAATCCATGGTTCACTGTACACAAGTGACCCCTGTGGCTGATAGGGCATCTGCAGGTCTGCAGTGGAGCCATTCAGATCTGTGTTGTCCTCCTGCACTATAGGTCTGGTGGCTTCACTGTGGATACACAGTGAGAAAAATGACAGATTGGCAGGAACAGATTTCAAGATCCTCAATCCAAGTTGGTATTGGAAACCAGGCATTAGACTAAATTTGAACTCTGTGTGGTCTAAATACATTTGATTTAACCTATAAAAAGCAACAAGAAATAAACAGCCATTGTAAAAAAAATAATAATTAATAAATAAAATGGTTCCCTGATCAAAATAAATCTAATTTTAACAACACAATGCACATATGAGAAAATATTTCCTGAAGGAAGGTAAAGGTCCAACAATGGTAATATATACAGAATATTATACTTCAATTATAGAGAATATTTCTTGGTAGTTAAAATATAAAGCATATATTCCAAACTTGATTTGGGTTTTAGATAAGGTATAGCTTCGTGTTCACTGGGACAGTTTGGGATAGTTCAAGCTTTTCAACTCACAACCCAATGCATTCTGGCAAGCGTAGTCCTGCTTCACTTAAAGGAAAGAACGGTACCTGAGACAGGGAAAAAGAACCAGATTGCACTTGAACTGTCCCAGTGAGCCATATGGTCACCTTAGTTTTAGAACTGTTAAACTGTCTTTAAAATGGAAAGGACACGGAACAACTAATTTCACTATGACACTACGTGATGATCAATAACACTTTTTTTTCTAAATCTAACAGGTAAATTTAGTCTGCAAATTACTGAAAGCCTTCATTAAGCCTTAATATATGCTGTCACTTTCTTCGTAAATAATAGATGAGATTTTATCATAATCAGAGGGAAATTACTGGTACCTGCTGTGTTTAGAGCACATTAAAATTGACAAGATAATTTGAGTGCAAGACCTGCTGCAAGCCCTATCAAATTCTGACACGTGTACATTGAGAGTATTATTTTCTCCTTATATAATATTAGCAAAACACATCCTGTACAACTATTGTATCCATACTATTAACGCTTAAAAGTATTTATTCCCAGCAACAATATTTATAATAATGCTGTAAGTTTGGATAACTTACAGCATGGTGGCAATTTACTTTAGTTGTAACGCCAGGACCCTTACTACACACAAAGCTATTACAGTTAATTACCCTTCGTATTCCAAGAATGTGTGGTTGTTGTTAGCAAGCTTTTACTTAGAAGGAATAATAGGAAAAATGTTTGTGTCAAAGTACCAGAATGAGAAAAATATTGCTGTGTTCTTGCTTAAAGTAAGTGTCACAGACATAAGACTACAGAAAACTCAGTGCTCTCCACAAGAAACAACATAAGCTTGATTTTCCAGGTGTAACAGATAAAACTAGCCTCTAGAAAACTTTCCGCTTAAATTATATATTTGTCCTTAAGTTTCTCTCCATTAGTGAACTTTCTACAGCTGAATGATGTACGAGTTTAAGTCATTATTAGAGGAATTTACTAAAGAAGATAATTGTGACTTGTTTGATAGATTCTTGTCACAGTTTTCATGTAGAACACATCTAATTTAGGGTGATGCTGTCTTCTATTCTCATTCAAGGGGTTTACATGCCAGTTTTTTTTTTTTTTTAACTTGAGACATTTACACGAGAAAAATGTCTTGTGTAAAATGCTTTTTTGGGTTTCCATTCGCTCTGTTTTTTTTACTCGAGTAAAGCTGGCTTTTCACCCGACGTCATGCAAATGAACGGGAAAGGTGTGGGTTGATATGTAAATTAGCTATGCGTAAAGTACTAGTGCTGTTTTTGTAGATTACTAGTGAAATTCTGTGAAAATGTGGTTTCCATGCACAGTGAACTGGTACACAAGTGAATCTAAACTGCTATAATAAAGCAAAAATACCTTGTGCCTAGTTGGTTAATAACGTGTTTTACTGCTCTTTCACAAATTGTTTCTCAAATGTCATTAGTAGTGAATACTGTTTCAACTAGTTATCTTACGACTCATAAATTAAAAATGAACTGGAGTTAACTGACCAACAGGTATTGCTCTCGCTCTGCCACCACATAGTTCATATAAGCATGTAAAACCTCTGTAAGCTGCAAAAGAGAGCACCATTGCAAAGCAGTGACTTGTTTAGTCTACTTACATTTGTAAATTTAAGTGTAGTATTCTCAACCACAAATTCAGAACTGTTGTTCAGGTAGCCTAATGTACATTGCTTCCTTATTAACATTAAATGTATCAGATAATTTTGTTAAGATAAATGTTTTTTTGTGTTTGTTACTCTACATGACTGTCCATATCTGAACCATGATGGTTATGCTTAACTCATATTATAATGTGGGTACTTAGAAATGCAGATAATAGTGGGTAAAAGAAACGTTCTAATTAACTGTACTTTATGAACAGGCAATGGCAAGCAAGGCCATTCAACCTGACACAAAAACTTCAAATAGAACAAGTTTATCTGAAGAACATGAAGAAAGGGAAATGCTTTCACACAACTGTTGACGTGGTTTACCTGCTTCAGAAAAGAACATTACACATGTGTACAATGTATTATATTTGTTGATGGACATACATTTGACTATCAATTTATATAAAAGATGTTTTGGACACCCACCCTTTGTTTTAAAATCATTTTACTATCACAGTAGAGGCTGCAGTTTATGACCATATTAAAGATTTAGATTGATGAGTTGGCTTAGTTTAATCTTGTGTGTAAAAATAAAATAGGGCAGAGGCCTTTGAAATGCCATTACATGTGTTAGCTTACTTCTGTCCATATTTTACAGCAGTGGTGGCCAATACACCAAGTATTGAATTCTATTAGAGTACAATCAAGTAAAACCCTTCTGATCAATTGGGATTATCTGGCTTTAAGTCAGAGTTGACGTTAAGATAGCAATGAAAAAAAAAAAACAGAATGCAAACATATCAGCTTTTTTTTAAGAAAGGATGAAAAAGGTATTGTTTATGACATTTTTGTCCAATAAAAATCACCCCATAAAAGTAACAATTGACATTTTTATTTATTCAAATTAAAGTAACATCTTAGTCAAATAGACAAATGTTTCATATTTCTGTTTTTTGCTATATAACAAAACACAATTGCCTAAAGTTTAGTGTGAACTTTTGCATGCTTTGATTTTGACCATTTTTCCAGCTCAGGCAAAAAAGATGTTACAGCACAACAAAGCTGAGCCTCGAGAATTTGATAAAAAAATAAAAAATTCTGCAGTTTTCGACTTCAGGTCGGTCAGTGGTGAAAACATAGTCTCCCATAGGCATGTGGAAACAAAAATAATGGTAAATTGCAGCCCCCACCTTTCATTAATGTTAGGCTTTGGCGCTAGCTTCATTTTTTTTTAAACAGCTAGGATATTTTCATCCAAATTGGTACCGCTGAAAGGCACAGAAGGCTCTCCACCTTTTGTAATTCGCACCACAAAGCGATCCATTGAAACCACCAAACACAAACCCACAACTGTACACCACAAACCACCAAGATAAGGAAGCTATGTAAGTTAGAGTACAGTTATTAGGGCTATCTACTGTTTGGAATTAATGTCAGTATGTATGCATTCTCAGGAATTTAATTTTTTAACCCAATCAACCCTGTTAAAACTATGCTATGCTTATGAGTTGATGCTTGTTCAGATTTGCCCAACAGTTTTCCTGCAAACCACTAAGCATAGTGCTAATATCATTACTGATGAAGATGGAGATAAACTGTGACACAAAATGTCATTACACGTTCTGAAACTGTAAGGTCTCCTTATAAAGTACCTATCAATTGTTACTGTCAGACCTAGACTTTTAGCTTTTGCCATGGGTATTATTATTATTATTATTATTATTATTATTATTATTATTATTATTATTATTATTATTATTATTATTATATTGTGTATCTTTCTAAGGGATATTAATTAAATTTCAAACCTTCAACAATTTTTACTTTTAAAAGTCTACAATTGAAAGAACAAAGCCAAAGTTCAATATAAGTTCAATTCTTTGGCTGATAAAAGTATGATTGTAAAGAAAAAGCTCTTGACTTTCTTAACTTCACAATACGAAAGCTCCTCTTCACTGATTTTTTTCATAATTTAGCATTTTCAATTATTGAATGCCTGCATTTTAATTGAAGTAATGTTGGCATAATCCCATTATATCTTAGGAACATGCACTTGCATTGTTTAAAAGCTCTCGAGATTGTTAAAGGAATCCTTTTATGAGGATTCCATTAATGAAAAAGCCACGGATTTCCTTGAACTGAGATTATGTAAGGTTATTATTTGAAAATATTGCAAGAACTGGTCCCATGTTCCGTAGAAATTTGTTTTGTAACTTGTAAAGTTATGATATTGTTTTTAGAAGCCATCTGTCTATGGAATGCTTTGGATGTTTGTTCAGTGCTGGAAACCCTCCATAGAATACTCTGGTCGCACATATAAATTTACCAAGACAAATTTGAATTGTTTTTTTTTTTCCAGTTATATCATGCTTTTCACATATGAATACTACATTCATTTACAAGGACCACAAACCTGCAGTTTACAGCATGGTTTGGCTCATACAGAACATTTATAAAGAATATACTTCCAGCTGACAAGAGTAAATTTGACTATTATATTAGACAGCATTTTTGGGCATGTTACATTTCTAACTGTCTATTTGCACAAAAAATACAGTAACTGCCAGAGGGCTTTTTGAGTATTCAATCAATGTGAAATTCATGTACGAAGAACCTTAGCCAGAATCCTAAATGGTTAATTATTAACAAAAACAACATTGTATAAACCTCACAATTTCAAATTGCTTCATACTGTATATCAAATCAAACACAGATTTCTGTTAAACCTCAACAAAAAGTATGATATTATCAATTGTACATTCTGCACTGTTTTTACAACCCAACGGTTTCGGTCCATTACCAATGTAATGGGATAAAAGCAGTCTATATATATATATATATATATATATATATATATATATATATATATATATATATATATATATATACAGTACCAGTCAAAAGTTTGAGTACACTTGCTGGAAACTAGGTTTTTTTCATAACTGACAATGTTTTATGTCGTATACGTTTCTGTAAATACTTCAAAATGAAAACACATGTTACAATATACAAAACAAAACATAAGGAGTATCAAAGCAATGTTCAAGAAAATTGAAAATTGTCTCTAAATCTTGGATTCCTCAAAATAGCCACCCTTTGCCTTAACAACAGCTTTTGAACGAGGCATTCGGTTAACAAGTTTCAGAAGGAAATCACCGACATGTCTTCCCAGCTCTTCTGCAGCAATTCCCAGAGACGTAGGGCACTTGTGGGTAGCTTTGCTTTGATGCTTCTGTCCAGTTCATCAAATACAAGTCCTATGGGATTAAGGTCTGGAGACTGGGCAGGCCAAGTCATTTGATTGAGTTGTCCTTCACTTTCCTTCTTCGCCAGATAGTTCTTGCACAACTTTGAGGTGTGTTTTGGGTCATTATCTTGCTGAAGAATGAAGGACTGCCCAACTAGCCGTAATCCTGATGGAATGGCATGCCTGTGAAGTATGCTATGATAGCCATGCTGGTTGAGCTTGCCATGGACTTGGTAAAAATCACCAACTCTGTCACCAGCAAAGCAACCCCAGACCATGACACTGCCTCCTCCATGCTTGACAGTGAGAACCACACATGCAGAACTCATGCGCTCACCCTCTCTGCGTCTTACAAATACTTGGACCCAAATATTTCCAATTTTGACTTATCGGTCCATAAGAACGACTTCTCAAACGTCCAGTTTCTTTTTTTGGCCCAGGCAAGTCTCTTCCTCTTATTCTGCACTCTAAACAATGGTTTCTTTGCAGCAATTCTTCCAGTTAGGCCAGCTTCACACAATCTCCTCTGAGCAGTCGATGTTGAAACATCTGTACTTCTAGTAGCATTTAGCTGAGCTTGTATTTCAGGGGCAGTTAATCGTCGGTTTCGCAGACTTGTGATTCGAATGAACTTCTGAGGTCACCCTTGGCCTGTCTGACCTTGCTCGATCCTCATGAGTGCCAGTTTCTTCAAATCGTTTGATGGTCTTGGCCACAGCAGTTACAGACACTTGCAAAGTTCTTGCAATTTGTCTTAAAGATTGACCTTCATTTCTTAAAGTAACTACAGACTTTTTTCTTTGCTTAACTGAGCGTATTTTGCCATTTTCTGCTCCCTTACATTCAGGAATGACCAACCTGTGCCTATACTACCTATATTTACAGTAATCCTGGATCCTCACCTGTTAACAATAATTGGTGACAAAAGGTTAATTAGGTAACATGTTAGGTAACTCAGAGAACATTTAACAAAGACACTTGTATACTAATAGGCCAGTGTTCCAACACCATGTCATACACATTTCAGACTTTTAACTGACTTGGGCTTCAGACTGAAATCCCCTTGCTTTAGGTGACCATTTCATTGAATTTGACAAGATTTACATTTTCATTTAAAAATGTAATTTGTTAATGCAATTCACTTATGATTATCAACTTATATAAGTACACTTATCATATAATGAAATATTAAATGTTTATAGACAAGTTTATACAGTTAAAAGCATAGATAATCATAAAAAACCTGATTTCAAGCAGGTGTATATATAAAAACTTGTAATCTGAGGAGGATATATACAACACACAAATTCATATGCATTTTAGACTTATGATTTTATAATCCTTCAAATGGAGCCAAAGTTATAGACATGTCTGAATTGTTTGTTGTTGATATCTATAGCAAATATCTGACAAGTTCATTATTAATTACTCTAATCAAACATAATTTAAATAAAGCTGAACTTAATGAGGAAATGCAGAGCCCCGATTAATGTCTACCTGATGGGCAATTTACATATAAATATATACCAAATCAGAAGTTATTCAAACTCTTTTACCAAAGAGTCTATAAGATGGGAATTTTTCTTACAAGTGACACAAAGTAAATATTTACTATTGAAGTAGGGTGGGTGTCAGCAGTGTGTTCACGAAACGATACATATCGCGATGCAAGGGTGCCACTTCAGGAGCCAGTTGGTCGCTACCATATTCAACTGCAGCATTTTTGAGTTACAGGCTCCAATGCGCCTAAATCCCCAAAAAACTGTTTACAATTTTTGTTTGCCGCATTTCCAACCATTTGCAGATTTCAGCCCTAATAATACTAATAATACTATGACTGCTAGTAAGACTAATAATAATAATAATAATAATAATAATAATAATAATAATAATAATAATAACAACATAAAAATATGCACAGTTCTTGGAAACAAAAGTTTTTAAAAAGTTCTGAGTCTGACAAAAAAGAAAAAAAAAACAGATCTCTAAATGCAGATTCTTTTTAAAACAAATATAATTATTTTATATTTAGAGTTTTATCTTGAGCAACTCAGTGATCTACATGTTCTGGTTCACAAAAATCCACTGGATTTTAAACCAGCCAGAGCAGGTCAAATTTTGCCATCGTCCTGATGAGATTATCAGCCTTCACTCAGCTGCCGTTTCGACAAACACTCTGAACACAGTGAGGCTGCTAGAGTACATGCTAATAAATACTGTTCTCTAATTATTAGTGTAGACATGAGTTAATGCATGCTCATGTTTATGTTTATGTTAACAGATCACACTTTATTTAAAAAAATAGAAATTAAAAAATCACAGTATATTCATACACGGGTCACTGTATCGATAATCATATCATCAAGAAAAATATCGCGGCACACTCCTATTTTGAAGTTGGTGCACCTTTAATGGAACTACCATAGGGTAGGGTATGTAAAGCCACTTGTGCAATTTTGTTAATTTTAAGGTAATTGTTTCTACTTTGCATCCATTTTGTAACATGAGAGCCATATTTAAACAGATTCAACCTTCATTATGTTGTTTAGCATTATGGGATGCGTGAGTGACGTCAGACCAGAAACACAAACTCAGGAAGTAGCGAGTGAAACTGAGGCACAGGGATGCTCAGTGTTTTATTAAATAATAATAATAGAAAATAAAAGATTTAAACAAACAAAACACAAACAAAGGGGCGTGTTGGCCAAACAAATAAACAAGTATCACGCTAGTTTTTCGCCAGCACGTTTAGCAATTGTTTACACTTTTAATACCTTTGTTTCCGCAGACTTGTATTGCTCCTCTAACACCCTCTCCCCTAATGAGCCTGGAGTGCGTCTTTTTATAGTCTGAGGCTGGATCCTTAATTACCTCATTTGATATAATAATTACCTTAATGCTCCAGTCACATACAAGGGTATTAGGGAAGGGGTTTTAACCTGATCCCCACCGACTACACAATATAAAGACTGGCTTTTTGTCAGTCTCAAAACAGTAAATAAGATGGACGGTGCTTGACCGCCCACACATAAACAATATAATAATAATAATAATAATAATAATAATAATAATAATAATAATAATAATAATAATAATAATAAATCAAAGGGGCAGGACACTCCGCCACAGATGTGATAAATATTATAAAAGCATATTGCTTAAAGGTTACAAAATGATACAAAATGGCCGCTCTAGTGCACTGATAGTGTAAGGATTATTACCCACATTGTCAAACAGGTAACACAGCAACAACGATCCTTGCTGTGGTAAGGAACAGAAATGCCAGAGCATTTTTTTTTTTAATTGCTCTTCCTGCAGTGATTTACTGGACAGATCTCAAACTTCACTGCACTACAGCGGCTATTTTAAAAAGAGCTTTGAAACAGACGTTAAAGTTATAAGTGTAAACAGAATTACCATATCTTATTTAACAGTTGGGGATGGGGATGTATAATGCTATATTTTCTCGCTACTTACTCTTCAAAACATGTTTAAATGAGCTGAAAAGCCTACTTAATGTCAATTGTAATGCCCTGCACACCACTAAATGAATTTCTGCTGTGTAATTAAGACATTAATGGTTGAGGAGTGCCTTGGGTTAATAGCCACTTGCATATATTAATGCAGTCTATCTGTTCCAATCATTTCTTTCATCAGCTGTGTTTTATCTATTTAGAAAGACAACTCTAAGAAGAGCAATAAAGAAAAGGAACAAGCCCCAATCTCTACAGAATATAGAATAACACACACAAAAATTATGAAAAACAAAATGAGAACTGTATTCTACAAATGTTGTTTTTGCCAATTCAGAGATTTCAAGAAATCTTTTTATAGTAAGTAATGAAGCTCATCTTGATTAAATGTGTTAGTGGTGCTTGCCAGTTATTCAAATATGATATCAATTGTGTTGTATAGTTTTTTATGCTCAGAAATACTACAGAGAAACTATCAGAATAATTTCAGTATGACCTGTCCGTTACAGTTCTCACTGCAGGCCACAAGCATCTTTATTTTCCTTACAGCCTTGGACGCATCTGTCCTCTGAATAGGCCTTCTTCTCTGTTAAACATTCTTCAAGACCTGACATATTCACTTTTAATCCCTGTGGTCCTGAGAGGTTTGTGTTCGATAGCAGGGTGTTTTTTCCTATTAGTATTTGCTCATTAACCCTTTACAAACCGGAACCTTGTTAACACAATCATACTGAAATGGGCTTCTAGGACCGCGATCGTATAAACACGATAAAAACGCATTTCATTTTGTTGACTTACAGTCACTGAGATAGAGTCAAAAACAGCGAAAAAAAAAAAAAAAAAAAACAGCTGGTCCTGGGGGAGCAAATCAAAAAAATAAAGCTCTCTGGGCGACGCTGGCTAGCGATATGCCTAGTCGTAGATAGGCTGGCTGTTTCCACCAAGAGAGTGCCCTTAGAAAGAGGTGGGACACTGTCAATAGGCGGTCGCAGTTTAACGCAAAGACCTTGTGGCTGGAAGACCCTGCGATTGAACCAAGCCTGCAGAGAGGGAGCATGTGCAGTCGACCCAATGGAAGGGTCTACGAAGCTGCTGCCAGCAGGTCCAGAAGTTTCTGCAATGTTTTGTTACTTTTGAGCTGAAAGAGCTCCAAACAGATGGCTATTCTCTGCAATCTGCCATCCAACAGAGTGGCCAGCATAGACCTGGAGTTCAAGCACAGTCCGAGATAGGAGGCTGTCTGGGAAGGAGTGAGCTGGCTCTTCACATGATTCACCATAAGGACCAAACGTTGAAGGTGGCCGGTGACAAGTGCCGTATGGGACTTTGCCAGACCTGGAGACTTGGCACAAATTAGCCAGTCTTCCAGATAGTTGAGTACTCTGATGCCTTTGCGTTTCAATGGGGCCAAAATAGCTTCCATACACTTCGAGAAGGCACATGGAGCTAGAAAGAGGCCAAATGGCAAGGCACAGAACTCATATGCAATTCGCTGAAAGGCAAACCACAGATACTTACTTACCTTGCGCTAGTTTTATGGGGATGTGGAAATAGGTTTGAGGTTCCTACCTACAGCCTGTCCATTGAGTTTGGACACGGAGCAGGATTTTGTTCACCAGACATAGCTCATTCAGCTGTTGTGGTGAGGGCCTGTGGTTTGTGGAGAGGGACTGCTGCAAATGCGAGTGGCAAGCTACCAGGATGCTGTTATAGTTCCCTAGCCATGCGCCAAACACTTCCTGGTTGACCACCTCCTCCGAGGCGGCGATGGACAGTATGTTCTCCTGTGGCCAATTTGTGCTTGCAGTCCCATGGAGCCCCAAGGGGGCAGGAAGGGAAAGTGACACAGAGAGTTTCCGCAGCAATTCAGCAATAACAGTTCCCTGGTGGGAAACAGCTGCCCAGATTTTCTCCATCTGCTCCGAGTCTGATGATCCGCTGGAACAGTGACTCTTCTTTGTCTTCCGCGGGGGAGGGGAAGGAGAGGCAGAGCTTGAGGACAATGAGGAAGACTTTGAAGACAATTTCCTGCCTAGGCTACTTTCCTGGGTGCTTCGTCCGCTCTCCCTTGGGAGTATGGGATGCAGGAAGTTCCTTAGAGCTGTAGGATAATCTCTTCTCAAGCGTTTACTTGGAGAAAGGCACCAGTTCAGTGATTCCGGTACCAGTTCGGTGGCTTTGGCACTGAGTCGGTATCGGTTCGGTTCAGTATTGGTGCGGTAGCCTCGGCCCCGCTGCGGGATTGGACGCGGGTCGGTGACCTCTGTACTGGTTCGGTACGGGTCCACCGGGTCGCAGTCACCACGGGCGACAATGTACAAGGATGCCCACCTGTAAATGCCACTATACAGATATAAGCAACAATGTACTTATGTAAACAAGGACTTCCAATCAGGTCAGTCTTGAAAAGGAAAAATGCCGCTGAGATCTGTGACTGCAGTACTTTTGATCCCTCGGGGACGCAGTCAAAACTGTGTCACAGGCTCAAAGAGCAGCTTTGGTATAAAGTATTCAGGATTTGGGTCTTTAGGAGGGAAATACCCATTCAGTAATAGTTACATTTCATATGTGAAAAGGAATTGATAAAAAAGACAATAAAACAAACTGAATATATTATTGTCTCTTTAAAATTGCCTCTGGCTTTGAAATTTAAGCTAAACAGTGTTGCAGCCAAGAAATGCTGGCTGTTGAGTGAATGTGGAGAGTGGTAACCCTCTCGGAACATAAAACCGCCCCAGACTGCATGCCTGGCCTGAATGTTGATCAGGAATTGGCAGGAGACAGTAAGAAAAAAAAAATCACCAGACGCACCTCTTTTGGCATGAGCTGTTGTTCAGGGAAGTGTGAATCTCATTATAATAATCATTTCAAATAATTTGTTGATGAATTTGGTGCTTATGAAATGTAAGTAGCATCTGACTACTTAAATGAACGAAGCTCTTTGTTTATCTTTAAGATTGGCACAGTACATTGAGGCATAATGCCCTGTTTCACCTTCTTCCACATTCCTAACATGGAGGATTTCCTAGCCCTGCCCTCACTTTTCATTTTACCAGAAAAATGAAAAGGAAACAAGGATGCAGTGTGTGTGTGTGTGTGTGTGTGTGTGTGTGTGTGTGTGTGTGTGTGTGTGTGTGTGTGTGTGTGTGTGTATGTATGTGGGAGGCTTTCACGTTTAGTTTTCTCTTTGGGAAATTTCCATCACTGAACGGGATGAAACTCAGGTAAGCCTTAAGGTTTTTTTGCATGTCCAAAGTATTTCAGACAGCTGGCTTCTTAATATTGTTTGTCTCATATGTAAAAACAGAAAATTACTTTTCATTCAAGCCATTAAGTTTCTGAGTAAAGGGGTCATAGAAAGCAGGGATTACTTTCTTGAAAACAAAATGAATAGCATTAATACAATCTGCAGTGAGCATTATCTGTTAAATAACTGACCTTCCATTAAGTGCTCTTGCCTTACTGCTTGGCAGACTTAACGGTCGCTACAGTCAGTTGACTACCAGGTAATGCCCACTGTGTCAGATAGGACTGCTTACTAGCTAGTTAGGATTCCTGGTTTGTTTGATGTAAATACGGTACATAACAAATAATAATATTTGCAAGAAAATCCCAATAATGGCATTGAAATACTCTAAACTGATCTGTTATTTCTTACATGGCACTGTAAAGGGAGCTTGAATAAAGGACCACTGCAAAGAGAACAGATGTAAGACAATGTTGGAGAGAGAACAGGTGTGAAATGGTCCTCTAGGGGAAAAATGAATTATACATGAAAGCAGTGGGAATACAGCTAAAGCAGTACTACAGAAGGAACAGTATATCTGTACAACCAGGCAGCAGAGAGATGCTATATGCTCTGTTACATGTATAGTTGAGTAACTGAAAAACAAAAAAAAAAAAAAAAAAAAACTGTTCGATTTCAACAGTGTATGGATGTCAAAATCGCTACTTGAGGAACACATTTACAGAGCAAACAATTATACAAAATGAGAATGTGATACTTTGTAACAACTGTAAGTCACCCTGGATAAGGGCGTCTGCTAAGAAATAAATAATAATAGGTCATAATATATTGTCAGAAAAGAATATGTCTGATTTTGCATTAGGTTTCAACCATTTAACTGATGCGTAACTGTACACGTAGAAACCACCTGCCCAAAAATAAGCACATACAGCACAAGAAACAGGAATTTTTAGAAATTTCTCAAATTTGAGTCACCATGAGTAAAATACATAATAAAATTGTTGCATCTCATATTCCAGGCCATCCCATTAGCTTGTAAATGTTCTGCATTGCAAAACAAACTACTCAGTGCAGTTTGCCATTCTTACCAGTGTGCAGTATTTACAATCAACTTAAGCATTTTCCTCACTATTGCTTAGGTTTCAATTAGCAATATCCCTGGTTGGGTGAGTGGCATAGGCTACAAACGTAGCTTTATACCTGGGTTTTTTGCCTGGGTCATAGTGTGATTTTTACATATATATATATTCTCCTGAACTCAGGTCAAAAGTACCATCACAGAATACAACACAGTATATCAGTAATAAGAACCACTAAGAATGATTGCTTTACTCCTTAAATAAAAGTAGGCTATACAGAAGTATTTTGCTGCACAAAAACAATCAATTAGCACACTCCAAGAAATTACAAAACTACACTGAAAATACTTTTGACTGTTAGATCTGGGTGACTGCATTATTCAATACCTATAAACACCCCCCTCACGATTACTCCATGAGTGGTCATGTTAACATAACCAGATGTAATACGCAAACCCATTCTATACTGTGGAAATGCATTGATAGATATTATGCCATATTTAATTGTAATATTCTAGGTTTAGTCTGATACGTGATCAGAAATGGACTAGACCAATATTATTATTATCAGATCTGTGCACTATAGTTCCTGACCATCTACTTGCTCATCTCATCTAATACATTAATTTGTTATCCTCAGACAGATTGCAAAGTGATTTCAAGTCAACAACATGCAAATTACCTTCGATGTACCAGTTATAATTTCCCAGTATAACTGTTTTGTTTTTTGAATGAATAAACAGGCAAATGAGCATTATATAGGCATGTCTTTTACGTGTGGTGTTCATTTTTACAGCTTTTGAGCAATAGTATGGTCCCTAAAGTAAACTGCTGATAAGGACATCTCCCTGGAAACCAATCGTGCCTTATGACCCATTGGAATCAATACAAATGAGTTCCGGTTCAAAGGCATAGTGTGAATGTGACTCTTGTTTGACTTCAAGGTGACTGTATTATTAAATAAATAATATCTTTTTCAGTATGTCCTTGTCATGTTTTGACCAATTTATTGAAAACTGTATATGAATACTCTCCACATATTTATACATATTTGTACTTATCTGTTATGCTTTTAATGAAGTTAAAACATTACATTTCTAAATCTAGCATTCACAATGGGACAGTTATACAACCCAAGGGCAATTGAGATGTTAAGCTAATGGACCCATTATGAGTAGTACTGGGGGCAAACTTATACACTTGGGTGATATGGAGCAAAAACATTTTGTGATTTTATTTTTATGATTACTGTTATACACTTGAATAAGTGTAGGACAGTTTGTGTATACAGGGAGTGCCATAAATTCCAAGTTGCCATAGTTACTCCCTCTCAACACAGGCTGCAAAACCTTCCAGACAAGAGCTAACTTTCACATTACATGTCCAAAGGATGTATATCTTCTTTTAAAAAATATTATTGTAGAAATGAATACCAACAAATCATCGCTTTAGTGAACAAAACCACTGGTTATGTATGACATTTTTCCTGCAACTTAAAGAGATAATCAGCAAATGTTCTGCTTGTAAATGAACTTTTTTAAATATTCTAAACATTCATATTGAAGGAGCATTGCAATAAAACAACAGGAAGGAATCTGTAGCTCAAAACTTAAACATGGACTCGTTATACCTTGTTTTCAATAAAAAATACAGTTTTAATCCTGAAGAAATATTCTACAGGTTTCCAAAGATATGTGATATGTTTCCACTGCTCATTTGTCATTTTGATCTCATAAATAAAGTTGGTTTGGGGGAATCTAAAAATCTATAGCTATTTCCCTTTTTTACTATTAAGAGAATGTATCCTTTTTTGAAGCCAATACAAAGGCACATCTTCAGAGAGGCATAAAACAATTGCAGAGATATAAAATTGGCAAGAAGCAATTTAGCTGCAGGAAGGAGCCATTCAATTACTGTTCTTAGTAGGTTTTTAAGTGTCTAATAAAGGCCCTTTTTTATATTAATATTAAATGTGTTTTACTTGACAATTTCATGCATTACTTCATCGTGTTGTATGTCAGTATACAAACAGTTTGTGTTCGTGTGTAATAACATTTAGCTATTATGGACCAGACTAAGCTAATTTCCATAGACAATCTGGAAAAATAGTAATTTGCATTGTAATGTTGTAAAGGATAATTTATTACAGATGACAGTCCCACCATCTTTTATGACTTAACTAGTTTTTTTCACTTGAAATAAAAAAGGTCAAGTTTTAAGCTGAACACATACAGCTCTGCAGATACTATTTGAGTTGTGAATAAAATAGACTGAGAAATGAGAATAAATCAGCCTTGAGTCATTTTGTTTCCTTTCTCCCCCTTCTCTGTCCCAGGGTGTACGCGATATATATATATATATATTTCTATATATAATATATATATATATATATATATATATATATAACTAGTCAGCTGTCTTGTATGTATCTTAGGGTTTGAAAGAGCTGCACCCTTTTAATTGGATTTGAGTGCTAAAACAATTGTGAGGGTCAAACCTCTGTAGAAAGTCAACAGTCAATGCACCAGGATACTAATTCAGTACACTTAATTGAAAATCAACGTACAAATAAAAAACTCAATATGCAATGTTCCATCACTAAAAGTTGCATCTCTTTATTGCAAGTTTTAGACCCAATGGACAAGACAGTAGATCTGATAGACTTTGATTAAGAACCAGTAATATACAGTATGTTAGGTTAGCGCTTATAAATCCAAACTTTAATGGCGAATAGTCTCAAAAGACTGGAGAACATACTTTGCTGCAGCTTACCATGTAATTTGACAATGGTACAGTCTTCAGTGCATCAGCTGTTTTATATCAATCACTTACTGCGAGAATATCAGCAGCAAGCAAAATGAGCTCCTCAGCTATAGTAAACAGCTTTTTGGACTTAGCCACAAGTAGCGACACAGTATATGAGGCTTCCAATGCTTTGGTTGACACTGCAGTTGCTTTCTTTAATTTCTCTTGACTTCCTTTAAATTCTGACAGTTTTCTATGGAAAAACTCTGCTGTGTTACCACACAGGAAAGATGCTTGGTACTGAGGTGCTGTTGTAAATGGGCCGGTTTCATGCTGTTATTTGAGAGCACATCGCATCAGAGGAAACACAGTGGCTGAGGCGGCTCTGTAGGTGTGGATGTGAAACCGAAGAGGACGTACTGTTCATGAAATTGATGGTACTTTGACTTGTCAACTTTCTTTCTTTTTTCCACGGGTTCAATTGAGCAGCCGCTAGCACTGCTGCTATTTGGAACAGTGTGTTTTTTCAACCATTGATCCATAGCTAGTGTATTTCTTCTACTCAAAGCTAGCTGCCTGTTACCTGAAATGTTGAGTCACGAGAAGCAAGCCAAGGGTCAACTGAATAAAAGGCCAGGGTGAATAAAAAATGCACACTGAAACTAAAGTAAAAAATAGTCCTATAAATATGAGAAATACTAGAGATTTCACAACAGTGACCTAAGTAAATGTTTTCCTGATTGAAATAACTTGAGCATACAAATTTTTTGAAAATATTTTTCCCAATATTTTTTTTTTTTTTTTGCACATTTTTGAAAGTCTTCCCACGTACCCCCTGGGGACTGCCCACGTACCCCTAGGGGTACGTATACCCCCGGTTGGGAGACATTATGCTAAAGAATGTCCTCTTCAACATTCATCAAAAACGGATAAGCAGTTCTCATGATATACAACGTCAACATTTGTGGCATAAATGCAGATAGCCTCTATCTGATACAAATCACCTGTGTTAATAAACGGCTTTAGCCGTCACAAATGGATGATTGTTTCTCTGGATATGTGACACACAGACAGATCTTCTATATACCCTCATATTACAATACACTAAAAAAGGTCTGAAGCTCTCGGCTTCACAGGATGGTATGAAAATGGGACTGCTTCCCTTGGTTCGGGTGTTGATACAGGTTGTACACTATTTTAAAAATGACAAATATTAAACTCTCAGAAACTGAAAAACCACACTTACAAAAACCTAAATTTCTGTATATAAAATAAATCTCAAATAAATGTTGTCTTTGTTGTCTTTATATTGAAATTTTATAATAACTAGTGTTGCAAATCAAACCCTGACGTTGACATTGGTTATCAAATGTGAGTTAAAATGATTAAAAAAAAACAAAAAAACTTCCCTCACAGGAACAATAAATCCTCTTTTTATACAGCATGGTAAAAAAAAAAAACAACTAGTTCCAACACATCCCAATGTTTTAAGATAATAATACATTGGCATTTAAATACTGCACTCTCCAATTTTCATATTCCTGCCATCACTAGCCTTTGCCTCGTTTTGTGTAAAATCTCACAAATTTCCAGTGTAAACATAACGGTAAATTAAGAAAACAAACAAATAAAAAAAAAATACAATAAAAAAATCAACCCAATGTTGAAAGAAGAAAAAAAAAAAAGGTTTGAAAACGACATTAACGCTGTGTTCTGTTCACATGGAAATAATTCGATCTCTCTTTTTTTTTTATTTGCTGTGTTGGTTACAATTTATGAATTAGCCCAGCTTCTGTTAGTGAAAGCAGCAGTCCCTTCCAGTGTGCCGTGGCTGCAGAGATGCATTTCACTTTTTGCTGTAATATTTTAATAAAAACTTTACATTACTCTGCATTATCTTCAGTGAGTACAACTATATTGTCATTTTTCCAAACAGTACATTAGAGGTAGGCTACCCTTTCCTGCAACGGAACTTTCGACAACGACCGCTTCAGTTGATAATTTTATTTTTAGTCTCCATACTTGAATATGTAGCATATCTCTTTCATACACATATGTGAATTTATTATTAATTGACTTACTGCCCACATCACAACCAAGATATA
Source organism: Polyodon spathula (assembly GCF_017654505.1). Classification (NCBI taxonomy): domain Eukaryota; kingdom Metazoa; phylum Chordata; class Actinopteri; order Acipenseriformes; family Polyodontidae; genus Polyodon; species Polyodon spathula. The sequence continues at coordinate 36,332,289 of NC_054548.1, forward strand.
TAGAATACCTTTTTCATACAATCTACATATCACATCACAACCAAAATGCGTCACATACTGGAGTGCTCAGAGGAGCGTTTTGCCCTCATGGATTCGCTTACACTTATACATTACATTACTTAGGCCTACCTATTTCACGGTCATGAAAAACATGTTACAGACTGTGAAATTCATTCTTCGCAGTGAAAACTGTCTATTTCGTGTACTTTTATCCTGCACTTAAAATACAATTAAGTTATGAGTATAGGTCCAGACTCCTGATGTGAATACAAGCTTGTTTCCATTTCAAAAATAAAACTGGGCAGTATTTATTGATTGACACTTAACAGCAGCCAATAACCACTCTGGGCTCTCCTCACTGACTTGTAGATATGGGCATCCGGGGTGGGTTTAGTATCTTAGGAGAGCAAAAACTGATATTGTTAAAGGGTCCTTCCAGTGATTTGTACAACTAATAAAAAATAACTATTTTACATACTCCAAAAACAAACTTCAATGTTCAGTTTTACTCAAAAGTTGATGGAAAGCAGTCTAATTTTAAGTTTTAAATCATTGTTTTGGTAAACAGGAAGCCTGCTTCAGTGGTTGCTATGAAACTCCTCCCGTTGCTATATGAGGTTCGCAGGGGAAGGGAAGTGGAACAGAAACAATATGACTACGCAGGAAGCTAGCAAGTGTTTGCAAAAAAACATATTGATTGTTAATTAAACTATACTTATTTAACAGTGATGTTTTTTTAAGTTTATTGAACACTCATTTATCCTAGCAAGTACTCGTATAGATTGGAGGTACATTATCTGAGTTCAGACAGGGGGTACCAAAACTTATTTCTGCAACTCAGGAAGTGCCCTGAATGTGAGTTGTGATGGCATCTTGTTTTTATGAAAGTAACTTTATAAAATGTTATTGTATTACTATCATGTTAAATTGTACCCTTACCCATTTTTAGAGGTGATTTTTATCATTTTTGGCATCTTTAAACATCTTGTTGAGTAGTAAAAACGTTCACTAGAAGCAGTTTTATTTAACACATATGTGCCATTTTTCTTTTAAAGAAAGTTGAATTACTGGTACTTTGTCTGGCTCAGGAAATTAATATTCATACCATTTTTCAACATTTTTTTCCCATTCAAAATATGCAAATTTGATTCTGGGTCTGACTTATTTTTAAATTAGTGGTTACTTACAGATTAAATGTTATATGCCCCTGGGGCTCCCGAGTGGCACATCCAGAAAAAGTGCTCCGCTTTGGATGTGCCCTATAGCCTGGAGATCGTAAGTTAGGCTATATCACTGCCGATCATGACTGGGAGTTACTAGGGGGTGGCGCAAAATTGGCCGAGCGCCGCCCAAGGGGAGGGAGGGCTAGACCGGCCAGGGTGTCCTCAGCTCACCACTCACCAGCGACCCCTGTGGCCTGGCTGGGCTTGCCTGTAAGCTGCCCAGGGCTGCGTTGTACTCCGACGCTGTAACTCTGAGTTGGCTGCATGGTTAGTCTGCAGTATGTACAGAAGTGGTCAGCTGACGGCATACACTTCAGAGGACAGTGCGTGTTAGTCTTCGCTGGTCCTGACCCAGCTCAGGGTTTTCAAAACCGCACTTACTCCAGATACACAAGAATAAAAATGAAATTCATACAAAAATCCTACACTCTTATGGGTTTTTACATGAACCTTTTATTGTGCAATTTACACTTATTATAATCTTACAATAAGGACAGATAAGAGGCGGAGAAATTTGAATCAAAGGTTAACAATCAGAGATTAACATATGGCTGATAGAACACAGCTAACCAGTCAGAGGGCAGAGTTTTTCCAAGCAGATTTATAATAGACAATAACATGGCATCCTGTTTAGCCCTCATTTACATCGTGTCTAATTAACGACATTATGATTTTGATGGTACATACAATAAAATGTGTTGCAGCCATAAAACAAAACATGTATTAATAGTATATAGTTAAAAATAAACTTCAATTGAATTAGTCGGATTGGCACCACTTTAGCACATCACATTAGCGAATCATAAGGGAAATATTTAACAAATAATTGCATTTAACCATCCCTGGAGTAAGAAAAAAGCAATGATGACATGATGACAAGTAATGAGAATGCTCCCGTTTAAGCCATTGTAAACCCAGATGGACATGATTAATTAAAATCGGTACATTTTCTGTAAATTCTTTCTAAAGTGTAAACACCTTTTTAAAGCAATGCAATTTTGATTCAGAGCACAGATCTTATGGTGAGTAACATCGACAATATTATACATGGACTTACCTCTCTACTGAGGTACCCCTATATAATCTATCTAAATGTGTTTTTAAAACAGACAAAATCAGTGTATATAATATAAAATCACCAATGACAGGATGTGTCAACAATGCTGTAATTCCACCTTATTGTTTTTTGTATTGCTCTGAATTCAGAGATTTACATGGGTATATATATATATATATATATATATATATATATATATATATATATATATATATATATATATATATATTCAGTAATGTAATAAGCGTGAAAAACCTAAGGTCACAAATCTGGAAAATTATATGCTCACTCCACCTAAACCTTTTGAGCAGTGTTCAGTAATGTAATAAGCGTGAAAAACCTAAGGTCACAAATCTGGAAAATTATATGCTCACTCCACCTAACCATCTCTTCATTTTTATTACATTTTCCACAAAGGAATATAGTTATTATGGTACATTACTGTGTGTGTTTCGAAGAATTGGTGTTTTAAAGAAAGGGACACTCTGTGATACCAACAGCATTTTACTTGAAAGCACTTTGAGTGTTTTATTGATTTAATAAAAATTCAAGTACCACATTTGTTCATAAATATATTAAATTCATTTGAACTGCAGTGAAACCTTTCATAGAGCTACAACCTGTCCATAGTGACCATGTCTGGGTTTACTTGCAAAAATATAAGCCTTACCTTTTTGCCTAGAATAGATGCCTGTGTTGTTTTTGCCCTAAAGTTATTGTTAAAAAATACAGTGAAACCTTTCATAGAGCTACAACCTTCCATAGTGACCATGTCTGGGTTTACTTGCAAAAATATAAGCCTTACCTTTTTGCCTAGAATAAAAAATGAAATAAAGTAGTGTATGACACCATGTGTCAAGGTAATTTATGATCCCCTTTTTTTAATTGATTTATAATCCATAATTGATTTATGACCTCTACGCCCCTCCCATATCCGGTGACGTGCTTTTATCCCTCCCATATCCGGTGACGTGCTTTTATCCTTCCCATATCCGGTGACGTGTTTTTATGACTGACATTACGTCGGCCATTTTGTTACGCCATGCGGGACCTTCTGTTGAATTTAATACGACTATTTTTTATATAGACTGATTTTGTGTGAGGGCAATTTGTTAATATACATTTTATTATGGTTTGGCTTACTTTGTTTTTAAGATGTATGGGGTAGTGTTTGTGTTACTTGTGTTAATTGGGTCATGGTACCCTTAAAAACAATTACAGTGAAAAACAAAACAAAAAATAAAAAAAATCGAGAGAGAGAGAGAGAGAGAGAGAGAGAGAGAGAGGTCTGTATGTGCCATTCCTAAAACCTAAAATAACAGGATTTATAATTATACAAATGATCACTAATTTGTTAAACACACACATACACACACGCAAGCACACACACGCACATGCAAGCACACACGCACACACGCCTGCAAGCATGCACACACACACGCCCACAAACGTTTCCCTGATCTAGGCCCCCTATAACAGGGTAAAATCCTCTTTATATTTTTTCTATAAAATACGGTATGTCATTATTACCACGGGTAATGTTTTTCGTCAAGACACCCTGGGCAAGAGTAAAACAACTTAAACATCAATAAAATCAGCTCTAAGCAGCTCAATCCTATACTGGCTGTCAATCTTCACCCAAGCTCTCTATATCCCACAACCCTTTGTGTACAGCGTGATGAGGTCACCACAGAGAATCAGTGGAATGAAGTGTCTTGTGTAATAGAATATCTGTATCATTATAAACCAGCTAACATGTGGAGAGGTATATCACAACATGTACTCATGTTGAAAAGTGAGTTATGACAGAAAGTGTCATGATTCGGGATATTTGAAACCAAAACTAATTTTACCAGTATCATTGTGAACAAGCACACAATCACATACAATCAATTTTAAAGATATCAATGTGACATGCATTTTAGTAAAAAAACCACAACATTAATTGTCATGTTCAATACTTTAGATTAAAAATAAACTGATTTAATAGCTTTAAAAAAAATCATTACTTCACAACTAATCACTGTTATAATTCTTCAGATAATCAATTAGTTTCTGAGGAAAGTGAAAGAACAAAAAATTAACTTGTGTGAGTCCATTTTCAATTTAGATATAACATATCATAGTGTTGCCTTTGCCTCAGATAGAAAATGCAATATTTAAAGCAACACATTTAATATCCAGTCATGGCTATGAATAATGGATTCCCTTACATAGAAACCTTCAATAGTGCTCTGATTACTTCAGTGAGTGTTGGTGGATGTTCAGATTTGCCCAAAAATCTTGTATTCTTCAGTGGGTTGAAATCTATGTATTGATCTCATGCTCTGTGCTGCTCTGACACTGGCCAGCAAATAGAGAATAATAATAATAATAATAATAATAATAATAAATAATAATAATAATAATAATAATAAATTTTATTTTGTATAGCGCCCTTAAAATCAGTCATCTCAGCGTGCTTCACAATTAATAAACAGATTATGCATAAAAGAGACACAAGGAGATAAAACAATCATAAAAATCATAAAAACATATTTCTAAAAAAGTAAGTCTTTAAATTAACTGTAGAGAACTGTATTATAGTATTCTGAACCAGCCCCGTATATGCTGGTGTGCGTATCAGGTGATAAATCATATTGGAGGTACAGTACCCCCTTGACATTTAGAGTCCCCAAACTAGGCAAGGTATGTGATGGAGCTTTATTTGGCAGCAGGCCATAGGTAATATGTGTTGCTGTAAACCCTACAGTTTCTCAGTTACACTTTAACAAACTTGTTTATCAACAAAATATCCTAAGGTTTTATCACCTAAATCCATGCCAAAATACCTCCAGGCAGTGACCAGTGCCAAAGAAGGACCCACTGACATTCCACTGCAACCAGGGGGATATTCAAAGTTTTTGAAGTTCATAAGATTTGTCTAGCTTTTAAAGAGCTTTCATGTCATTAGGATGCCTCTGTTAGCCGAAAAGGTTGAACAGCTCTTGTGTACATTATGTATTTTTATTATCCACTTTTAGAGCTGTCATATCATAAATCATTTTCTTATTTACTATTAATGACAAAATGGATCAAAATGCCACTTAAAATCAAGCAAGTATTTTCATCAACAAAGCAATTCAAATGTGAAGATCAAAGACTTATAACCTGCAGGGACTGCTTTCAATGTTCCATTCTGTTTGTAGCACCACTGAAGACAGTATAAATTGACTGGGATGTATTTACTTTAGATGGCTTTATTCTTTGATTATCAACCCCTTTTAAGCATTATCAAATATTGTCTTTTATATAATTACACACTAACATTCATAAGCTCAACTACTGTGTTTTGAATACATCTTTTAAAGCTGTTACTAGTGAACCATATTACAGTTTGTCCTCGGTTGTCCTCAGAATGTTAGCTTACAAGCCAGTACAGCAGTAAAAATTTGCTTCCAAAAGGCGTCAAAATCATTCAGTACAGAAGTTAATTGCCATTGTTTGTTACTCAGTTGTACAGATTAGGCCAAAAACAAGAAAAGCAGCTTTTCTCTTTGTGAAATTACCACATTTTTTAGAAGGGATGGTTTCGGTTTATTTCTCACTGATGAAAAATATGTTCCTCGGAACTACTAAGAAAATACTGTGATTACTTGCACAGCCCGAATAGCTATAGTTTACAATGGATAAGGTATACAAGGTGGTCACAAAGGTATTTATATTATAAGCTGTATGTATTTTATGAAAACTTGCTATACCAAAAATTAGTACATCCCCTTGATTTACCTTTATTACATTGTTTACAATAGTGTAGTGGGAAATAAAAAAAGTGGATAAACACCCCTGTTTGGTGGAGTTGAACAGATAGATTCAACAGAGATAGATTGAACATGAACAGATTCATTGTTATTGGCCCTCAGCCAACCAGAGCCCCCCATACAGTCCTTTCCCTCTCAGGTGCTGTTCAGACCCAACGGTGCACGTCAAGTGAACAGTTCTGTGAGGGTCTTTTCTTGGGCTAGGATGAAGGCTACTAGCAGGTCCAGTGTGCTAACAAGAGAACATTAACAGAACATAAACAACCAATCACAGAACACTCACACTCACACTAACACACACACACACAAACAGAACATGCAGTCCAGTGGTCACACCTCCTGCTCACGCCATAGTTCTGACTGAGAGCTCTCAGCTGTCAGTCTTACGTGGAGCAGCACAACACAGATGCTCACTGTTAAAATATCTTGTCTTTAACCTAGTATTTGCACATCACAGGAGAGTGGAAATGAGTAAACTCTGAATCTCTTATATGAGAAGTGGGTAAACGCTATATTGTCCAAATTAAAAGTGGGTAAATGCCATTTACCTGTGTATACCCTCCACTACACCACTGACTGCTTACATTTTAGTTTTGCTTCCCAGTGAGCAGCAGCTCAACTTCTACACTTAGTAGCAGGAGGTTGTCTGTTTAAATTATAACGTGACACAATGACAAGATGGCATTTGAGATGGAAGAGACTTGTAAACCTACAACTGAATGCAAAGAAATGTTGTTTTTTAAAGACAATAACATTTTTCAATAATTTGATCAATAATTCCTGTACAGTACAATAAACAGATTTGAAGACTAAACTCAGCTGTTTACTGAATATGATTGATGGTTGCTTCAAAGAATACAAACACAAAACTAATACTTCAGTATACTGTCACACAAGTCACTGCAATCAACACAATATAATACTTTCATATTCTCCAAAAAGTCAGAATTACAGTATTTTTGAAAAAAAAAAAAAGTATTTCAATCACTCATCACATTAGCTTGCCATTTACCCCCCTTTAAACAAATTTCATGTTAGATTTCAATAAACTCACATCAGACATTTATCTCCCAGGCTTTTTTCTGTATAACCTCAATATTAGAATTTTGAAAATTGTTCATTAGATCACATCTTCTGCAACATGTAGAGTCAATAGAGTATGTCAAAGCACAGCCAATTACTGTCATTTTTCTCAGGGGTAATTACAGGCAAGTCAGTTTAAAACTAGTCACTGTAGCTGTCTAATGTTTGAAGATTACAACAATCCCGATCCTAATATCTAATGTGCCAAGAACCACATGCAGTGGAACTTTCAAATATATAGCTGCACATGTCCTGTACCATGAACGATAGCAGTGGTTTTGTTTGCAAGTATATATATATATATATATATATATATATATATATATATATATATATATATATATATATATATATATATATATAAAGTGAAATAAAGTGCAGTCTTATCTGTGCTTTATTGCAAGGTTTGGAACTCATAAAACCTTTTTTTGTTTATGTAAAGGCAGTTGTATTCACTTGTGGTATTTTCAGTCCTTCAGAATCCATGACCTTGATCCAACCAATGCCCTGAATTATTTATTTGAACATCCTAGATTCAATTAAAAAAATGTTATGAGATTACATACAGTATAATACATTATTTAGATAGGTCTTATGGACAAGTTCTGTAAGTCGCCTTGGATAAAGGCGTCTGATAAATAAACAAATAATATAGTAAAAGTGAGCTTCTACAGTATGCCTAGGAAGGTAATGTTGCTTTTTTTTTAACACGGTATCCCATTTCAACACAGGGGAGATAGATTGATTGCCTTTCATGCCATCTGGTGACAAAAAGATTTAGAGCTGTTGATCAGAGCTACCAGTACAGGCACAACTGTCATGTGTATTGCCTCAAAGGCAGTGCACAGCTTAAGATGAATTGCCTCTAAGGAGGGCATGTGACGAGTGACAAGGCTTAAGCTGCAGATTCCCAAGTTGTGTTGACATCCCAGTACAAGGCCATACTTTGTCTTTGCTTTTCCGTAAGTTTAATAGTGTGCTTTAATACCAAGTTGTCATACTATATATATAAAAAAGAAAAACAGGAACAGCAGCAAAACAGGAATACATGATTAACTGTACCCCTCAGTTTACACAACTGCAGGAGCTATATCACTAAAATCAATTGACAACATATTGTATAACAACTACTGCAACACCTCATAAAATAACTAAAAATATACACCTGTAAATGTTATATTAGGATCTTACTAACTGCTTTGACATGAACATATGATGTCTTCATTTTCAATTGTACTATTGTTTCATACTGAAATTTTAGAGCTTAATGGAATAATATTATGTTAACATATTGAATTATATACCGCTTTGTAGTTTTCCATATACTTAGCAAAAAAAAACTGTCACAAATTTTAAAATATGACATTCGAGATCGAACATGAAATACTTACTAGTTTGCAATATCTTTTTTGTATTTTCGTTGATTACATGATGTTAAATGAAAGATCTAAATTTTTTTCATATAGTTTTTATTTATATCTCAATCCTAAAATTCTAGGTGAAGCTACACTTCTGGCCATAGCTGTAGTGTCACTCGATTCCCATGCAAAAGCTGCCTTGAAGTCTTGACAATCTTGTAGCTCTGACTGAAGACACTATAAGGTGTGACACATTTCATATGAGATGATTCAATCTTTGACCAACAGATCTCAATCGAAATAGAATTCAATTGCTTTAAAGTTCACTAAATCACGTTTAAGTAATTTGATAGATGAAAGAGCAGACCTAATAGAGCTGAACAACTGAACGAGCATATGAACACAAATTCCCACACAAAAAAAGGATTGTGCTAGATAAATGCAAGTATTCTTACTTAAAGTTTGCCATATAGTTCACATTCAACACTTTGCAGAAGAGGTGGCACAGATGTTCTGTATATTGTTTTCTTTTTTTTAAGCAAAAAAAAACAAAACAAAAAAACATTTGCAAACTGTATGATTCTTGCCTGTCAGATAAAAAGGATCCAGTGTCATCAACCCTATATGCAAGGATAAGAAAGCATTTCGTGCTCGGGTGATGAAGGGATGCATTGATCACACACACAACAAAAAAAGTCTTTATCCTTGTATCATACCTGCATAGCTCTTCCTTAAAACTGGCATTTTATGGTCTTGCATATCTAGTTTGATCCTAGTTTTTGGTATATGGGAAATAATTATTTTCAGATAGAATATGTCACAAGATTCACATTCATGTTCTGCTGTCGCTGTGTGCAAGACTTTACATACTATAATATATAATACCTCGGTATACAGTACAATATAATGCATCTGTAAGTATTACATTTGTATTTTTCTTTTACCAAACTATCATTCCCTTAAACAAAAAAGGAGTTGTGTTTTTCCTTTTATAGCAACTAAAGGAAAAGTGTTAGATGTATTGTTTTATTACCCCTTTCAACTTTATTTGTTTATTTATGCAAACAGCTTTTTTGTCATTAAATTAAAAAAAAATACTCCCTCATCTTCCCTGTTTATAGAAAAGCTAGTGTGCATGCCCTGTAATACTTGAATTGGTGGTTGTGACAAAGTGCCCGCCCCTGTGTATATTATCTGTTATATGTTGCGTGTGGTGTGTTAAATGTTGGTGTATAGTCATTGGTACGCGGGATATAAACGGGTCTGTGTAACACGAGTGTTTAAAATGTATATTTGTATTTAGGCAAGAGGATTGCACAGCACTTCACGTGCAAGTAAAAAGTAATAATATGTGAGCACTTTGAATTGCACTTTGTTAATTCACGTGCAGTTGTACCGAGACTCCAACTGAATGATTGATTAGCAGTCAAGTCTTGGTACAGCTGCATAAAAGCAACATGTTTTCACCCACTCAAGGTTGGGTGTTCGGTGAGTAGGGAACGGGAGAGAGAGGAGGAGTAATAGAGCTTATTATCAATTGCTATTGCATGCTGGTGGGACCAGCATGATATTTGTTAGTCTGTCTATCTGCTCACCGTGTTTGTCTAGTATTGTCCGTTTTGTGTGTCTATTTATTTTGGCGTAAAGTGCCGTGTCCTGTTTTCTGTTTGTTTAAACCTTTTATTTTGCAATAAACCGGTGCAAGCAAGCGTCTTCATCATTTCACTTCACTGTCCTGTCTTTGTGTTCATTCCTTCCTGGTTCTGACGTCACCCACTTGGCCGTCTTTGTGACAGTGGTTCACAGCTTTTACTCTGTAGTAGCATTATGGGATAGATTACCAATCTGACATTTTTTTTATTAAAGAACAGAGCAGTTAACCCAGGGAAAATAACTTGAAGACATTTGGCAAATTTTCTTACATTTGGCAAACTAAGTTCTTAACCATATTTAGTTAATCAATTTCCAAGTCATTTTCCAGAACACATTTAGATGAGTTCATTTTTTGTTATCAAATATGTGACATATATTTTATATTTCCAATGCAATTTATTTTTCTTCACATTGACTGCAACATTTGTAAAGGCTAATTTTTTTTTTCTGTAAATTGTTACCAGCTGTAACAAAAAATGTTATTTTATTCCAAAGAGTTTGCTACTGTGATACAGTGTTACAGTATATATTGTATGTTCAACTAATTTAAAAAAAAACTCCTGCAGTGTCAACATGGATCATTAGAGAGAGCAAAATGACTGGTCCTCCAGTATGAACAGTGTACAATGTGATACATGTTGGTGAGTGATGTAGCTCTACCAGGTCAAGAACTAAAAGAACATACAACTGGACACAAAGGCCATAGTGTTGTCCATTATGACTCCGCATTGCATGTGCTTAGCAATGGTGCCACCTTGGTTGTCAAATATATTGTAGACAGATGAGACTCAGTTTACACTGAAGGGGCGTGTGACCAATCAAAAAAATACACCTGCGATTACGTGCAGTCATGGGGTGGTTTTAAAGTAACTGTTCTCCACGGCTCACAATTTATGTAGGACCATTACAAGAATTAAGAAAGGTAGAGTTGGTGATAGGATACTGAGCCTGCATTTTCAGACCTCAATCTTGTAGATTTCTGACAATTGAACAGTTCCAGGGTGTATCACCACACAATGATAATACTGCATGCACATTCTTGGTGATAAATCTCCCTCCTGACCTGTGAGAGCGCTGTGCCCTGGACTGGATGGCCTGACAATTCATTCTCAGGGTTAGGATGGAAGTCGGCCATCTATAAAGAGGGCACAGCTGTGGTACATTAAGTCATTGCTCCAGAGGGAAAGCAATGTGGCAACCGCGGATTGGAGGAGAAACGGCTGCACTCGCTAACCAAGGGAGAGTTACTAAAGGTATAGAAGTGGACGTGGCTAGGTGATCTGTTCCTTTGTTTAAGAGAATGCTAAAGGACAAGCAAAATATTACTGTGAGTGTCTGTGTTTGTTTATTTTATTGGTTCTAATTGTATTGTTTGTTATTTCTTAGAAGGCTAACACAATCCAGAGCTGTCACTACAGGCCAGCACTAAACCCGGACAACACAATCACCATTAATTATGAACTTATTATTTTGGAACTGCAACCTGTTGTTTTGAAACAGTGCAATACACATTGCTGTGTGTTGCCTGGGATTATTCTTTGTGGTCACCAGACCAGGATTATAAAATAAAACCTGGCAACACAGTAGATGATGGTAAAGACAAAGGAGTTGGATTCAAGTTTGATAAATAAATATGGACTGCTAAAATCCACAATCAGAGGAATAATGAAGAGGTATCACAGGACAAATTCAACTGAAACACTTGAAGGAAGTGGACAACCGAAGAAAATTATGGGTACAGCAGGTAGGAGAATCGTCCATTCAGCTAAACCAAGATTAACAGCTAAAGACTTAATGAAATACTTTAAAGCATTAGGCATAACAGTACACAGAAGAACTGTACAAAGACACATGGACATAGAAAAAGTGTATGCATGTAGGCCAAACCACTTTTGAAAATTCATAATATAAACCAAAAATGGACTACAGTATGTTTGGAGTAAAAAAAAAAAAAAGGAAAGTCTTCAATTAAGAAAACCTTGTACCTACAGTTAAACATTGAGGTGGTTCAATCAGGATATGGGGGTATTTTAGAAATTCAAGGACTGAAGACATTCATGTGATTGACGATGGAATGTATGCAGCCTTGTATCAAAACATTCTGGCAGACAATATATCTACCAACACAACAACGACCCAAAACATGCGGTGAAGTCAACTCTAGAATTCCTGAAGAAAACAATGATAAAAGTTTTGCAATGCCCTTTTCAATCACCAGATCTCAATCCAATAGAAATACTTTAGAAAAGCTGTAGCCAAGCATTGTGTATCCAATCTGTCTGAGCTGGAGGAAATATGCAAGACAGAATGGGCTCAGATTTCACTAACAAGATGTAACATACTGGTTAAGAATTATCATAAATGTCTGAAAGTTGTAATAAAAGCAAAAGGAGGCCACTGGTAATACTAAAGCAGGGGTGCCAATACATTTATCAGAAACGCATACTTTAAATGAAATACGCTTGTTTGTTTTTTGATAAAGATTATTTGTTAAATTCTTAGAAATTCTGTATTTTGCTTTTTGTTTTATTAAAAAGAGGTTAAGTTATGAAATGCTTGTCCTTAATCTGTTAGCTTGAATTATTGTAAAACAAGCGATGGGTGCCAATACATTTGTCTGTGACTGTATGATTAAATCCTTAATAATTCTAAGTTCATTAAAAAAAATGCTAAAGAAACACACAGATTTCCAATCAAAATGTTTGTCATTTAACTTAGAAAATTTATTTTACTCATTTTAAAACCAACAAAACTAAAATAACAGTGCTCACAGATATCATCCATATGACTGGTGGCAATATTGCTTTTCTTTGTCCTTTCTTTTATGATATTTTAATGTCTATGTGGATATTCTGCATCATGCAGGTTGTCTGCATATGATCTATACCTTACTGCATCTTTATTTCTTGACAAGGATAGTTTTATCAACAAATGTGAAGCATTTCTTATAAATCTCACAACTGTTGACTATACGGCACCCAGTTGTACCAGTTCTTGCATCAACTTGTACTTGCACTGTACTGCTCCATACCTTGCCGTATTCTACAACTGCTGTTAATTGTAACTACTTCCTGTATCTTGTATCTGATTTTAGTCTTATAGGTATCCATATTCACGTTTTTTGTAATTCCTTTTACTTGAAATCATTCTCATCTATTTGTCATACTTACTACGTGTAATATAAGTTAACTGCTCTTAGTTGAACCCGCTTACATGTCATTATTTACTGTTTTCTCGAATTTGATCTTTCACTACTGATTGATTGTATTGTACTTTACAACAATTCTTCTCTGTAAGGTCATATTCTGTAATGTGATATTTTGTAATGTGATACTTTACAATGTGACATTTTGAAATGTGATAATTTGTAATGTAATACTTTGTACTGTGATATTTTGTAACAATTGTAAGTTGCCATGGATAAGGGCATCTGCTAAGGAATAAATAATAATGAAAATAATAATTAATTTCAATTTCAAGTCTAACCTGAAAGTCTGTCAGTACCTAAATGTCAGATATACTCAAAGTATCTGTCCTTTTTGCCCTTTCCCAATTTGGACTCAAACTACTATAACTGTATAAACTGACTTGATATACCTTTTCTCACCTAGGACAGTGGTTTGTATCCTTTCTGTCTGGAGGTTTCAGCTGAAGTACCCCTTTACAATTTTAGCTCTACTGAATAGTACCACAGTTGCAATAAAAGGAAGAATAATCTGATTTGCTTTCTATATTTAATATTCCAAAATAGACTGTATTGGAATTGTTTATCACGTTAGAATTTACTACCCTATTAATTTAATTTTTATAATTTACTGATGTGTGCCATTTCAAATGTTTATAATATCAAAAACATTAACAAAACTATAATAACTAACAACTAACTTTTTATTAAAGCCAACATAAAAACTACCCAACTCGAGAAAGTGTACTGAATCAAACAGTGAAAACAAATTCAACAAGCCTTTATTACTGTTACTAAAATGCAGGTGCGCCTAATACATAAAGCACAGCCCGTCAAAGTATGAATATTGTGATTATTATTTATATTTACCAGATTATTTATACTTCTGAAAAATATAGACAGATAGTGGTTCACTGATTAGTATCCAATTATATGACAAATTGAAAACTGCAAAGTTCATGAGCAACATAGAGCGCTCTCCATAGGCAAAATCGGCAGATGTCTGCTTTACCCATATCAGAGTAGAAATCCGAAGTCACGCATGAGTACCCCAGTAACCCTTAGAAGTACCCTCAAGGAGACATATATCCCCAGTTGAAAACCCCTAACCTAGGGCATAATGATAAGAGTAGTAATGATTTTCTTTTGAAAAAGAAAACATAATCTGATCCTCATACCTTGAAATAAAATAAAAAAATATTATCATAAATATTTGGATGCAAAATGCTGACATTGAAATTAACTACAGGTAATTAAGGCAGTATATTAAGTTAACAGCATGGAGTGTGTTTAAGATGCTCAAAGTTCAGTATTTTTAAAATCTTTTTAAAGGGAAATAAAAAGACTGCTATACACCAGGTGAGATGTGATAAGCAAATTACCGCTATGGATTTCAAGCATCTGTAGGAAACTGAGGCATTGTCCACTGACACCGCGGTCGGACTGGTGTGTAAAGTCTGGTTCGATCGCCAAACTTAATCTGGCAATGACAACTAATAAAAACATTTTTTTAGATCTGAAAGGATGAAAACGGTTTGAATATGTGTGCCTCGCATATAACGCGGACACAAACTCACCTCAAGATCCAGCTTCAGCCTCCATCGCAGCTGCTCCCCTGCCTTACTCAATGTCATTTGATACTACGCCCATCATCAGCTTGCGCACAGTCCTCTAATTTCGATATGCCACTTTCAATGAAGAAATTCACAATAAACTGATATGTTATTTTTAATAAGTGAACAATAAATTACGTTGGATGTGTACACAATATAAGTTTCTGGTTTTGTGTTAATTTAAAATGTGTTTTTATTATACAAACCACCTCGGGCTT
Source organism: Polyodon spathula (assembly GCF_017654505.1). NCBI lineage: Eukaryota > Metazoa > Chordata > Actinopteri > Acipenseriformes > Polyodontidae > Polyodon > Polyodon spathula. The sequence continues at coordinate 36,347,478 of NC_054548.1, forward strand.
TATCACCACCCCAGGCATGGTATATATCATGGGAACCGCATGGCCCGTCATGGGTTTCTGTCTTGTGTGTGATATATATATATATATATATATATATATATATATATATATATATATATATATATATATATATATATACACACACACACACACACACACACACACACACACACACACACACACACACACACACACACACTAGGGGTGTAAATCGTTTAGAGTTTACACGTTAATAAAGATGGCCTACTGCCAGTTTTCTCCTGCTATTGAGACACATACCCTAACCCTTACACAGCGCCTGTTCAAAATGTTTTTATTTTAACATTTAAACTGTATATATTTTTTTAAGTTTAAACGTTTATTAAATTAAATTGACTCTATCAACTCTAACACACACACAGATGTATGCAACACATAATGCAATCTGTTTGGTTTGTGTCGGGAGTTTGTCTCCCTTGGCAAGCTAAATATAGTCAAAGTCTGAATGTCTACCACAATCTAATAGAGTGTAAAATAGTACAATGAATGAATCTTTTTTTCTCCGTTTAATTAATATTTTTATTTTTTTTAATTTTTTTTTTATATACGTCCTTAGAAAAAATCTTTTTGTGAGGTCATCGACCAGTAACAGTTCTTGTATTCTTTTTATCAAAATATTAATGACGGACGGACCTCATACGAAAATTTAAAATAAAAAATAAAATAACATTTATATATATATATATATATATATATCTAGAATGCGATATATATATATATATATATATATACACATACATATAAAATGTTATTTTACACAGAAACGCCCTCTAAGGATTTGTTAATGCCTACAAAAATGAAAAAACAAACATTACTTCCCAAACACATCAAGTGAAATTAACAGAAACGATGACTAATAGCCGAGGCACAGTTTCTATTTTTCATTATTTATACCTTTGTATGCTTTATTATTATTATTATAGCTGATAGTGTAAGGATTATTGCCCACATTGCCAAACAGGTAACACAGCAATACAACCCATGATGTCATATGAACACAAAAGCCAGAGCACTTAATAGTTTTTTCTTTTTTTCTTTTATAAATCACTCTTCATGTAGTGCACTAAAGTTGACATGTTGAAAATAGATTTGAAACAGACTTTAAAGTTCTAAGTGTAAAAAGTTGTCTGGATGTTCCCAATGAAAAGAAAAATGACAGGTACATTATTTCAATAGTTGTAGCAACATGTGGGGGCGTATAACACTTTCGGAACATGCGAATTACTCTTTAAATTTCAATTTGATTGTATTTTTTTTTTTTTTTTTTGGCTAATTAATTATCAGAATAACTGTTGTGACAGTAGTGTCTATTTTATGGTGACATCAGCTTAGTGGAATATAGTTTACTGGTATATTAAATTCTATTTTTTTTTTAACTCTCTTATTTTAATATTGGCTGTATTCTGTCACTGTACTGACTTTAGTCATTCTAGGTTTTATTATGAGCATGGTGGCTAATTAAGCTCATAGTACAATCTGGAATGGAATAACCTCCAACATAATTGGGGTCTTACTGACATTCCCATGATTCTTCAAAACTGATCTTGAGAAAATCACAGGGGCAGTGCAAGGTTTTCGCCAGTAGAATGCTGTTATATTTTTCTTTATTATGGATCCAGTATACCAGTAGCCCATATGAGTTCAACAAATTCCTCAGTAGATGCTAATCCATCCAGGCTTTATTATTTAACTTTTGTCCTGTAAGTTTGTAACAAGCTGATGTTAAGCCCCGCAATTGTCTTTTTGAACAAATTCATGCAACCAAGAGTTATTTTTTTCATGTTTTCATTCTTGTGAAACAAATCTTGCCTTGTGAATTAGGTTTAAGAGATTTTACTTCAACTGTATACACGGTTGCTCAAGTCTGGTGCTGAGGTCAGTAGTCCACAGCAATAACATAGAAGACCACTGGCACTAATTTCCAGTTATGCTAATTTAATACACTTGGGGTCCAATCGTGACTTTTTTTGTTTTTGGTAGGCACCCATGATAGATACTGCTTAAGACTAGTTTAATAAGAGTTACATCTTATCTTACTGCTAACTGAAAAGTCTAAGCTTAAAGTAATCAGCTATCTGATCAACAAACATAAAAATAGCAAAAGTGAAAAGGATAAGAAATATCTTTCCATGCTTTGCAAAGGGTTTGCTATTATTTTATTATTATTATTATTATTATTATTATTATTATTATTATTATTATTTGAAAAGGGCTGTTTTTTTTTTTTTTTTTTTTTTTTTTTACTTTGTAGTAGCTTCAATATTTTTTTAAGTTTATTAAACCCCTTGTGCTTTTTTTCCTATTTCTTTTTTCTCCAACTTGGTCAAAGAAGCTTGTCAGAGCTACTTTCAGCAGATCTCAGTTGTTGGTACGGCCTTTCATTATGGTAGAAATTTGTGTGAGGTTACGTTACAAGCGGGGTCTTCCCTGCAGAAGTCTCGTGGACATATATTACGACTTTCGAACTTGTCATGCAAAAAATAAAACTATACTCTTTGTTGAATTTGCACGGCTTTCTAATGTGAGGTGATATAGACACACTTTTTAGCTGTACAATTCTGGGCTACGTCACATTCTCATGACAATGGAGGGAGAATTTGGAGGTTCTTAATTTCATGTTAACCAAGCCATTGATCCTACCACTCTCATTCGTGGTCTGACTGACAACACAATTGCTGGTAAGTTGACAGTAACAAGAATCAAGAGACACTTTCTAAGGGAGCCAGAACAGCCCAAGAGAACAGCATGTTAAAGTCCCAAGGGATATGCTGTAGGGTAAGTTGTTGTGTCCTGAGGTTTCACAGTTGGACACTGAGCCGTCAGGGAATTAAAGATCAAAGAGTATGGTCTTAGAAGCTGCAGTGACTGTCAAATCAACAGACAAGTGAATTTGGCAGATACTTGACACAGAGAAGGCAGGAAAAGAGAAATCGTACAATGTGGTCTAAAGAGTTGCAGCAGCCTTCATTGCAGGTTTTCACTTGTCATGAATGCAATTGCTTAACGTTGAAGCTGTACACAATAGACAGATACTTGGTAAGCATGCACTGTATATGGATTCTAAATACAATTAACTGGACTTGCATTGATATTACGTGTTACACAGATGCATGCTCACCATCCAATTTTTAGCTGTTATAGGGGTTGCAACTGAGGATCAAACCCCAGGTCCTGAGATCAATGCTGGCCTGCTAAAAGAGCCAGGCTCCATTTGATGAATATAATAAACTTTATATAACAGCTTAGGTCAGCTACTGGAAAGACTTCACCAAATACTTCTGCCACTTTAGCAGACCTTGTCCCAACGGCAACCTCTCAGGGTTGATATAATCTCTAAGATGGATGCAAAAATCACTTTCACAAAAGCTGTGCAAAAAAAAAAGATAGGCTTTCATAAAGTTTATATAGGTATTTTTTTTTTTGGCTGAGCTTTAATCCTGTTCAGAGTTAGCATGATGAAGTCTGCAGTTGCTTGGGATTTTGTTGTGGATATTATTTTGCAATGGTGCTGTTTAGCGAGTTAATGTCCTCAATAATCACCTATAGATTTTTTTTCTTTTAAACTTTTAAACCTGCCACTAATTGTTGTTGACATTTTATTTGGTGCTTATGAGGAGAACAAGACTATGATTAGTGAAGCAGTAAGCTTCTCCTGGTGGGTGCCTGCATTCCCAAGATAGCCGCATTAGTGTCTGTAGCGACAGTTAATGTTGTTTATCATTAGTGACAGAGCCTGGTAAGGGCTTTCTGCAGCTTTATGCCTGTCATCTTGTCAGCTCTGGTAGATGGGCTCTATGATTTACATTTATAGGCAATGATTCTGTATTCACGTTGTCTTAGTTAACAGATTACCATGCAGGTACTTCACCTTGGCTATATTATCATTTATTAAACCCTTCTTGTTCGATTGTGTATGTGCTCTTTAAAGTTGAAAACAACTGTGGTTCTTGAACTACCATAGCGTCTTTTTAAATATATACCCACCTCTCGTTATATCACCCTTTGCTATATTGCAAACTCAGATATATCGCGGTCCTGGATTTGGCTGCCCATATTTACTGCTTAACTGCCTATGCCTTAGCTGCAATATACTGCACATAGGCACTTAGAATTACTGTTAGTTTTTCGTACTGCACATCACAAACAACAATATACAAAACAATTAAAAACAAAGCATTAATAGCATACTGTTATCATATACACACGTATTGCACAATAACACAAAGCAAATTAAATATCTACTTGCTGAAGATGTTTTTATTTTAGCCAACGAGGTGTTTACTTGTGGCAGCAGCAATGCACTAGCATAAGTCACAAGCCAGTGACGTCAACTCCCTAGCATATGTTGAGAATGGATTATTTCAATGCAGCGGGTTTGTGCAGCTGAGAAAGGAGCGGAAGACTTATTAACTTAATTGGAGACTGAAGTTGATGAGAAGTAATTAACCTCTGCTGTACGAATTAAAATGGTGTGCTGCTTTTTATATGAACAATGAGAAAAAGCAGGTTGCGTAGAGGATTTATACTGGACCCTGACGCCACCGATAAAACGAGGGAGAGGCTGTACTGTATTTGTTAGCCTATTTGTTTTTCTATGGGTCTCTTGCTATATCGCTGCCCTCAATATATAGTGGATTTATATTGGACCCCGACACCAGTGATATATCGAGTGGGTGGTGGATTTTAAAGAGTTACTGATATTTGTGTATTTTGTGGCACTTCTTTGTTTAGTTAAAGTTAAATATAATATGTTAGTTATTTGGTAACAGTTTATAAAAGTCAAAATTTTTGTTTAAAAACTTGCCAAAAAACCTTCTGATCTTTTACACAGGCATATTTGCTTTTGTCATATATGTCTAGAACAGTGGTGAATCGCAAAAGATTTTTGGTGGATCTTGGGACAAATCAGAGCCTTCTGAGTCGTCCAGAAGCACAGATGATTCCAAATATTCCGATTCTGCATATGAGACTAATGAAAAGCTTGTGCTAATGTACATTTTAATTTAGGTGCTCGTGTGTGACTAGAAATCCTTAAGGGTTGACTATAAAAAATTAAAAAAGTGATTCTTTTTTTTTCTGCTGAAAATATAAAACAAAAAAAAAAACACAAAAACAAAACCTCACCGTGGATCTAAACTCTCAAAGCTCAATCGTAATGTACTCTGGGAATGTAGTTTATTGGTGTCCACTGCCCACTGTTAATCACACATTAAAAACTATAAATCCCATACCCATTAATTTCACTGATTTATCAGTGCAATGGCTGCTCATTTCCAGACAGTTTGAAAGGTTCTCAAACCAAGATGAGGAAAAAAACTAATTATTTCATGTGATTGGAGAGGTTTCAAAAGAAAACTGCAATGAACAAACAAAATTCAGATATGCCGTCATATATATATATATATATATATATATATATATATATATATATATATATATATATATATTATAATATACTTGAATTTCATTTTCAAGTATTTACAGAAACGTATACAAGGTAAAACATTGTCAATTATGAAAAAAAAACTAGTTTCCAGCAAGTGTACTCAAACTTTTGACTGGTACTGATATATATATATATATATATATATATATATATATATATATATATATATATATATATATATATATATATATATATATATATCAGTACCAGTCAAAAGTTTGAGTACACTTGCTGGAAACTAGTTTTTTTTTTCATAATTGACAATGTTTTACCTTGTATACGTTTCTGTAAATACTTGAATATGAAAACACGTTATAAGCAGTATCAAAGCAACGTTCAAGAAAATTGAAAATTGTCTCTAAATCTTGGATTCCTCAAAATTGCCACCCTTTACCTTAATAACAGCCTCTCAAACACGAGGCATTCGGTTAACAAGTTTCAGCAGGAAATCACCCGACATGTCTTCCCAGCTCCTCTGAAGCAGTTCCCAGAGATGTAGGGCACTTGTAGGTAGCTTTGCTTTGACTCTTCTGTCCAGTTCGTCCCAAACAAGTTCTATGGGATTGAGGTCTGGAGTCTGGGCAGGTCAGGTCATTAGATTGAGTTGTCCTTCACTTTCCTTCTTCGCCAGATAGTTCTTGCACAACTTTGAGGTGTGTTTCAGGTCATTATCTTGCTGAAGAATGAAGGACTGCCCAACTAGCCATAATCCTGATGGAATGACATGCCTCTGAAGTATGCTATGATAGCCATGTTGGTTGAGCTTGCCATGGACTTGGTAAAGATCACCAACTCTGTCACCAGCAAAGCAACCCCAGACCATGACACTCCTCCATGCTTAACAATGGGAACCACACATGCAGAACTCATGCACTCACCCTCTCTGCGTTTTATAAATACGGCAGTTGGACCCAAATATTTCAAATTTTGACTTATCGGTCCATAAGACCGACTTCCACTCCTCAAACATCCAGTTTCTGTGTTTTTTGGCCCAGGCAAGTCTCTTCCTCTTATTCTGTACTCTTAACAATGGTTTCTTTGTAGCACTTCTTCCAGTTAAGCCAGCTTCACGCAATCTCCTCTGAGCAGTTAATCACTGGTTTCGCAAACTTTGACTCGAATGAACTTGTTCTCTGATTCTGAGGTCACGCTTGGCCTGCCTGATCTTGTTCGGTCCTCATGAGTGCCAGTTTCTTCAAATCGTTTGATGGTGACAGCAGTTACAGACACTTGCAAAGTTCTTGCAATTTAAAGATTGACCTTAATTTCTTAAAGTAATTACAGACTGTCTTTTTTCTTTGCTTAATTGAGCGTATTTTGTCATTTTCTGCTCCCTTACATTCAGGAATGACAAACTTTTGCCTATGCTACCTATATTTATAGTAATCATGGACCCTCACCAGTTAACAATAATTGGTGACAAAAGGTTAATTAGGTAACATGCTAGTTAACTCAACGAACATCTAACAAAGACACTTTTATACGTAGGCCACTGTTCTAACACCGTGTTATACACATTTCAGACTTTTAACTGATTTGGGCTTCAGACTGAAATCCCCTTGCTTTGGGTGACCATTTCATTGAAATTGACAAGATTTACATTTTCATTTAAAAATTACATTTTTGAATGCAATTCACTTATGATTATCAGCTTATATAAGTACACTTATCATATAATGAAATATTAAATGTTTATAGACAAGTTTATACAGTTAAAAGCATAGATAATCATATATATATATATATATATATATATATATATATATATATGCAGTCCAAAAATGTTTAGCAAACAATGTATGGATATTTCAAAGTGCTCTCTTGTGGAATGCTGGTATTTGTGTATGTCTGGTTTTTGTTTTGTTTCCCTCATTTTTTTAGCAGCCAAATGAGGCAGGCTGCACTTACGGTGCTTCAACACAACCTAACATTTCCTGTAAACCTTGTTTAAGAAAGCTGCAAGATGCCATTCGTCAGGCAAGATCAAATTGGAACGAAGACAGGAACATTTCAATATAATCTCCCATATGTTTATATTAATTAGGTCATTTTAATTCTGAAGGAGAATTTCTCCCCCTAAAAAAAAACCACATGTAAACTCAAATTGCCTGATATGTACTACTAAAATAGTGTACCAGAAAGGTGAGACTTATTTTTATTTTTGCATATAAACCAAGCCAACATGGCACTGATTAACTAAATGGATAGTCCCTGATGTGTTGCTACATATAGTGCACAAAACTCACATTATAATTGTCTACACCAAAAAGAACCAGACCCACAGAGTTATTATTTCTTAGAAGATGCTATATTTTTCTAAGCTATTTTATTATATAATATTGTATATAGGACATGTTGCGAAAACGAATACATTCCATCCCATGGACTGAACTTTTTTTAGTCATGGGTAAACTGTGCATTTGTTACTGAAATATTTTTCTAATATTGAATAAAATAACATTTATGACATGCAGCTTTCTAATGCAGTGTTTAAGGTATGGGCATTAGTGTTTGAATGCAATCATATTAATATAAACCTGCCATATTATCTGAGCCAAGGTCATTACCAAAGTACTATGCAGATGAGTCTGTTCTAGTCATATTCAAATCATAAATACAAATGTGTGATACAAACAACAACATACAGTTGTGTTGCCAAAAACAATATTGTACAAAATACACAGCTGCAGTATTTTGCATTTACTTTAATCTTAGAAGGTAATAAGTCACCAACTACTAATATTAAGTGTGTGAGGACCAAACCATAAAAAATATAAATTACTTAAATTTAAATTTCTACAAAACTTTACACACTGTCTTATTTTCTTTCCATACAAAACACAAAGGTTATATTGATTTTTACTGCAGCAGAGAAGACACTAGAAATCCCAAAGAGCTTGGTTGACTACTTCTGATTATACACACATGGATCAGACTTGGTGCCTCATACTTTCTTCCTTTAGATATTGATGGCTTGAAATGAGTACAAGGTAAAGGATTCTGTGTGGATGTAATTATTCCAGATAGAGGAGACAGGCAGAGCAACTAACATGCAGTTGGACTTATCAGCTATCAAAGGGGAATAGCAATTGTGGGGTACAATTGGAAGATATTGACAACAAGGGTCTTAGAATGAGTGTTGTTTTGATTGCAGTCGAGGTCACATTAGTAACCCAGGTACTCAATACCTTACTGCTTGTAACTGAAGGCTGTAGGTGGTATTGCATTTTATTATCCTTCCACAATACTTGAAGACAAACACAAGATGTATAGCCTTGTTCACACTTGCATTTTTATACCAGTATCGTTGCCGAACATTATCGCAACATCTGTTCACACTGGAGTTGTTACCGGAATCACACCAGTATAACCATATCGATACGAAACCAAGTCAGTAAGCTCAAAGCAGCTCCATCTGACACCGCTCCATTGACTGTGAAAAAAATCTTCTCCTGAGCGATCTATCACATAACCCTTTGTGTGGAGCGTGACAGAGGTCCCCATAAGAATCAGTGGAGTTGAGTATCTTGTGTATACAGAATATCTTTGATGTATACAAACCAGCTTAAATGCATTGTATATTGCAACATTATCGGTCTTGTACTGGTGTTGAAAAGTGAGTTAGGACAGAAAGAGGTATCGTAGCGGTATATTCTAAACCGAAACTAATTTTGTTAGTATCATTCTGATGCAAGTGTGAACAGGGTATATGTTTCATAATGGATGACGCAGCAGGAACTTAAGAAAATTTTTTTTGCACAGACGTACTGTAGTTTTATGTAGCTCGCTCAAATACAAATTAGCATTTCAGTTGTAGAGGCAGACTGCAAAAATCCAATTCTAAAAGCAGTTAGGCCTTTATATTACAACATCGTTTGGGATTGTTACTGTAAGATATACATTTTATGGGCATCATTATTGATATTTTACATTTACTTATTTTTATTTTATGTTTCGCAATGGATCATTTAAGGAGATTAGTGTTTGACTGCAAACTGTAATAGGGTCCAATTTAACAATCGTGCCTGAAGATGACAGCCGAGACGGCACTGTCGCTATTAGAAAATTATTTTCTCATTATTTTCTTTTAAAAAGCACTTTAAAACCAACATTTACCTTGAACTTGTAATGATTTGTCAGCTAGCCTTCTGCGGAGCAGATTTTTTGAAAAATAGTCCCGAAAAGTTTCAGAAAGGATCGCATACTTAATTAGGGAAAAAAAAAACTAATAACTTTATTCAACAAATAACTTTTTACGTGTCAGAGCTGCCTGTAGTTTATCTGGACAGTGCTAAATGTCTGAATGTAGCAATATAGTTAATTGTCCGCAGTTGCGGGTACAGGATTGGTTGTTTTTCTCGTGCAAAGTGATTGGCTGGTTTTGGTGGATAATACAATACATTTGGACCAATTGTGTCTTTGGGTAGTATTTACTGTCCAATAGATGTGAACTGTACAGGCAAGTCAAAATGAAAAAGCTGGCACTTGAGTGGATTGATTTTAAATTTGATTCAAAGGTGATTCGGTGGCATTCCAGCAGGCATCTATTGTTTATTAATGTCCGCTAGAGCTGGAAGCTGATTGGCTGGTAACACTGGATAGTTTTCTAGTATTCTTTTTTCAATATGTAACTGATTGAGGAAATAGGGTATACTGCTAAAAAACCTTCTAGCAAATTAATTTGGTGTTAATTGTGTTACATCGTAGGTCTCATTGACGGGAAAAAATAAAATAAACAATGGGCAGTTGGATTTAAAAAATTGATGGGAGTATATTATTGTTTTCATTACCATCTGCTATGATGTAAAATACAATAATTTTGCTTACATCTCCTCATCATAAAGTCAATTCAGAATCAGCTAGCCAAACTTAAGCAACCTATAAGCATTTGTAACATCTTAGTCATCACTAATAATGTTATTGTACAGTGATTACACTTAAAGTGAGTTTTCTCTTAGAAGCAAATGACCTCCAAACACATTTGCTGACATCAGATTCATTTATTATGTTTAGAAATCATTTAGTTGAGAATGAATATTGATTAACCTGTAGAAAGTTTATAAATCCATGGGGGGAAAAGCAGACAAATCCAATTTTACAGAGAATAAGCGTGGAACAGGCGAATATAGCTAAATTAGTATTATTTAGTCAATTTACAGCCAAAAATTCATCAAGTAAAACATTAAGGCTGGAACAGAGTGATGTCGTTTGGTTTGCTTGGGATTCTCTGTGTACTCATCTGTTTGTGGTGAAATGAGATCATCAGAAGCAAGTGGCCTGTGAAGGACACACTAGTCTTTCTGCGTAGGCTGAACAATGGCTTTAAACATTTATTGTAACACATGTAATAAGCTCCTGTTCACTGCTGAAACATTACTGACATTTGAGAGATGTGAACAGATTACTAAAATTTTAAATGAATCAATGCACTAATGAAAGAATATCAATCTTGCAAAAGATAAATCGATCCATAAAGAGCCTCTATAAAGTAATTACTTTCAACAGATTCTGCATTTATCAGTGAATAACAAAGTAGTCTGCAAGCTCAAAAGTCTTCCTGGGCAACCACAGTTTGCTTAGCTTCTTGAAACTATTTGAGTTACACATATAGTATAGGGGACATAGAGCAGAACTACCCTACCTTCAAACTGTTAAATGGTATCCTCTCAATCTAAACGTCTGCCTAATGCAAATTTAAGACCTGACCAAACTTGACTATTGAATATCTGTTTAAATTTCTCTGTCCAATTTTGAAAGAAGTGCAAAAGCAAAGGCATATTTCCAGAAAGGAATAAAACAAACTGTATATAAAGAGCAAGAAATAGCTTTAAAAAGGCATTACATTACTATTCTATGTCACTTATTGCGAATTGTATCCAGTATTACAAAACGATTTCGAATCATCAGCCAATCCACTTCCAGCTCTAGCAGGCTTCTAGTAGGCTTGTCCTCGTCTTCAGTGTGGACCTGCTTTCAGATTTGTATTAGTTTCTTTTACACATCCTAAACACTGAACTGCATACTTAATGAATTTCAAGGTTTGCAACATTTAGCTATTGAACATGCTGAGAAAAGAAACCAAAGAAATAACATTGCATTCTGAATATCCACACTTTAACAGCAATATTAGCTCATGTACTTTTGTCTTGATATTCTACATAAGCCTGAAATAATAACCCTTTGAAGCAAAGCTGCTGTCAGGTCTCATGTAAAAAAAATCGCAGTTCACTGCTTCTGGCATTCTATAATAAAGATTTTGACAAAGATTAACATGTATTGGGCTTACGTGGTTTCACCCGTAGAGGGCAAAACATTGAAATTACTGCAGGTGTGCACTGGGGCAGGAAGTTCCAATCTGTTCTTCACAGAAAAAGATTTAAAGGTGTAAAGCTACCACGAGTACCACAGCATTGTCACTTTGAAGTAACTAAATAGTATGCCATCAATTGTTATAGACAGCAGCCATATTTTTGTGAAGTCATGGCTATAAATATAAAATACCCTTTATTTCACTTGACTACTGACCTATTGTTCTAGGACAATGCAGGTGCCTAAAGAAATACAACTCTGTTAGTAAGTGCTTAAAAGTTCAGTTAGAGGCTTCTGCATAGCAACTTCAGATTTACTTGATGGTCTACTGTTCTTTATCTCCCATTTTTGTTTTGCTAAAAGGCTTTAGTATTGGGAATTTAACATATTTCAATCTCATACAAAATTCATACTTCCCCGGCACTAATCCAACTTTCTGTGTGCAAATGACACCTCCACAAAGAAATATAAATTCCAACAATCCCAGCCCAGAGCTAAATCACAAAGAACAATCTTAATTGTTACTTTGCTAGCCTCTGAAACCGCCCATGGTGCTCTCAAAGGATTTCCAGACTGGGCTTACATTTGTTTCACAGTTATTCAAGCATTCATGGTGAATATGACAGGAACATCTTATAATTTGTGTGAGATTGATGACACAGTAAAATAAAGTCTTCCAGTGTATATGCACAGGGCAGGCACTGCATGCTGGTATTTCACATGTTTATGAAGTTAAGTCAAGCATGTACAGTAGGGACTACTATAATACCAGTCTATACAATGCATCTTTTTATACCTAAAAATACAGTTCTCGTCAGGTACACTTATTCACAACATACGTATATAAGGTTATTAAACACAAAAAACTATGTTTTATTCTAAAAAAGACAAGCTATTATAGTAGGTCGTGGGCACGAGATAGTAAGTCGGGTGCATGAGATAGTAACCTCCCACGTAAATGTTCACATCATGTACCTTTAGGGGTTTCTATACATTACTATGCCAGACATACACCAAATTTCTTTTCCAGCGTATTAAACACATGTTTTTGTGTCCTTCATAAACAAAAACAATAAAGAAAAAAACTGAAATGGTTATGACAGTTGTAAATATTTGTATACTTGGAAAAGTACACAATAAGTAACTTCTCATTCCATATGTATGTAATATTCCAACCATTCTAATTAGCTTTTCCAATTCACGTATAACTCTAGCCATGGTTGTTCTGGTTTTAGACCTCACTTGACCTGTCCAGTGGTTACTACACATGTTGCCTGAAGTGAACCCACCTACTGCACCAGTTGAGCAGTGTGTGCTGGAAAGCCTTGTCATAACATGGGGCAGGTAAGGACGCAGTGGCAGCCTTACCTGATTATTTATTGTCTTTTTCAGAATTGTCAGCTTTATCGTCAAATAAAACATAGTTTTTTGTGTTTAATAAACTTTTTTTTTTTTTGACTGGAAAGCTGATTTTAAAAGATGATATGTATATGCAATGGAAAGTAGATCCCTCCATTTAGATTGTAGTCCTCTCTGTATATATTAAAGCAAGTTTTTGGTTTGCTATTTATTTTTCTATTTGTGATGTAACTTGTTAGTTTTTGTATAAGAAAAAATCTCTACTATTATAACAGTTTAGAGACCTTGTACACGTAGACTTCTCATACATGAAACAAGCTATTATTATTAGGCTATTACACTTTTAAAACATTAATACGTTAGTTACATTTATATTAGGCTAGCTATGTGATTGATTATTAATAACAGCATGAATGTATTCATAAATGTATTTACATTGTACCTTTTTGGGTTCTTGGGATAGAAACAAGAGGCAGAATTTAATGAAAAGGCTCAAGCCGTTTATTTATTTACAAGCGTGATTATAAAAATAAAAGCATAAAATAAGTGAAGTGAAGGGAACTGGGAGACAAAAATGAAAATAGAATGATAATTTCTGATTCTTTAATTCTCTACCTACTTTCCCGCTCTCCCTCTTTATCTCTCTAACCACGCACCTTCTCCATTCACTGCTGTATCCCCCAATCCCCCGGTCATTTCCACGCACCTCGTTAAATCCCCTCGCTCCCCCTGCCCCCCACGTCTTTCACGCCATTTGTGCATCTCATTTACACTACACATGCACCATGCAACCACATCATTAACACTACCCACTTACGCCTCCCGACTGCCCCACTCCCAGACTGCGACAATATTTATATTTATATGAGAACAGCACATTTCTATACAATTGATTCAACCTTGTCATCGCTTAACATAAACAAATAATCATGAACAGCAGGATCTCTCAGGTACTTGTATCTCAGTTAATTGGGATTTCAACAATTCAACAAAACGCTGGGGTAAATCACATACAAAAAAATAGAAAAACACTTCTAAGCTCTGCATCTACCCTGGTGAATTTGACACGGAAGGATTGTTGTGAACATAAATGACACTATGTAACACAATTTTTGTTCCTGGGTAGTAAGTGTTATTTCCTAATTGCTTATGCCTCAAAAGTATAGAAAATGGCTATTATTCCCCACAAACTTTGCTTTTGTGACCAGGACAGGTAAATTTCAAAATATCACTATTTCCAATGAGAAAACGGGCAAATTTGTGTCTTTTCGTTCACATAAAGTCAGAAAAAAACAACATGTGAATCCAAATTAACATGTATTTATACTAAAGTAATACAAAAATGACTACAAAAGATTTAGAAGTGAGTAGTTTTTCGAGATTTACGATTATACTGTAAATTTACATTTAAGTTTACTCAGCACTGAATCTATCTGGAATGTTTTGGAAAATAGGTAAATTTCAAAATATCACTGTCCTGGTCACAAAAGCAAAGTCTGTGGGGAATAATAGCCATTTTCTATACTTTTGAGGCATAAGCAATTAGGAAATAACACTTACTACCCAGGAACAAAAAAAAAAAAAAAATTGTTACACGGTGTGATCAGTCAAATATAATTGTTTGTGAAGCAATTTATTATGTGATTTTTGTGTTCAGAAACAAACCCTCAAACATTTGGTAATATTAATTATCATGCACATTATATCGTTTGTAATACGTTATCATACACAATATATTAGTATTCCGAATCTTTTGTGCATATGTTTTAAAGTATATATAATGCATACAAACTAAATACATTGCCCCTCGCTATACTACGGATTCTGATATATCGCGGTCCTGGAGTAGATACTTAGAATTACTGTTCGTTTTATTTCATACTGCACATCATAAACAACTATATACAAAACAATAAAAAACAAAGTATTAATATCGTACTGTTACCGTATACACACGTATTGCACAATAACACAAACAAATTAAATACCTACTTGCTGGAGCGGTTTTTATTTTAGCCAGTGAGGTGTTCACGTGTGGCAGCAATGCACTAGCAAAAGCCACAACGCAGTGACGTCAGCTCCCTAGCAACAAGCCTCTATGTTGTTGTCGGGAATGGATTCTTTCAGTGCATCTGGATTGTGCATTTGAGAAAGTAGAGAAATTAATTGGAGACTGAAGTTAATGAGAAGCAATTGTCCTCCGCTGCACGAATTAAAACGATGTGCTGCTTTTTATACAAAAAATGAGAAAAAGCGGGTTGTACAGAGGATATACACAGGACCATTTGTTATCCTATTTGTTTTTCTATGGGTCTCTCGCTATATAGCGGCCCTTGATTTATAGCAGAATTATATTGGACCCTGACACCCGCGATATATCGAATGGGTGGTGTATATACTGAGTAATATCTTGGCTGTAGGTGCAGTTTCATTTGTTGCTACACTTTTAGAGTCCCCACTGGAGATAGCGCTGTCAGTCATGGTACTCCATCCAGGGTTTAGCTTCACAGGCTGAGTTAAGGTCGGAAACATTAAAAAACAATAATAATAATAATAATAAAAAAATAGTCATAACAAATTTAATAGATCCACGATTTAGTCACGATCCACAAGAACCACAACACATAAGTGACCTAAGGAATTTAAATTAAATTACCCACAGAGAATGATTAAACTGACGAATACCCACTAACTTGCTTTTCATGGTGGAGCCTGACTTTTGAGTTATCAAAAAATTAACCATGCACGTGCAAAAAAGAAATTAAATAACTTGCTAAATACTTCAATTTTTTCGTTTCCAAAAAAAGGCACTCCTACTAAGTGAGTATTATCCTCCTGCAAGATATGGTGTTTAAACACGCAGCCATTTTGAGTTATGTTAGCGAGGGAAAAAAAATAATGTTTTTGCAATTCTGTAACTTAAAAACTACTGTACGGATTTTCACAAAATTTGCACAAAAAAAATTATCTGTCACATGGACACGGAGGATGTGAAATGCCATCCTGATCCGTTTTGAATCTATCGATAAAACAGACCCCTCAAAATCGAATTTGAACAAGGCTCTGCCAGCTGTTAAACAGACCCCTCAAAATCGAGTTTAAACAAGGCTCTGCCAGCTGTTAAACAAACCCCTCAAAATCGAGTTTGAACAAGGCTCTGCCAGCTGTTAAACAGACCCCTCAAAATCGAGTTTGAACAAGGCTCTGCCAGCTGTTAAAAGTGGGGCAGACCAGCAGCAGGCCAGCCTCACCCAAAGGCCTACCATTATTAAGTCCACTCTACGTCCTATTGTTTTGGAAACCCTTTAATAAAATGACACTTTGCCATGTGAAACTCTTTGCCATGTCTAAAATGGTTTTGTTTTAATTGTTGGTGTATACCAGCTACGTTGATATATGTACTGTGTAGTATATTGTAATATGACAAACTCAGAGTACCTACTAGCAGTACAGTGCCTTGTATTGCAGCGTTCATTCACATTATTTGATCAGCATGACATGCTTATAATGCCATTATTAAAAGTGTGATGTAACACACAATACAGTACATGCCCCCTGTTCTAGGAAGGAGAGAGGGAGTGTGCTACTGAATACATTCAAATGGCCTTGTTACAAAAATTCCATTTAAAGTGATGGTATCTCATTGCAGTTTGTGATGCACACTTCAACAACTGCCAGCTAATTTCTAATTTTGCATTTTACTGTTGCAATGGCAGATTAGAAAACTGTGGCCCATGAGGCTGACAACAGTCCATTGAAGCTTCAATAATATGTGCTCCCATTATACCGATTTGACAGGATTGTCTTAAAAGACAACGCATGAGCTCAGGGTCAATATGTGTCCAGTGTGATTGATGCAAAGTAACACTGGATTAAATTGTTAATAGCTTTTTTTGAGACTGATGTACCATGTTTGACAGGGCATCATTATTGTGATGGTAAATATAAGGACTGGTTTTATAACCCAAAGTCTCTCGGTTTCTATGGAAGCCAAGTATGAGGCTAAACCTGAAACAATACGACCCCGATATTATTAAATTATAACAGATGCAGATGACTGTGCACCCTACTTGAGTCATAATTTAAAAGATTGTATATTTATTTTAACTAGGACTAGAGGCCTAACCACATTAAAAAATGAAGATGTATTCTGTGTAACCGTGCAGGAAATGTATTTTTCCTGTGCCCTGCTTGTGAAATACTAACATACTTGAAGATGACATTAATAAAATGTAAATTCATGCAATAAGCAAAGCTTATTACTTAGAAATGTAATTAGAGTATGCTAACACTTCACCTAATCTTAATAAATGATGCAATTCTAAGCAGACAGTTTTTGACACACAGACACATGACAAGTACTCCATGATGGTGTTTTAAAAAGCATACATACAGTACCACTTTATCAACTGCAATGTGCACAATCCTGGACATGCTTTAAAATGTTTTTGCTCATTTAAAAAAAATAATAATAATAATGTTATATATCTGTATGTAGCAGGGTGGTAGGAAAGCCCTGCTGTTTAAATGTATTGTGTTTATTTTTAGAATGGGGTCTCCCCCTCCGCCCCTGTATCGTGTTATTTTGTGTTTGTATTATGATTTATTTATTGTATATATAATGACGGTGAGACGCCATGTATTTGATTTAAAAAATCTGTGTGTAATGTGTGACTGTCGGCTAGTGCATTGTTAAACTTGCCGGCAGTCACACAGTTAATAAACTCGTGCAGATTGTGGCAGAGGAGTAATAGAATTACGAACTAGTCCTATTTAAAAGCCCATAATTGGACTGTCCAACAAAAAAAACAGTCAAAAAGTCTGTAAATTAAATATTCAAAACAAAAGGGCGGGTGGTACAGAGAACGCCACCCAGAGCCCACCGGTCGACAAAGGCCGACATGTCGCCGGCAGACTCCGCGTGGGCGTGCTCTAACTTAAGCCTGGACCGGACCAGGGTGCTGAACATGGCATGGAATAATGAACTAGTTAAGCCCCTCGGCCACGGTATTTAAGCCTGCAACTATCCCTGTTCTGGGTGGATGTTCGAGAAACTTAAAGGATCCGTGAAGCGTACGGCCCAGCCGGACCTTAAGTGTTACTATTGTGTTCGTGATTTGTTTTGTTTGAAAATTTATTTTCTGTTCTCTGTGAGCAGTGTTTGTTTTGTTTAAATATTTTATTTATTTTTGTTCTAAATAAAACGGTGCACGCCGTGCCTTTGAACTGCAGTACCTGCCTGTCTGTGTTTGTTCTGCCTTCTGGCCTGACGTCACCGTAACACCATTTCCTGTCACACTGTCTTTTTCACAAAACCTATAGAAATTAGAATACTTTTTTCTCATTGTATTGTAGAACAGTTGTTCTCAACCTTTTTGAGCTGATGCCCCACTTTATATATATATATATATATATATATATATATATATATATATATATATATATATATATATATATATATATAAATCAGTGCCTATAGAAAGTTTGTTCATTTATCTACACATCGAACCCCACAACCTCCAAGTGAAAAAATATTCGAGAAATTTGTAGAAAATTAATTAAAAATAAAAACTGAAATATCTTGGTTGGATAAGTGTCCACCCCCATTGTAATAGAAATCCTAAATTAGCTCAGGTGTAACCAATGACCTTCAAAATCACACACCAAGTTAAGTGGCCTCCACCTGTGTTAAATTGTAATGATTCACATGATTTCAGGATAAATTCAGCAGTTCCTGTAGGTTCCACCTGCTAGGTAGTGCATTTCAAAGCAAAGATTCAGCCATGAGCACCAAGGTGCTTTCAAAAGAACTCCGGGACAAAGTTGTTGAAAGGCACAGATCAGGGGATGGGTATAAAAAAATATCAAAGGCCTTGAATATCCCTTGGAGCATGGTCATGATGATTATTAAGAAGTGGAAGGTGTATGGCACCACCAAGACCCTGTCCAGATCAGGCCGTCCCTCCAAACTGGATGACTGAGCAAGAAGGAGACTGATCAGAGAGGCTACCAAGAGGCCAATGGCAATTTTGCAAGAACTACAGGCTTTTACGGCCAAGACTGGTCACAGTGTACATGTGACAACAATATCCCAGCACTCCACAAATCTGGCCTGTAAGTTAGGGTGGCCATTGCTCAAGAAGGCCCACCTTGAATCCTGTTTGACTTATGCAAAAAAACAAAAAGTTTTGTGGTCTGAAAAAACTAAAATGGAACTTTTTGGCCTAAATGCAAAGCGTTATGTTTGGCGCAAACCCAACACAGCTCATCACCCAAAGAACACCATCCCTACTGTGAAGCATGGTGGTGGCATTATCATGTTATGGGGATGTTTCTCATTGGCAGGGACTGGGGCACTTGCCAGGGAAGGGAAAATGAATGGACCATTGTACAGAGAAGTCCTTGAGAAAAACCTGCTGCCCTCTGCAAGAAAGCTGAAACTGGGACGGAAGTTCACCTTTCAAGATGACAACGACCCAAAGCACACAGCCAGAGCTACACTGGAGTGGCTAAGGAACAAAAAAGTAAATGTCATTGAGTGGCCCAGTCAGAGCCCCGACTTGAAGATTGCTGTCCATCAGCACTCCCTAAGGAACTTGACAGAGCTTGAGCAGTTTTGTAAAGAAGAATGGTCAAATATTGCCAAATCTAGGTGTGCAAAGTTGGTAGAGACCTATCCCAACAGACTCACAGCTGTAATTGCTGCCATTTATGCTTCCACTAAGTATTAACTCGGGGGTGGAGACTTATCCAATTATGATCTTTCAGTTTTGTGTTTATAATATATCAATTTTTTTCTCAATAAAAACTTTTTCCCCCTTAACAGTGTGGAGTATGGCGTGTAGATAAGTGGAAGAAATCCTCATTTAAATGCATGAAACTCTAAAGCACGGGCACAACAAAATGTGAAAAAAGTTCAAGGGGGTGTAGACTTTCTATAGGCACTATATATATAAATATATAAAAGAAATTGAGAAAAGGGAAGACTGCTGTGTACCAAAATGATCAATAAGAAAAAAATATATTTGAGAAAGATATGTACAACATATCGAAACGTTGGGCAGCTGGCTCTTTGAGCTATATATATATATATATATATATATATATATATATATATAATATATATATATATATAGTACTTAAAAAGGTAGAATAATTGATTACAAATCAATTATCAGGACGTTTCGGACTATAAGTCCTTCATCAGCTGAATACAAAAAAACAGTACAAAACAAAAACAGTAAAAAAAAAAAAAAAAAAAAAAAGTAGTCTTTTAAACAAAATTCCAGAATCTGATGATGTTGATGATTTTAATGATCTCAGAATAGAATTTTCATTCCAAAAGGCTCCAAAGAACCTATTTTGAAAATAAGTTCACATTCTTTTTGTTTCCTGACAGGATTAGTTCCATAACAATGAACTATCCTACAAATTGTGATGTCTTCTATAGTGTGGTCCTCTGTTAAAATGTCTGCCGATAGGAAAGGTAGAGGTGTTAATTCGTATACTTCTCAGATGTTCCACGAAGCGATCAGCTAAGCGCCATTTTGTTTCACCAATATATAGCTTGTTACATTTTAAATTGCATTTAATGCAGCCAATGCAATATACTATTCCTTTACTAATGCAAGTAAAAGTATCATGGATAGTAAATGAGGATTTTGCTCCCTTAACTAGTTTGTTGCTGTGAATGTATTTACAAGTAACACAGTGTGACCTGTTGCACGGAAACGTACCCTGAGAATTGTCCAGATTGCGTTAAATGTTACTGTGGACCAGATGGCCTCTTAGATTATTGTCTCTTCTGTATAACATTAGAGGAGGATTATTGAAAATGACAAGAACAATATGATTGTTGGTATTCTGTGTTTTGGTTTTGTACAAAGCATCCTTTCTGTTTATTGCCGATACACTTAACTGAGCTTCTCTAAGTATAGTGTCTGGAAACCCACAGTTTTGGAAAAATGCACATGTAATTTGTTTTATTAAAAAAAGCAAATGTGTCACAGTCTTAGTATTTGGGAGTATAGAATGGAGCTGCGACAAGCTTTGGGATGTAAGGAGTCGTATCTTAGATATGAATGAGAGTCTGTTTCTTTGTAGAAAATTGTAGTGTTGATGGTACAATTAGAAACCGTGATAGTAATGTCTAAGAAAGAAATGTGTTTAGAAATGTTCCATGTATACTTTAGAGCTGGATGAGGCTGGCCAATAGAGCATATATGTAGCTGTTGATTTTTTGCATTGAAAGATGTCTGCCAGATAAGTCGTTATAATTTCAAACTCTTCAGTTACTTGATCCGACAAAGAAGAACTGTTTATTTGTAAAAACTTTGATATTGTCTGGGAGTTCAATAACGCAAATTAACACTTTTCCATGTGAAAGCCCCTGAACCTCGGTAAGAAGCAAGAGAGTTTGGTGAGCTTCATCTTCACACAAGTCAGCAAATAGTCGTTTATTAGTTTATTATTAACTTTTTATGTAATTTACAATTTTGACAACTGTCTAAGTGTCGCATTGAAGTCTTCTGACAGTGTTTTACCTGCCAAGGCTTGTCGATGAATCATGCAATGAAATATTGCGCAGTTTGGAGCTTTTTCTTTCAAGGGATTTATTGAAGCCTTTATTTATAACTATCATAGAAGCTGTCCCATCAGAACAACATGCAGCAAGGTTTTCATATGGCAGGCTGTATACTGTAAAGTAACAATATACTTCTTGAAAAATATTTTCACCTTTGGTTGTGGTGGAAAGGTTTGTAGACATTAAGATATCTTGCTTGAGTTCAGTTTGATGAATGTTCAATGCACATAAACATGTAGCACCACACCATCTGCGACTGTGGTTGCTCATCCAGCTGGATAGCAAAATTACTTTGAATTTTTTTTTCAATGATTGTATTTTCACAGCGTGCTGCCATTTTGTTTATTCTCTCTTTCACTGTATTGTTTGACATTGGAACAGCCTTTAACTTGTCTGCAATTTGGGGTCCGCATATTGTCGCAACCATTTCAATACAAGATGTTTTGATCTGCTCCTTGCCGAGAGTGTGTGTTTTTTTTGTTTTTTTTTTGCTTTTGCAATTAAAAGTGAACAGAGAAAAGAAGCGCCCTCCCTATTTTTGCAAACGCATCCCGTATACTAATTGGTTTATTTCCAATTGCAATTTCTTTCTTACTTAAAAAGTATTCACAGTCTTAATTTATAGTTTCAGAGTGTTTTGTTTCCTGGTGGCTTTTGAATTTGCTTGGTTTCATATTGTTGTTTGCAAGCATTTCGCCACAGATTACACACTTGGCTGTGTTTTGTCAGTAAGCCATTCCATAAATACAAATATCAGATAGTTGTCAAGGTATGAACGCGTCTTCTTTTTTTTCAATTTTAGGCATAGGTTCGGTTGCAGGATGCTTTGAAGTCATTCTCAATTTTCGATTCCAGACACACCTGATCTTCACAAAATATCAGAAAAGTTAACTTCACCGCTTCGCGGTTCAATTCAAATTCTTGCAATATCATCCGTGAACAGAAGGACCAAGGGAAAATATGCAACATAGCGTATCCCAACAAAGTTGTACAAATGTATTATTAACAGACAGCTAACCTTGGAAGTTTTCTACAGTGGGAACTATATTTTGTGAAAAACCAAACCAAATTACTTACCAAAGCTTCACAGACCTCCTGTAATGTTTGGTAGCCCCTTGAGGGGTGTGCACATCCCAGGTTGGGAACCTCTGTTGTAGAACATGTTACATTTAAAGAGCCTTTGGTAAAAATAGGAATTTTAACACCAGTTGAACAACAATTGATTCCACTGAATGAGTATCCAGCTTCTCATCTGATGTTTAATTTTTTGTGTGCATTTTTGCAACTTACAGTAGTAAATGCATGTTCATCATTTATTGTCACATACCGTTCAGCTGTGTGCTTGTTTAAGACCGACAAGTAATGAATGGGTTTCTTAACGTATTTCCCAAGGGTGACAAAAGTCGACAATGTACAGTAAGAATTACAATTCAGGACTATTAGTGAGTAAGGTAATTCTTTATATGTTATATATTACAGTACTACCCTGTTATAATGTGGTTGTCGGGTTCCATAATTAGGAGACCGCATTATTTGTGTTTTGCCTTATAAAAAATATTTACATTTTTGTTCCCAAAAAGATTAACAAACTAATTAATATTGCAGCATACAGTGGAAAATGAAAGGAGACCAAAACAACACCAACAACAACAAACAGTCTTGCACTCTCATAGCAGCTTGTCACTTGGCTCTGCCCACGTTGATGTGAGCAGAGCCGAGCTTTATAAGTACAACATGTCCCAGTTTCAACTTAAATGCTTAGTGAGTTATTACCAATTCCGCACTATAACAGGTTGCATTATAACAGGGTAGCACGGTAATTTGTTATCTAGATTAACTGTTGTATGAAATTTGTTTTGCTGGTGACACAGAACTAGAATTGAAATGTATCATTCCTATAATTCTTTTTTACTGAAAAGTTGTGGGTTTTCTCATCTAAATTGTTTCAGGAAATATGGAAAGTAAACTCATTTGAAATATTTTGTTTTAATACAATAGTAGGCTACTTTTTATGACAAGCATGTGATGTGTTTTATTTTCTTTTCCTAGTAAAATAAAAGGTAATGTGCTGTCCAAGAAATCAACGGCAGTAACAGTATTTATTTTCTGTGCTACAAAGAAGGATGAAAACACTTCCATGAACATTTTCTCTCAAGAGCTGTAAAAAAAACTCAGCAATTTTATATGTAAATATCCAAATAAATGAGGCTTAGTTATTATTTCAAAATTGTCAGCGCTTATTTCTCAGTCATAAGATGTTACATGCTTGGGAATTTGATGTTGAGGCAATCATTACAACTGAGCAGTACTAGGGCTGGACCAACAATATCAATTAGGATGGATCCAGAGGCAAAAACAGGCTGACCAAAAATCAAAAGGACATTCTTTTCTATGGGGATACTTGCACAGACAGGTTCACAGTGGAACCACAGCACTACAAATGGACAGAACAAATGAACAGTTGAGTGGCAAGGAAGACAGAAGCTATGGCTTAGGCTATCACCGAATTCAAGATTACTGTGAAATATACCCATTGCTGTGTAACAAGTAGTTCCCCATGAAAAGAATAGTCTAAACAGTGCTTAATTCGTGTCGGGGCTTGCAGGGCTGTAACTTTCTCATACTGTGTTTTGCTCTCAAATACATGTTGTATGAGAATTTATCATTTTCAGCCAGGTTACTTCAGTTTAGCATTTTCACATTTCTTAAAATTCTCAAGTTTTCTCCATTCTGCAAGTTCTTGTGTGTGCTAAAGATAGAAACAATCCGATGCCAGGGTTGCTCGCGTTCATGTCTGCTACTCGGCAGCTGTGTGACCTGGAAAAAGAGCTTTTTTTTGGTCTTTCAATTTCTTTTAATTAATTTTTCCATGCATACTAGTACTTTGTATATGATGTGGAATACGTGATTGTAAACTTGTGTCACTAGTACAGCACTCTTTCAAATACACTTGTTATGATATAGAATGTGCGGTATTATTGTCATTGCTTACGCCCCAGCACCTCTCTCTGTATAAATGAAGCAATGAGTGTGAATATACATTTTTATCACTAAATGTGAATACTGTAAACGCTTGCTTTATTGATGCACTGAAAAGCAATCACAGATTTTTTAACCCCCTCCCCCCCACTAAATCACCAGTTTTCTACATCAAAGTATGGCACTGGATAGAAGTGGATCTTCTTCCATTCATTCTCTGTAAACCACTCCAAAGAATGCATTCCCCTCCCCCAGTGTGGATCAGCCCATCAGATTCAATTGTTTTAGCTACTGTACATGTGGGCTCCATCTGGATTTTTTTTTTTTTTCCTGAACTAATGTTTTTACACTTTAACTTACAATCAAAGAGTTTTATTAAAATTGCCTTTTCTCTGCTTGAAATCGCCCATAATACACTGCGCGACAACACTGCCTCAGTTTATTGGTGTTTCCACTGGGTCATGTGGTGACTCCATGCCGATTATATGAATACATCATTGAGAAATAAAAGTTTTAGTACTTCTGCAATGTGACGGGAGCATTTTTCTGTCATTGACAAAGTGAGTGACATGTCCGCCGTGTGAGTTACACCTATGAATAATAGGCTAAACAGTAGATCCTATCATATCCATCCCAGTAAGATAAGAGATGATATGGATCTGAGGCATGTGTGATTTGCCCATGCTGTTACCAATTGAATGGTACTACTGATGGAAACTGATCAATGCTAATTTCATTATGGGTTTAAAACAGTAAATTCAGCTCTGAGTAGGACAGAAAGGATTCAGTTGCATATAAAAAGATGACATGTTTGGGAATTCAGTTTCACTTTGTACATGTTGTCACGTCACGTAACTGTCCAGTTTAAACAGAAAACAATAAAGTAAGGGATTAATAATTACCTTACAATTAAAAAACTGAAACAAGATTTTTTCGACTACCCAGAGTTTGCGTGCACGCTTTCTCGCTGAAGGAGTGTTTTTCGAATGCTATTTTGTAAATGGCCAAATACAGTATTACAGTGTTTTGTAATCATGTGCACTAGTTTTCTTTGTATAGTGTAGGTGCAGTACCATACGTTTTAGACACAATGATCTACTCGGCATTGTTAATTTATAATGTGCCCGACGTTAGTAAAGCAACTACTAGGTAGTATAACGACTCCCTCTGAGATAGGATATATTCCATATCCGATGGACCCCGGAACCAATTAAATCAGATTTTGAGCATAAACTGCTCATTTCAGGTCCTGCCACAACATCTCAGTGGGGTTTAGGTCTGGACTATGACCAGGCCATTCCAAAACTTTAAATTTCTTGTTCTTCAACCATTCTGATGTAGACTTTCTTGTGTGTTTTGGATAACTGATGGCAAGTCGTACAGGTCCTGATGCAGCAAAGCATCCCCCCAAATCATGACACTACCACCACCATTCTTGACCGTTGGTATGAGGTTCTTACAGTGGAATGCAGTGTTTGGTTTTCTCCAGACATAACAGGGCCCATGTTGGCCAAAAAGTTCCACTTTTGACTCATCTGTCCATAGAACATTGTTCCAGAACTCTTGAGCATCATCCAGGTGCTTTTTGGCAAACTTGAGACAAGCATTCATGTTCTTCTTAGTGAGCAGTGGTTTTTGTCTTGCTACTCTGCCATGAATCCCATTTTTAGCCAGTGTGTTTCTGATGGTGGTGTCATGAACACTGACCTGAGCCAAGGCGAGAGAGGCCTGCAGATCCCTGGACGTTGTTCTAGGGTTCTTTGTAAATTCCTGGACGATTTTACGCCTTGCTCTTGGAGAGATTTTGGCAAGACAGCCACTCTTGGGAAGTTTCACTACAGTTCCAAACTTTCTCCATTTGGACAATATGGCTCTGAATATGGCTTGGTGGAGCCCCAGAGCCTTAGAAATGGCTTTGTAACCCTTTCCAGATAGGCATCAACAACTTTTTTTCGGAAGTCTTCAGGAATTTCTTTTAATCGTGGCATGATGTGCCTCTAGAACCTGTGTGCTGACAACTTCACTCTGATGGTAAGGGCCAAAGTTAGTCAGATTTATGTTGGGCAGGGCTGGCCCAAATATGGCCTGATTGTTAACTAAAGTATTCAAACAGCTGACCCTAATTATCCCTTTAATGGGGGGTGGGGGGCAATAACTTTTTCACATCTGAAGATTACATGTTTGATTACCTTGCACACCAAACAAATGAAAGAAGTACCAAATTTTTTCTCCAAGAATCCATCTATATACTACTACAACCCACAAAAAGACCTGACCAAATTCAACGTGAAAAATGTGCAAAAATGCATAAAATCAAATTTAATGTATTATGCTTTGTTTTTCACTGTATTTAATGTATTATGCTTTTTAAATTTTTACTGTATTTTGTAAAACGCTTTGTGATGGTGGTCCACTATGAAAGGCACTATATAAAATAAAGATTTGATTTGATTGATTTTGATATCAGACAGGTTCTGACTCCTTTCTAGTCCCCTGCGCAAGTTCAGTTAGGTCTTCTACTGAAAATAGTCTGACCAATCAAATGCTCCATAAGACATTCTAGTCCCACCTTCTGCAAAGTGACCAAACAGAAGCAAGACATCTGTTCTGCCCCCAGAACAACATTGGTTTCCAAAAACTCAACTGTGCCACAAAATGTTTTAATTTACACTGATATTATACCTGTGGTTTTCAGTTATGCTAAGGACTATGGTGTAAACTGTTTGAATTTAAAATTATAAAGCAAAATATGAATGTTATAAAATAACTTTTTAAAACCAATTGTTCTATACTATTTTCTGATTAATTAAAAAAATAAGGCTTCTAAGTAACAGATTTTTTTGTTACTTTTTCACATAGGCTTATTTTCCATAATTACATGTATGTGATCACTTTAAGAATACACAATGATGTTTTGAGTTGTGACTGGTAAACCATTTAGTGACCAGTCACTGTGAGTTTTTCCTAGCGGAAATGCCGAGTATGACCTTGATATTCCACACCCCTTTTACATAGCAAGGTCTGTGAAACTGCCATCTTAAGATTATATAAATTGTTGTGCTTTTGATTATCGTTGGACATTTTCAAGTTCAACACTGAATTGTTTACCTTTCATGCAAAACAATTACAAATACAAAATGAACTGTACAATAATCTGATACAGATTAGTGAATCATTATAGATGGAAGTGTACAAGTAATGTACAGCTAGTATAAATACATATTTACATGAATATTATAATAAGGACTCTGCAGATCGTTTGAGATTTTTGCTTGACTGATTATCTCCTGTACGCTTAAAAAAGGGCGAGTGTTTTGTGGGGTAGAGTATTTATACTTGTAAGCATTTTTTCCTTTTTGAATGAACATGAACAATCAATTGACGTCACAGCAAAACTCCAAACTTATGCTGCACTTTGACAAAACGCACGATTGTCTTTCAAGCTTTGTGTTTAAGTCCACAGGACTCCTTGCCATTGTGTTTAATTAATGTTCTGCTCAATTTTGCCTGGTGGCAGAACTAATGAACTGCAGCTGATTCAATGGTAGTTCAACAGGATTGCAAAGCTGCAACATTTTTACCTCAACAGCATTATGACAGATGTCTACCTGGTTATGGTTGCCACTGTACTATATTGGAACATAGACGACCATTGCCATCTGGTCACGTACGTTATTGCACTATATATCATATCTGAAGTTCAAACATCTGTCAATTTTGTTTAACTGCTGCGTTAAGAACAGAATTATAAAACCATCCAAAAGTTATAAACAATAACATTTTGATGGATGCTTACAGTGCAACCCATTGGTATTCATAATTCCTCTGGGATAAAATAGGCTTATATACCCTGTTCACACTTTCACCTTCACAGCATTAGAAGCAATTTTTCTGCACCTTGCTGCAGAATATAAAATGGCTGTCATTTTTCAGCCTGGAGTCAAACTCATAGAAAAAGAGGCAGTTTCACTTTACAAGATTTTCTTTTGTGAGAAAATGATTTGATTTCTTGGCCAGGTTTCTTATTGTTCACAATGCCAAAAGGGAGTATTAAGTAAATTATGAAATTTACCCATGCCTATATATGTTAACAGTACTGTACAAAACAGCCTGGTTGTTTGAAATGTGTATATTTTGATGTAAGGCTGGGGTGATGCATTGATGCATTGTATCGTTTGATCACCAACGATGGTAAAGCTAGTACATTGTACTTTGTTTTTTTTTTGCGTGTGTTAGTTTTGATACCGTTTCCCTCGTCTGCTTGAGTTTTGACTATGCACATGTTCAGGTTTTAGCATGGCTGGGCAGAGATAGCAATGTGTACTTTCAAGCCAGATAACACTACAGCTATTCAAATGTTGTGTAGTTGCTGGGTTTGTTTTTTTGTTATTTTTTATTGTTTGTATCCTGAAAGAAATTGAAAAATACTGATCAAAGTGTAATCATTATTGTAGTGTAATTTAAGCACTGACCCTCCGGCTGACTGTAAATTACATACCTGTACACAATGATTTATTTATTATTATATTTTTTTTTGTCAAAGGCTTCTTTCTTGTACTCATAAAACAACAAGTACTGAGTTGTAATTTGTGATTACCAGATGGGTCAAAGTTTTAATTTGGTCTAGACCCTTGTGTCTATTGTCATCCATCCCAATCTTTTAAGCCCTTAAACATACTTGCTTTTTGAAAAAGAAAGAAACAAATATTTATGTTTTTGGAAATAATATAAAATGAAAATCTGCACAAATAAATGTTAACTCCTTAGTTATACCAGTACGTTATCCCTTGATATTTTCAGAAATTCATATTTCAACGTTCATGCCATTTTATAAACCATTCAGGTTTAAGAATGTCCAGTAAGACACTGAGGAAAGATGCCTTAAACAGTATTTTTTTTTTTAATTATTATTATTATTCATGCAAAGAAATTACAATAGAAACAACTTTTTCTTAACACCCCTGTGCATTGTTGTTAAAAGCAGAACATTGATGGAGTGATACTTTAAAAAAAAAAAGTTTATGTAAAGCTAGACAGTACTTTAGAACAAATTAAAATTGCTTTTTTTCTTTTCTTTTTTTCCACAAGAAAGACAATTCAAGTAAAATGTAAAGTAGGTTTACTAAAGATTTCACTACTTGATATCTTACAATGGGGTGTGGATAAAAGCCGGAGCAGCATAAAAGTGCCCGAATGCGGATTAAACATCTCAATTCAGACGCTCTGGGGAAGCAGTAAACATTTGGAGTCTGATTTGAGACAATCCGACCCTGTTTAATACCCTGTCCGGGCACTTTTGTGCTGTTCCAGCTTTTACTCACTCTTCTTACAATGCTTAACTAAAATAAAGATGTCTGATTTCTACAGATTGCTGCATTTTATCTTATTGTTAGTACCTAGTGTGCAAAAAATAAATAAACAAAAAATAAACAAACATTAAAACGTTTCTAGGATACATTACGGTTATGGATTGAAATATTTTCCCTGTCATACATCGAATGGTATTAGTTAGTTATAGTAGGCATATTGTGAAAAACTATGGGGACAACTAAATATTAATGAACTGATAAAATGTTACAGTAAAGGATACCATGTCTTGGTTTACGGACTGACTTGATTTACACACCCAGCATAACAGCTACTTAGGTGAAATTTGCAGCCATGTAGTGTGTCACACTTCTCCATTTAATGCTCCATTCCCCTGTTCGGTGTTATTAAGAGGGCAAAGAAGGCGAGAGTTGTTCGTATCTCTGGTTTGAAAACCGTGTTTCTTCTAGCCACTCAACAGGAACCTGTTCTTTCTCTCTATCTCACAAAAATTGTGCAATCTGCAACAGGTTGCAATCATAAACAGGGAAAACCTAAAATGAAAGTCGTTTCTTTTTGAAAGGTCCCTCCACGTGGCTTCTCTACAGCCAATCTCAGAGAGGACAGGTACACACTGAAGGACT
Source organism: Polyodon spathula (assembly GCF_017654505.1). Taxonomy (NCBI): domain Eukaryota; kingdom Metazoa; phylum Chordata; class Actinopteri; order Acipenseriformes; family Polyodontidae; genus Polyodon; species Polyodon spathula. Next base: position 36,378,145 of record NC_054548.1, read on the forward strand.
CCTGTTCTGGTATCATGCAGGGGGAGTTGGTATATCCCTTCAGCAGCCATCCTAAAAGTGGGTATGCTGGACCTCCCAAAACACAAAGACTGACTTCAGTCTCACCAAATCCTTGTTGAATCTGTAAAAATATATTTGTGTAGTGATTACTTTAGATATACCTACCAAAAAAAAGTCAAATGCACATCATCATTTATGGGCTGTATTCTGACCTGCTTTACGCACGCATAAAGTGTATTTATCATACATGGGCAAATATCAACACTTACAGTATGTGGCACATAAATCAATTGAGAATAGGGCCCTTAGCTTCTTGTCTTCTGTAACATCTGTAAATCAAGTAAATGTGTGTTATTTTGTATTTATTCTTACTCCTTCTTTCTGGGATATCTATAGTTAACTATTCCATTATGGGCCACACTGTAGAACTGTATACATGATGTTAATAAACAGTGCCGATTTTATTTTTTACTCCACTATCTTTCTCATGTCTATGATCCCGTACCCTGTGAATTTCAAATTAATCTAACTATGCACATTAACAGAAATATTCTTCTTGGTGGTTATAGCAAGACTTTATATCCACACTGTAGTTCTACACACCATTGTTCTAATGTAAGACTTGCTTTGGGTAAACGATCTGACAAGTTGAACAGGTTTGAATTCCGAAGAACATTTGCATCATGGGCACTACTAGGCATGGTACAATTAATGTTCCAAAAACTAAAAAATAAATACGACTTTTAGTTTGTTTCAGAACAAAAGTTGCTTTATATATAAAATATATTTGTAAAATATCATGATCTATCTGTTTTTATTATATCAAAACTCATTAAATATTTAGAGACTCAAGTGAGTAATGAGTTAAATATAATGTCATTTGTATTCAAACAGGGACAAGACAATATGGTTAACTCAACAAATGGCACAACCATGTGTTTTTCTAACAACGTATAATGCTGTTTTTTTAAACATTTTGTTCTTTCTTGTTTTTACTACAACATGATGTTGATCACAAATTGCATTACATTTAACACTTACAAATAATAACTGCCTAAGATGATAAAAAGAGTAGGCCAATTTGGGAATATAAAGTCACAGGTATTTCCATTGTTATTATGTTTGAAATATCACATTCTTAAAAAAGCTGTATCCTACCAGTATTTGTCATCAACTCCTTGCAGTATGTAAGAAGTCCATCCCTTTCTATTTGTGAAATCACAGTACCCGTCTGAAGAATGAGTATCATCAACACATCCCATTATTTGCGGAAGACGGTATTTTTGTTCAAAATTACAGGAAATGCCAGCAGCTTCTTCGTTAGATGGTACTCTTATTAGGTCTTTCAAAATGTAGTGGACAAATCATTTGCAGAAAGCGTAGACCATTTTTTAATGGTGCTTTTGTGTACACCAAATTGGTTGGCAATCAATCTGTATTCACTACAGCTAGAAAGTTTCTATAGCACCATAGCAACTTGCATTGGCAAAGGTATGATTACAAACATATTCACAGGGTGGGCTGAGAATCCCAGAAACCATGTCACAGTTTTGTGAAGGATGCTCTGCATATTCTAAAGTTTTCCTTCTGCTCATCTTCAGAAATATGAATCATCACTACCATTTCCCAGCACTCTTGGCTTCGAATTCGCATCCAGACCCAGAGTTGAGTGTTGATGATATTAAGATACTGTAGCTGCGTGACCAAAATCATACTGGCTCAAGTCATACAGATTTGTGTCATCATCAATCTGTCTCCTCGACAGCAGGAAAGACATAAGTGTGGAGGTCTGCATGAATGCATCGCACTGAACCCTAACCCTAACCCACACACACTAACACAATCTCAAAATATTAAATTCCATATCTGCAAAAATGCAAATATGAAAAGTAGAAAACAAAGCGCTGCCAGTTGTTAAATATTATAAGAACACCAGCTCTCTACAAAACCAAAACTCAAGTAAGCCAACACACGTTGATTTGCAGCGGGAAGCATGCTTAGTTAGTATCTTCATGGGAATATTCCGTTTACCATGTAAAAGCGGAATATGAGAAATTCCGATGCATGTAAATGGAGCATTAAGAATATATATTCCAACTTCTAACATTCCTAATACTTAAAATTCCAAGTACTTGTGTCATGTAAACATAGTGTATGTCAACGGAGAGGGCTTGGATTGGACTTGTTTTCGCAGTGTACATTTTTTTTGCCAGGGTCCACTGATAAAATATGTAACTCTGGTGAATGATGATACAACAATTGACAAGAAAAATTTACTTTTCTGAACACAGTTCTTTATCGCTGCGTGTGCAGAGATCAGTTTCTTGTGCTGTGTATAAATGTTGCCAACTGCAGTAATCATTTGTGAGCTGTTATTGGGGGCATGCTAATAAGAAGGACCCGGAAGGACTGTGGTTTAAAATGGAAGGATCACTGTAAAAGTGAAAGGACCATGGTTTAAAGTGAAGGACCACTTTTATAATAAATGGTCTTTCCAGTGTAAACCACAATCCTTCCACCATAAACCATGGTCCTTCTGGGTCCTTCCTTTTAGTATGTCTCTGTAATTGTTATGTGGCAAAATTCTTTATTTACCGTATAGTTACTATATGGTATTAAAAATTAGATTTTACTGTACACATGGACACATTTACTTTGTCAAACCAGGCTACTGCTGTTGCTATTTGTTTGTAATATGACTGTAATTAAATATGATGTAAAATACATTGTATGTATTAGCTTGATTTATTCCAGAGTTCATCGTTTAATTATATTACCTTCTTCAACACATTTTAATTAAATAAATAAGGGTTGTAGATTTCGTCAAGACCTGGCAATAGTAAAGCACACTTCACACGTTTTCTATAGTTTTAAATATTTTTTACCACTTTACATCAATTACAAAAAAAACCCAAAAAACAAAAAACATTGTCTTACGAGGAAACCTAAAAGGAAATTATCACATTTCCAAGGGTCTGTAGTTCAGAAATCACTTAAATGTATTTACCTCTGGTGCCAACCCTTTACCGTGGTATTTCTGCACTGTACTTTTGAACTTTTACCATGCTTTTTCCATGGTAATATCATGTATTAACTATAATTTACCCAGGTTTACGATGTTTATTAATATGCTTTATTATACCTCACTCCTTTTTACATTGTTTTCCTGTGCTTTAACATGCTTTCACTGTGCTTTATTATGCTTTGCTATGCTTTTACTATGGTCAACTTTTATAAGGGAATATATAACAGATTGAGAAGAATATTCATTCAATATTGATTGAGTTGATAGGGAATACTCATGATAGGAAACAGTATGCAACATTTTGCAAGTGCCAGTTGACAAGTGCTTGTGAATCTAGGGGTGCCCACAGACAGAATGAGATAGTGACATTATATTTTAGGTCAGAATAAAATGATAGAGAAATTGTATAGCAGATGTTACATTAAAAGGGTAACAATCAAAGCATATTCCTACTTAAGGATAAGATGATTAAAGACAGAATGTTATTTTCTAATGATCTTTTTCCCCTCTTTGCCACAGTACTGTATGATTGAAAGTAGTGCTTGGATTACTCATTTTGCATTTTATAGGTCCCCAGATGATCCCACATAGTACCCACAGAAATAAAGTGTAAAGCATAGTAAAGGTGGTTTCCATTAACTTATACTGTGTAGCTCTGGTAGGATGACATTGGCTTTACTGGATTGATGATAAAGTCTGGAAAATAAAAATATCTACAGAAAAACTAAAATGTTGTTATGCATATGCAGAGAAAGTACTTTGTTACACATTTTCCTAAAAAAATTATTACTATGAGAAATATGTTACAGCATATATGTTATGCATATACAATCATAGAAAAATAAATGCCAGAATCATTGGTGTTGCTGATAACGTTACATAAGTGTTACAGTCAGTGATCTGAATAATCTTAAAGCAGTGCAATCATGAAATTTGCCAAGCAAAAGTATCACCACTTTCTCTCATTTAAAGCCCTGTCCTTTGATTTTACAACTGACTGCAAAATCAGTAACTGTGGTAAAAACTGCTTTACGTGAGTTTCCTGCAACCCCTGCATTTTTTGGCTCATCAATAGATTCCCTGCAGATATATGTCTATTTGAATCAAAAAGAGATGGAGCATTTGCTCATTTAAATTGACTGCTTATGATGTTGACTGCCTTCCTAAATATATGTCAGCACTGAGACTAAAAGTGTGTCACTCGGGTCTTTTAGGTTTTTATGGCTGGTAAAATGTGCAGACTTTATACCATACGTTGTTTGCTGAGTAAGAAACTAATTATGTCATACAGGGCATATCTATTGCTCAAACATATAAAAATAGCAAGTACTTTAATAGGTGAACACCTATAGAGTCACACAGAAAAAGTAGTGTAATTCTCCAAAATGAGTACTGCAATCGATCTGTGCCTAATAACGATTAAGTACCGCAATACACAACATTCACTTCGTCTTGGTGACAGCACTTTGGACAGAGCAACGCTTGAAAAAGCACTCCTAGTGCAAATTTACAATTATGAGACTGTCAAAAATAAACATAATGCAGTATTTCAAGGCATTGTGGGTAAACTGAGGAAAGAAGAGCGCTCACGACTGCACTTTTAACTATATATACATCATACTGAAGGACACCAATGTACAATACTTCACTGTTTACAATGTTTGTTTTCTTCTACTCTCTCATTAAACAGATATCAGTCAAACTAATTGTACTGTACTATAATAATTCCCCCAACTTAAAATAAATAAATAAATATATATACATACATACTATAAAACATATTGTTTCACAGATTCTAAGGCAAAACTATACCCTACCGGGACTTAGCTGATTCTAGCATGTGAAATATTTAGTATCTTCAAAATAGCTAGGTTTATTGCAACTGTGCAGCTGTTTTAGATGTAATGTAACACATTTATGGTTTGAGTGTGGGGTAATAGGTAGAAGCATTTTTCTACCATTATGAATTCTTCAGGGTCCATCTGGGGACCACAATGACCTAATTTAATTATATATATTTGTGTGGTGCTATTAGGAGTCATTATTAAGATTATTAAAATCGACAACAGATAATGTAATATAACAAATTGTAACGTCACTATTTCCTTTTTTTAAATGTCTTTAAACATAGAGATTCACAGAGAAAATACTGATTCAAGTGTTACATCCCATAACTGGTTTTATACTTCTTAATTAACTCGTCACCATAACTTATTTGCTTCCATTAAAATGAGCATGGTTTCATATTGAATTATTGTGAAGCATAAAGGGGTCATGAACAGTGTCCTTCCAGAAAAATTTAAATAAATGTCAGCATCGTGCAGCCTCGGCTCTACATAGTGGCTCTACATGCTTTTGATAGTACAATGGCAGGTACTATTAGTTAATATGGGATTGGGACGTGCATGTTTATACATGTGAAAATGTAATGGAAGGAAATGCCATCTGTTCAAGCTCAAATGAAGAAATATCTTTTTCAACACTACTTATTAATACTTAATATTCATGGAATTGTTAGCTGCATCCAACCTTACTACATGTTTTATTATTGTAGCCTAGATTGGTTTATTGCAATTTATTCTCGCTTGAAGTGGATTCCAGATATCAAAGTGAACTGGCTGCAAGTGGAACTGGGGTTTCCATTTTAACCACAGGTCGAGTATTGCATGGTGAAGGTCTCAATGGTCGCAGGCCAAGGAAAAAGCCACTCTTAGGAAAATGTCACAAGGACATCGCTTAAAATTTGCAAAACGGCATTTGAATGATATCTTTAAATATTTAGAGAGATCTAGAAATTACTTGGAGATATCTTTAAATATATAGATATTTCTAAATTATTTTGAGATATCTCTGAATGATCACTCAGCTTGCCATAGTACTTGGTGTCATTTTTTGTGATTAAACCACTTTTCTGCTGCCAGCTGTAATACCAGGGAATGAAGTGAAAGCTATTACTTTATCTTTCTTTACAGAATTCATTTAAATAAAAAAATAACTTTGAATATAGCATTAATACATGCAACTATATGTATGATTGTATATAAATGTACACAAGAGGTGCAATCTGATGAATGTAGCACCACCATGTGTGTAATGCGTTGGGTGTATGTTATTCACAACGTGGTGTGGTAAATACGAGGAAATATGAATTATGCGATGATCCTCTCCATGAAGAATAGCCATATTTTCTTGGGGACCATGAATCACAATGCTTGCTTATAGTCAATAAGAAATACATAATTTGTGTGCAAGCATTGCTAGCACTGCAACTGCCAGAATTAATCTATTGTAATATGTAAACAAAAACAACAATGACAATACAGCACAAGCCTCATAGGACTATGTATTATGAACTGCTTAGGCCTTATCTTAATATTATCACTACCTGGTAAAGCTGATCAGTGCATTATTCTGCCCCTTAATGTACTACAGCAGATTGCTCAAATTGGTTTAACACTGTCTTTATAAAGTTGAAGATTTTGATCCAGGCCTGAGGCCCAATGGTAATCAATGCTGATGAATGACTAGGAATGGTTTCTTTATTCCGGTCCTCACCGAATAGAAAGTTTTCATTATCTCTTTCAACATATTCACTCTATCAAAGTGACAGGGGCAAGCAGTTCCACACTTGGCTGGCTTCACTTTGCGACTCTACAACGTTCGTTTAGCTGTTCCTCATATGAAGGGGAAAATGAAAAACAATGAATTTGAGACCCATAGTTGTACCTGTGACCGCATGAAATACACTTTTTCGTTTCATTTCGAATTCATTTTTTTTCTTTTAACTTTACTAATTGGTAATAATAAAATGTTTCATTTTTTCATCATGATATCCAACATTTTAATTCTTAGCTTTTAGATTCAGTTTGAGGAACAGGTACATCATAGTGTTACAATTAACACGCTCCCCTCAACACTGCCCCCAGTAGATATACTGGAAGAATAACACAGTGCTTCTGTGTTGTATTTCTTAATGACTTACATCTAGGGGCAGATTTTCAGGGGGATGGTACAGAATGAAGTATTCATTACTTTAGATATCTGATACCAGTTGTTATTTTATGTATAACACCTGGCTGAACATATGCTCCTTATTGAAACTGCAGTTAACATAAAAAAATACAAACAAAATGTTTCATACTCACTTACTTACAGACACAGACTTGTCAGACACATCATTTACTCACCTAGAAAAGAGAAGAAGGTTTAATTACATACTGTGTCATAAAAAAAGGTATTTTATACATATCACAAGCCAACAACAGAGAAGATCCCTCACTTGACAGCCATCAATAATGCAATAAAAATATTAGACAGTCAACTATGACGAGAATTGCAGATCTTCTAAATTTATAGGTAACTATAGTGTTTTAGTCGTACTGTTAAATATTATTGTCTTTCATATGGGTGACATAAATTAATATAACACAAGAAACAACTTCAAAACCCAGTTGTCGTATTGACAAAGTACTCGTATTGTTTTTAATATTTACTGTTAGCATTGATGTTGAACTACTGTTACGTTTGTTCTGTTGTGATCACTATTGTTGAAGTGTAATTTAATCTCAGTTGACTTGTTTTAATTTCTGTTGTCTGTTTCTGGATAAATGCACATGCTTTTATACAGCCTGCACATGCTTTAAGAGCTATCCAACCTTTTCTTGGCTGAAAGAGCCATGCCAAGGACCAGTGAGCTCTTAAAGACACGAAATCAGCATCAAATGAGGAAAATTATAACATTTCAAACTATAACCTCAAATAGGTTTAGTTAACTATAACTAAAAATCTGACAAAATAGCAGCCACGAAATTGAAAAATATGTTTATTAAACTAAGAAACTGCTTCAGTAATTGTTTGCTATACATGTTTGTTGTGTTGCATTTTGATTGTTTCTTTTATTATTTGCATTATTTCAAATCCATTAATAACCTTTATTTAATAGCTCATTGAGCCATATCATTCTAGACTCAGTATTTCTGCCAGCACCCCCAAGGGCACGATGTCAATGGTATCTAATGAAAAACTGTATACCTGAACTCTTTCATGGCTAACATACCCTTGGGTATAATTGTTTACCTTAAGATTGTATTATATTTTTATACTGGTGCTTGTATTTTTGTAGCATTTTTTTCTCTTTGAATTGTCCAAACACAGACTCCTCCCTTTTCACTATTCAGGAGGCTCAGAAAGAAAAGACCCAGTTCCTTTCTCTTCTGTCATAACTCAGTTTCTTTCAAGGTGTATCCTTCATTTACAAAGAAAAACCCCTCTGTGTATCTTTCTTGCATTGTTGGCACAAGTCAAGTGCTCTCATAGCAGCACAGAAGACAGCGCTAGACTACGCTTTCATAAGATGATACTGTTTTAGTCAGCACAAGTCTACTTTATACAGGGAATGTCTGCTTTAGCAGAAGGGTGTAGAAGAGTGCCTTACTTATGAAGCCACATTTTAATGCATACTTAAGATAGAATGTCAAGTTGCATTTGTGTTCTGTAGCTCAATAAGTGGTAATGGAGCACAGCGTAAGAGTACTGCTTAAAGCTTAACTATTCAGTCAACCATGTCGGAGGAAGTTGGACTGTGAAAGTGTGCTTTGTTGGCTTTTGGCCATTACATCTAATGTACAGGAGTTGAACAAATAAAAGTACAACATTTGCAATAAACACTATCAACAGGGTATAGGACCACCTACTGTATAGGGGGTCAGCCAGCACTGCACTGACAGGTGGAAACCCTGTACAGGATTTGGCATTTACAGACTGAATTCCTTGACTGTAATAGACAAATACCCACATGAGAATATGTGGAATTTGGGTAATGATTGGGTCTTAAATTGTTCAATTAATCAATTACCTAGCCAATTAGTCAATTGCTCCCAGGCAAACCCACTGTCCCAGTCACACACATGCACTTGCATGTATACTGGGACAGTGTTTTTGCCTTGGAGCACCAGTTTTGTGTTGTGTCTATGAATAGCTGAAAATAGTTACAAACTGAGAAACGCTGTCAGCTAGTTACTAAGTGCAGCAGTGCATTTCATATTAATAAAAGTGCACTGGGCTCCCGAGTTGCGCATCCAGTAAAGGCACTCCGTGTGGAGTGCAGGATGCACCCTACAGCCAGGAGATCATGTTCAAATCCATTCCTATTGTTATAAAGCTGTCAATAATTAATTTGAATCTATAAACGCCAAGCATAGTGATGAATACTTTATATGCACATTTATGTAAATATTCTGCAGCCAGAGCCAAAAACATTTCTTCACACGGAGGAGCACATTTGATATTGCATTTCAGTTAAAAGATCAGAAGTTATGGTATGGATATTGAAAAGGCAATTTACAACAGTCTATCTCTATGCTTGAGCAGATTACAAGAGCTGCTGTGGAAGTGCAGTAGTAATGTAGGTGTATTATTTATATAGTGAAACTACAAAGTCAAATTTCTGAAACAAATAGCACTTATATACACCAACAACAACTTACATACTGTGCCTTTTGTATTTTAATATAATTCGTCCTTTGAATGAGTACAATACTATTTTAAGTGGAAAAGAAAACTTAACACAAAATCGCATACAAGCTGCCATTATAATGCACAATTTATGGAAAGACTGTCGGTGTTTACTGGAGCAGAATAATGACACATACATATGCCAGTGTCATGAACTGATCTGTCATTCAATAATATAATTTAAAACTCAACCTCTAAACTCGTCTTATGTACCCAATGCACTGATGTTTTAACATGCTTTGCTGTGCTATGATGTTAATCTTGAAACGCTATGGGTTGCAGGTCAATCATCTTGACAGTTCGAGCTGATTTTCCTTTGCTTGTGGCACAAAATTAATTCTGTGTATTGTTAGCCATTATTAATTTAGCATTACAAATTTCATCACAGCAACTGAGATATACATTTAGGCGATGTGATTAAGAAGTGTAAGCTGCAAAGCACTTTTGTTTACAGCTGATTTACTGCTAACCTAATCAGGCAATCTGGACTGAAGCTATGGTAGTTGTGAGCACTTGCATTTCCAGAACAGAACAGTACTCAGAATCCAAGAAGATGAAGCAAAGATCGCAGAATCTCACCAAAAAAAACAACGAATGCATGAAAATGTGTATTGCAATATTCTTTGAGAGTGCAACACATTAGCAACTGGATTGGGAAGGTCTAAATATGAAATGCATGATACACTGATATTAGTGTACAAGTCTACACAACCAGATACCAGACTACCTCACAAACTTATAATATTAAGTAGGAGCTTAAAGTAACATGAAGCGACTTTTTCATTAAAAACTAATGACTGGTTTAACATACTCCTAACAGCAATACCTACCCTTAGGTAAGGTAACATGGTTATTTATACATTTTTAATGTCTATATAAATGATTTTACGAAGTTTATTTCTAGTACTTGTATATGATTAATCTATACCTTACTGCTGATTAGGCTATTCAATAGGTATATAATAAAGGATGAGATGTGCATAGGCTAAAAAACTAAATTCCAGTATTTTTGGACTGGAAGTGTTATTAACATTACATAGTGCAAGCTTTAAGAAAGTTTAAGAAAACAAAATTAACTAATAAAAATACTCATGTTGTTTTATTACATTTAAAATATAAAACAGCATACAAAACAGTATACTGTTTTGATCCTTAGACTACGGTAGAGACACTTTTGAATATGGACTGTCTGTCAAATCAACTCTTATTTCCAATCCTGAACCTCATCACACTTTCTGCAGGGTGTCTATTGTATGCTGACTTTGCTTTGTGTAGCGACTGTACAGAACACCTATGGAACCAGACAGGTGGTACTGTTTTTTTTTTTTTTCCCCATAACTTCAAAAACACTCACTCATAGATTCTAAGGTAACACTACACTAAGCATACATCATATTAATAATATATATATATATATATATATATATATATATATATATATATATATATATATATATATATATATATATCACACATCTAAATAAAACAATAAATACAAAAATATTTGAAATAGCTGAAGCCAGTTCAGTTTCATATTTAACCAAGATCCGACATTACAATTTTCCCTTTCCAGTTCGATGTTGAAAAAGACGTCAAGCACAGGTCTCAAGTCGTTTTTTCTCCAGAAAAAGTTGAGAAAACCTTTCAATGGCTGAGTGAGACTGAGAGAAGCCGAAAAAAAGGGGAGTATCTGAGCAATACACATAGGGCCCGATCTTCGATCTTCGCGCAATCCCCTTTCTAAATTTGTCAATCCCCTCGCAAAAAAATAGTGCATTGGCACAAAATGAGAGATATTCCAAAACGGCACAAAGCAGTTGCGAGACATTGGAATATAGCAGTTTTCTGAGCAATTTGCAAATCAGTTTGTGCCTCGCAAAAAAGTCTATGCATTCACTACCAATATAGCAACTGCACACAACAGGCAAGCGAGAATGCAGAATGATGGACAGTCACCATTAGTAATGGCATTACCCCGACAAGCTGCTATCATTTGTGTTGCCACAGTATGACAGCAGACGAGACCACACAATATATCGTGCACACATACATACAGACCATTCAACTATACAACTGGCTCCATAGCTAGGCGCAAAGTTTTCTAAATAATGTACTGATAACGCCACTGTTTTATTGAATATGGACAGTATTCAATGAATTCTATATAGGTCTCTTTAAATGTTAGGAAAAGCTATATAGGTTTCTTTAAAGGCCAGCTGAGCTAACAAAGTCTACTGTGGTAGCACACTCTTTGATTTGTAACTGTAACAAGGTCATTCACCTGCAAAGTAAACATCAATCAAGCATTTTTATATACACAATACACAGAAATGCATTATGTTATTCATTCTACTCACCCATTGGAACATCATGATTAAGCCTAGTTTGTAAGGTTTTGAGTGTCGCCAGAATGAATTTTTTTCGTTATGCCATTTTTTTGTAATAATCATAATTAATTCTAAATATGCTACTAAAATGTTAATTGTAGCCTACTATGATTTCTCAGTAAATGAGCAGTCTCTGCACAATTTGCAACACCGACATTCAGCAAACTGGACAGTTGCATAAAAATGGCCAGAAATCATAGTTAACAGAACTGTTTGTCCCACCTCAGCTAACTTATGATTGGACTGCTGCAGAGAAAATACAGGTCTTTGATTGGTTGATTATGTCAACGGTCTGATTTTAGGAAAACGTTAACTGCAGCTGCCCAGCCCTCACCCGTAACCTATGGAATAGTCAAATAAAGCAATGGGCCACAAGATGGGTGTATGACGTATTTATACAATTAATTTACAGATGTGAGGCAACACACAGCAAAGATAACAGGCAGGACCCCCCCCCCCCCCATCCTTCTCTCAATCTACATTTCCATATTTTGATGGTACACGTTGGATGCCGATATGCCTGTGGAACAGTGAAGAACACATATAACTGTATATGTAAACACACTACCGCTGTCCATCATATCAATACAGTAATAAAACACATAACTGATCCACCAATCCGGTGTGTGTGGATGGGGGGGGGGGGGTTGGGATTCTGTACGTTTGCACTTTTGTTTCTAACTCCAGAATGGACTGTTACTCTGACACTATTTGAGCCAGCAGTGCGCAGTTATTGGAACTAGCGCATCGCAATTATCGCGTAGATATTGGTATATTCAGATGAATTAGGGTTTTCGCCCAATTCAAATTTGATTGCGCTATGTGCATATTGAATGTCCACCTAGAATACATTGCCATCTCATGTTTCTATTTACTGATGCATTACCATATGCTAATAGGACAGTTAAAGGAACAGAAGGAAGGTAGTGTGCTGGATAGAGGTGAGTGCATGTTTCCACACTCGTCTGTTGGGCATGGGAATAAGCTATAAACATCACTATGATATGTACATGTGATATATGTTATGGAAACCAAAAAAAGAGCTTATATCTGGCCCATAGCCCCTGCACCACAGAGATAACACGGACACAAAGAAAGAAGATAGCTGCTTCCGCATCCAGCGCTGAAAGAATATCACAGACATTTTCTAGAGTTTTTTGAGATGTTATAGTAATAAAATAATGACTTGGATCGCATTGTTGAGGAGTTTGGTGATAAAACGAGTGATCAGGAGAGGATTTATCAGTATGCCCGACTATGAAGAGGTGTGTGAAAAACACTGCAAACAAGGAGTGGAGCTTGGCTTGAGATGCAGTACTGAGTGTCCTTTTGCAATTCAATGCCTTTTAAACCTGTTTTACTCTGAAATAAAAATATTTTAAACAGCGTGTATAAAATAAACAGCGCGTGTGAAAATAAATTGGACCTGACACACCTGACAAGTGATGAATAAATGGACCGCTAAGGGTTAAGAATTGACTTTATCCACAGTAAATTCATTTTACTAATACAGAAAAAAAAAAAAAAAAAAAAACATTACTTGGTATCTTCTTATACTAAAACATCTTTCAAGCACCCCATTTCACTATTCTGTTAAGAATGTATTCATCTTTAAAATCAGCTATACCAATGGAATCAAATAACTGTTCTAGTTTTTGCTTCTCTCTTCCTCTACTCCCTAAAATCTTCCCTTCATGCTCTGATAACCTCGACAGAGCTGCAGGCATAGGCTTCTAATAAATTTTTTACTTCTTCACTGTTTCTATCACTATCTGTGTGTTTACAGTTATACAAACACAATGGACTTTAGTTCATAGTGCAGCTACAAACACAATTATTTGATCATGTTTTTTTGACACCTCGCTACAGTAGCTTGATGTCTACATCAACCAGAATAAAGCTGGGCAAGAAATTTTCTTTTCACATTCTCAGCATGTGGTAAAAAGTCACACACACACACACACACACACACACACACACACACACACACACACAGATTACAGTAGCAGTGGTGAAATGTAATAAGATAGAGCTACATGTTTCTGTTTCAGTAAATCTCCTGTGAATTAGTACTGTACTAGTTCTGACCCCTTTACTGCCATATGAATGTCCAGATTCGTGGCTCAAAATGAACCATGTAAATACTTTTCTATATAAACTGTGACAGGATTATGGTCTTTTGCTACACTGTTCTTAGCAGTATCAGTTCTCCTGCTACGATAATGTTTCTTAAAGAAACTTGAGATTACAAGAATGTTTGCACAAAATGACGAGGCAGGCATGGCCTTATGGGGACATAGGCAGTAGTCATGTGGATGACTGCAGCTGAATATAAATGGCAAGTGTCAGTAGAATATAGGTATTATTCAAAGCATTTTAAACTGCAGAAGGTGTTTCTTTACAATACTGTAGCAATAGTGCATAAGGTACCTAAACACGTTATACAGTGTAGCAAGATAGATGGGTACTGCTTTCAATCAGTATAATTTGCATATAATACTGACACAAAATAGTTTATTTTTATTTCTTTATTATTTTTAAGTTTTCATTTCTAGTTCTGTCTTAGTATCATCTGAAGCACCTTACCCCTATGGAACACTTTTTATGCCAAATAATTTCACAAATTTGAATCAACTCAAAAATATTGCAATAACACACATAGTCCAAAGCAACTGTAAAATGATCACAAGATTTTCTGTTTAGTTTATTATTCTTTCTGCACATTTATTGTATTCTTATACCAAATTAAAATACATCCTTTCTGTTCATAGTTATCATAATGTGAATCATGGGCTATAATAACCCAGCCATCTGAACAATACATTTGCATATTAATGAGCGGACGGACTATGGTTAGTGCATTCCATGGAAATCAGGAAGCACTTCAACAGTACAAGTCAAACCTTACAAGGAGTGAAGGTCGAATGTATTCAACTAGCTGTTGAGTCTGGGCTCAGTAACTGCAACTGGACTGGAGTACCCGCAAAAGAAGGGAGTCTCTCAGGAAAGAAATGGGCCACTCCTTAGAAGTAACTGTAACTGGTTACATGTTTTTCAAAGTAATACATTGCTGTAACTATTTACACTTTTGTTCAAGAGTAATTTAGCTTGAAATGCAAAGACAAAACTGTGTGTCATCCTCAAATCGATCAGCTGAATATGTTAATGAGGCAACACAATGAATGTTTGGTCAATACCTAGTGACAGCAAGGGCAAAGTCTGATTGCACCCATACATAATCAAGCATTAACATAAGAGTTAATGCCTTGCCTTGAGATCAGATTTGGGCCCATCATGTTTTATAACGTACAGACTTTGCCTTTTTTTCTGTATTTTCTTATATTCAAGGGCACAGTACAGTAACCTTTTCACTTCCATTTTTTCATTGTTCTTGTTTTAAATTTCTTGAATGCAACTGTTCATTTTAACGCACACATTTGGTCACATGTCCTGTTGCATGAAACTGGCCTTCCCTATGCTGCAGGTGTTATTACAGCACCTTTATTCAATCAGATTGTTACTGTCCTTCTCACTTCAGTTTGACATGTGATATGACAGCTTTTGTATTTTCAGATATTGACACATGTTTTTAAAGAGAGAATCATCTATTTTTTTGTGCTACAGGCAGCAATGGTGCCTAACCCCCCCAATCCCCCCCACCCCACCCCACCCCACCCACCCCACCCCACCCCAAAAAAAAGACTTTTTTTACCTGTTGCATTGGTGACCATTTTAGTCACAGTCTGGCGTCGTGGTTTTTCTTTCTACATTTACAATGAAGTTTGTTGTGTGAATACACACGTCAGTGTGCATGGTACATGTACAGTAAAATCCTTGTTTACATAACATTAGTAACATTAAAATAATACAATCCTTGAATTAGTGGGTGAACCTGAACAGTATTCTACTGTGTGTACTGTAATAGTGTTTTCAAATAGTTTGTCATTGATACCTATTTTTTTTTTTTTTTACAGTATCTCTGTAATCAAAAATACTGTATAATCCGGCACAATGTCCCCGTCAAATCTGACTGTACTTTGTAGGATCAAATAAACGCCAAGCACTCTAAACGACACAAAATTAAAATGCATAGGAGGGAATTTATAGTCCCTTGTTGAATTGCTTTGGAATCAAGAGTCATCTTGACCAGACACGTTTTGTTTTAACTTCAATTTAGTTCATATTGCAGTGACACTAGTGATAATGAATCTTGGTTTTATAAATAAAGGTTGTTACATTAGGATTTGCTGACAGCTGAAAAAAAAAGTTAATATTCATCTAGGGTGTCACATTTGAAACACATGTAACCTGCATTCAAGTTTACTGGCATCCACACTGTAGATGTTGGGAGCATGGGGGCAACCAAAAACATCTGCCCAGTGTTTGCTACCCCAACTGAAATGTTTGATGGAAAGAAGCAAAACAGCATTAAAGTGAAGAAAGAAACTAGATAAATGAATGTAAACCTGTACAAAAAAATGCATCATCGTTATTTCTACATTTCTGAGTGTAATCCAATTCTAAATAAGACTACTCACGCCCAATGTGGAGAGCGCAAGCCTTGGATTTTGATGTGTTGTTTTTTTGGAGAAGATTGCTCCCTTTTAACTGATCTTGCAAACCAGTTGCATACTCATTTTACCACACTGGTACAGCACAAATTACAATAATGTTTGATATGCTATTATGGTAAACCCATGCACTTTTCTGCCCCGACAAGACATAAAATGAATAGGCATGCTTATTACTGGTACCACTCTAGTTCCAGTAAAACAGATGTACAGCAAAACATCTGCTTGTATTTTCATCCCTATAAAACACAATGGCATGATATAAAGGGTGGATCGATTGGTCCAATTTGTATTCTAAGACAGGATTGGCTTTGCAGCAGGGCAGCAGAATAGTCACGCACACACTCACAATGTGTGTCAAAAGATCTGGTTGGGACCCAGAGATTTTCTTCTAGCTATTTTTATGTTTCTTTTTCTGAAGCCGACAGGAACAATCTCATGACAGCATCAGCTGCTGCCTCTGCACCCTACTCTCACTCCCCGCTGTTATTCAAACTTGACATGCAGCAGTGTGCTGAAATATACAGATCTTATTAACAATGCAGTTGCCTGCAATTTACTGTCTTTAGATTTAACCCATACTTCATATGCTGTAAAAACAAAAAACTGTTCTTATACACCGTTGCTCTACAGAAAAAAAACAAGAAACAGTTTCCTTAACTTTACGTTGCGACATTCGACAATGGAGTTGTAAGACGGTCACAGAAAGTTATATAACATTAGTGTAGGCATAAATAAAGATAACATAAAATAGAGGGACTTTTGCTTGTTGATACAACTAGAGCGCTATTTATCTCGACCGAGATTTTTTTTTTTAAATATATGTTAGGGGTTGATTTTTTTATAGTTGTTAATTATAAATGTTTCATTGTTTGGTTAGGTTAAATAGCCATAGTAGTTCCATTCTTGTCAGCTCAAGTTACAGTAAGTACATTTATTTTTTAAATCTCTGTATATTAAAATTAGGGTGTGATAAGTAGTCACTTTAAAAAAAAAAACATCAATAGTGGCAATCAGAAAAAGACCAGGATAAAGCTTTAATGTTATTTATTTTTTAACATTTTGAAGTTTTCAAATGTGTGCTTTTACTGTCAAAAGTGAAAAAGGCTAAAAATGGGTGTTCCCTAAAAAAGTGTAAAACTAATCCGCTTTGTACTCGTGTATCACTCATACTTTTGTAATACTTGTTTATACCTATTACTATGAATTAAAAAAAGATTCTGAAGGGTTTTTTTGTTGATAAATCTGACTCAAATTCACTCAATTTTAGGGTTACCACCTGGCCCCATAATTCCAGAACAATCTGGGACAGGACAAGGTTTTTAAGTTGACCTTAAACTGAAAGAAATAAACATGTGAACTGAGCTCTAAACACTCACTTAATTTATACTACTTCTTAATTATCCAAATCAGTGTGACAATACAAATCTTACAAAATAAAATCAAACATCTTGAATAAAAATGTGTGTAGGTTTACTCAAGATACTTTTTATGTTGTAAAATTTTTATTTCAGTTATCAATATTCAAAAGTTGCTATTTATATCATGTTAATTAGTAATATATAGCCCTAATTTACACTGACTCTCCCAATTAAATAATAACACTGATCAGGTGTTCACGCTGTCTGGTGTCAGGAATAGTGAACAGCTGCTCAGTATTCATGATCTTAGCAGGAGACTGCGATATGCTATTAGAAACTATAAAGAAACTTTAAAATATATATTTTAAAACTATTAATACAATAAATAAATATTGACAATGGTACTTATTTATGTATTTAATTTGATAAAAGCTATCATTGTATTGTCCTGCTGCCTCGAGATAATCAACAGAATCAATTTAGCAAAGGTTTAGCACACAATTCACTTGTTGATTTCCTTCAGTTTAAAGGCAATTTCAAAATCCTGTTCTCTCTTGCAGTGTTCTGGAATTATGGGGCAACCCTGCAAATATGTATACATAAAAATAAAACACTGTTCTAAAACTAATATCATTGTAATAATGATACTTGAAAGCAGAAGAAGAATACTGGACGCGATGTGCAAGAGAGGAATACCGGATGAAATGCGATAGAGGAAAATACTGGATGCAATGTGCAAGAGAAAAATACTGGATGCAATGTGCAAGATAAGAATACTGGACACAATGTGCAAGAGAAGAATACTGGACACAATGTGCAAGATAAGAATATTGGACACGATGTGTAAGAGAAGAATACTGGACACAATGTGCAAGAGAAGAATACTGGACACAATGTGCAAGAGAAGAATACTGCAAGCAATGTGCAAGAGAAAAATACTGGACACAATGTGCAAGAGAAGAATACGAGACACAATGTGCAAGAGAAGAGTACTGGATTAAATGTGCAAGAGAAGAATACTGGATGAGATGTCTTTTTTTGGGAGTATGAATCCTGTTTTCTACAAGGGTACTTCCATTTTACCGAAAGTCTTTTCCTTGCATCATTACTGTGTTAAATATAGGCCCGTATTCTACCAATAACTACTCAAACCTCTCAAAAAAAAAGTCAAAATTGTTAACACTGACAACTGAAGAAATGAATTAAATTAAGTGAGCTACTTTGGAAGGAGTGATGCACATTGTTGATCTAGAGGAGGCTGAGGCTACGGCATCTTTCGGGAAAAGGGAGATTGAGTGGCTGGTAGAACAGCAGACCCCACAAGCATTGGCTCTTAGACCGCTGAAAATCCTGTTGAATTGGTCTAAATCAAGTTGTGCCCAGTCGATGATGTGGTTCTCTCTTGCCAGAATAGCTGCTGCTTTTGCTGAAAATGATTTGTGGTAATTGAAAAATATGTACCCTCCATATTTGACAGATAGCGCCACTATATAGAATTCATAAGAAACCAGTTCTTGTCTGAGGTTTGGGTATACTGAACATAGCACATCTCTGTATATAGTGAAGGCAAGGACGAATTCCGCCTGAGTTAGATTTTTCAGTAACCTGGGGTCTCTTTATTTCAGTGTGACTGATAAATCTCTGCAATCCATTCTATGGTCCAGAAACTCGGATGTAGCCATCAATAGAGAAACCAGATTAACGTCCTTACTTTCAATTATGATACTCCGAATCTGTGGGGATATTGAATGACGGCAGGCAGTAGTTGAGGTGGTAGAACCACATGCTATTGCATATGCAAGGCTGTAGACCAGAGGCTCTACTGTAGGGACCGGGGTTAGTATAAAACCGGAACTGGCGGTAGTTGCTGGGGCAGCGGCTGAGTTTACTGCAGGAATGGAAAAAAATACTGTAACTGCGGAACCTAGCTTCTCCAGCTCAATATTGGACACCTGTTTATCCAAATTGCTGATTGATATCAAGTGAGGGTAAGGTGTCCACAAATGGTCGCATTGCATGAATGGTTTTATTTCATTAAAAATCAGAAAATGTTCTTGTTGAATTTTGCTGACTGGAGCAGCAGCCTGCTGGTGTGATGACGTGCTGGCTGCAGCAGTAGCTTGCTCTGAGATGGTCTGCCTGCTGTCTGACCTGAGCACGGCTGGCGAGTTTTCTTGGGTGGAAAAATAGGTTCAGTTGAGATGGATTCACAATAAAAAATGAAAAGGGATTCTTCATTGCTCCCTGCAGGGATTTCGCTGCTGTTTTGAGGAGGGTCTTTATCAGCTTGTTGAAAGTCCAGTCCTTAAAGTACAGACACTCAGGAGAGAAATCCTTGGATCACAAAGGATTGACTCCTTGTACCTGAACCTTGTTCAGGTGTTGTGGAGACGCCTGATAGAGGGAAGAGTGGTCGGGTGATCGGCCCTTGGATTGACGCTGTCGGAGAATGCTCTGATACAGACATGAAGTTATCTTTTAAACCCTCCGAATCCGAGGAAGAGAGTTGGTGTAAGTATTCCATGCTGTTATTTCTTGCTCTTTTCACAAGAAGTTTATTTTTTAGTCGCTTAGGTTGAATGAAAACGAAAATCACAAAACAAATGCATAGGATGTGACTAATGATTTAACCTTTAGTGGTCTAATGTTGGACCAGGTCCGACATTAAGAGTTTCCCTTTCCAGTCCAATGTCGGACCCTGTCCCACATCATCAAAAATGTAAACTAGTCAGTCAAAACCATCTAGTCATTTTTTCTCCGGAAAACACCGAGAAAACCATTCAATTGCCGAGTGAGACCAATAAGAGCCGAATGAAACCGAAAAAAGGGGCGTGTGGGCAATAGCCCTAGCAGCTGCACCATACAGAGATAAGCAGACATAAACAAAGGAGGTAGCTGCTTCCGCATGCAGCGCTCAAAGAATATCACAGACATTTGCAGAGCTTTTTGAAATGTTATAGTAATAAAATAATGACTTGGATTGCATTATTGTGGAGTTTGGTGATAAAACGAGTGATCAGGAGAGGATTTGTCAGTATGTACGTCTATAAAGAGGTTTGTGAAAAATACAGCGAACAAGGGGTGGAGCTTGAAACAGATTGTGTAAAATAAACAGCGTGTGCGAAAATAAATTGGACCTGATGTGCCTGACAGGCGCTGAATAAATGGACTGCAAAGGGTTAAATAGGAAAGATTTGGATTGATGATAGGAGATGAAAGGATAGGGTGGAGCCCAGCTCCCGCCCCCCAAACTACACTGATAGGTTAACATTTAAAGGTTGATAGAAATGAGAATGGACATCAAAATACTTTGCGAATATGAGATAATTGAGTTGGTACAAGAAAGACCACTGCCGGACAGTGGCATTGATGATGATGACGAGAACGGGAAAGTAGTTAACATACCACACATGCGAGCAGAAGAGTGCTTCGGTATCTGTATCCAGTGGTTGGAGCAGCACCCTGAAGCTACACCAATGAATTTACTGATGCTTCAAAAGCAGCAAACCATGGCAGCAAAAAGCAGAGCACCATAAAACACTTATTCAAACCCACTCATGTGGTTTGTTCTGTAGCAGAGATACAGGAAAGTTGAACTATTGTTCAGCTGTTGCTTTTTTTCATTTAAGATCAGGCATTTTGCTGCAATGATTTTACAAGGAACATTTTAGTATTAAGCAATGTCTACCTTAATCTTTAATTAAACTGAACTATTGTACACAGAGAAGCGTACTGTAAAGTATAATTAAAGCCAAAAAGCAATAACCCTTTGTGTGCAGATGTTGTTAAACTTGCTGTTGAGTGATGTTTTGTTAATTATCAAAATAATCAAAGCAATAATCAATAGATTTATTAACAAAATTAATAATTGTTTCATGCAGCACTACCCTCAATTAACTCAATTATCTAAATAACTACACACTGCATAAAATCATTTTTAGTTATTATAGCATCACACAAATTCACCACATAAATTCCCCTTCACTGGGAAAGGTCACATGTTATGTGTTTCTAGCCATGAATGTCTGCTGACCAGAGCAATTCTTATTGAATTCTTAAAGACCTTTGACAAAGTCAACCTTAAACACCTTGTAAATAAATTATTTCCTGTTAGGGTTTATGGAGATGCACTAATGATGGTTTAAATCTTGCTTACGGAACAGCATAACAAACCTGTCAGTCTCCTTCTCCATTAGTCACAGAATAATCTACTCTGTGACCTTTTCCTGTCAACATCTTCATTAACAACATACCGTATGTTTATTGTACGTTTATATGCTGACACAGTTATAAATACCAACAAAGAAAGACTACCTTATGAGACAGATGTAAAGTATAAACAGAATTTTACAACAATTAGGAGATTGAAAACACAGCAACGGTTCTGAAGTGTGTGACATGGGGGTGATCCGCTGACAGACCTGGGACACAAGAGATGTATACACAAATTATAAAAAACATAGAATGAAGAAACATGTAAGAAGACGCCTACCATATACAGCTTTATATTTATAGTTGAAATATGCAGTACAAGAATGCAATGCTCATCCTGCTTTCCTGTCTCCGCCACACTCAGTGCCTTTATCATACATGAAGTAGAAATAATCAGTTTATCTCAGAGGTCTGTACTAAAGTTGTGGATCAGCTGATCCCGAACTTTATTCCCTGTGCTTTCTCATTGCAGTTGGTACTAAGATTGTAGAGCTGTGGATGATCTGCAGATAGCACTGACTACAGGACTAAGCACTACATTCTCAAATTCATTGCAATTGAACAAATGTTATCAAAATACTATTTAGCGAGTTAAATAAAATATAAAAATAGGCATGTGGACCAAAGTGAAATTGCTAGGATGCTTTTTATAAGGTCGGTCTAGCAATGAAGAGGTGTAATGCATGCATAATACATCAAGTTGAATTTTGCTATGCAAATTCATGCAATTCATTACCTGTGTTTATTTATGTATGTACTGTATAACTGTTTGTGGAATTTCTTTCCCTAGTGTACACGTTGTCTGAGAGAATCGTGTCATCAAAGAATAATTTATTTTCTCTGTGAGCACAGGAATGCAAATTCAATAAAGAGCTGACGGCATAAACAATGTGAAAAAGCTAAAATCAATTGAGATACAGCCAACTGTCATTATTATTTCCATCTGACAAATCGCATTGGAGATTACCAGATTAATTTCACATTAAATCATGCACATCTGTGTCCATCACAATGTGATCTGCTGATCCAGTGCAAGCTCAGTAACTCTCATCACAAAAATCACTTCACCAGGTGAACAGGAAACCTCAGTATGGTCTAATTGGTCAAATCAAACATACCACAATAGAAAGAAAAATATTTAGATTTTCACAGCATGTACTCTTTCTGAAATGTGTGCCTAATGGGAAAGATGCACATTTCTGTGCTGTGGGTCTAAATCAATGACTCGAGTGAAAACCCAGCTGGAATGCCCAGTTAAGCAGACTGAATCCTTGCAAGAGTGATCATCTCATAATTACCCCCTACCAGTTTGTCATTTACTTTAGCTGTCCCACCCCATTGTACTCCACCTCATGGCTGGTTATCTCTATGGAGGGGGGGGTTGTGCTGTCCTACCACCCATTTAAGATGAATGTTGGTGCTCATTTGGCAGCAAAGCAAACTGCAGCCAGAGAACAGTTTTGAGCTTTGTGTAAGTACTTATTTTCAGAGAGAAAACCTAGGCAAGGTTGAAATACTGTACAACACATTACATACAGTATAACTAGGGCTTGAAGTTTTCAGGTTTTATTTTTGATCCCATGACGTCCCTTTAAACTTATTTTCAGAAAAAAAGCTGTTAATTACAAAACAATGTCAATTGTTTTTACCTTCAAAGCCTGATTCTGTTTCGATTAATTTTAATTTCAAACAGACAAATTACATTAACAGCTCACTGCTGATCCTAGTGGCACTTCATTCTTGCAGTTGCCTAGTTTATTGTTGGGATTTTGTTGTTTCCACTCATATAACAGAGTTGTCCTGACAGATTTTCTTTTCATCATAAAATAGCCAGCATGTAGTGTACACTGATAGCAAGTTCAAAATTTAAAATCTCATTGACTTGTAGCAAAGAAAAAAACAATCTTAAACCTGGTCTTTAATTTGTAGTTTTCTCTTTATTATGATCTAGAGACAGCTTAACAACTACTAATTAACATAAAGGGAGGTAGAGATTTGGAGAATAAAAACCGAAACGTTCAAGCCATGTAAACATTACAAAGAACAATTAATATTTCTTCATAACAATTGCTGCTAATGGGTGAATTTGGACAGCAATTTATAAACAGCATGTAGTTTAGCTTTTAAACAACAACGCTATCAGGCTTACCTAAGATCAAAGGGTAACTCGTACTATTTTAGAGAACCCAAGTAAGAAAGATTGGACATGCACACAGCAACCAGTTGAATTTTGAATCTGTCCATGCATCTGCTTAGCGCTTTAGGTGTTTTTGCACAGGCTGCTGTTAAGCTGCTTAGAAAATATGTTACATTTTCATGTTTGCATGTATTTCAATCCTGTGTTTCTAAAGCTGACTGGAAGGATGCCTGTAATGGTATTAATGTATCAGTATTTGTACATCCAAGAATGCTTTCACAATGTGCCACTGCAACATGATCAATTTAGAAAACTAGATATATAACATACACTTTGGCACAGAGAAAGAGGATTGCCAAACTACAGATAGCTTGTTCTATTGTATTTGACTTGAGCTAGAAATTGAATGAGATGTATACAAATGGTTTGTGATATCTAAAAGAGCGAATGTATTTTTTTTTTTTTTTTTTTGATAAAACAAATAATCGGTCAGTTGAGCAAATCCTTAAATATTCAGCTGGAAATCAATATCGCAAAGCGTGTATTAGAGAAATACCCTTGAGGTTTTCATAGATAGTACAGTAACATTGCAAATATGAACTTCTGTAACTCTGTGGTCTGTTTTAATGATCTAAAACATGTCAGATTGTTATACCACTGCTCTAAAATGTTTTAACCTGCTGTTAGCTTACTGCATTTTTACTTTATTTACTCTACAGGGGTCTATAAATCACACCTGCTGGAAAAAACAGAACAGCTGTAAGCTACTAATAACTGTTAAGAAACCAGCAGCATTCAATATAATTAAACAATAGGACCCGAAGAAGAGGGCTTTGCCATCTCTTCATAACAAGAAGATATCAGATGGCAAAGCCCTCTTATGTGGGATCTATTGCTGTTACAAAATGTATGTTGAAAAAAATAAAATTTCAAGTTTTTCCTGTTTTTTTTTTGTTTGTTTGTTTTTTTCAGGATTTTATGCACCACTTTCTTTTGTTGCTAATGAACACAAACATTGCCTCTATATTCTATAAGTAAAGTGGTTTGCTCAGAATTCCAAGTGTGCTCTGGTAGCCTTTTACTTGATTTGCTATATTAAATTTAAAAAGATAGATTGAATGTACTGTATAGGACAGTGAAAAAGCAGACTGCATTTACATACAATATTTAGAGGGTGTGTTATTTACTGAAACAGAGATTTTCTTTCATCAAGCATAAAAAAGGTAAAATATGATCAAACACAGTTTGAATGATAGCATTCAAGGTCCTTTACTAGAGATTAAGGACCTCATGTTGATCAATCAAGTTAGATCGAATGCTATATTTATTACCATCAAATAAGGGTTTTTAGCTTCAGCTGACACATACATTCATGCTAATATATTGGAGAGCAGAAACAAACTCAAGGCAAAGATTACAGACCTCCATCACAGATTCTGAATGTACTGTTTGACTATACTGTGAGCATCACATGTTCATAGAAGAACAGCAGGTCTTGTTCTAACAATGACACACACTTCTCACTTAGCGATACACTCGACTAGTTTGCAAAGTGGATACGACTGAATGGAGACACATCTGCTGTTAACATACAACACCAATAAAACAAAAACCAACATGTGGAGATAACAAAATGTGTTGAAACTTGTTACCATTGAAAACATTTTTCACTTAGCTTGCTGTGTTTGCATTTGGAAATACAGTACAGTGTGCCATTCATGACATGGATTAAATGTTCCATTTGACACGTGTACTTAGTGCTGTCACAAGTTACACAATGAAACAATTCTGATCTTGTGATAACCCATCATTGATGCCTGTGTCAATGATTGTACACAAGCATTTATCGATAATATATTTTTTTAGCTCACAAGGGAGAAGTATGAAAGATTGGGTGACTGTACTTATATTAGCGGACATTTTAGAAGGCTTGCTCATTAATGCTTCTGGTAATGTGGCATTAGTGACTTAATAAAAATGACAAAACACAAAGTACACACATATAAGCAAGTATTTCAAGTAATTGTAGAGTATAGCCCCACCTCATTATACTGGGTAGTATACTCTCCTACTGCATGTCTAATACACTAGGATACATTATTAAACAAATGGACATTTTCTACACAAATTAAAAATTGGTAAATGCAGTTAATCGTTTTATCATATTGATTTACACCAGGTGTGTCAAACACCAGTCCTCGAGGGCTGCAGGGTCTTCTGGTTTTCATTCCAACTTAACCTATCAATTAACACAGTTGATCTAATTATTTGTTGAATTTCACATATTTAATAGGTCTTTTACAGTTGATGGTTTTAAAAATGCACTTGATTCAAGGTACACTACCTATGAAACATTTTGAGGCCTGAAGGAAAGTGTTAAATGTGTCCCAGTTAATCAAATAATTAGACCAATGAAGTAATTGAGAGCTCGGGTGTAAGGAAAGCCAGAAGACACTGCGGCCCTCCAGGAACTGAGTCTGACACCCCTAGTTTACATGGTCAAAACACCGAGGTAGTACAATCGTCACATGGCAGTAGTTTTTTTGCACATACCATTGTAATGTTACAGTTTTTTTTTTTTTCTGTGATTTTTAAAAATATTGATTTTTAGTGGTAATGTGTTATACTGTCCATAATATAACAATTAATTAAGGTTATATCATTAAAATGTATTGTATAACATTGTAATTGTAACACATGATATTTCCATTTCTAATATTGATTATTAGATTTATAGTACCGGTAAATCATGTTGTGCTCATTTAATATGAATCCTTATAAATCATAATATAGATAACACAAAATCCACACATAAATCAACTAAAATAATGTGTTAGAAAAAAGTTCAGTCAATTCATTGCCATTGAAATTGTTACTTTTGTAAGTTTTGTGTGTTTTTTGCTTTATTTGTGTTTTGGAGTATCTTTATTTTGCCCTTGGCCTTATTTTTGTTTGTTATATAAAAGTAGTTATTTTTTTTTGAACATCTAGCAGTCTGTCTCTGTGCTCTTCCCCTCGCCAGCCTGTCACATTTGTGTCAGAAGTGGATAGCGCGCACCTGAGGCTCATAGCGTATTTATTATTTTTGTTTTTGAGAAAAAAAAATGGAATAGACAGACAGTCGGGAAAAGCGACAAGCACAGCTGAAAATGTAAGCTGCTGCAGCACACCGCTGGGAGTGGCCTCTTGTGCGCCCTGTTGTTCCTGGTGTGTAAGGAGGACCTCGTATTACGAGGTAAAGCTCGGTTAATGAGGTATATGTAATTCGCAACAGATACAGTAGACCAGAGGTCTGCAACCCAGGTCATGGAGAGCTACTGTGGGTGCTGGTTTTCACTTCAACTAATCTCAGTTACTTAATTGAACCAATTGTTGGCTTAATTAGTCAAGATTAACAGGTGACCCAGATCTTTAGTCACTGATGATGTAAAGAAACCTATAAAACCTCCTGGATAGGGGCTCTCCAGGACCAGGGTTGGAGACCCCTGCAATAGACCTACATTATATAAGGACTTTGAAGCCCCATCCTATTCCCTGGAAACAGTACAATTGTCTGTGTATTTATTGTATATTATATGATTACTTGAAAAATATACTTTGGGCCATAAATCTGAATCAATACGTGATTATACTTAGAAGGAGACTGTGTTTTACAATAAAAAGTGAAAACAGAAGCTGTTAAAATACCCTTCACAAGAAATGTGACTCATAATTAGAAAAACAATAGTTGCCAACAGTAGACAAAAGTAATTCATACTTGAATGTCCAGTTTCTTCATTGTACTAAGAGGCAGTGGCATCTAGTGTTAGCTATTGCCAGCAATACAAAAGGAAACTTCATCCACAATATGTGTTCACTTAGGGCCCAATTTTGATCACAGGACAAGGCAGTAACATAAACGAGCACAATCAGATTTGTCCTGTGAAGTAATTTTGGTACCATGTTTTGCCCCAGGTTTTCATGTCTGCATAACCGTCAGGTATCGGGCAAAAATGGAGGGAGTGGTTTAATTATCATTTAACATAAGTGATTTTAAAGATGGGGCAAAGGTTTGACTTTGTGATCCAAAACAAGTATCCCCAAAGCAGGTATTTTCAAAGAGCAAACACTATTGCAGATTAGCTCCTGAACACACAATGAAAAAGCAGCTTGTGAGGCACACTAATAAAAAGCCAACACAGGTTACAACAATGTATTATTCATTTTTATTAAAAGAAAAACTCTGTCACCTGTGAAAAAAAGTTATCCGCTTTGCTAAATAGTTGATTGTAGTACATAGTTGTAAAACAATAATATAACATTTTGCTGCGGTATACTTTTGATTCAAGACTCACGTATGCTTTACACATTTACAGTACAGCATCCATTTTGTACCCTTCAGAATTACAGGCACATGCAGTGTGAAGGTAGTGTGATTCCCTTGAGCTCACACCACCAACACACTGCTTTCCTGTAGCTTTCACTGCTCTTCACTGTGCTTTCACGCTACTCTCCTGCACATTTCACCCAACTCTCACTAGTACTTTATGACTGCAAAATTCAACAACAGATTCACGCCAACAAAAATATACATTCATGAAGCAGTTCTGTGCATTTAGCACATTTTACGGATGTCTTATTAATACGAACAAACAAATAAAAGCTTTTATCCCCAACGGCAAGAAAATTACATATTTATATTAATCCCAAATAGACTGTCAGGGACATGTAGTGTACAGACACTAAGCAGCACTTTAAACTAGGCTAAAGCAATCAGATTTTTTTATTTTTTTTGTTACATCCAAATAATATTCATGAAATCTATTTGACAAGGCATGTACTTGTTTTATCA
Organism: Polyodon spathula; assembly: GCF_017654505.1. Classification (NCBI taxonomy): domain Eukaryota; kingdom Metazoa; phylum Chordata; class Actinopteri; order Acipenseriformes; family Polyodontidae; genus Polyodon; species Polyodon spathula. The sequence goes on from NC_054548.1 coordinate 36,407,182, forward strand.
TACGAAAATGGACAATTGGTGGAGAAATAATTGTAAATAATGAGCTTCCTTTTTTACTTCAAATATCACTATACTCATAATACATTCATGATTAATAATTAATAGTTATTGTTGTTTTAAACCCAGGGCTTAATGTGAAAACACTTAACACTTGGTTCCTTCAGTGAAGAAACCAGAAATATGTGGTTAATTATGTACAAATTATAATACTTTCCATTTGGCTATTTTATCTGCTTTAGCTGCAATGTTACTTATAATGGCAATGTTACTTAAAGCATAAAATAAACACAGATATCTAGCTAGTCTTCCTATATCGACTCAGTCATTTCTAAATACTGTATGAGTTTTATTTCCTGCAGTCACAAAAATTAATTTTATTTTATTACAACAGTGCCATGTATCATTTTATTCTTGTAGCAATAAGTGGCGTTCACGGGTCTTAGTAAAATACTGGCACATTAAGAATAGAAATCCAACCAATAATTGTGATCCTTCCCTATACACGTGTGGGGCAGAGTGTCCCACCCCTTTGCGTTTATTAGTGTTTTATGTTGCATTTAGTGTGTTAATGTTTATGTATAAAATACACTGGATATAAATATAGGTTATGAGCACGAGTGTTATAAAGTATAATTTGTATTTAGGCACAAGGATTGCACAGCACTTCACGTGCAGGTAAAATGTAATAATATGTGAGCACAGGGAATTGCACTTTATTAATTCACGTGCAGTTGTACCGAGGCTCCAATTGAATGACTGATTAGCAATCGAGTCTCGGGACAGCTGCATAAAAGCAGCACGTTTTCAGTCACTCGGGTTTGTGTGTTCGTAAGTGGAGAACGGGTGAGAGAAAGAGGAGATTTATTATATAAGCAATTGCTACAACATGCTGGAAACACCAGCACGGAACTTGTTTAGTGTTCATCCACTGTTTGTCTGTCTGTCCGTTTGTTTGGCCAAAGCGCTGTTTTGTTTGTGTTTTCTGTTCAAACTATTTATTTTCTGTTTGTTGATTAAACAGCGCAGCAGCGCATTTCATTCACCATTTTACCTCGCAGTGCTATGTGTTCTTCCGGGTCTGACGTCAACACTACAGCCAACCTGTTCACAACGTGGAAACGTTCTGCCTCTATGGAAGGCCATTCGTGTTAAAAATAAGTTATTTAGTACATGTTTCAAAAATTTAGTACACGTAATTATAATTATTAACCTTACTAATTTGGTCAATCAGATCACTGAAAACGAAACAATGCAGCCATGTCTGCAATACAGCTTTTGATACATCCCTGACCCGCATCTGTAGACCAGCAGTTTTTTCTTTTAAACAATATACCTTCTACCTGTATGAAATAATTAATTCTAAACTGTTTCATGTTATTATAGGCTCATATCCAATTTGTGTCAGGTTTAATATACACGGGCATTCAGAAAAATGGGATATTGAAATAATAACTGCATTAACATAATTAAAACACTTAACAATACATTACTTCTAGCAACTGAAGAATGATGTGTATTTTTTCTTTTATTTTTTTGTGTTTCATACAAATCTATATTTTTTCACAGCAATGTTTCTGCACTGTACCCAATAATATAAGCTCCTGTGTATGCTGGGATGTTTGCTATAATGGAAAAAAAGAATGCTTATTTTATTATTATGAAAATAATATCAAAATCAATGGGGGATAAGGCAGGACGCAATAAACACTGCATTTCTCTCCATTTGTTTAACGTTCATCAAAATTAGGTTCTTAGAATGATTCTTACCAACTGCCTTGTATTATTGTTAGCAATATTACTGGTCTCCCTATTCTATTGACGATCTTTTGGTTTTAAAATTTGCCAACCCTAATCAGCTGCAATCAGACCATGTGTCTAGTTAGTTATTGACAGAGTGACCCTTGTGAATAAAGCACAACCACGATATTATACTCCACATGTTCAGGAAGAAAAAAAAAAAAAATCATCCATGTAGTTTTGTTGAACATTCCACAACCTATAAAATGAGTAGTATCCTGTGGTGCTTTCTGCAATGTGAAAATACTGGAAGTCAATATAACGTGGAAATTTCCAGGAGTGTTCCTTATAAGGAATCTCCTTAACATTGATTTTTAATGCTACCAAGCAGCTATCAACAATACTACTGACTTTCGAGAACCATTCAGTCAACCTATAATAATGACTTCTGATGCTCCACCATGCATTCTGCAAGGGCACCTTCTGATTGCTCCTTCCTGGAATACAGTTGTAAACAACTCTTATTTCTAAAGGGCAGAGATGCTTGTGTTGAATGCTGCAGTGACTCAGGGGAACGGATACCACGGTTCGAAACACAGGGAGGGCTCCCATAAGAGATGGGAGCTCCCCTTTAACATTTAGAATCCATATGAAATTTTATTAGTGCCCTTATTTCATTTTTTTTTTTTTTTTTTTGCTTCTTTTGATTTGCTATATGTTCTTGAATTCTATAACTCTTAATAGATATTACTTACTCCATGATGTCAAATTATTGAAAGTCTGCTAATATACAGTACATATATGTATATGTCAAAATTTAATTGAGTCCCCATTTATTTATTTATTTTTTTTTTTTTGAGGTAAATAGTTTTTGAGATTTTGTAATCCTGTTTTAAGTTTTTGCTATGACATTGTAATTTGTAGTTTTTGTAATTTTGAAATCCTGTTTTTAGTTTTTGCTATGATATTGTAATTTGTAGTTTTTGTAATTTTGTAATCCTGTTTTTAGTTTTTGCTATGGCATTGTAATTTGTAGTTTTTGTATTTTTAATGTAAAGCATTTTGGCATGACATTGCCGTGAAAGGCGCTATATCAAAATAAATTAGTTGATTGATTGTTGAATTGTTTTGTGTGTGGGTGTGGAGTTTGCAGGTTTGAAAGATGGCTGGAAGAAGCTACAAGAAACTGATGGAGTCCCTGAAGAACAACAGAAAGCCCCTTGATCTCGAGGCTATCAACACCCTTTTCCTTGAGGATGGATCCACTGGAGGAGGACCAGCTGGATGAGGAGCAGGTAATGGAAGAGGGTAGAGATGAGCCCCAGCCCAGCACTTTTACTGTCAAGTAAGTGCATTGTTTATAGTATTCATTGTTGATATGTTTTTTTGTATATTCAAAATAGCTTGTTGTAGTTTATCGAACAAGACATTAATTGATTAAATAATATACATAGTATTAACTAACAGAAAGAAAATGTCATACGGTGGTGTCCAGTTCTGGTACGTGTAGAAGGTGGTTTTCTGTACACATGTCGCAACAGCGGTTGCGGGCCTAAATAACACAAAAAACTTCGTGAATGTATTATATATATATATATATATATATATATATATATATACTATATATAATATATATATAGATAGATATATATATATATATATATAATATATATTTGTGCGTTATAATTTATTTTGTTGGAAATTAATTTTTTTTTTTAAAAGGTGTAAAAAAATTCTAATGGTACTGTCCAAAATGTATTCTAAACCGTTACATAAAACACTATAAAATAAAATAGACCTGATGAAAAGTATTTTATCGACTGTCTGTTTTAGAAAATCGAGGAGTTATCATCTTTTATATACTTTAGAGAAAAACATAAACTTTAGGACGGTTTTAAACATACAAAATATACGTAATCATTTATATATATATATATATATATATATATATATATATATATATATATATATATATATATATATATATATATATCTAACTTGGAAAGGGGTAGAAATTGGCAGTTTTTAAAAATATTATTTATTATACATTTTTCAAAAACAATTTGGGCTGTGCAGTTTATATAAAAAAAAAAGCATATACTACATTTCACAATAAAATACATTATATCATTGGAAACAGCTACTACAGCCAAACTACAAGCGCTAAACACAAAGTGGTCATATTCAAACCCAAATATAGTCATTCTACCTAGGTGTCAAAGGGTTAATACAAAAACCGGCTGCAATTTTTCTGAAAAAAGCAAAGAAAGATTGTCTTTTAGCAAAATGGTTCCACTCGTTTTACAAGTTATGAATAGTACAAAATTGACTCAATGCATCGATCTGATCATTCTAGTGCAAACACATAGCCTATGAAATGAAAAGCCTTGTATCAGCATAACAGTTGGTGAAAGCACATTGTGTGGCTTAATCTACCTAATTGTTTACATTAGATCCGATGTAACGGACCTAGTCTTTTTTTGACTTAGTTGAGCTTGAACGGGGCACACTGGCAGAAGCGGTATACCATTCTTTAAAGCAATGCCTTCACAGATCAGGTTTGGGTGATGAATAGCTGAAGAAGTACCTGATTAGTATTGCCACGGATAGAGCATCAGTAATGATTGGCAAAGAAACCAACCTGGTTACTCGGCTAAAGAAAGATTTCCCCTCATTAAAATACATCCACTGCCTTGCACCCCGATTTGAGCTTGCCATACAAGACGTCCTTAAAGCTGTAACCGGTTGCAACCACTTTTACATATTTATTTTGAAACTCTACGCACTGTATCATCAATCACCAAAAAACACAAGATTGCTTAATGAAACTGCAGTCCGTTTTAAAAAACATATTTTAAAAATTGGACAAGTTTTTACTTTCGCTGGGTTTCAAGCAGCTTTAATACAGTGAATGCGGTCTGGAAAGATTACCCAGCATTGGCACATCAACGGAGAAAGGCAAGTGATGATACTGCAAGATCTGACACAGAACGAAAGAAATGCAGTGGACTGCACAAAAAGCTGGCACCTTTGGTGTTGACTTGGCTACTATAAAAGATGTCCTTCGTGAACTTAAAAGCCTTTCACTCAGACTTCAGAAAAGGAGCATGTCCATAACTGACTCACATGGCAGCAAGTGATGAAGTCAATGAAGATTGAGAGTGGAAAATCTACAAAAAAGGCTGAACAGTGCAGATGGACTGTTCTTATGACCACAAGTAAAACCTACCTTCCTACTTTTGTGGAATATGAATGGGTATTTTCAGCCCTAAATGACACTGAAAGAAAGTCACGCAACTGACTTTGAGTGCAAAGCCTGACTTCTCTCTAAACAGTGCGTGAATGCCGCCTGACAAACCTTCGAAGGTTTAGAACTACCCTGTTTAATTGCTGTGAAACTACTTGATCATACTGCGAGAAGAAATGCAAAAGTGTACTACTTTTTAAAACATTATGGTACATGTATAACAGTGTATTATTGCATTTGATATTGATATTTGAGGCACTGTATTTTAAAACTCACTGAACCTTTATCACCAGCTGCATGGCTTCACCAATCAATGAAAATCTATCTTGGAAGATACATTTCAATTACAAGAATTATTTGGACAAAAGAACACAATGAAACACTATTCAGTGGATTAGGTCCTATTGAACTGCTCTAAATAAAGGTTTATGTAGTAGCAATAGCTCTTTGATTGATTTTGAATACATTTTCAAGAATTTGATGTTGGTTCTGTCCCCATGTTTCAGGAATAAATCAGCTGACCACTATGTGTCTCCCAGCTATAAATATCTTCCTCTAGGCCCATTGCTTTGTAGTTACTTGCCTTTTTTTTTCTAAAAAACAAAGATATCAAGATAATGACGTTAAAACTCCCACATGAATGTCAGCTTCAGTAAACCTCCCAGCTATGGCTGTCTCCAAAGACAATGACTCAAACAGGACTCTTAACAATACACATAGTATTTTACTTCAAACTAGAAAATATTGTTCTTGTAAACAGGCCTACCAACATTTGGAAAACAATTCAATGTGTTAACGTATAATGGTTAGAAAAGCCCAGCATTGCAAAAAGAAGTACTATGTGTAATGAACATACAGCTACTTCGATGATACAGACAACATCATCCAAAGCCATGTGTGTTATGTTCTGATGTAATAAACATTTCAGGACAACATGCACCATAGACTTACATTTTCTTTTAAAGTCTACATTATTTCAAAATATTTATCAGTACATTCAGATTCTTAGATAACACTGTCAATTAACCTTCTGGAAATTACAATTATTATGTTAAGAATGTAGAGCCAAATAGACAGCACAACATTTACGTTGCATCAAAACATTGGCCGGGTTCCCAAGCAGTTTAGAAAGTCATCACTCTCTTTCCAGTCATTATTTATCTGACGCAGCAGCAAATATCACGCACATTCCTTACGCTACAGGAAGTGCACGTCTAAAACATTGCAAACTTCAAGGGGAGGGTAAATAGTCTTTTCACACTAAAAAGCCATACAATTGGAAACAAGTCCTGAAGTCGTACATTATGCTTATGACACTTCATCACTCAAAATCCTGTTTGTGATGTAACTTCGCGCAACTTTCTACTATAACTTTATGTCATGCCAAGCTATCGTTTATTGGCAAGCTTCTTTGACCAAATAGGAAAAAAAACCAAAAAGAGGGATTCAGGTTGACTAAATTTGACTAAAAAAGTTGTTACTTACCGTAACCCTGGTTCCCTGAAAGAGAAGACGACCACCAGATATTAAGTATGGGATATGCCTGCCTATTGATAGGTATTTACTGAGCTCTTTATATCACAGCTGCCAATAGGCCCCTTCCTGGGATGACATCCTCGGTCCCGCCTACCGAGGGGTTAAACCTGTCGGCCCACGGAAGGTTAGCGGTGTGAACGTGTACCCTCAAGGACCCTCGTGCCTAATGAAGGCAATGAAGGATCTATCACATTTAGGCGATAGAACCTGGAGAAAGTATGCGGCGTAGCCCAGCTAGCCACAGTACAGATATCAGACAGCAAAGCCCCTCTGAAGAGAGCCCAAGATGTAGCCAACCCTCTGGTAGAATGCGCAGCTAACCTCCCAGGTGGGGGCAAGCCAGCACTGTCATACGCAGTCGAGACTGTGTCCACAATCCAGTGCGACAGTCGTTGCTTCGAGAGAGGCTGTCCTAGGGTCCATATCCCGTGACAGACAATGAAGTGGTCAGTATGACGCAGAGCTCTTGCCTTATCCACGAGACACCTCAATGCCCGCATCATGCAGAGGAAGTTCAATCTCCTATCCTCCTCCGAAGAAAACTGAGGCGGATGGAAAGACTCCAGTTCCACAGACTGGTGCATGTGGAAGGATGTGATCATCTTAGGGAGGAAAGCAGGAACTGTACGTAGTGACATCCTGCTGTCATTGTCCAAAATACGCATACAGGTGAAGTGCACCGAGAGCGCCTGTAGCTCACTGACCTGCTTTGCGGAGGTGTATGGGCTCAAATAGGGCCTTTGTGAGGGCCTTCAGTACAATATAAAGGCTCCATTCGAGAGAACGACCCTCCTTGGAGGGTGTAACCGCAAGCAGCCTTCAAAAAACAAGTCGCTAGCATGAGTGCCTGGGACACTGAGTCAATGGGGACATGGCATGCAGCTATGGCTGCTAGGTACACTTTTAACAGAGATTAATCGACCCACCTCTAGCAGATCTTGCAGAAACTTCAAAATAGTTGTTATAGGGCAATAATTGGGGCCATGACTTCTGGTCATGCACCAATTTTGAAAATACTTCCAATTATAGGTGTACAACGCTACTGTGGAGGTGGCTCTAGTGTTCTGCAGTGCACTGACAACTGCATCTGAGAGCCCTAAGGTGGCAGATGGTCCAGTTCAGGGGCCAGACCCACAGTTGGAGCCTGCCCGTTTCTAGGTGCCAGAGGGTGCCCTGCACGTGACTAAGCATAGTCACACGCCTGGTCAGCGTGCATTATTATTATTATTATTATTATTATTATTGTTATTATTATTATTATAACACTATGTAGTGGGAAACATGGCAAGTAACGTAGCCATATTTACTACCAATATTTAAAAAATGTACTGTACTAAAAATGTGCTGCCAGGATCCTAACAAAAACAACAAAGTATGACCATATTACGCCGGTATTATCATCCCTACATTGGTTCTAATACAATATAGGATTGATTTTAAAGTCCTGCTTTTAACATATTAAATGGGTTAGCTCCATCCTACCTGTGTGACTTATTGGTCCCATATATTCCAGGTCGCCCAGTCCGATCTCAGGATGCTGGGTATCTCAGCGTTCCAAAATGTTTTAAAAAGAACACAGGTGATAGGGCCCCTAAATTGTGGAACAAATTGCCAGTCTCTGTAAGGGAGGCACCAACTATGGCAGCTTTTTAAACTAAGCTGAAGACATATTTTTATATATATTGTTTTTATTATTTTATCGTACTTACCAGTATGTATTTTATTGTATTTATTAATTTGTTGGTCTGTTTCTAATGCTTACTGATATGCATATTTTCTAGTTTTGCCCATGTGAACCAATCTTTGACAACTTGCTGCAAAGGGTGCTATATTACATAAAGATTGATTGATTGATTGATTGACTGGATCATTTTTATATCATTAACCTAAAGTGCTGGTAGTGCTCATTTGTAAGGATCGGATTTGCTGGCGCTACAGTTCTGTAGGAAAACTGGTGATTGTGGTCGCAGTCGCATAGTTCACACCCAGTCTGTCGCTTTGGATAAAAGTGCCTGATAAATGACAAATAATAACAATAATAATAATAATAATAATAATAATAATAAATAATAATAATAATAATAATAATGTGTATATAATAAATATATATGCAGTCAAAAATGTTTAGAAAATAATACAAGGATAGTACATAGCGCTTTCTTATGGAATGTTTTTATTATTATTATTATATTTATTATTATTATTATTATTATTATTATTATTTGTGTAACGCAATGTCTGTTTTTAACTACTGCATTCTGAGTTTATTGGTTTTACCTAGAACATTGCTGAAATAATTAGCTTGACAGCAAGCATTGTGGGAATACTAATGCAGTTACTGAACATGTTACCAATCACAAGGACTGTGATTTCCCAGTGTTATGTCCATATGGCCAGTCTTTGGGGAGAATTTGTCATGTGCTTAATGATGTCATTAAGAAATTATTGTTAGTTTCCCCAGTGTTGAAGGCACAAAAAACATTATCACCAATTTTAATCTAGACAGAAACACAGATGTGACCCGTGTGTGCTGAACTATATATTCCATCTCCTTATTCAGTGCAATGGAATAGTCGTAAATCACTCTGCCTAGCAATGACATCAGACAACAGTGAAGTCAGACCGTTATCTTTGAGGTGCAATTTCGTAAACTAGGACCTCCCAAAAAATATAAATACACTGTTGCACATCTACACCCCTGAGACTATGTGTATGCCGAGTGAGGTTCCTTAATTTGCTATATTTTTTGAGACAAAGGTGTATAAAAAAAACAACTGTCATTTAAGCAAACAAAACAAAAAAAAAACTCTGTATCTCAAAAGCTATTCAACCAAATGCTGCCCCTTTCACAGGGTTTGCTGAGCCTGGCAATCCAACCACACATAAGCACTTTCATGCATATTGATAGGGTTTTACCCCACTTTTGAGCTGGCGTAGGCATAATACTAAAATGAAAGTGGGCAGTAATAATCCTTAAAGGAAGTTTTTTACAGTATACCATGCTGCAGTAGAGTACAGTTAAACATTAAAGAGCAAACATACTTTAATCTTTTTTTTTTTTTTTTTTTTTTTTTTTTTTTGCATTTGGATATCATTCTCCTTCACAAAATTTTAAAAGTCAAATAAATACATTAGTTTTTTGTTTTGTTTTTCCCTAGACATTATTAAACAAACTGATTTAAAAAGAGCAGTTTCTCATAAACCTTATATAGTTCATTCAAATCTCAGAGAAGTCTGGTAAAGCATGATATATATATATGATATATACAGTATGTGCCTAAAAAAAGTACTGTAAACTGCAAAATTACCAAGCAAATGTACCACAACAAGTCCTGATATGAGCCACCCTCACCCATTCACAATCTACTTCAATAAGTAGAAATATGTGCTTGGTAGCTTAATTCATATCAGCCTATTATATATGTTCCAAAATCACAGATAACTGCAAACGATTACTATTAAATTCAATTAAATTGATTAACGATGGTAATGAATTACCCCAACACAGGGTTTTCTTTCTTGGATAGGAACAAGGCCAACAAATCTGGCAATATGCCTGCCCATTCTGTAAGTGGAGAGACAGAATGTTCAGCACCTCGTGTTATTGATTACTCTTTTTTTCACAGCGAAGTAAATCCAACAGCAAAACATAGAAAATAGATGTACTATGTACAATAAACATTCATATACATGCATTGATCTTACACTCCAAACCAGACACTGAGCACATAGACACCCAGAATAACAAAGATTAAAGTGAATATCTAATTTTTTTTCATAGTTAACCACTTCAGCTCCAGGATGAAGGCAGGTACGTCAAAAGAGCACTTGCAGTACCATGCTGCTTATTTTATTGTTCATTTGATGTGTTTCTATTTACAAAAAAACGTTTTAGTTTTATTTTGCATGATGTTTGTGTTATTCTTTTCAAAAAAGAAATAGGCTATAGTAAGCTTACACTCATGTGCATGATGTTTGTGTCTTACTTATTTTTACTATGTTTGACTGGCACAGTGTTCCAAAATTTACAAAATGTTCACATATATATATATATATATATATATATATATATATATATATATATATATATATATATATATATTTTTATTTTCTATCTAATAGTATTTTATAGCAATTTCAGGGGTAAACATAGCAATTATTTTAAAAAGCTGGTTCCTGGCATGCACATTCATTTTAATATCTGGAGGTGAAGGAGATAGGCCTTCTCTCTGCACAACACTTCACCCAAAGCTTTACATTCCCAAAAGACATTTTAGCTCCAGGGACACCAGCTTCATTGTCCATTGAATCATGCATGCCATTTTATTATTTGGAAAGCCCAAAAGTTACACTGCCGCTACAACTGCAACAACAGAAGTTTACAAATATAATCTACCAGCCATATATTAACCTTCCATCCTGAATAAAAAAAAGAAAGATGTCCTTTTTACAGTAAACATCTTCTTAGAGGTGCCATTTTCTATATTAATTTCCTTTACAAGAGAATAACATGTTGGTCATAATGGAGCATGTTGATATATTGCTTTTTTTTTAACCTGGTTAGAAGTGGCAAACAGTTAAACACATGCACATTTGAGTTAAGCAAGTCTGTCTACATAGGCTTTCAACTGGCATTCAACTCCTAAAGCCCTTTTATATAGACTTGCAGTACTATACTCTTATAGCATTTACAACTGGTTTCCAAGACACTCATTTGCAAGTAGATGTGTGAAAAACTATTTATAGTTGTGCAACTGTTCCTCACTGTGAATAAGATCGAATATTGAATAATTATGAAAATAGTATTCTATAACATCATGGTAAAGGTGGCAAACAGTATAGATAAGTCCCACGGACAGTGGCAAACTGTTCATAACGTAAAACTTCAATTAAAAGCCTCTGGTGTTTATGGACAGTATTTGCCAGCAGACCACACTTCATGCCGTCATTTAGAAGTCGCTAACACACAACCTTGTAGCAACATTGTAACTCAATTTAAACATTCCAGCAACATTGTTAAAAGGTTGTGTGTCAGTGGGAACTAAGTAACAGTTTTGTTTTGAAACTGAATTCTAAAATGTTTTTAAACATGAACAATAAAAGCAATAATTATCACTACCAAACATAATTTATTGTTTAATCTGTAATTGTACATTGTTAATGCAACAAAACATTTTAAAATATACCTTTTATACCTTTTATCTGGCCTACTTTCAGCACACTTAAAATTGTCAAAACATTTAGTTACGTAATAAGTTCATTAAACAAATATGCATTACATGTAGGCCTACCTTAAATTATGTTTTCTATTATTATTATTTCATATTTATATTTAATAATTGTTATATATTATTTAATTCTGAGAGTCACTTTCATCGCTGTCACTTATTAGCAGTTCATTACAGGCAAGCTCCTCCTCATCTTCAATGGCAATGACAGAGACCCGGCGTTTATTTACAGTACTTGCCAGCAGACTCTGTGCGTATTGGAGACATGCGATTATTTGAGACCCGGCAATTATTAGAAGTTTTACGATACTCTGTACACTGAAAATGTTTAATGGGTTGCCCATCTAATGCTTTTACTAAGGGTGAATAAATGGCTGTTTATTTATTTATTATTGATATATCAGAAAGACAATTAATTGATATGTTCAAGTGTATAGCAACAATTCTATTAATACAATGTCAAAATATTATAGTTTTTTTCTCTATCTCTGTCTTCTGCCAAATCTATTACTACCTGCCTCATTGTACTATAAACAATATAAATTATGCATTTTAGTTATGAAGCTGCTATACTTAAACACTGATATACAGATATTTACTTATTTATTTATTTATGGCAGACATTTACAATGAACGTGAACACGTTATTATGTATTTATTTACTTATTTTTGCTGGCAAATTGAAGCTCAAATTAAAGTTAGTGTTGTTGTAAGTTATGTGTTTCCAAACATTATAAAGACTGCTCACATGTGGCACTGAGAAAACTGGCCAAAATAATGTGACAGGGAGACCCTGTCACTGGTTCTTGGGTGCATGTGTGTCTTTATGAAAGCAGCTGGGACGCGCAACAGAAGATGCGTTGCAAAGGAACTAATTGAGCAGGTAGGCTCATCGGTGCTGAGTTGATTGATTGTCCTGATTGGCTGGAGGACGTGCCAGGGGAGGCTACGCAGAACAAAAAAGGCATCTGCGCCACAGCTCGAGGTGACTGTACCGCCATGCTACACAGATGGATGCTGTGATTACATCAAGGAGGAGAGCGTCCGTTCTATGGAGAGAACTTCTACGCGAAACCCTTCCACTCCAAGACTGTGCTCGTGGAGGCATTGCCCAGCCGAGGCCGTATTAAAAGGCAGTTTGATGAGGTTGGAGTCGGAGTGAGGATGCCGGGACTCTGGGAGCCCAGAAGTAGGTCAGTTTAGGAGATGTTGATCAGTGTAAAGAGTGTTTACATAGAGTAGTAGGTTCCGGGAGAGGGACATTTCTTTTACTGACTAGCGCTCATCTTGTGTGGTAAACTTTTATTTTTATTTTTGTTTAGTTTTATTTATTAAATGTGACACAAGGGCTACCATTGCTGGTACCCTAGTGTCAGCACTTCTGTTGTTAATTATTTCTACATACCTGAGTGGCGTGTTAACACCCACTGCTCTTGACTGATTCAGTATTATTTGGTGACGACCCATGTATGTAGCCTCACACTGTTACAGGCTATTTTATGATTGCAGGCTTCTCTAATATAAAACTTCAAAATGAAAAACTATGGCCTGCTTGTAATCCCCAAGCAAACGTGCACCACCTTTGGAGACCGCTGGTTTAGCTTCATGGCTCCGACTCTTTGGAACTCTCTCCCAGCTTTCGTGTGTAATGCTCCCACTGTCAATTGCTTAAAATCAACTCTCAAGACCCACCTGTTCTCTCTTGCTTTCCAAGCTCTTTAAGCCTGATATTTGCTATTAGCTATTGTGTTGCTGCTACTATTTCATGACATCCTCCTCATTCTCACTACCACCCTCTGCCGAGGATGCCTCTCTCCTTTTGATGATCTAGTCATGGAATCTCTTTGCCTTTCTGCTTTCTTTGGTTACATCCACTGCTCTGAGTTTCCTGTCTCCTCCCCCTCATGTTTTCCCTTCTTCAATCTCACTTCCTCTTCTTCCTGCACATCTCCAAAATGGACCTCCTCCACCAGGTTACTTTGCGTAGCTCTATAAACTCTACTCTCCGCTGTGCCCTTTTTTCCTCTCTGTCCCACTACCTTTGCTGTCATAACCTTCTAACACCCCTCTGATTCCCTGTCATCAACACAAGCCACATTGTTAGCTTAACAGCCAAAGTTATGTCATCCAGCCCCAGTTTTTCATCTTTTCAATACTCCTGCTATCCTTTTTTTCTGTTTCCCAGGGGGGTCCCTGTCCTCTTTTCTAAGTCACAAGCACTCTCTTCCCCTTCTAATCCCTGATGTTCTTTCTTCATACATCCATTGCTCCTGTCCCGTGAACTATCTACATCCCTGTGTCACTGTTTAAAATGTTTCCCTGAAATAGAAATGTATTCATTGCATAATGGGTTAACTTTGTTTACCCGAAAATTCAGAGACTTACCAAAGCTGTCACGCAGTGACCGGCAATGTCATCATACCAGTCTCCACCCCTCCTGAGAGACACTAGGCTCTGTGATGATGTTTAAACTTTTTTCTTCTTCAGCCTGCTGCGTGTAATGTACGCAGCAACCAAAGATTATAATTGATACATTTTTATTTCAGGGAACCAGGGTTATGATAATAACTTAACATTCCCTTTCACGTACGAAATGTATCCATTACATAAAGGGAAATTATCCCCAAGCCATCGCAGAGTGTACTGCTTACAGAACGATTTAAATCTGACCGGGTCAGACAGTATGGCTGCCACAAGATAAATTCTCTGCTGGTGCTTCCAGTCTCGACATAGAAGCCGTCATTAGCACTCTGGTCCCAAAGCCAGGGTTTTGAGGATCCTGCACATTTAGTCTGTAAAACCTTGTAAAGTATGGGGCATAGCCCTTACTGCAGCACTGCAAATGTCAGTGACAGAAGCACCCTGAAATAACGCCCAAGAGGTAGACATACCTCTTGTGGGGTGACCAGTAACCTTCACAGGAGGGGGCAAGTTGACTTGTTTATAAGCAATCTTGACTGTCTCTGCAATCCAACCGGACAGCCTCTGCTTAGACAGGACTTTATCATGGGCCTTAGCTCCATAGAGGATGAAGAGCTGTTCAGATTGCCACTAACATTTTGTTCTGTCAATATAATATGCTAGTGCCTGAACAGGTTGATGTGGAAGGTTGAAATACACTGGGGCAAGAAAGCTGGGTTCATGTGGAGTTTAACCCTATATTCTGCGAGAAACAGACAAGCTTTCACCACAGAAAAGGCTTGCATCTTCTCATGCGCTTGCCGAGGTAATGGCAAGCAAAAAAAGACAGATGCTTCAGCTCAGCTGAATGCAGGGGCTCAAAGAGCCACTGAGGAATATTGTCCTTAAGGGGAGGGCGCAGCCTCCGTGCCTCTTTTAAAACTGCCCCCCAGGAAGTGAGCTCATGGGGAGCGATTCAATTTTAACATGGCAAGCTGAAATAGATTCTGAGACATTGGGAACGCCCCTTGAGAGGTTCGCCACCCAGTTTATCACCCTGGGCAGGTGTACTGCTCGCAGGGAGTGGAGGTGATTGTGTGCCCCGAGCAACAGCTTGTGGGCTACTTGATGGAGACTGGGGGACCTGAGGCTGCCCTGGTGGCTTACATAAGCCACCACTGTAGTGTTTTATGACTGGACAAGCACATGTCTCCCTTGAACCTCCTGTAAAAAAGGCTTTGGTGACACTGCCCAATGCTAGCCAATGCACAGACGGGCAGGCTGTTTGCACCAAGACAGTGCCTTTAGACAGTGATGAACACTGTGAATGTGCAGTCACAGTTCAATGCGGGCTGAAAAAGCACTGCTATTGAACCAGGGTTGCACAGGGCACATGCAAAGGAAGGGTCTTAGAAGCTGCTGCCCTCAAGCCAAGTTCTTGAACGTCATTACCATGAGCGCTCTGTTGTGCTGAATAGCTCTGAACAGGCGGCTATTCTCTGCACCCTGATGTCTGACAGAGTGGACAGCATGGTCCCGGGGTCCAAGCACACTCGCAGATAGGAGGCTATCTGAGAAAGTGTAAGTTGGCTCTTGCATGATTCACCATAAGCTCCAACTGTAAAGATGGCCAATGAACAGTTACGTATGAGCATCTGCCTGAGCTAGAGCCTTGGTATAATGAACCAGTCATCCAAACAAAGAGTACTCTTATACCTTTGAGTTTCTATGGGCCAATATAACTTCCCTGTGCTTCAAAAAGGCATGGGGAGTTAGAGAGAGGCCAAATGGCAAGACCATGAACTCGTATGCTGTTCCCTGAAAGGAGAACTGCAAGTACTTAATTATGCCAGTTTTTCTAGATATACGGAAATAGGCATCCTTGAGGTCCAATGTGTTGAACCAATCGCCTGGCCTGAATGACTGCAACAGCTGTGGCATCGTCATGTCACAGATGGTTCTGGCACATCCCTTTTGTGCTATAAGTCATTAGATCCTTTTACATCGAAGGCCTCAGTTGCAAGGGTGTGCAGTTCTTTGATGGACGCAGATTCAGTTAAAATGTGTTTGTCCACTGACGATGGGAATGAGAATGCAAGATGGGAGCCCAGCTAACAAGACTGAAGTTTTTGCAGTTATCAGGCTTTTAAAGACTGTCACCCACACCTGTGAACAGAAACTGACTCACTGAGAGCAGAAACTGACCCAAGACTGTCACAGCTATTGGAAGCAGGCTGATCTTTGGAAACAAATTGAACATTTGTGAAACTGCAACAAATATTGCAATGACTGTAATGTGTTTTAAAGAATATACAACTAGTAGAAAGTATTATTAGCAAATCTGTGTAAGGCTTGTTGTGGTGTTTGCTGAACCTAGCGCAGAGTTCGAATCCTGCTGGGAACGGTCTGATTTGTTGGACATGAATTGGATGGCCTAAACAAACATGTACTGATTTCAATAATATGATATACTCTTAGTCAATAATCATAGTAATACTGTATGTACTCTCTTTCAAATAGATCTGTATACTTATTAAATATTAAATAGCTGTTATGTACAGTCTGTGAAAAAAGCATGCAGAGGAAGGTCAGGCTGACCAGCTTTTGGCAGGCCCTTATCAGAAGTTGGAAACTCTTTGATTTAGTTGCCAGACCTTGGTGGCTAACTTTCTGGAGAAAGCTGCTGAGCTGAGTAAAAAAGTAACAACATACTTTGAAATAAATATATACATATTCTGTTAGTTTAGATGTTTAAGATAGAAAAATAATGAAAATCTTGTAATGGAAAAACTAAAAAGACTTGAAAAAAAAAAAGAAAAATGAGTGTACAGGGTAACCGGTTAAAAGAGAAGACATAGTCAAGTCTCTTATTTAAAGAAAGGAGTGAGTCTGATTTAAAGAAGGTCTCTGATTTAAAAGCAAGTGATGAAAACAGAATAATTGAATCAACAATTTAAAGTCTTAGAACTGCTGCTATATTTCTGGGAGCTAAACACATGTATAGTTTAAATGGACTGGCAGTCAGGTATCGTATTTGAAAAAGTATTAAGACTTGATCTAAAAGGAGCCCCTGAGTTAGAAGTAAATCTTTTATTTAGATTACAATAACACAGCTATTAGAATGTTGTATTTAAAAGAAGCTAGAAAACAAAATAAAAAAGTATAAACTGTAACTCTAACAGTAAACTTACTAAAGGAATACAAACTAATGTAACCTTGATTCTCACCTGCTTTTAGTACAGGCAGTGTTAAAAATGACCCATTGATTTTGGCAATGAAGCAGGGATTTTTGATGGTCAGCGATTTAACAGCCAAGATCCTCTCTATAATGAGTGATCTTGTTACTATTAACGAACGGAAATACCTTTCGAAAAACAGAAGATAGGAGTTTATCTTACAAATAGTAATTTTCCATATATAACAGAAATTAATTAGAACCTGGCAGTAAAAGATGGGAATGGAAAGCGTAGGACGTGTTAATGCATTAAGTTAGATATTGGTTTGAAATACAGGCAGTCCTCGCACTTACGACACAATTGGTTCCTGAAAGTCACGTTGTAAGTCTAAGCTTTGTAAATCGAAGCATATTTTCCCATAGGAACAATGTTATAAATTATGTTCCTGACACTTCAGCCAGACAATATAGTTTTACAAAAATGACCAGTTATATGGTACTCATGCAAATATTTATTTATACTCAGCCCGGTGGTTACGCGTATATTACTGAAACACTTACCTGGCTTGTTTAACAGTACAGACTAGGGGTTTTCCAATGACGTATTCCGTGTGTATGTAGTACTCCAAGCAGGAAATACGATTGCCTGAAGTTAAGCCTCTCATCATGTGACAGAGTTCACAGCTTAGGTTTCGTTATGAGTCAATTGCTCTTATCAGACATTGTTAACGTCAAAAAAAAAAAAAAAAAAAACAGTTACATGCATAACAAAAAAAAACAACTATAGACTAACTCTATATATATATTTTTTCTAGAATTTAGCGGTGGGCATTTTTAGCTTTTTTTTTAGCTTTTTGCATTTTATAGCCTAAGAGCTAAATATATAATAACCATATCTGTATTACTGTATTGAAGTACTAATACTGTTAATTCTGTGGATTACCCAGACTGCTTTTTACTTGGGATTTATGGTGGTCTGTGCAACCAACCAATCTAATATTTAAAGCATTTAATAAACTGAAAAGAGCACTTGTACTACTCTGATTCGTTAAAACTTTAAATTAAATGAGTCTGTATGTTTTTCTTGAATATTAAAAAGTCATGTAGATACGTTGCAAGCCCAGTGCACGAACAATCCACTTACAGGAGTCTGAAACATCTTTATGTCCTCCTTGAACATCTCCCCTGAGTTTAAGAGTACGTGTGAATCTTGATAGTCAACATTTTGATCCTGCCTTGGCACAGAACAGGTTCACCTGCATGAGGTCGAGGATTGGTCCGAGGCCACCATCCCGCTTGAGCATGGGGTATAACCCGTCCTCCAGCTGGAACAGGGCTGACACAGTCGACAGAACTTGTCACAAAAAATCCCATTATCTCAACAACACAAGCAGCTATGCTACTGTACAGTATGTTTATGTTAAAGGGCTAAAGAAAAAATAATAAAAACAGCGCAAGTCGAGATTGAACACGGGTCCAAAGGATTTACTTTATTATTATTATTATTATTATTATTATTATTATTATTATTATTATTATTATTATTATTATTATTATTATTATAAAATGTGTTATTTATTTATTTTTATATAGGGTACCTACAGCTATCAGTGCAGGCTGATGGTAGAACTGTAATGACAGGCAGACCAACATGGTACTGTCACAGGTCACAGTGCAATGCACTGGATCTGAATCTAATGCTACTAAGTACTAAGTGCTGTGGGTGATGCACAGACTGATGTCATGCCCGTCTTGGTACTAGTGTAACGTACGGGCATGGGCAAAGTGCACGGGCGATACCGGTGAACAATGCACAGGCCGGTGCAGTACCACTTGTTCCTAGTGCAGGGTACTGAGGCTGACGTGACCTGGTGTGGTGCACGGGGTCAGTGCAGTACAAGCCGGGGGCATAGCGATGGAGGGGCAAGCAACCGTGGTGGTACCAGGCAGGGCCAAAAGCAGCCACACAGACCACTGGCAACAACAATAGGAGTACCGCAGCAGAGCCTGTGTGTGCCTGCTTGATAGCCTGAGCTAAAAAGCCTTCATACCGTAGTGCAAAAAAGCTGCCCACCGCTGCGCCATAAAACAGAGACCAGCTCTCCGATCGGTAGCACCAGAGTGTTCGTACAGGAGCGTGAGTCAGCAAACACAACCTGGTTCCAGAAAAGGATGCTAGCAGAAAAATCAGCAACTCATGTAATGCACCTGGAAAAGAAAAACAGCAGAGAAAACGACACACAGGCAGTTCCTACCACTATCCAAATAATCCAGTAACAACAGACACTGTACAAAATAATATATACTCTACACAATACACAAGGGCACACACTAGCCTGAGCCCAGACTAGGTAGCACTAATATCTATCTAACACTAAGACTATCTGAGCCCAGATAGCTTGAACAGTCTTCCCAGAGATACAACTCCAGCCAGAGTGAACCGTGACACAGAGAGGAGGGTGAAATGATCTGTGGGGGGAGGTGCAGGCAAGCCACAGGCAACCAGAAAAGCTTAAATTATAAAATAATTCAGCCATTCATTCCGCAACAAAAAATACAATCCAATATATATATATATATATATATATATATATATATATATATATATATATATATATATATATATATATATATATATACGCTTTTTTAAACAAAAACTTAGCCTTTGATGAAACCATTTGAAATGATTAATCTCTCTGCAGCTTGCTTGAATCACGCTGAAAAGAAAATGGTGCTGTTCAAACAGAGCCTAGTGTCTCTCAGGAGGGGCGGAGACTGGTGTGATTACGTTCAGGTTAACAAAGTTAACTCATTATGTAATAGATACAGTTCTTACTTGAAAGGGAATCATGTTTATAACCCAAACTAATCAAGCCTCTAGCCCCAACTAAACCAGTCTAAAAGTGTAACTTTAGATGTAGAAAATGTACCCCGATATGACCAAATAGACTTCACCGATATACTTTTGCAGGTACTATACTGGTACATAAAATCTTTCTGTCTGTGTATTTCAAAAACAGTTGAAACTTTCTTTTAACTACAGTTCATGCTATTGCTGACATTATATCACTTAAGGGAATTCAGCCAATATCTGATATGAAAAGGGAGGTTATTGTGGAGAAATTAAATCTAGGCTTGCAAGGTCTCCACTTTTGGATTCAAGCTAATAAAGATTCGGTTAGTGTGTCTGGGTGGCAAGATGAACATCATCTGGCAAAAAGTCAATGAAAGATTAAATAGATAAGAATTCCTCCAGCAAGGTCAATAGAATATGACCCTTGGGGCCTTGATCCTGCTTTAAGAATGATCTTAAAATCCTATTGATATTCTCTTAAAGCCATACAACCTACAAAACAAGTTTGTGGGTTCCAATTCCCAATGAAAATTCTGTGAAACAGTAACAAAATGTGCATATTTAATTTAAAAAAAAAATCCTACATTGTTATGCTTTCATTGGATAATTTAGGTTTTGACTTTAAAAAGTAACCTATTAAATTAAATATATATATGAATTTATATTTATATAGATATATCTATATAATATATATATATATATATATATTAGTATAAGGAAAGGTGTACATAGCAGGCAAAGCCCATATCGAATTGCCTATGATTCTCAGATCTGAGGGACCTTATTTTGTAGATGCTTAGTTCCACATTGGAAACCAAGAGCACCTTTTTTCAGGTGACAGAAACAAGGCTCCAGCTGGCAGCTCCTGGTCTCATGTATTGACTTGGAAAATGGTGCTGATGTATTTTCAGATTGCATTATTGTGTTTTTTTTTAAATAGTAT
This sequence comes from Polyodon spathula, assembly GCF_017654505.1. NCBI lineage: Eukaryota > Metazoa > Chordata > Actinopteri > Acipenseriformes > Polyodontidae > Polyodon > Polyodon spathula. Next base: position 36,428,302 of record NC_054548.1, read on the forward strand.
TTTTTTTAGAAATATTTGAAATAAACAGTGTTTCATTATAACTGAACAGATCTAGAAATTAATTTTGAAAAAAAAGTGTTTTCATTATATACTGAACAGATCTTGTTTTTTAGTAATCTCAGCATTGAACTCATCAAATATTCTTATATATTATATAAATATATATATATATATATATATATATATATATATATATATATATATATATATATATATATATATATATATATATATATATATATTTTTTTTTTTTTTTTTTGTATGTCGCCCGATTAGATTTAAAAAATACACAGTTCCAAGTTGTACTGATAAAGCCACATTTCAATTTGATTTACAAGTGCTTTTAACATGCCACTGCCCCATGTGGTTTAGCAAAACAGTTTGATGGGATTGCTGTGCAGAAGACCTGAATATTTAACCTACCTTTTGAACGCTTTAAAATCACATTTTCTTCCATCCTCATTGTGCCGAAGATAAATTTGTTCATTGCCCCCCCAGCTAATTTATTTCCTGTTCTTTATTCTGCTGGCCAGTCTTCTAAAAAACAATATGTTTTGGGTTCAGTAAACTGACGCAAACAGAAGTCTTTATTATAAGTTCCAGTCTGATAATAACTCTGAAGCTGTCAAACTCTGGGCTATGGACATCTTTACTGCTGCATGTTGCTGTATATGTAAGAAGATTTTCCGTACAGCCTTAATTGTTTTGTTTGGTTCCTTGAGTAACCAATTATGTTCTGTATTGTTTCCATCTGTAAATACCTGTGTGTAAATCACACACTTATCAATATGAATAGATTTAAGAGTTCTGCTGTTTGTGTTTAAAAATAATTTACAAAACTATTTCCTTTACTGCTGAAAGCACTGTGATTTATTGTAATTAAATAATTACAAACTCATTGGTTAAGAATAGATTTTCTGATGGACATGCACAGATATTCACTGCGTAGAGATGGCTGTCGGTAATCGTTTCCCCGTAATTGGTCACGTACATTTTTAGGCTGTCTTATTTGTTATATGCTTTTAAATGTTCATATATGTAACATTATACCAGTGTCAGCAGAGCAGGTATTTTACCTGTATAGTTTATATTCTCCTGCCATTCACATTATGCCTATTCACACTACCTAAATATGCTCTGTTTGCACAGAAAATAATAGTTTGTCATTTGCTTTTAGCACTTGTTTGTATGTTTTTTTGTTTTTTTTATATATACATATTTTAGGAAGTCATCATCTACAGTATCTATCAGGAACTCAGCTTCTGGGTTTAAAGTCTTTTAAGTCGTAATAACCAAAGCTTTAAAAAAAAACAAAAAAATTATCTGCAAAAAACATTCCCACAGTGCTTTTTTTTGTTTGTTTGTTTTGTCTTTTACGTTTTTACTCTGACACTTTGCATGAGATAACCCTATAGTCTCTTTCTGTGTTACTGGTAATAGGATCCCGCCTTAGACTTGCTCTCGCATTCTCTACTGCACATAGCAAAAATATAACACAGAAAGTGCATAGGGAGAGGAAACGGAATCCTTAAAGATCAACAGCAAAACAAGAGGAGAATGTAATATTGTAAAGAGGTTTAGCTTGACACAGATCTATGGTATGCCTAGTGTGAAGGTTGACACAAGGTCTGACCAGGGAGACAAGGGGACAGATTTATTGACATCAGCAAGTTTGTTTTCAACCACAACAAAGATGGCAAGCCTCTCAGTAACTAAATGAACAGCTGATCTTTTAAGTAGAAAAATACCTGTGGTGCACTGCGATTATGGGTCCTGAAGAGTTTAAATGCAGTAAACTTGAAATTAGTGCAGATCCTCAATTCAAATCTACCCACTACTGCCTTTAGTATAGCGCAATCGAGCTATGCATTAGGACGTGATCAGAATTAATTTTGTTAAATGTATGCCACCTCCTATTATGTAATGTTGTGTACTATACTATAAGAAAAAATAGTACTTCACTTACTACACACCAATAACACTATTTTAAGCCGCAACATACTACTGTCTGAAAAACACAGTAGTGCGTGTGCACATGATTCAGTTACTGGTATGTCATTCAAGTCTAATTTCTCTGACAGCCCATAGTTCACTAAAACAATTCCTGCAATGCATTTCCAATCATCCTAATAGAAGCAAACTCATTATTGGACTGATTTTGTTTTTAAATCTATCTGAACCCAACATAATCATTGTCCGACATTAACAAGAGAAAAATATATGGTTGTTTTGAAAATGCTTTTCAATACCAATAAAGAGGCACTAAATTGGCAATGCAAAGGATCTAAGGGGCTAGCAGTAGTATAGGAACAGCTACAATGGTGCTGTATATGCCATTGGTACAGTTGGTTGTGATCAGCAAGTAGTAATATCTAAGTACTATGTGAGTCTAGAATATATCCCAGATTAGTCCAACAAGGAAATGAAATATATTTGTCACCTGTTTTGCAGTGTCATGCTACAAAAGATAGTACAGAAATGGTTTTAGGCTGTGAAGGTTCGTTGATTAAGATGGATTGGTATTTATGTGTTTTCACTCTTCTAAATAAAATGCTTACTTGTGAAATGTAGTTGTTGTGAACATTTGAAAAAAGACATGTATATTACATATTAGGTATGATTTACTGATGTGCTTTAGTTAGCTCTGTGTACTTTAATGGCTTCAATTATTAATACATGGTAGACTTATATGAAAACATATACCCACTGTGATGAAGGGTTTCATAATTACCAAATTTGGTAAAGGACAAGTAATGTTGATGTACCACACATGTATGGTATGTGTGTAGGTGGAACCCAAATATTTCTAAGCTGTACTATCTTCAACAAAAATACAGTGCCTGATGCAATGGAATTATCCAGTTATAAAAATCTACTGTGAAATGAACTTCAGGCACTACAGCAGAGACACACTGAAAGCTTAAAGCAGTTCAAAGACTGTGATTGTGCCAACTGAAGAACCTGTAATTTTGATGTGATGGTGGCCTTGATATCATCTTCTAATTTGCTTGTGGTTGTTCACTGCAGTGTTTTATTTGTTGGAATACTTATATGATCTTTTTCGTGATGATATAATTCAGCCAGTCAAGTAAAGGCTGTCAAGTTTATGGCCAGCTATTCATTTAGCAGAAGGCATATAGACCCGTAAAATGTTTCCAAAAGCAAGAGGAGAGAAAACTGTTTTCAAATGTTTCACAAGTTTTACCTGGAATTAGAAAAAAACTCAGAGTGAGTTGCTCAGCAGGAATCCCAGTTGCTATACTGTCACCATTTCAAATCCTGAATAGCTAGTGATCTGGTGCCAACTCCTGTAAGTAAGCATTGTACCATACAGCAGTGTGTAGGTGTGCGTGGGGAGAGGTTGCTTGGTGCAACATCATTTGGAATAGAGAAACGTTTCCTATTTCTTTGTGGATATATCTGACTACAATGCTGAATACAAATATATATCTTTACTACATTGTCATAGAGCATGGACCTATGTAACCAACTACTTTGTCAAGTAAATATACGTTTTGAAATGGTCTGAGCTGTGTTCTCTGTGTTCGAAGGTTTGTTCGCTAGTCAGGAATTCGAAGGTAGCTCTGAACCTTTGAAGGTTCGTCAGGCAGCACTCACTCACTGTCAGATGTTTGTTTTTTTCTCTGTTAACAAAAACTATTTGACAATGTGTGAATACTATAAATCACACCTTAAATGTCACGGCAAAATGTGATCCTTTGACTTGTACAAAAGTTGTTCTATTAAAATCCACTCCCAGATCGTTATATTTAGCATCTCTTTATCAATGCCGCCCCCGCTGCCGTGCATTGGAGCAGGGTATAATGCCAAAGGACTGGGGGATAGGAGTACCTATAGTGGCAATACTGCTTCAATAACATAGTGTAGCGTGCAAGGGGGAAGGCAGCAGCAGGGCTGGAAGGTGACGTAATCACATACGAAGACATAAGCCCGATATACGCTCCTTACAAAGGAACCGGCTCTTTTATACAGCGGTATCGGCGCTATGTTTGAGTACGAGAGGTCCCGGGTTCGCGCCCGCCCTCCGCCTGTGTGTGGATTGCCACGCCCTGTGTGAAGTGCCTGCCTGCGGGAACCGAGATCGCTACAATATGTACTGAATACCTAGTGTTCAAGATGTAAGAGAAATATTATGGTAGAATAAATATGAAACGTAAAATATATGCCAACACTAATCATTTTTATTTTGAAAACTGAGCACTGAGCAGGCTAAAGCACTGCCCCATTAAAAAAATAAACAAACCACAGTTGAAAGGTCACAGCACAGAGGCAGACAGTGATAAAGAAACAAGTTTCAGAAAGGCAGAAGACAGAATAAAAGACAAAAACAGAAAACTCTCGTTTATCTACAGTTTTCAAAAAGCAGACCCAGTCTGAAGTATTTTGTTGAGCTATGTTACAGTTTGGAGAAAATGTGTATTTATTTTCAACAGACTAGGACGGGACCAGGGGAATTGATGTTATAAAGATACATTGGGGTACTCTGCATTGTTCAAAAAAAGTTGCAAGTAATAAACTAATCAATTGATCATTATTTTATTAAGGTTGCAATCCCACTTTTTGGGTTAAAAAATAAATTAGCAAGATCTGTATATGAAGATCCTAACCGGGGGTTACAGTAACATACGATCTGTGTTTGGAATGTGAAACTTCAACAGCTGATATTTTTTACTTGCAGTTAGAACTTGTATGAACTGGAAAGCATTTTTTGAAACACTGCTTTCTTTTTAACAAGTTAACAATAACAAGACACATTACAAGAAATGTTATATATTTTATTTATTCAGCCGATAATCAAGATTATTGTGATAATTTACAGCTGACAATAGGCAGCAGAAAATTGCATTATCGTCCAACTTGACTGTATTTGTATGATTATCGCAAGCAGGGCTGGCCTTAGGCACACACAAAACACGTGGCTGCGTGGGGCATCAAGCTGGAGTGGGCACCACATTGGACGGGTGACCAGAACCCATCCAATGGTACTGGTTCCTGTGAGCTTGTTTGTTGAAAAATGCATCACTGTCTTTCACTTCTAAATGAATTTAATTAGTGATAACTTTTCTGCCAACTACATAGGATAATACAGAGAGAAGAGCTAGGGATAATTGGTGGTGCAAAGTTCAACGTAAAGGTATTTAAAAAAATAATAATAATTTAAATTTAATTATATTCTGTTAATATTTGTATTTGTTGTATGTTGCTAGTTTTTGCGGCACAGCGACAGCCACTTAGTGGATATGCCATTAGCAATCAGCGAACTACAGCCAAATGCTATTCTGTTCATTCAGTACTAGTACTGAAGCTACGAGTTTTAAAAAACTGAACATCCATGTCTTTAGGCTAGTCACCCAAAATATGTTTGATTATTATGACATAATGTAGCAGCATTTTGTGACGTTTCTTTTTAAATGATTAATACATTTTATGAGAGCATTAAATAGTTTTGAGACTTTATTTTTCCTCTTTATGATCTGCTCAATGTTACAAATCCCACCAGTGGCATATAGTTTTTAACTCTCTTTACTCGGGCATGGTAAGAGACAGCCCTGCTTGATGTGCACCATTTGAAAGGCTAGCTTTGGGGTTTTCCTATTCGTGTATTTTCGGTATTTCCTCCATTCTTAGACCCCTGTAGCTATGTCCGGGACGAACTACACGTGGTAACTTCTTCTTAATGTTATTGCTGGATGAAGCTATTACATCCTTCAAGACCTGTACAGAGTCGTTATATATATATATTATATATATATATATATATATATATATATATATATATATATATATATATATATATATATATATATATATATATACAGTACTGTGCAAAAGTTTTAGGCAGGTGTGAAAAAATGCTGTAAAGAATGCTTTCAAAAATAGACATGTTAATAGTTTATATTTATCAATTAACAAAATGCAAAGTGAGTGAACAGAAGAAAAATCTACATCAAATCAATATTTGGTGTGACCACCCTTTGCCTTCAAAACAGCATCAATTCTTCTAGGTACACTTGCACACAGTTTTTGAAGGAACTCGGCAGGTAGGTTGGCCCAAACATCTTGGAGAACTAACCACAGTTCTTCTGTGGATTTAGGCAGCCTCAGTTGCTTCTCTCTCTTCATGTAATCCCAGACAGACTCGATGATGTTGAGATCAGGGCTCTGTGGGGGCCATACTGTCACTTCCAGGACTCCTTGTTCTTCTTTACGCTGAAGATATTTCTTAATGACTTTTGCTGTATGTTTGGGGTCGTTGTCATGCTGCAGAATAAATTTGGGGCCAATCAGATGCCTCCCTGATGGTACTGCATGATGGATAAGTATCTGCCTGTACTTCTCAGCATTGAGGAGACCATTAATTCTGACCAAATCTCCAACTCCATTTGCAGAAATGCAGCCCCAAACTTGCAAGGAACCTCCACCATGCTTCACTGTTGCCTGCAGACACTCATTCGTGTACCGCTCTCCAGCCCTTCGGCGAACAAACTGCCTTCTGCTACAGCCAAATATTTCAAATTTTGACTCATCAGTCCAGTGCACCTGCTGCCGTTTTTATGCACCCCAGTTCCTGTGTTTTCGTGCATAGTTGAGTCACTTGGCCTTGTTTCCACATCGGAGGTTTGGCTTTTTGGCCACAAGTCTTTCATGAAGGCCACTTCTGACCAGACTTCTCCGGACAGTAGATGGGTGTACCAGGGTCCCACTGTTTTCTGCCAATTCTGAGCTGATGGGACTCCTGAACATCTTCTGATTGCGAAGGGAAGTAAGCATGATGTGTCTTTCATCTGCTGCAGTAAGTTTCCTTGGCCGACCACTGCGTCTACGGTCCTCAACGTTGCCTGTTTCTTTGTGCTTCTTCAAAAGAGCTTGGACAGCACATCTGGAAACCCCTGTCTGCCTTGAAATTTCTGCCTGGGAGAGACCTTGTTGATGCAGTATAATTACCTTGTGTCTTGTTGCTGTGCTCAGTCTTGCCATGGTGTATGACTTTTGACAGTAAACTGTCTTCAGCAACATCACCTTGTTAGCTCAGTTTGGCTGTTCCTCACCCAGTTTTATTCCTCCAACACAGCTGTTTCTGTTCAGTTAATGATTGTGTTTCAACCTACATATTGAATTGATGATTATTAGCACCTGTCTGGTATAATTGTTTAATCATACACCTGACTATATGCCTACAAAATCCCTGACTTTGTGCAAGTGTACCTAGAAGAATTGAAGCTGTTTTGAAGGCAAAGGGTGGTCAAACCAAATATATATATATATATATATATATATATATATATATATATATATATATATATATATATATATATATATATGTAAGATAGCAGGGAGGGGGTTAAAATTCCTCCCTGCTAAAACCATGTGAAAATGCACTGTGGGTGAATTGGGCTAAGGGTTTATGTAATTGTTAATTGTTTTTATTGTTTAGTTAATCCCCTGCACCTGGTGCTAATTATAAATTGGAGCCAGGTACAGGGTATTTAAGAGAGGCAGCCAGTCTGCTAGAGGGTGCTGAGGAAAGAGCCCGACTGTGCGTGTGAGAGAGCAGTCGTATCAGAAGAAATGTATTGCGTGAAACTTGTGTACGTTTTTGTGTGGCAGGTAAACGGCTTAGCCGTCCTGTGGTCAGTGAGGGACCAGTCTGTGTTTAGTTAGAGCTCCAGAAAGTGAGTTAGGTGTTTATTTCTGTTTTGTTTTGTTTTCATTTGTGTAAAGGGGCAATGAACAGTGTAAGTGCAGAGTGTTTAGAATATATATATATATATATATATATATATATATATATATATTTATATATATATATATATATATATATATATATACACACACACACAGTGCCTTGCAAAAGTATTCAGACCCCTGACTAATTCTTTCATATTACTGAATTACAAATGGTACATTGAAATTTAGTCTGTTTGATATTTTATTTTTAAACCCTGAAACTCTGAATCAATTATTGTAAGGTGACATTGGTTTTATGTTGGGAAATATTTTTATGAAAAATAAAAAACTGAAATATCTTGCTTGCATAAGTATTCAACCCCTGTGCTGTGGAAGTTCCCAGTTTGCATCGATGAAAGAAATTGTCCTAACGAGGACACAGTTACCTTACCATTGACCTCCACCTGAGAACCACTAAAGTTGCTGTCACATTTTCTGGATAAAAACTCCACTGTTGAAGGATCGTTGGTAAGGCTGTGAATCTGAAGGAAAATGAAGACCAAAGAGCATTCTACAGAAGTTAGAGATAAAGTAATACAAATGCATAGATTAGGGAAAGGGTACAAAATAATATCCAAGTGTTTGGATATCCCAGTGAGCACAGTTGGATCAATAATCAGGAAGTGGAAGCTGCATCACACCACCCAGGCACTGCCAAGAAAAGGCCGTCTCTTAAAACTCAGCACTCAAACAAGAAGGAGACTTGTGAGAGAAGCCACAGAGAGCTCAACAATCACTTTGAAGGAGCTACAGAGTTCAGTGGCTGGGAGTGGAGTAATGGTGCACAAGTCAACCATATCAAGAGCTCTGCATAACACTGGCCTGTATGGGAGGGTGGCAAGAAAGAAGAAAGAAGCCATTACTCAAAAAGTACCATCTGAAAGCACGTCTGGAGTTTGCCAAAATCACTCTGACACTGTGTGCAAAGCTGGTACATACTTACTCCAAAAAACTTAAAGCTGTTATTGCAGCGAAAGGTGGCTCTACCAAACATTAATGTGTGGGGGTTGAATACTTATGCAAGCAAGATATTTCATTTTTTTATTTTTCTTAAAAATATTTCCCAACATAAAACCAATGTCACCTTACAATAATTGATATTGAGTTTAAGTGTTTTTTAAAAAAAAAAAAATATCGAACAGAACGAAATTTCAATGTACCATTTGTAATTCAGTAATATGAGAGAATTGGTCAGGGGTCTGAATGCGAAAACAAGGCACTATATGTATATATATATATATATATATATATATATATATATATATATATATATATATATATATATATGATGAAGGCTATATTTGCATCCTGAGCCATTCGAAAATAAGGAATAATACCACAGTAGTTACGTCAAAAAGTGATAATTCCTCTAGAGAAAAATATACTTTTTCTTTGACTCATTTAACTCCTTAAGACCATCACTTTCAATTCAAACAAAAAATGTCTCACTTTCAATCACTCGGCAACACCCACAGTATAGAAATGTTCATTAATGATCAACAAAATGAGAATACGTTAAAAAATAATGATGTAAAGCTGATACATTTGTACCTCAGAGAAACTGGAGGAGAATGGGAAATTGAAACAAGGTAAAGGCAATCATCTAAATAAAGCTAAAGCACTAACGGCTAACAACATAGAACATCTGTACAGCACTAAAACACTAAGTTTAAAAAAAAAAAAAAACAACTGTACTGCTGAACCTCGTCTTCTTTAATATTAGCATCACAAGAGTATCCATGTATTATAAAAAATAATAGATGGGCCTCTGCAGTGAGTTACAGGAAAACAATTCCAGAAACCCGAGATGGAAGAAACCCCGAGATGGAATCTATTTTCATAAAAGTACATCAGTGAGCTGTTACCTGAAGTGTAATATATTGATCTATATATATATATATATATATATATATATATATATATATATATATATATATAATATATATATATATAAAATTTTTTTGCTCGCCCAGAATTTAATTAATTAATTTTTTTTTGTTTTTTTTTCTAAAAAGCGTCTCTCTTTTTCTGTGTTTTATGTTATCTGTACCAAACAGAGTGAGTCTCGCACTATTTAACATAGTGTGCACACATTAATTTCATGTATGACATGTATCTGTAACACTTGTAGTTAAAGCGTTATATGCACAAATCTAACAGTAAAAAAAAAGGCAAAAAAAGCTTGGACCTTACATTAATTGTAAAAACCTTAATTAAGATAAGCAAGTATTTAGCTGAAAAGAGGACATTACAATGAATGTTGCAAATGTTATATATGTTTGGTTTGGGAGCATATCTAATAATAATAATATTCCTCTTATAGGGGGACAATAAGATTTGCACTTTATACTGTATATAGGGTTGTGACAGAGAGCGAATGAATCCTAGTCAACAATCTCCCTCCCAACCTGTGAGGGTGCTGTATAACAGGAATAGTGTGCCTCGTACTGGATGGTTTGGCAGTTCATTCCAGGGTCAGTAGGAAGCCGGCCATCCAGGAAGGGGGTGGAGTCACAATATCAGAAGTCATCGCCCTATACGGTAAGTGATGTGTCAGTCATGGATTGCAGGAGATGTGATTGAACTAGCTATGTTTCTTTTGTTACGGTTGAGAAAAGACATGTAAAGGATGAACTAAAGAAAAGTAACTGTGAGTGTTTTTGTGCTTGTTTGTTTATTGTACTAATAGTGTTTGTTTTATATTAATTAGAAGGTTAACACTGAGCTGCGCTGTGAAGCCAGCATTAAAATCCAGAGTACAAAATACCACTCAGTGACTTTAACTGTGTATTCATCACCAGCACGGGAGCACCGCGACAAGGACGCAGGGTTTGTATTATTGTGTTATTATTTCAGGACTGTAACCCTTGTTATTGAGCTGTGCAAACATACATTGCTGTGTAATTGCCAGCATTATTGTTTGACTGTGCCAAACTTAAAAGAACTGTTTGGACCGTGAACACAGTGTTATTATTGTTGTTTTAGCACTACATCACCTCTACACCTGTGCGCTACTAACCACTTTGCCACAAGAGTGTACACATTATTATTTATTAATAGTTGTACCAGTTTTTTTTAAATTATTTTTTATTACATTTCTGTGAGTAGTAGAGTAAATAGCCGTTAATTATGAAATATGTTCACTGCTGTATTTAGAAAAGCATTATAATAGCAACTCTTAAAATAGCTCATATTAAGTCAAGTCCATTGTAAAAATTGTAAGCAAGAAGGCCAGTAAAGCATCATTTGAAATTTAAAGGTAAGTCATTTTGTTTATGTTAAAGCCAAGATAGTTATCACAGAAATTACCAATTTACCATAGCCCAATATAAATACATTGCAGTATAGTATTTAGGTCATCATTAATAACGTGCCTGAGTTGTTGTGTCTATTTTTTTATAAATAGCTAATATGACTGCATTTACATCTTATTAAAACAACTTATTAAAACATTTTATGAAAGAAATAAACCAGAAGCACCAGAAGCTCTAAGGCCGGCCCTGATCGGAAACAACATCAATTATGTGTACACAACCAACTGGGGATTTGTTTTTGCTTTTTGTTTTTTTTACTGAAATGATACAAACATAATTACTGTTCTATATAACATATTTTAAAACTGCATTTTAATGTTTTATTCCATTTATATGGGTTACCTGTAAGATAATAGGATTTTGAATCAAATATATATGATGTAGTTTTTTAAAAGTAGTGAGTAGTTGTTTCTTGATGAAAGAAATGCACAGTCCTTATCTTCACATATAAGTTTATTCAACATATACAGGTTTAATTCCGGAAAGAGCGCTCAAAGCACACTTTCATATGCGAACTGCACGGTGCAAAACTTAAGTTCAAAACAAAACATAACAGAACAAAATAATATAAGGCAATACTGTAAGTTTGATCCTCCAGGACTTCTCAATCGACAAGTCTCCAATATTAGTCTTAATGAAAGAGAAAAGTGAGCTGAGCTGAGTGTACCTTGATTAAGTAGCCACTGACCTCAGCCCTACCCTCCTTTCTTCTTTTTGTGGGTTCAATCACCCTGGGCAATCCCCTGTGGAGAGTCTCATATACATGTCGTAAAGAAAACTGGTTCTGGCTCACACTGCCTAAGATGGTGTTTTATTGGCGTGGCCCTTTGTTCATTTATGTATAACCTATGTTATCTATTGAGAGCATCGGTTCCTGCAGCAATGTGCAATTGTGTTTATTCCAGCAGTCAAACAGTCGTCATCAATGCAATGAAATGCAATCTTGCAATCTTGCATTTACCAGTTACTATACCTCCTCTGATAATCTCCTATTAAAACTAAAAGTGTAGAAACCTGAAAACACGTGTATCTTATATTGCATTCAAGCTTATTTGCATGTTATCCAACATATGCCACTTTCAGAAATAAAGATGGGGGGGTCCTACCATGACAGGGTCACCCACGAGGTACCCCGAGCCGCCTGCTGCCCTCTTTGCTGAGTATAAACTCTGTATACGCCCAAGTCTAAGCTATCATGCTATGGTCATTATAATATGTGTAAGTAAGTAACTTGCTCAGGGTCACACGACAATTTGAACTGGGGACCTCCTAGTTACAAGCCTGTTTCTTTAACCACTGAAACACACAGCCTCCTTAAAGGTCAAAATGTATCCTTCGTTACAGTACATATCAGTATATCAAGAGTCTACAGACCAACCAAGTAGCCTTAACCCTTTGCAGTCAATTTATTCAGTGCTTGTCAGGCACGTCAGATTCAATTTATTTTCACACACACTGTTTATTTTACAATATTTTTTTTTCAGAGTAAAACAGGTTTAAAAGGCAGTGCATGGCAAGTACTGCAGCCAAGCTCCACCCCTTGTTTGCAGTATTTTTCACATACCTCTTCATAATCGTGCATACTGATAAATCATCTCCTGATTACTCGTTTTCTCACCAAACTCCTCAACAATGTGTTCCAAGTCATTATTATTTTATTACTATAAAAAGCATCTCAAAAAGCTCTGCAAATGCCTGTGATATTCTTTGAGCTCTGTATGCGGAAGCAGCTATCTGCTTTGTTTGTTTCCGTGTTATCTCTGTGGTGCAAACCCGTTGCTGTTAAATTTAGATTAGCTTTAATTAGTTTAATTTTGCTAAAAAAAACTCCCTTTGCTAGGTAGGAGATGTATTTATAATTGTTATTGGCGCTATCCCACCCACCCAAAAAAAAACCAACAATTTTATATATATATATATATATATATATATATATATATATATATAAGATATATTATCTAACTATATATATATATATATTAAAGACAAAAAAGCAAGATATGAAGTCTGTTTTTTTCATTAGTAGGATCAACCAATGTTTATATCTATAAGATTTAAAATGGTAGAAAATCACCTTTCTTCCTGTACACTGCTCACCAGCCTATTAACCCAACATACACTAAACTGTTAGCAAATTGCTGGAAACTGTAATGCCAGTAATTTATTTGCTGCTGAAAGTTCCAATTCAACAGAGTATACCTCAGTCTGCTCCCAGATGCTGAACAGAAAAACAAATGGCAAGCTACCATCAACTGCCTCATTAAAAAAAAAAAAAAAAACTGAAGCGCATTCTAGTCTTTCACATGAGACTTAGGGTGTTTGAGTAGAATGTATGGTGTCCTGTATCTTTAACCTATGGCTTGCCCAAATCTAATCCACTTTTCACAGATACAACCTATATGGCCCTCCAACAACCAGAAGGGATTTCTGTCAGTCTTGGTCTGTCTATACCATGCTGTCGTTTTATCAAAGCAGATTGAATTTTATAATTACAACAAAAAATATATCTGGAAAAGCGGCAGAATAAAGTCAAGGCTATTCATTCTACATTTACTCACTTTTCCCACAGCTCCTGCACCTCCCATTTTCAGTTATCAGAAGCCATATCTGATTGGTCTTCTGCATGGTGTTTTGTCACTTGGATTTCACATGATCCAGTCTATGGAAATTGCACATTTGACACATGTCTGAAAACCAATGACAGCAAGTACATCTAAATGACCTCGTGAACTGGAGGGATAAGTGTATGTATGTTGATATTATCTGCTATATTATCTTGGAACCTAATAATATATCATACAGAAGCCCTGGTCAGTACTCGGATATGGACCTCACCAAGGAAAGTCAGATGCTGCATTGCTGGTGGCTCAAACAAAACACCCTTCCTTAATCCCAATACAGGTTAATAAAACTGATCAAATCACACTTCACTCATTTTCAATATAAGTTGCAATTTCAGTTTTCTGTTCTTTTTCCCATGACAGTGCTAGAATTGACCTGCATATTTTAATAGTATAATCTCACATTAATTTAGGTTATAAAAGGACATTGCAGATTTCATGATTTGCATGTACTGGGTTCTAACCAGAGCTACTGTATGTTAAACCACACTAATATGTATCAATTCATTAGAATACACGTATATTGATTAGTGATGTGAAAACTAGACATTTGATATAAAAAAATTCCCTTGCTCATTGTGACAGAATGATTCTTGGTGATAAATCTCTCTCCCGACCTGTGAAGGCGTTGAATAAAGGGAACAGAGTGCCCTGGACTGGATGGCCTGACAATTCATTCCCAGGGTTAGATGGAAGTCAGCCATCTAGAAAGGGGTCACAGCTGCGGTAGATTAAGTCATCACCCCCGAGGGAAACAATAAAGGACGAGAGAAATATTACAGTGAATGTTTAGTGTCTGTTTGTTTTGTCGAATCTAATTGTACTGTTTGTTTTTTTCTTAGACGGGTAACACAACTTGGAACTATCGCTTACGGCCAACACAAACCCAGACAACACTGCACCACTGTTCATGGATTAATTGTATATTCACCACTTACACATTAGCACTCACTGTGGACTTGTGATCATATGTGTGTCTTGCGTGTGTCTAACAGTTGTGTCTATTATTTTAGGACTGCAACACGTTGTTGATTGAATTGTGCATAACACATTGTTGTGTATTGCCAGCCCTCCTTTTCTTTACTGTTTTCATCAGACTTTAGATTACAAATAAACCTCCATTTCACCACTACGTTGTTGTTCGTCATTATATTGAGCACTGCATCACCTCTACACCTGTGCACTGCAAACCACTTTGCCACAATCATATATCATTTTGATTTTAACCTTATTGCCTCATAATTAATTAAACAAAAATCTGCAATAAAAATAAGAAAATACTTTCTTTTGCAATACCATGAAATTGTGTAACAAGTTGTCCCCATTTTTTCCTGAAATTTTTTCCATTCAGCTGTTTTGAATTGTTTTTTGATAGTTTTAGAGTTAAAATCTATAATTTAGTTTTGATAGATTGGGCAAAATCGGTACATGTTTACATGTATTACAGTTTTGAAACATTATCTGAACTAAAATTAGTTTGTAATATGATGGCAGTCATATGACAATTGGTTATAAAAGACTAAAACGAATTTGTGTACAAATGGAGTCCATCTGTGTGCAATAAAAGTGGGTCATATGATTTCAGATTAAATACACCTGTCTGTGTAAGGCCCCACAGTTTGGTATTGCATTCAAAGCAGAGATACTACCATGAAGACCAAGGAGCTTTCAAAACAACTTCGGGATAAAGCTGCGGAAAGGCACAGATCAGGGGTGGGGTATAAAAAGATTTCAAAGGCACTGAATATCCCTTGGAGCACAGTCAAGTCGAACATTAAGAAGTGGAAGGTATACGGCACCACCCAGAATCTGCTTAGAGCAAGGGCATTGGTCAGAGAAGCCACCAAGAGGCCAATGACAACTCTGAAAGACCTACAGCGTTCCATGGCTAAGATGGGAGAAACTGTCCATGTGTCAACAATAGCTGAGGTACTGGCCTGTATGGAAGAGTGGGAAGAAGGAAGCCATTTCTGAAAAAAGCCCATGTAAAATCCCGCTTGGAATTTTCAAAAAGGCAGGAGACTCTGAAAAGATGTAGTAAAAGATTTAGTGGTACGATGAAACACAAATTGAACTATTTGGCCTAAATGCAAAGCGTTATGTCTGGCGCAAACCCAACACAGCATATCACCCAGGTAACACCATCCCTACTGTGAAGCATGGTGATGGCAGCATCATGCTATGTTGCTGCTTTTCATTGGCAGGGACTGGGAAGCTTGTCAAGGTAGAGGGCAAAATTGATGGAACTAAATACAGGCAAATCCTTGAGGAAAACCTGCTTCAGTCTGCAAAAGACCTAAGACTGGGACGGAGAGTCACCTTTCAGCAGGACAATGACCCCAAGCACACAGCCAAAGCGACACTGGAGTGGCTTAAAAACAAGAAAGTGAATGTCCTAGAGTGGCCCACTCAAAGCTCGGTCTTGAATCCGATTGAGAATTTGTTGGAAAACTTGAAGATTGTTGACCACCAATGATCCCCATTCAACTTGACAGAGCTTGAACAATTTTGCCAAGACGAATGGGCGAATATTGCATGATCCAAATGTGCAAACCTGGTACAGACCCCAAAAGACACAGCTGTAATTGCTGCCGAAGGTGGTTCTAACAAATATTGAATTATTTACTTATCTAATCAAGACATTTCAGGTTTTTTTATTTTTATTTTTCATTAACTGTTGTTTCACAATAAACATCTCTTGCCTCATCAAAGTGTTGAGTAGGTTGTGTAAATCAAAGGAAAAAAAAACAAAACATTCAAATGCATCAAGATTTCATGTTGTAACACAACAAACTGAAAACATCCAACGGGGGTGAATACTAACTATTGGCACTGTATACCAATGTATTGTGCAATTAGACACAGTATAGAAATAATAACATACTATATTAATGTTCTTACTGTAGTTTTCAAGCCGTCATTTACATATTTTTGAGGATGAAGAGGGATGCACAGACATTTTGAAAAGAGCTTTGAAACAGACTTTAAAGTTGTAAGTGTAAAAAACTGTCAGAATGTTAACAATGACAGGTACATTATTCAAACAGTTGTAGCAACACGTAGGGAAGTGTAATGTTATATTTTATGGAACCTCGCTACTTCCTCGTTAACTGTAGTTATAAACAACAGATACATAATTATTACATTCTGGAGGTCTTGGTTTTGTTAATTGTGACAGAGATCGAATGAAGCTTGGTGTTAGATCTCCTTCCCGACCGGTGAGGGCACTAAAAGAAGGAACAGCGTAACTTTAAACAAATGGCAAGACAATTTATTCCGAAGGTTAGGTGGAAGTCGGCCATTTAGGAAAGGGGCGGAGCTACGGCACCCAGGCTCACTGACCCGGACGGTAAACGGAGTGGCATCTGAGGACTGGAGGAGCGGATGCAGTCGTTAACCTAGGGGTCATGGGCGAGGGTATAAATAGGGTGACGTGTCTTTATGATCGGTTCCTTTTGCATATGTTTAAGCCAAATAACCAAGAAGGATCCCGTCTTGTTTATACGAAAAACCGTGAGTGTTCTGCTTGTCTGTGTATTAACACTGTTTGTCTTGTGTGTCGTTTCTCACCAAGAATACTGAGCACGATCTGGAGCTGCAGCTGCAGGCCAGCGTAAAACCCGGATATCACCACTCACCGTTTCCACTACAGGAACTGTCTTTTGCACCACGAGCACTAAAATCACGCACTGTTGGAATTGTGTCTGTGTTTTGTGTGGGTGAAAGGACTGGACTTTGGGTTACGGGTCAAACCCGTGGGATTATAATCAGAAGTGATACACGCCGCTGTACCACTTCCAACATTATTATTATTTGCAGGTTTGCTATAAGGCTCTGGACATTGAATTAATTTAATAAACACCCTTGCACCTGTACATCATCGTCTGTGTCATTTATCCACTCTGCACTGCACTCACCTGCACGTATTCACCACTTTGCCACACAATGCATTAATTTCCACAAATGTAATCAATGTACCACCCCTGCACTGTAAAGACACTAATTCAATGCAAAAGCTAAAATATCCAGTAAGAAAATGGGTAATATACCTTTAATAATGACTGCAACATACTTCAGTTAAAGTTTAAAGAGTTTATGTTATCTTAAATACCACAGAATCTTTATAAATCTGAGCAACTGCTTAAGCTTTTTGACCTTTCTGAAAATAACTGTTTTAAAAATGAGCAATATGGGGAAGCAGCTTATCACGTTTTCTGATTTCAGCTTCCAAAGTGGTTTCACTCACAAAATGAACATTTGAAGATTACACGAAAACTCGGAGGATTAATTTCTCATTACAATATCAATAGATGAAGATTAGACTGTGCAAGTGGGATGTTTTCTTTTTTTTTAATTCATTTTTTGGTAGGGGTCATATAAATCTTTCACCAAAAAGAAAGAGGTCGGTTGTTGAAGAGATATCGGTATGTGATAAACATGTTTAAATAACAAAGAAAGAAAGAAACAAAGAAATGTATATTTGACTATAGAGAGTGTATTTAGCTAAGAGTTTATTTCCGACGCTGTTTTTGTTCCATTAACTGACTTATAAATACACATAAATGTGCTGTTAATCACATTGCTCCATGAGACAATGTGGTCCAGTGGTTAAAGTTCGAGTTTGTAATCAGAAGGTCACTGGTTCAAATCCCTCTGACTCACTGTGTGACCCTGAGCAAGTCACTTAAGCTCCTTGTGCATTGTGATGGTGGTCCACTATGAAAGGCACAATATAAAAATAAAGATATTTACTATGCACGGTGTTTGTACTGATGCAATGTTTACATTTTTTATTGGAAAATTGTACTTTTTACCCTATGACATTGCTCACAAACGCTGCTCACAATGTTGTCAGTTGCATCACTGTCCTTTTGTAAGCCGTCTATAAATAAACCAAGGGACCGATATAGTGTAAGGCGGCACTTGGAGGTCTATCTTAAACAGGCAGTACAGTATGAAGGTTTGTTTTATGTTTAAAGGTTTTTCTTTTTATGTTACATATTTGTTTTATGCTTTCATTTTAGATAAGAAAATAAGTAAAGTTGTAATCATTATTATGCTAAAGAGACATATTAATCTGTTACTTCAGATATTATTTTTTAGAATAGATTACACTTTTTTTCATTTTTCATAATCATTTGAAAATTGCTTGGCACGATTTTAGTTTTTTCAATGATCCTAATTATATGATGCAAAAATATATGGTTGTAAGCAGATCTTGGGTCAATTCCAACTGTAATGGTGTAATCTAAAATGATAATTTTAACTGCAGTTGAACCTGGGCACATCTGTGTAACTGTAATTACACAATTACAGTTCAATTACACCTTTGTCATACTTATTTTTTCAGAATTTGATAAACACTTGTAATCCACTGAACAATTACAAATATGCCTGTTTATATTACTGTGATACTGTTTACTATAATTGTATCTGAAATGGGAACTGAACAAAATCTTGACATCTTTTCCAGTGGTTGTACCGACAGACTGGAAAATTGCAAATGGCATACCAATCCACAAAAAGGGAAACAAAACTGAACCAGGTAACTACAGACCAATAAGCCTGACTTCAATTATATGCAAACTTATGGAAACTATAATAAGATCCAAAATGGAAAATTATCTATATGGTAACAGTATCCTGGGAGACAGTCAACATGGTTTTAGGAAAGGGAGATCGTGTCTAACTAACCTGCTCGATTTTTTTGAGGATGCAACATCGATAATGGATAATTGCAAATCATATGACATGGTTTATTTAGATTTCTAGAAAGCTTTTGACAGTCCCGCATAAAAGATTAATTCTCAAACTGAATGCAGTTGGGATTCAAGGAAACACATGTACATGGATTAGGGAGTGGTTAACATGTAGAAAACAGAAAGTACTGATTAGAGGAGAAACCTCAAAATGGAGTGAGGTAACCAGTGTTGTACCACAGGGATCAGTATTTGGTCCTCTGTTATTCCTAGTCTACATTAATGACTTAGATTCTAGTATAGTAAGCAAACTTGTTACATTTGCAGATAACACAAATATAGGAGGTGTGACAAACACTGTTGCAGCAGCAAAGGTCATTCAAAATGATCTAGACAGGATTCAGAACTGGGCAGACACATGGCAAATTACATTTAATAGAAAAAAGTGTAAGGTACTGCACGCAGGAAATAAAAATGTGCATTATAAATATCATATGGGAGATACTGAAACTGGAGAAGGAATCTATGAAAATGACCTAGGAGTTTTTGTTGACTCAGAAATGTCTTCATCGAGACAATGCGGGGAAACTATAGAAAAGGCCAACAAGATGCTCGGATATATTGTGAAAAGTGCTGAATTTAAATCAAGGGAAGTAATGTTAAAACTTTACAATGAATTAATAAGACCTCATCTTGAATATTGTGTTCAGTTCTGGTCACCTCAGTACAAAAAGGATATTGCTGCTCTAGAAAGAATGCAAAGAAGAGCAACCAGAATTATTCCAGGTTTAAAAGGCATGTCATATGCAGACAGGCTAAAATAATTTAATCTATTCAGTCTTGAACAAAGAAGACTACGCGGTGACCTAATTCAAGCATTCAAAATTCTAAAAGGTATTGACAGTGTCGACCCAAGGGACTTTTTTGAACAAGTACCAGGGGTCACAAATGGAGATTAGACAAAGGGGCATTCAGAACAGAAAATAGAAGGCACCTTTTTACACAGAGAATTGTGAGGGTCTGGAACCACCTCCCCAGTAATGTTGTTGAAGCTGACACCCTGGGATCCTTCAAGAAGCTGCTTGATGAGATTCCGGGATCAATAAGCTACTAACAACCAAACCAGCATGATGGGCCGAATGGCCTTCTCTCGTTTGTAAACTTTCTTATGTTCTTATGTTCTTAAAATATCTATAATTCTAATTTCAGCTAACAATTATTTTGTAATTGTAATTATATTTGACCCCAGTTATAGTTGTAGGAACTATTTTGTACAGATCCATCTCTTCAACACATTTTCTAATCTCTCTCTTCAGAATACACAATATGCAATGTGGATTGCAGACCAACTGGGCATCAGTTGTTCAAAGACATTGATAAGGAGGCAAGATATAATAAATCATCTTTTGGTATGCCATCAAAAGCAGGCTCAGTCCCAACAATGCTCCACCACTGGAACCAAGCTCTTCCACAGCCCACCGCTCACCCTCATTGCAGTTGCAAGCACCCTGTACAAGAGGTCACCTCTGTTCCTCTTATGGCCACACATTTACATTAGAGAACAATTGCAAGTGTGTGTGCCCACATTGCAAAATTATTTCAAACAGAAAAAACCTGCAACGACAAATCCAGAGAAAGCACATGGACACAAGTTTGAAAGACATAACAGTTCTGTCAAATCTCCCCAGCCAGTGTCTTGATGATGAAAATGTCTACTCAGCCAGTGTTTTGATGACAAAAATGGCATATTTGCTGTTGGCAAATCATTTTATGGCCCATGTGTGCCACTTCATTTACAGAGGCATTTATATAGTGCTGATATTAAAAAAAATACATAAATACATAAGATGCATTGCATTCTACCACATAATCAAACCTTCCCAGAGCAAGATAATGTGCTAATGTTATCTGTATTAAAAAAATAAAATAGCACTGTTCCCTGTCTCAACTAGCTATTAACTCCAACTATTCGAATAAAATGACTGAAAGATTTAAAAAAAAGGAAAATATAAATTAAAGATAATTTACTAAATGTACAAAGATCAAAAAGTAGCAGTTCTTGTTCTCTCCCTCTACTGTAGGTTTAGTGATTTCATGTCAAAGTCCATAAAAGGGGAGTCGCTGTTATACTAACTTACTGTAACTTAAAATAGACACTGCTTGTAAAATAATTAAGGGGAAAAAAAGTGTATTTAACATTACAATTTGCTTCGAAATTAGCATACAAAAATATTTCCGTTTGGGTGAATGAGAATAATATAGTATAAAAGAATGTGTGTGTTTGAAACTATCGGTGGTGTTAAGGATGAATGAGGTACCCTTTTTATTGATGATGACGTCGTTAGGAGCGGTGCACGCAGAGCTACAGGGCTAGAGCTACACAACCTCTGGCCTGACCTGTGATGTTATTAAATCTGTGAGCCTGTGTGGCGTATCAACACCCACTGCTCTGTGTCTGACTCATTATTACCAGCGAGGACCCACGCAAGTAACATCACCCGATACATACGTCTACTGTACTGTTTAGTTTATGTACGAATTAAGAGGTGTTGTGTGATTCAAAGGTATTATCATGATTGATCAATTTGATCTTTGTTGAATCTTGTTATAGTAATAAGATTTCCTTGGTGTGTTATGCTCTCAACCAAACAGATCTAATACAACCAAATGTTTACCACACTAATGAACTCTTTTATAGTTAATCCATACCTATCTGGGCTTTATATTACCCATGCTTTACCATGATTCTGCTATGGTTTATTAATATTTGTTAGGATTTACTATGGGATACTTTTATAAGGGGACTATTGCTATGGAAACACAGAAGTGAATCAGAAAGGTGTTTGAATGGCAGAACAGGCCCTCCAGACACAAATAATTGTGCGCACCAGCATAGTAAAACATAACATAAACGGAGTTAGAGTATGTAACATATGTGGGAAGCTTTCCAACTCAGTAAATAAGTCTGAACAGATTGTCCACAATACAACTGAACTCACAGTTGTATTAATCAACCCATTTAATCAACCCTCAAAACATTTATATAACATACATTGCGTGATTATATTTACTGACATTTTCTACATCCCTGTATTTTTTTTTTACAGACTTCTAGAATAGTGGATGAAAATCAGTTCATTTTTAAATATAACACATTTCATTAAATATTGTGTTTTCAGCATCAGCGTGTTAGAGGGCTTGGTATTCAAACCAGAAGGGGTTGTGTCTAGAATAAGAAGTGTCAACTCACATAATTCAGACTGCACATACAGAGACAGCAAAAAATGCCAGAAATGTATTATTTACATTATGTACTGTGCATTTGTTCAGCATATCTCTAACATATCTACTGCAGTCTATAAAGGCAGAACTTGTTTTCAGAGCTACACATTCAAAACAGAAATAGAATAAGTAGATGAGCACAGATCATTGTTTCCAGAGAAAAATGCTCTTAAAAAAAACATTATTTTTCTAACATGTCTGACAATGAGTCATTAATTTTGTTATCCTCAAAACTGTATATTATTAAAATGCATGCAATACAGTAAAAGTATATCTGCATATTCTTATAGTAACTTATTGAGTTAATTGCATTAAAGTACTGTAGCTCTTACCACGTTTAGAAACTAATTATTTGTTTAACAGTTACATGGAATGCCTGTCAACTACACTCAATTAATATCAGTCATATAAACAAATAAAAGACAAATTACACTTTCCAATTGTACATAGAAGAATAACCTGTGACACCAAATTCATGTAATTTATTTTCACAGCATACTTTATTTGAAACAGCTGTATTTTCCAGCCTTGTATCTGTGTAGCAGTGGGGATCTGTAAACAAATTCTCTTGAGTTCTCCTTGTGATTAACCTTGTATTGAATGTGTCACATTAATTAAGTAAAAACTGATTTAGAAAACAAGAAGAAACTGGGAAAATGTTTCAGCACTTTCAACATAGACATATTTAAAAGATTTAAAAAAAAAAAGATTAAAAAAAAAGGTTAATAATTGCAATAAGAACCAGTTAGAAAAACAAAGCTCTATCACTAAAAGGAATTAATCAAACATTTCAGAGCAACCTGGAGAGCAAAAAAAAATACCTCTTAAATATAAAATGTATAAAATTGGATCTATTTTAATGATCTAAACAGCAGCAGATATGCACACAGAAGATAAAGAGGGCAGAGTTGCCCCCGCTGAAGGAGCCAGCCTTGCCACTGTCAACATTGCCACTGCTATGTGTGCCTCTATTTTACTATAGTTATTTCCTATGAACTAAATTGGTTATATTGTATTCCAGACTTTGATTACCATTGTTTTTTAATTGCCTTACCACAACCTACCCAAGGTCCTTCTTGAAGCCTTCTTGTTGTATTTTAATGAAATCCCAAATGCATTTGCAAAATGTTAGTCACATGATTTAGTAATTAATATCTCTAGTTCATACTTTAAATTTCTCTAAAATGTAGGTCACTGTTGAACAAAAAGCAAATACCCCAGGGAGCAATACACACCACTGAGAGATTAAATGTGACGCATATATTCTAGTGACAAACCTTACCATTTCCAATACTCTCACATCACTGTGTGTTCAGCACTACGTGATCTAAATAGTACTGTCTTACAGTCTAAAACAGTCAAAAGTAAATAGGTCTGAAGTAATATATTGCCAGCTCATCTGCTTGAGCTATTTTCAATGATTCTTGTTTTGGTAAACACTGAATTTTCCAACCCAACCGGAACTGTTTTAAATACAAAATGGGCTAAAAGGACCTCCTGATCAAATAAAGAAAGCTTGTCAGCTTCATCAAAGACAGAGCGTGAACTTAGTCTTTGTACGAAAAGCATTGGTTGCTGCTACCCACCTACAGTGCCATTCAGTGATCAGACTGCCACTGAAGCCTTTTTCTCCTGGAGATGTACACAAACAAACAAAAAACACATTTAATCCCTTTACATGTGCATGATGAATCTTTCCAAAGTGAAGATCAAAGAAACGTAAGCCACAGTAGGCATAACAATGTACTGTACTTTACATACATTATTTCCATTTTATTCCATTGATATAAAACTATATTGCCATACCGATTTTCCATGTAATATTTAAGTTACAGTCATTTTATTTTTGTGTTATTTTAAATTCAGGTTATTTGCTGCAGTTTTCAATAAAAAAAACGATATTATTACAGCTGACTTGCCAAATTAACACCTTGTTATTGTGTGTGTGTGTGGGTGTGTGTGTGGGTGTGTTTTTATTGAAAGTTAAGCAGTTTTGAATGGTTAAATGTTCTGTACACAGCAGCCTCACTTTATTCTGGGGGAAGTCGTTTGGAGAAAAAACATGCAAAACAATTAGCTGTTCTTCTCCATTCCCAAACTACACCAAATCTGCAATTTTTGCTTTGCTGAAGTTCCCTACAACTCCCCCCTAGTCTTAAGGTTGATGGACTTTAGGGAAATTAGTATTGTTAAGTTTGAGGGAAGGTAAGAGTTGGACGTTTCAGTACTACACTGTAGGACAGTTAGTTGATTGACTTGCTCCCTAGAATACTTGAAAGTATTTTTTTTTTAATCTTAAAAGTTAATGAAGGTATTATACATTTTGTAAATGTTGAATACAGACAGTCTAAGGCCCTGTCCACACTACATTACCGATCTCGAGAACCGCACTCAAAAATGGTTTAATTAATCCAGCTCAAAGCATCCACAATAAAGTACCGTTTCATGTTTAGTCTGGTCTAAGTCGTACACACACTATTAAAATAGTTTGGTTACAGCAGCGCAATGAACAATTTAAATGAATACAATAGTATCTCACCATGCACTGTACTTTATTTTAAAATAAAGTGTTATGCTCCATATTAACAGAGGTCCATATTGCTAAAAAGAAATAAAACAAGTATTTTGGAAAAAGTAAATGAACACACACACACACACACACACACACACACACAAGTAGGGCTTGGGTTTTATTTTTAAGCAGGTGACGTCCCTTTAAACAAACTGAACTGATTCTGTTACATAACACTATGTAACACAATTTTTGTTCCTGGGTAGTAAGTGTTATTTCCTAATTGCTTATGCCTCAAAAGTATAAAAAATGGCTATTATTCCCCACAAACTTTGCTTTTGTGACCAGGACAGTGATATTTTGAAATTTACCTATTTCCAATGAGAAAATGGTCTTTTCGTTCACATAAAGTCTGAAAAAAAACAACATATGAATCCAAATTCACATGTATTTATACTAAAGTAATACAAAAATGACTACAAAAGATTTAGAAGTGAGTAGTTTTTCGGGATTTACGATTATACTGTAAATACGAATCAGCCCCCAAATGTAGTCTCCCATCATGTTCTCGTTATACTGTCCTTGGTAGCGGCGTTCAAAGTCCAGTACACCCTGGTGGAAGCGCTCGCCTTGCTCCTCCGAGTACGCTCCCATGTTCTCCTTGAATTTATCAAGATGAGCATCAAGGATATGGACTTTGAGGGACATCCTACAGCCCATTGTGCCATAGTTCTTCACCAGAGTCTCAACCAGCTCCACATAGTTTTCGGCCTTGTGATTGCCTAGGAAGCCCCGAACCACTGCGACAAAGCTGTTCCAAGCCGCTTTCTCCTTACTAGTGAGCTTCTTGGGGAATTCATTGCACTCCAGGATCTTCTTTATCTGTGGTCCGATGAAGACACCGGCTTTGACCTTTGCCTCAGGCAGCTTAGGGAAGAAGTCTTGAAGGTACTTGAAGGCTGCCGACTCCTTATCTAGAGCTCTGACAAACTGTTTCATAAGGCCCAATTTGATGCGCAGTGGTGGCATCAGCACCTTCCGGGGGTACACCAGCGGCTCCCACTTGACGTTGTTCCTCCCCACAGAGAACTCGGTTTGCTGTGGCCAGTCCCGCCTGTGGTAGTGCGCCTTGGTGTCCCTGCTGTCCCAAAGGCAAAGATAGCAGAGAAACTTGGTAAAACCACCTTGGAGACCCATCAGGAATGCCACCATTGCAGCCTCTTGATGTCATCTCAGAAAAATGCAAATATGTATCCACTTAGGCAGCTGGAACTAAACTGAACTGGTGGGCTATTTATATTACTAGAAAGTTCTGGAAAGTTCTAGAAGTTACTCCAAGTTTACTCAGCACTGAATTTATCTGGAATGTTCTGGAAAATAGGTACATTTCAAAATATCACTGTCCTGGTCACAAAAGCAAAGTTTGTGGGGAATAATAGCCATTTTCTATACTTTTGAGGCATAAGCAATTAGGAAATAACACTTACTACCCAGGAAACAAAAAAAAAAAAAAAAATTGTTACACGGTGTAATTAAACTCATAAAAAGCTGTAAATTATAAAACAATCTTTGCTTTTGCCTTCACATCTTGCCTTTCAAACAGAGCAGACAAATTACGTGAATTGTTCATCCCAATCCTACTTTTAACTCGCATTTCAATTTTGCAGTCGCCTAATTTAACATTGTGCCTTTGTTATTTTCCCCACTAGTTTAACAGAGATGTCCGAACAGATTTTTTTTTTAAGCATAAAAATGAATACCTAGTGCGTAGTGTACACTGACAGGAAGTCCTTCAGGCGCCTGTTCTGAGTATTTCAACAAACATACCACAAAGCATTTGGGGATACTGGAGGATACACAAAAAATGTAGTCCACACTTCTGACAAACAGCACTACCTGATGCGATCTAATTTAGAACCGGACTCGAGACTACCCCCTGATGTGTTAAACGATGCGTAGTGCGGACGCTAATCGTATTACCAATTTTAAGCCGGTTTAAAGGCATAGTGTGTCATGGTTTAAAGGCATGTTTTCTTGCACATAAATCCACATTTTATTAATCCAATCACTTGTGGCATGACTGTTAATTATCGCATTTCAACATCTTGCTGAAACTCTGATAGCTGGTTATATTTGAGAAAAAAACAAAGCTTTCTACAGATAAATAATAAAATAAAATAAAAAAAAATTCTATCTGACAACTGTTTCTAACCAGTAAAAGGGATATACCAAACTACAGAAAAAGAATATTAGAAAACGCAATATAATTGCTTTCCAAAGTATTATAATATTCAGCCACATGTAGTTATTTCAGAAAAAAAAAACAAAAAAAAACAAAAAACCAACAATTGTTGTTTGAGTTTAGAATAGAGCATGTTCTGGCCAATAAAAACAAATTAATCACCATAAACAGCTCTAATGCAATATAAGTAGCCTTTAAGTGTACAGTATTAATCATGAACTATACTGGCCTTGACAAAATAATTGGACTATCATCTAGTCAGCATTTAATTTTGGAAACAACCCAAATTTCTATTTATATACAGTACATCCTCGCTATAACACCCTTCATTATAACAAACCTTCGGTCACAACGAACCTGGACCCTGCATCCCAAATGTGAACACATTCTGTCAACATCCCGGTCTGTACACAGTGAAGCCAGCTCTTTTGTCTTAATAAATAATATGCGCTGTGTAACGGCCTCTGTAACAAAAATTATTTTATGTTGCAACAGCTGGAGACTGTTTGAAAAAAGCAGAAACACAGGCATAACTCTGTCGTGAATACAGGTTTCAAAAAGCACTGTTTTTTGGCTTGTTCAGCTACTATGCGGCAAAGCAAAATTGATTAAAGAAAAAAACAACAACAACAAAAAAAAAAACTTGAGGATCTGATGAACTTTTTAATGCCAAACTATTCATGTCGGGTTGATTTGGAATGAAAGATCAGTTTGGGATTCTTGCATGTTGGAGATTAAGACTTAGTGCATTTTGAAACAATTCATGTCAGAATTGAATTTGGAAAGTTCAGCTTCAATTTGGGATGTTTGCTTTTTGTATTGTATTTTATTTATTTAACAAATAGGATAAAGCAAAGGCAGAATACTGCATACATGAGACAAACAGGTACATGTAATTCTACAAGTATTCACAATCTCATATCATTAACTTACTCCAGCAGTCTATTGTTCATTTTGATTGTCCTTTCGCTACGACGAACCCCTCGATATAATGAACAAAAGGCTTGGACCCCAACAGGTTTGTTACAGCGGGTGTACTGAACTAATACTATTCAACGTTTTTAATAATTCATAATACAAAATATAATAAAATAATGTTAACAGCTAGCTTTACAAAGCTACCAAGAAACCATCATTTAACTGCTCTTTTCTCCAAATAAAAGTCCAATTCCTATTCCAGTGATGAAACTGGAGTTAAGACTGGAGGTGTGTTATTATCACTCATCCAAACTTTACTCCTTGTAACCACTGTAATTCATGAATACCCTAACAGTGGGCTTTACCTGGCATTTGATCATTTCCGTTAATACCACTCTTTCTACCGTAATAGTGGGACTCTTACCTTATTATCTCCTTCAAATAAATCGCCACACATAATACCTCCAGTACAGCAAGCTGTAATAACATTAGGATAATTTAGCTTGTATTTAAAAAGCCTTTGCTTTAACTAAAAAAGGCTGAACAATGGACCATATTTTACTATTCATATATTCACTTATAAAAGTTTGTTACATGAGTTACTTGTAACTTTTTTTTTCATTGAGTTGCATTTCTGTTGCTTTCAAGCAACAGTAATGTGAAACAGTGTGTGCATTTGTTTAGTGAGGTTAAACACACACACACACACACACACACACACACACACACACACACACACACACACACATATATATATATATATATATATATATATATATATATATATATATATATATATATATATATATATATATATATATACATATTGAGGCACAGAGAAATATATGTCTGAGATATCAGCATTCAAACAATCCCTGAATTAGTTAAGGTGATTACAATGTCACGCTGCAATTTATACTTTTATTGTCGTAATAGCTGTATATTAAACCAGGGAGTTGTGAAAGCCTGACCAAGAAAAAACTGCCGAGATGGGGAACTAACACGAACCATCTTGAAAACTATACTACACTATTACTCTATATCATCCACATAGTAAAAATAATTCTGATATGTATTTTCATATTTATTTTTTTTATAAATTAAAATGCTTCCAGGCCAAGACATAACTACCTGATGGGGCACTAAAAAAATAATGTAATGATAATAATTATATATATATATATATATATATATATATATATTTATTTATTGGTTGGATAAGTGTCCACCCCCCTTGCAATCCTAAATTAGCTCAGGTGTAACCAATTGCCTTCAAAATCACACACCAAGTTAAGTGGCCTCCACCTGTGTTAAATTGTAGTGATTCATACGATTTCAGGATAAATTCAGCAGCCCCTGTAGGTTCCCTCTGCTGGGTAGTGCATTTCAAAGCAAAGACTCAACCATGAGCACCAAGGCGCTTTCAAAAAAACTCCAGGACAAAGTTGTTGAAAGGCACAGATAAGGGGATGGGTATAAAAAAAATATCAAAGTCCATGAATATCTCTTGGAGCACAGTCAAGACAATTATTAAGAAGTGGAAGGTGTATGGCACCACCAAGACCCTGTCTAGATCAGGCCGTACCTCCATACTGGATGACTGAGCAAGAAGGAGACTGATCAGAGAGGCTACCAAGAGGCCAATGGCAACTTTCCAAGAGCTACAGACTTTTATAGCCAAGACTGGTTACAGTGTGCATGTGACAACAATATCCCAAACACTTCACAAATCTGGCCTGTATGGTAGGGTGGCAAAAAGGAAGCCATTACTCAAGAAAGCCCACCCTGAATCCCGTTTGAAGTATGCAAAAAAACACTCAGGAGACAAGAAAGCTAAAACTGGGACAGAAGTTCACCTTTCAGCATGACAACGACCCAAAGCACACAGCTAAAACTACACTGGAGTGGCAAGGAACAAAAAGGTAAATGTCCTTGAGTGGCCCAGTCAGAGCCCCGACCTAAATCCAATCAAAAATTTGTGGCATGACTTGAAGATTGCTGTCCATCAATGCTCCCCAAGGAACTTGACAGAGCTTGAACAGTTTTGTAAAGAAAGAATGGTCAAATATTTGGAAATCAGGTGTGCAAAGTTGGTAGAGACCTATCCCAACTGACTCACAGCTGTAATTGCTGCCAAAGGTGCTTCCACCAAGTATTAACTCGGGGGGGTGGGGTTGGGGGGGGGAGACTTATCCAATTATGATTTTTCAATTTTGGATTTTTATTATATAATTTTCACAAGAAAAACTTGTTTTCCCTTTAACAGTGTGGCGTATGATGTGTAGATAAGTGGACAAAAATTCTCATTTAAACTCTGAGGCACTGACACAACAAAATGTGAAAAAAGTTGAAGGGTGTGTAGACTTTCTATAGACACTGTATCTTTACTATAAGCCTATTATACACGTACATAAAGCTTTCCTATGTAGCTTCAGCAAAAATCCAGTCCTATAGTCTGAACGGCGCTAAAGTACCAGCATTTTAGGTTAATGATATAAAAATGATCTTGTCAAAATATTTACATTAATATTCTTTTAATAATAATAGTACTGTACTACTATATAACAGGCTTCATTGTCTTTTATGATTTGTAGTGCCTTTAGAGCTCTGTTAAACATGTACCACACAAACATACTTACAATATTTGATGATTGATGATTGATACTGGGATAATCTTACATCGATTTCACAACTGCTGATTTGACGATACTAACACACTGTCCTTCTCATAGGGGCTGAACTCAATCACATTCTGTTCACCCACCCTACTACTATGACAATGACTGATAATATAATAATAATAATAATAATAATAATAATAATAATAATAATAATAATAATCAATACCCAAATCTGAATTCTGCAGGGACAGTGCAAGGCTCTCACCAGTAGAACATAGTTACATATATTATGTTGTTATTGGGAATCCAGTAGATGCTAATCCACTCACGACTTTTTGGAACTGCGTTATGTCTTGCAGCAAGTTGATGTTAACAAACTTTTTTATCTTTCTTTTTTAGGTATTCAGTCTTGTAAAACAAATCTTCCTCAATGAATTAGGTGTAGAGATTTCACTTCAACTGTAGGTGGAGTCTCTAGCCTGGTGGTGTCAAGAGCCCGCAGCCATAAAGCCACTGGCAAAAAAATCCCAGCTTTGCTAATTTAATACATAGGGGTACAAACGTGACTTTTTTGTCCTTGGAAGGTAGATACTACTCAAACTAGTGTACAGTGTATTGCATCTTATACTAGCTAAGGGGCAGAAAAGTCTAAGCTTAAAGCAGTCAGCTATCCGATCACCAAACATGAAGATAACAAAAGTGTAAAAGGATGAACACAAATATCTGTGCTTGCAAAGGCCTTTGTTATGTATTTCTTTATATAGGTATTGCAAAGGGCTGCATTTGTAGTATTTTTTTATAATGTTGCTTATAAACAAACTAAACTATAAAGCATTATAATTTTATAGTCAAATGGCAATGTAAAGATATGAATGAAGAGGTCTCTAAGCTCCTCGTACTGCACGCTTATGTTTTCCTATTTGGTCAAAAACCTTGCCATGGCTACTTCCAGCAGACCTCAGATAATAAAGGATTGCTTGAATTTGCTGTAATAGAAAGTTCAGCAAGGTCACAAACAGGATTTTCACTGCTGAAGTCTCGTTAGCATAAAGTGCAGCTTCCGGACATGTTTGGTCAATTGTACAGCTTTTTAGCCTGAAAAGGCGATTTACCCACCCTTTAAAGTCGTACAATGTGTGGAATGCGAGTGATATTTGAAGAAACAGTACGAGCTATACCATTTCAACATGCTTGATGTATATAAGCTTGCAATCAATAAATACAATTTATTTGATTCCATTAGCCCAGCAAAGTACATCAGTTATGCTTACTGTAGCCAATTCAGTTATTTTTACATTTTGAACACTGATCAGCTGCAGCCACCTATTTCAGCGGGTGCCATTTTAATGTAACTCCTAAAGGCTTTTGTTTTGAAATGTAAAAAATAACAACTTTTTATGACTTGTCATGGGATATAAAACACCTAAAACTATTACCTTGTCATACGTTCTCTCAGAAAACAGTCTTAGCTCTGTATTAAAATTCAAAGGGAAAAAAAGTGCAGCTGTCAGGAATAGTATTTCTTCAACAAAATTCAAATAAAGGGTATCTGGAAGTCACAAAAAGCTATATGGCAAAGTACTATTTGGAATCTGAAAATGTGCTTTCAAGTGTTTTTGTGACAGGGGGAATTGGGTGCTGTTTCTTGTGTTAGATCTTAGATGATAATCAGACCGCCAGGCAGACATATAATGTACACAAGGTCAAAGAGAGACGCAGTGCTGTAAATTCTAAAGATATACGCATTCCCAAATAACAGTTTTTAAAGCTAAGATACAAACACAATATTGAATTTGTATTCCTGCTGCTGCTTGATTTAACAATGAAGTTCTGCCTTTCTACAGTTCCTACTGTGAGAAAAGACCACACTTGGCTATTCAAAAAGCTTAAATTGTGAAGTTATAATGTTTGTTTTTTAACAGTTGTGTAGAGTAAATAAATAAATAATAATAAAAACATTCTTTAAAACTTTGTAAACAGGGCCCATTAAAATAAACTAAATACATGAAATATAATGTCAAAGCCAGATGCTGTAAATAATGCTGTAGAAAATAAGCAGCTCCTCAGTTATAGAATGTGATTGTCTGAAATAAACAAATCAATCACCAAATAAATTACACTTCCTTTATAACTTTAACACTGGGGAACAGTAGCAGAGCCAAGGCAGGGGGGGTGGCCCCACCCCCTGGCCTCGAAAATGAAGGTTGGTGTGCTCCTCTCGACAGCCCGAACACACATAGAAAAACACACACGCTTGAACATTGTTGCCGTCATATGCTTAAGACTATAACTGGCACAGGCCGATATAATCGGCTGAAATGTTGCTCTGCCTTTGCGCACTGTCTTTACTGCTGTTATAATCCTATTTAAAATAATGGTCTGCTTTGAAAACTACACTACCCAGAAGCCCAGCGATGACGCATGTATGAATGTTTTTGTATCTTTAATTGGCCTTTGGATAATGGGAAATCAGGTGTTTTTGTGTGCTGTTGATCTAGCTTCTGCGGCACTGCCTGTGTGCTGTGTGAAAGGAGTGATTTGAAAAAGCAACTAGCTGTACGGTGTCCATATTAGGACATCTTTGTACAGCAGGCAAAAATGAGTCATTATGTGGTCCCTCCTTTGGAACTCCTTCCTCCCTCCACTGAAGCTCCCTCCTCTGCTCCTCCCTCCGCCATGCTCCCATATAATTGTCGCTGGTCTAAAGAGATCAGCCAATAAAGAACCGCTTTCATTGGTTAGATTAAATGCCATTGAAATTGAAAGGGGCATAGCTAACTAAACACATTAACCTGAGAACATCTCAGAGCTGAAAAAAGTGATAATAATAATAATAATAATAATAATAATATAATAATATTTAATATTATAATAGATAATGCCACGATTACGGTTTATTAATGCCAAAAATTATAGTTTTCGTGAGGTAATTGTACATTCAAATGAAACCAAGCCCAAAAATGCATGTTAAAAAAATACTCATACTCATTTACAAAAATATGCTCCTAAAAAGTACACATTCTTGTAATGTTATTTTGCACAAAAGCATATATATATAAACCACGACGGGCAGTGCGGTTCCCATGATATATACCACACCTGGGGTGATGATAATTTAACCACCCTAGAAGAGGTACATATCATCGGAACCGCACGGCCCGAAGTGGTTTATACCACCTATAACACAGCTACCTGTCACTTGTGGGAAGAAAAATAACAATAAATAATTAAAACACATTTAAATTAAGACAAAACCAGAAACTTTTATTGTGTATATATCCGCAGTGTAATATAGACCCAAATTTATTTAATTTAATTCATTTTTCTTAAAAATAAGTTGCACATGTCAGTTTATTGTGTATTTTTGCATCAAAAGTGCCATCTCACTACAAACTAGAGGGCTGAGTACAAACTGGATGATGGGCAGAGCTTCAAAATTACAATAAGGAAGTCAGGAGAGCAGCTCTGTTAGAGACGAAGCGGATCTTGAAATGAGTTTGTTAACTTATTATGTGCGAGCATTTACTATAAAGTTTACACATATTCTAGCACGTTTTCATTCTTTTGAATCTCAAAATATGTTTTTGTTATTTGTCAGACACCCTTGCGTCCTCACGGTGTCAGGGGACAGTACCTCAGTTTCCGGCAGATGTTTAAAATCCAGGCCGGTAATTCGGGGGGTCGTGTCTGGCCTCATCGTTACCTGCTTATTAAGTGTTTTCCTGACTGACATGAATACACTACTGCTGGTTTTAAACTCACTGTCAGCACAAAAGTTAAAACATCTACTGTCAAAATATGTGTTTAATCCAGCTCAGTGTTATAAAACTGGAGACTGAATACTGGTCCTTAGTTTAACTTCTTGCACTGGCAAAAAGTTCCCTTATGTTGTAGAATTTTTGGGGGGGATTTATTTCCATAAAATGAATGTCCACATTTTTTTTTTCTTTAAGTACATTAACTAGCCCATGCTGTAGTTTCATTTATTTATTTATGTTTTTTTTTTCAATCTTTGTTTTCTTCTATTTCATTTAGCTGATCCTCATCTACTGTTATGTCTATTCTTGCTGGTTCACTTATTTTAATTTTTTTTTTTCCCAGATGGACTGCTGTCTTCACTCAAAGTTGGTGTTAGAACATAAGAACATAAGAAAGTTTACAAACGAGAGGAAGCCATTCGGCCCATCTTGCTTGTTTGGTTGTTAGCAGCTTATTGATCCCAAAATCTCATCAAGCAGCTTCTTGAAGGATCCCAGGGTGTCAGCTTCAACAACATTACTGGGGAGTTGATTCCAAACCCTCACAATTCTCTGTGTAAAAAAGTGCCTCCTATTTTCTGTTCTGAATGCCCCTTTGTCTAAACTCCATTTGTGACCCCTGGTCCTTGTTTCTTTTTTCAGTCTTGTACAGTGTTGTACCAGTTATGTGGATTTTTCATCTCCAAATATATTAAAGGAAATAGGTGAAATGCCACTTATTTTTGCCAGTGATTTTGTAACTAATAACAAATAAAATGTCAGTTTGTCATGGAATTTAGAATGTAGTGGTGCATAGTGATTTATTCAGTGTGAAGCGGCTCATTAGTATGCAAACCATGTATATGCTATATATACACACGGTCATGTGATGCTGTTTAATCAATCAGCGGTGGTTATTTTTCCAAGCCGTGTTATATATATATATATATAATATATATATATATATATATATATATATATATATATATATATATATATATATATATATATATATATATATACTGATTTGTATACTTAAAACCCAATTTTTTTACTTATACACGGTAAAAAAAAAAGATTAAAAAAATTATAACTAAATGCACTAGAAAGAGGGAGTAGGGAGTTACAGTGGAGGAAGGAGTTTCAGAGGAGTAGGGAGTTACAGTGGAGGAAGGAGTTTCAGAGGAGTAGGGAGTTACAGTGGAGGAAGGAGTTTCAGAGGATGAGGGAGTTACTGAGGAGGAAGGAGTTTCAGAGGAGTAGGGAGTTACAGTGGAGGAAGGAGTTTCAGAGGAGTAGGGAGTTACAGTGGAGGAAGGAGTTTCAGAGGAGTAGGGAGTTACAGTGGAGGAAGGAGTTTCAGAGGATGAGGGAGTTACTGAGGAGGAAGGAGTTTCAGAGGAGTAGGGAGTTACAGCGGAGGAAGGAGTTTCAGAGGAGTAGGGAGTTACAGTGGAGGAAGGAGTTTCAGAGGAGTAGGGAGTTACAGAGGAGGAAGGAGTTTCAGAGGAGTAGGGAGTTACAGAGGAGGAAGGAGTTTCAGAGGAGTAGGGAGTTACAGTGGAGGAAGGAGTTTCAGAGGAGTAGGGAGTTACAGAGGAGGAAGGAGTTTCAGAGGAGTAGGGAGTTACAGTGGAGGAAGGAGTTTCAGAGGAGTAGGGAGTTACAGTGGAGGAAGGAGTTTCAGAGGAGTAGGGAGTTACAGAGGAGGAAGGAGTTTCAGAGGAGTAGGGAGTTACAGAGGAGGAAGGAGTTTCAGAGGAGTAGGGAGTTACAGAGGAGGAAGGAGTTTCAGAGGAGTAGGGAGTTACAGCGGAGGAAGGAGTTTCAGAGGAGTAGGGAGTTACAGTGGAGGAAGGAGTTTCAGAGGATGAGGGAGTTACTGAGGAGGAAGGAGTTTCAGAGGATGAGGGAGTTACTGAGGAGGCAGGAGTTTCAGAGGAGTAGGGAGTTACAGCGGAGGAAGGAGTTTCAGAGGAGTAGGGAGTTACAGTGGAGGAAGGAGTTTCAGAGGAGTAGGGAGTTACAGTGGAGGAAGGAGTTTCAGAGGAGTAGGGAGTTACAGTGGAGGAAGGAGTTTCAGAGGAGTAGGGAGTTACAGTGGAGGAAGGAGTTTCAGAGGATGAGGGAGTTACTGAGGAGGAGGGTTTCTGAGGAGGAGGGAGTGTCAAAGGAGGAGGGAGCACATAACCTTTTTGGCTGATGTCTGAAGATGTTTTAACATGAACACCGTATAGCTGTTTTGTGTGAGAGTTCTAGTGTGCAGAATCATTTTGGAGTTGTATATACAGAAAATGCCAACTGGTTAAAAAAAAATAATAATAATATGCATGTATTAATTTATTATCAGAAATCCATTACCCCTTCACCCCCTCAACACAAGGAAACGACTCAGTGGTAGAGATACAACTTCACTTTAGTTTTATAATAACCAAATGATAATAATGTATTATTTCTAATGTATCATTAACTCGTTAAGAATACTGTTAAGCACCTCAACAAGTTTAAATTGTCAAAAAGAACAACAAAAAAAAAATGTTGAAAAAAAATGAGACGGGCTGCTTTCTTTCTTCTTTTTTTTAAGCAGTTAATACTGTTTTTAGCCAGAAGATGATTATTATTATTATTATTATTATTATTATTATTATTATTATTATTATTATTATTCCATTTTGATCGTTTTAAAATCATCCATTTCTGTTTGGCTACCTTTTTTTTGTGTCATTTTATAAAATCTTGTGTCAGAAATAAAATAAAACAAAAAAATATTAGTAGTAAAATGTTACATAAACCTGGATTAGTGTGTGTATATATAATTAATATTAATGTTATTTGTAGTAGCATTGTTGTTGTTTGATAATTGTTTGATTTTATTATTATTATTTTGTTCTATTTTTTTATTTTTATTTCACTACAATTAAAAATAGATTTTTACATCTGTGTTTAACATCTAGGTTTTTTTTTTTTTTTTTTTTGCTGCCAGTCATATTTAATATAAAATCTTATTTTTTATTAACTAGAGCCTTCTGATATAACATTGCCATTGATTTGTTCCTGCTACTCTAATGTTCATGACCATGTGTGCATTGCAGGGTGCTGGCATCAAGTCAAAGAAGATTTGAATACCTTCACCCCCCAGGGGACCTATGTTTTGCCTTGTCCTGGCAGGGGGGTAGGAGTCTAAAATCTATTTGAAATGTGAGGAAAACCAATTTATATTCAATGCCCCTGTACTTTTCATCAATAAATCCTTCACTGTTTACATTCCTAAGCAATCTGCTGGACTCTTAGTACCTCAATAGTGCACAATTGTAGCCAAATATTTGCATCTCCTGTTATGTTTTCAACTATTTTATGTACTGACTGCAGTTTTTGAATGTTTATCAATTTTTAATTGAGCGTTGTTGTGGTCTTAGAAGTCTACTTTATGCACACCAGCACTCCACTATTCAGTAATTCAGCACTTCTGCTACATGTGCTCCGATATACAATCACGACACCAGTAAATTATAAGAAAACTATTTCACCAATGGGCCCCTAAAGTAAGACCTCGTAACCCCGCCCCTGCTGGGGAGACCACGTGGCCTTTTGACTGAAATGCACATATACAGTTCACAAACGGTTTACTTGACTAAATCCAAACGTCACAAGCATCATCCTTGACATCATCCTCTGGTATACACCTAGTTGTTCAGGGGTTCATCCTACAGCAAGATA
Organism: Polyodon spathula; assembly: GCF_017654505.1. Classification (NCBI taxonomy): domain Eukaryota; kingdom Metazoa; phylum Chordata; class Actinopteri; order Acipenseriformes; family Polyodontidae; genus Polyodon; species Polyodon spathula. The sequence continues at coordinate 36,466,714 of NC_054548.1, forward strand.
ATGACCCAAAACATACCTCCAGGCTATGTCAGAACTACCTTAGAAGAACAGAACAAGACGGTAGGCTTCAAATCATGGAATGGCCAGCACAGTCTCCAGACTTAAACCCCATCGAGCTGGTTTGGGATGAACTGGACAGAAGGGTGAAAGCAAAGCAACCTACAAGTGCAACACGTTTGTGGGAACTTCTGCAACAGGGTTGGGAAAAACTTTCCAAACAATATTTGATTTCCATTGTAGAAAAAATGCCACGAGTGTGTTCAGCTGTTATATCTGCAAAAGGTGGCTATTTTGATGAGCCAAAAATTTAGATAAAAAATGGAGGTGTTCTAAAACTTTTGACCATCACACAGTGTGGTGTGTGGTGTGTGTATATATATATATACTTGCAAACAAAACCACTGACGATCGTTCATGGTACCATGACTGTACGCAGATATATAAACTTTCAAAGTATACCACCGTGTAATCTATACTCCTTGCCCTAACGACATTAGGCAGTTTGTATTGCTGTAATCGTCAAACATGAGACAGCTAGAGTACAGTAAACAAGTGCAAGACGTTGGGAAACTTCTTGAAATACTGGTTATTATACTACTAGATATATATATATATATATATATATATATATATATATATATATATATATATATATATATATATATATTCCTGCTGCGAACTTGATTTCTTCTTTTATTTGCCTTACAGTAAATTAAAATATGTGTTCTTTGTTCCTATTATAGTTGTAAAAATGTGGTATTTTGTGAATAAAATTAATGAAATAGCATTATGGGTTATTGAACAAAGAGTTTAAAATATGTATGTAGGTGTATTTTCTAATTTGCATGAAATCATGAAGTAGATCTAAAATAATCTGAGTTGGGATAAGAGGGGTAAGTTTGATATTTTGTGGCAGTTTGATATTTTTGTGTTTATAGTGGGCCTGGTGTATACAAAATGTTTATTTTTGTTCTATTCTTGATACATTGTGGTTACACCTTAACATGTTGTATACTTTCTTAAAAATATATATAATTATAAATATTAGTTTATATTGGGAAAATAGTAGGATCTAATGGTTTATCAGTTTGCTTGCTGCTAGGTCCTAGTGATCTATTTGATATTATTTATTTGGTAGGACTACAAATAATACCTACCCTGCACCTAAAATTAATTTAGTCACACAGGGGGAACCCGGGGATTGAGGACGGGAGGTCTCCTCTAAAGAAAAAGCTTAACCCTTACAAGGAAACATCAGAAAACTGACTTTCCTGGTAACCTGGGGTTCAACCGGACCCCAGCAATAAAACAACATATAACTAACAACTGGAGTAAATGAATGAATGAAAATGAACACTTCTTTTGCTTTTCCTTTATTTCTAGCCATCATTTGGTATAATGTGTTGTTTATGCTGCCTCCTAGCAAGTTTATTCTAGGAACATGTCATGGGCACGTGAGATATCGACTGTGCTCCTACCTCCTTCCGTGTTCGAGTTACAGGCACTTGAACACACCTACTGATTTGCTTCACATCACAGCAATGGAGCACTGAATGAGGGGGTGGAAGAAAGTATACATATGTGCATGCCTGATATCAATGGAAATCACAAAACCAGCACTTTTAAATGATGTTGAATCCGGTATGCTCGCTGTTAAACCAACCAAGTAATAGGCAACAAACTCATGTCAAATGACTCAAGCCGTAGTTTCGGTTTGCTATAGTTTCGCTAGGAACGTCTGTTCAGGACATATGACACATCATTGGAAAGCTCTAACTCTGTAAACCTTCAACCATGAAGGTAGGTATTTTTGGTGCCTGAGATATTCACGTGAGAAGGTCGGGCCGCCAATACACTACATCTGGGGTCCATATGGACCCCAAACCTAAAACAATTTGGGAAATTCAGCCAAGCTACCGGGACTAGAATTATCCTTTGCACAGTGTTACAGGATGGGGTGCCTGATAACTACATTAAAGGAAACAAAAAATAAGTCACTAGATTCACATAATAACTGATACTAAAGCACCTTATGAGGGTTAAATAACCACTGATTAATACTGAGAAGCAACTGAGCAATGTCATCTTGAATGCACTGCAAAAGCAACAAAATGGCCTAGACCAACTGGGTATTTTTATTGATAATGAAAAGATAAAGAAAAGCAGGCAAAGGCAAAGTTCAATATTCACGCATTACTAATGCTGACCTGGAGAAGCCAATACAAAAATACATTATTGGCATTTTTATATGTCAATAACAGGCTCATTGCGGTTTATGTCAGCGTTGTTACAGAGCAATTGAGTCCAGCACGGAGGCCAATATAACCAAACTGAGTACTCTTGACCAGCAGAATTTGAATTATCATAGTAGACCGTTTACATTTTCAAGACAAACTGTTTTTAAGTTGATAACCATTTTTGTTTTTCAAATGGAGGTTTTGCTTCTTGTAATTCTAGTCATTCCATTCATGCCGAAAAGCTCAGGTGTGACAAAAGGAATGTCTTAAACAAGGAATGTTTTAAACTTTAAAAGATCTCTCACAACAATGTGCATATTTGAATATGTTGTGTATTAATAATTTATTAATTGAACTGTGCTTCGGCAAACATAAGTGCCGCCGTGCATTGTACTATTAACTACATGGTAAAAAATCCACAACAGCCAATCATCATCCAGTATCCAAACATTCTGTTTTATAAATAAAGATTATAGCTTGAGATTCATAGGTCCGATTGCGCTGGTACCTCATGGATGTATTGTAACAGATTATTAATTCACATAAACACATTTCTGCTGTAATTATCTATTTAAAAATAAGTCAATTTTTTTTCCCCTTTGTAAATTCATATTAATGAAAAGTAAACTATAACCGTTCTTTAAAACTCAATTTTTAAAAAAATTTTGTTCACAGAAACAGGCCCACCTATCACAATAAACCAAATAAAGGTAAATCTACGGTTATTCTTAGAAATATTTTTTTTTTTTCTTTTTTTTGTATGTGCTTGTTTTTCAGTCCGCTACATTGTTTATTGTGTGGTCCACCTAGATCCCCAAAAAAAAAAAAAAAACTGGCCTAGACACTATGATAAAACAAGCAGTACATGAGATTTGGGATGGCTTGTTCACTCCGCAAATTAAGACATTGAAGGATACGTTAATAAACAAATGATACAGCTAAAGACTAGAACTGGCATGCGCATCAATTTGACGTTTTGAGGTATAAATATGTAAATAACTCTGTGTTTGTGAATCCCACGTGCATGTCCACTCTTGACTTTTCCTAAATATACTGTATGTACAGCGTTTGAGTGGCAGATTTGCAAAAATAATATATATATATATATATATATATATATATATATATATATATATATATATTTTTTTTTTTTTTTAATAACCTAAAATGCATTATTTTAGTATACAAGCCCCACCCCCACTTTCTTCCTAGCCCGCATGGAAATATGTATTTCAACGGAATGTGAGGATGGTGTGGTCTGGTTGTAATTCAATGAAACTGCATCTGTGTTTACATTACAGCTCCTGGATGTAAACAAACCTGGGATTCATTTTTTTATATAGAGACAATGTCACGGAATCATTTTGATTTGAGAGAAATTAAAAGCATTTGTCCTGGCAATGAGGGCAACAAGGATTTGCCCACAACAATGGAGGTGCTGCTGTTTCCACACTGACACTACATAATATCCAGGAGAGACTTGCAAGTTCAATGAGAAGGATGTGTCAGGTGGCATTCTTACATAATTCTGCTATAATATTCATGAAAAAAACTTGTTGTATCTGATAGTTTATCTTTCAATTTCAAATCGAAGCTGTTTAAAAATGTAAACGTCAAATTGATGTGCGCGGCGGCTCTAGGTAGTCAGAAAGTATGGCGGTTCTAGTGTTAATGGAAGACCTTGATGCACATACAAAGTCACTGAAGAGGCTACAGTCCAGATTTGATAACCTACAACCCACAGTGCGTTTGAACAAATAAGAGTTACGTGTAACACTCAGCAAGCAACAGATTGAGCAATTCCAAAACGAGGCCACAGAGGTGGAAGACAGGAGTCGAAGAAACAACCTATGGCTAGTGGGTTTGGCTGAATACGAAGAAGGTTTTGTCCCAATCAGATTTTTAAAGACCATGCTCCCAAACTGGATCCCTTCGTTGAGAGCACGATAGATTGAAATAGAAAGAGCACACAGATTGTATGGTGGTAAAGATTCTAATAGGATCTATACTGATATTTACCCAGCTTAGATACAGCGACAGGCAGTGATACTGCAAGGGGATCCCACAATGGAACATGGAACAGATAGTTTGCTGTTCGACTTTTCCAGTAATTAAGAAACAGATGTTGTCAATGGGACTGAAACCCTTTCTCATCTACCCTGCTTCTCTCAAAGTCGTTCATAGCGGCCAGCATTATCTCTTTAAATCTGTAGAAGAAGCAGGAACCAAAATAAAGCAACTCTACTGACCTATCTACTAGTGTGACAGTCAAACTTCAGTCAAAACCTCTTGCTGCTTCATTTGATCCTGCTATGGACGACATGTAGACAGCAGTTGCGGCTTTCTGAACGGTCCTCATTGAGGAGGAGCCCAAAAATCAAGAATGTTCTTGCTACATTTTGTCTATGTTCTTTTTGCTGGTACTAAGACTAGAACCTGATCGACCATCACAGTTATGGATTGAAGTCTTGGACTTATTATGGCCCACACTAGGGTAGCAGAATGTCCAAAATCTTCGGGCACAGAGTGCAAAACTTCCTGACGGGAGGTAAGGGTGAGAAATCCTGTGTGAGCATTATTGTGGGTTGTAAATCTTAGACATAGCACTGTTTTAAAATAAACTTTGTTTCTGTATTTGTTTATTGGAATAATGTAAAACATGCCTCTCAATTTTAGAGATTTTCTTTTCATTTAATATTTTGAGTAATTTAGGGAAAAGTGCCACTTAATTTTAAATTAGTTACATTTTCACACAAGCTGTTTATTTTACATGCGCTGTTTAAAATATCTTTTTTCAACGTAAAACAGGTTTAAAAGGCACTGCATCGCAAAAGTACATTCAGTACTGCATCTCTAGCCAAGCTCCACCCCTTGTTCGCTTTATTTTTCACATACCTCTTTATAGATGTGCATACTGATAAATCGTCTCCTGATCACTAGTTTTATCACCAAACTCCTCAATAATGCAACCCAAGTCATTCTTTTATTACTATAACATCTCAAAAATCTCTGCAAATGTCTGTGACATTCTTTGAGCACTGGATGCAGAAGCAGCTAGCTCTTTTGTTTATGGCTGTGTTATCTATGTGGTGCTACCAGATACACCTTTTCTTTTGGCTTCATTCGGCTCCTATCGATCTCACTCGGACATTGAAAGGTTTTCTCGGCTTTCCGGAGAAAAAAACAACTAGACCTATGCTTTATGTCTTTTTGATGATGTCGGACAGGGTCTGACATCAGCCTGGAAAAGGAAAATTGTAATGTCGAACCTTGTCCAACATAGGACCGCACAGGGTTAATGCGATCAAAACAGAGGAAGGAGTTGTGGTTACAAAACCAGAGGAGTTCAATGGGGCTTAAAGGTATTTTATTACAATGTTTATAAATCTGAACTACAAATCGATCATGACTCCTGCAAAACATGCCTTGGATGGAAGATGGAGGACTTGGCTGGATCATGATTGCTTTTTACTGGCACTTAGTTCTAAAATATTGACTTCAAATTTGGTCCTATTAAAAACTCATTGAGGACTTGGAATATCATTGAAAAATACACTTTTGGTCCATATATGTTTTACAAATAATTTAGAATGCCATTTTTAACAAGAGGCCAACCCTTTGTTTATTAGTCAGTGATTTTTACATTTGATGACATCTTTGATGATGGAGACCTCCTCCCTACCCGGCTTCTTTTGTTTTATGTGCTTGAGATTCAGATCAGCTAAGTGGGCCTATGGTGTGTCATGGGATACAGCTATGCCTTCTCATCCTTTGGCAGGTTGGATCAATCCTTATAGTTCTTCCCAGGGGATAGTATCTACTATTTATGGCCATAATGAAATCTTATAAGCCCTTAGCTGTCAAAAAAATCTGGGAGCTAGAGTTGTGGAGTCTAGGTAATATTCCTAATTGGAAGACTGCATGGCTAAATACATTTGTGGCTTCTACAAACCGTGCCCATCAACAAATGTTTTAGCCACTTTTTGGAGCTATGTACCTTTGGTGGTATCTAAATTGACTGGTTCACAGTCAGTAGCTGAACCTTGCTTATTTTTACTCAGTAATGACTCACTGATTAATCTCTCTTTGAATCAGCGTATAACTTTACATGCTGGCCTAACAGCCGCTAAAAAGTCAAATTTGAAGCTTTGGATATCACTAGATACAACTGTGGCCAACTCTTGGCTCTGTATGTTTAGGGATATTGTTCATTTAGAATGGACCGCAGCCAGGCTGAATGGGGTGAGACCAGCGGGGGTGGAGATGTGGAGGTCAGTCTCTGCTGCCCTGGCTGATTTTATTATGATGTATATAATCTCCTCTTTTAATATTAATGTATGTTTTATGTGTGCATTTTGTTCCTTTGTGTATAGTTTTAGTACTTGTGTTATATTTCTTTTGTTTCTTAAATAAAATACATAAATAAATCCAATACTGGGAATCATGTAAAAAAAAAAAAAAATCACTACTTACTAGTGAATGAGAAAAAGATTTGTATTTCACATCATGGATAAACACCTTGTTTATTGTGACTATTTTATATTTGGGGTATTTGGATGAAATGACAATTGATTTACTTCTGTACGTTATGATTAATAATATACAGGGTGATTAAAAAGTAAGGTTACATCAACACACCATAATTCCTGTAGTAACAAACTTTCTAATCACAGTGTAAAACGAATGCATCAAAAGCAGCAACATGACTTTTATTACTGTTTTAGATGTTTTCTGCATTTAAGAAAACCTGTGCCTCTAAACCTGTAAACGCTTGTTTATATTGTGCAACCGTTGCTGAGGGGGTCTCTCTAGTCGTGCAACTGTCTTGCAAACCAAGGGAGACTGGTCACCAGAACTGAATTTCTCTGAGCTCTAGCTGGTCACATCACATGTCCATTTCCCAGGCCATGTTATTTCCAGAACAATGCTACTAAACATCTCAAAAACAGGCATTATACTAAAGCCAAGGATTAAAGTAGTATTATCTGGCTGGATACTGGCACTATAACAAGTATTCTTAAGGGTCTAAACATGCGCAAGGTCCCTTTTTTGAAAACGAGCCTAATGCATTGCTTCAATAGGGCCCTCGGTGTAGACCACACCCTCATTATATACAGCACCAGCTGAGGAGGTACTGCACTGCATGTTTCAAAACAGTGGAGTACAGTCCTAATGAGGCAAAGTGTAATGCATTAATAATAAAGGCATGTGTCAGCCAGCCACAGAATGTAACTTCCAGAGGAAACAGTTCATTTTTAAGTCTGTTTTCTTCACATTTATTTTTCTTTTTTAATATTACACCCCCTCCTGCTTGGTGTATTTTGGTCTGGATAAGCTGCAGGGCCCCTATGGTCTGAGCAAGTCAAAGCCTGCTGCTAGGTTAGCAGTAATTGGTAAGAGCAGAAGGAGGTGGTGGTGAGGATAATCTCGTCTTGCATATCTAAATCAATGGATGGATGTGGTGACCATAGCAGCTTTCAGTCTACATCTTCTGCCCTTTGTCCCTTTAGCCCAGAGGGGTTGTAAGATTAAAGCTTAGCCTTTGGATGTACAGGTGAAATTCACAGGCACCCTTGTACATAAATCTTTTTTTGTTGGGTAACGTTTGCTTTTCTCTCACATAAACCCTCTGGGGCAAATTATTTTATAGAGTGAGACTTGTTTTGTTATATTCAAAGACTGCATAGGTTAACACACTGATAAATCCAACAGTATGATTGGTACTAGCCCCCTCACATCAATGATTCCACAAAATGTCTGCTTCAGTTGCACACTGAGCAATTGACTGTTTATCTGTCTAACATGCCATGTCATTTTTTTCTCAGCTCATGATGTTTCCACACATCCATTTGAAATATTGGCAGATTCATTTTGCTACAATAACCACGTCAAGAACATTTCATCAACTGGGAGCCAAGGACAGATCCTCTCTACCTGCTCACAGTCAAATTGTCAAATAGCTTTTCAACATTTGTCCTATAAAGATATGAATTACCCTGTGCAAGTTCTGTATATAAATGTATTCAATTGAAAACATGTTATTTTCAATGTACTTAATTGATATTTTAAGAGAGATTTAACAAATACAACTATATATGGTAAGCATTTCTAATGAAGGTTTATATAAAGAAAACACTACCACAATAGAACATATTGTTGAGTGCCTGGAAGCATGAATGAATGCTATCAAATGCCCCTTGCACCAGACAGAAGGTCAACAGGGTCCTGTAAACCAAAAACGCCAATGAGATGCCCTCTAAAATTAGATGTCTGGGTGGTTTAAGAATGAACATATACATTAATAAATGGACAGAAAGATGAAGGAAAGACTATACAGAATTTTTTTCAAGAAAATAATTTAAAAACTTGCTGTGCAGCAGACCAACCAAAAAAAAATTCATGCTAGATTCACACAAGGACGTGCTGTACTTTACATTTACGTATCCATCCCCCTAAGCTCCTTTAACTGGTCAGTAGCTTATATGTGGAATACTGGATCTGATCCAATGAGACCCTGCTGGGAGGACAACGCAGCTCTGGGCAGCTTACAGGCAAGCCCGCAGGTGCCTGGTCTACAGGGGTCACTGGTGCGCGGTGGCCGACCTAAGCAATTCAATAGTAACTGACATTTCCTTTAAGAAAACGATTTTCCTAGTGTTTGCCTTTACTGTGATTTTGATGAATAAAGAAAACTGCTCATTAACCCTTTAAGGACCAAGCATAGGCTACAATATAAATAAGTAGGTGAAAACTGAAAGGTTAACCCGTAACTATTATCCACTGATCTTGTGGACCCAGAGCACTTTTAAAATGCCCACTGCTCTTCTGCTACAGGTACTTGCATTTGCTCCTTGTACCCCCTGGTAGTTTCATGTCAAGTCAGCACTAGTTGTACGGTGGCATTCCTGCTGGGCTGGCTACTCTAAGTTTCAGCACAGGTGAGTATTTGGGTCCAGGGGACCCTTGGATAGTACTTACATGACATTTCTTGATCGATCATGCAAATTAGAATGAATAATTTACAGAGATACTGGGAGTTAATTCTTGTAATATTAAGTTGATATGTCGCAAAAGGAAACAACACTTTTCCTATTTTTTTCAGATACATGTCTCATAAAAATTATGACTTTTTTTAAACTTATTTTGCCAATTGCACTATTCCATACCATTCTAAACATTGTTGGGATAAACAGTTAAGTTCTCTACATGTCTGCAATCCCAAATGAGTCGAACATTCTAAATTGATGAAGGCTCTTCCCCTAGCTCGTCCCTTTTATGGAGCGCAGAATGACCAACACCAAAGTACCTCGGAAACTCTGCTCCATTACAGCGGATATTCTCGGAACTCCACTGCCTGCCGACCCAATCCCAACAGACAATATTAACAAGTCCCAAAGAAAAAGGTGCTCCTTTTGTCCATCATCAAAGGACCGAAAAAGAAACATCTCTTGCGTCTTGTACAAAAATCGTATGCCCAAATTGCATACTTTGAAATACTTGAATAGTGTTGTTTTCTTTTGCTAAGGTGTCATTTTTGTTAAATTGATTAATTTGACTGTTTCTTTGATCAAATAAACAATGAGCCTTGTAGATAGTACTTAATTAACTTTTCTTTGGTGGAGGAGTCAGTGTCAGTGACAAAAGCCAGTCAGTTGTTAAGGAATAACTTGTTTTGTTAAAAATGTGAAAAAGCTGAAGACTCTGCAGTTAATATTTAATACTGAGATTTTCTTTTGGTTATTTATTTCTGTCAGTCAGCTGAGCTGATTTTTAACAGCCTTACCTTCCCCTCCGCTGTGTCACAAGCAATTGAACGATACATTAGTGTTTTTATTATCACTTCAGTACAAATACATTGTTATAAATAATAAAAAAATTATTTGTTAATACATTATGTTAATGCTTTAAGGTTTGTTAGATTTAAAGGTGATTTCCCATGAATAATCAGTTTTCCATGTAAAATAAAATACATAATCTTTGATTAACTTGTTATGCAAAAATAATCTAGGCTTGTGTGTGTTTAACTATGAGAGCTTGCAGTTCCTGGTCTTGATAGAGGTATCAAGCTTGCTTCAGCAGTCTGGTTCCTTACACTAGTTCCTGTCTCCCTACATAGGCTGAACCTCCTTTAAATTACAATTCTCACTAGTCTCCCACATTACTTTTGGTAGAACTGCTAATATACCCCTCAGTGGAGCATACTCTTGCGTGTAACTGTGTAACATATAATGTGTCCAAAAGGGTAGTGATTTGCAGATTTCTACTAATATATTTTTTTATGAACCTTCCAATTCTGTTAACTAGACAAACTGCAAGGTCTGTTACACAACAACTGCAGAAGTTTCTAATATAAAAAAAAATGTGGGTAGCATTATAATTCTGAAATGTATACCAAAAAATGAAACCAATACCTAATTTACTACAATATTTTGACCTGTCTCTAGCTAAAAAGCCCTGACTCTCCCAATACTTGAAACTTGAAACAGGAAAGACACGCTTCCTGGTGATTAAAGCCTTTGGTGATATCCTTATGTATTTCAGTCTAACCCAAATGTACGATTTTCCAGGGATCAATGCAATAAAAAAATATACTTCTAGGTTTACATATACATTGCAGTCAGACATTTTCCCATAGAGGTGTAGAATGATTTGCAAGTTCACTGTCAATGTCATTGCCAGGGAGGGCCAGATGGCAGAAAGATGCCTAAAGAGAAGTGTCTTAAAAACGTCTGTTAAATGCCATTGTGCAGGCATACAATGGCATCATAGGAGATTCATTAATGTTCAATAGCACTGCTTTCACGTGCTACCATTTTACTCTGAAATGGTTGACCCCCCCACACCTCAGATAGGTCAAGTCATATATCATTTGTCTTATCTAGTAAAGCATGATGTAAAGGAGTGTCAGCTTAGACATTTATCTCAATAGCTTGTTAATAAAACCTTTATGAAGGGGAAAAGATCATCCATGACAAATGATATTACCTACAGTAAACAGCCAGTGAATCCAAAGGGATATCAAAGTACAGTTGTTATTTCATAATAAGATCTACCATTATTGCTGATGAGTGACATGAGGTACTACTAGGGCTCCTGATTTTCTACTCTTGGGAATGGCAAATACCATTTTTCAAAATGATCAATTCCGTTTTTCAAAATGACCAATTCTGTTTTTTCCATTTTTACCAATTTATTAAGAATTAACAATGTAATTTGAACATAAATACAATTTTTACATTAAAAATCTATTGAATTCATTTTTTCTTTTTTTTATTTATGTAGTTTTTAGGAAAAATCTTTCTTACAGCAGTCCACTAGTAACACTGTACTGTAGGTCAGTCAACAAATAAAGGTGTTTTGAACAAACAGCTTATTGCTGGCATTACAATATATGGACTAGTCAAAAACGAGAGGTATTATTATAAAAATATACAATTTTCATAAAATTACAAATTAAATATAATGTTGAGGACACTTATCTCTGCCATCTGTAGTTTCATCTGCAACCACACAGACTGGTTTATGCTGTACTTGCAAATACAGAAAATCTGCTTGCATGTGTTTCTCGTATACCCTGGACAGACAGAGTTGTCTTAGTTAGAGCAGGGCTCTTCAACTAGTTTTTTTTTTATTTAATGGGGCCAGATTTCTAAAAAAGTTAGGAGTAGGTGGGCCAGAGTATTTTACTCTGCACACTTTTAAGCAATAATAAGTATTACATAACTTCATGTTCGTATATTGAACAAGACTTAAACATATGAATAGTACTTTAATAATAGAACAGTGTGAGTGTTAATGGAATATCATTACAAACATTTTAAAATGTATGTGACATGTTAATAGTGTAACTGTTAAGAAGAGATCAGCGCCTCTGCTTTTGAGCTTCTAACTACAGTGCCCTCTGGATACGTATTTCAAAAAGCTCTTTGTTTGGTTTCAAAATGTCTTTTCATATTGTATTCGTTAACCATTGACACACATTCATTACACAAGAAACACACTGGCTTTGTGTTCGTTACAGTTGGTGAAATAAATAAATATTAATTGGTCCACTCGTTGATCTACAATTTTCACCATTTTCTGTTCTTACTGGCTAGAGTAGAGAGAGCCATGTTATAGCAACACGAGTAACAAAACTACAATTCACGTAGTATGTAGTATTCTTAAGGAGTTAATGATAAATTAGAAATAGTAAGTTATAAAACTAAACTAAAGCTGTTCTGTACAATGCCAAAATTATTCCACAGAATAGAACCTCCACAAAACAGCTAGTTGCAGCGCCACAGCAGAGACAAACAGTCCATCAGCGTAACGCCCACAAAACCACTTGTTTTCTCGTTATCCAATGATCCAAATAAACATGCAAAAACGTTGTATACAAGCGTCATCGCTGGGCTTCTGGGTAGTGTAGTTTTCAAAGCAATCCATTATTTTTTAAAGGAGAATAACAGCGGTAAAAGACTGTTTGCGCAGTTATTTATTTTTTGAAAAGGTGCAGTTGCAAAGCAGAATTCCATCCCAAAATGGCAATTCCGTTCCCGATGCCTAATTCCGCGATTGTGGAAAATCAAAAAACAATAGCTACTGATAGTTGCATAAGAAAGTATGAACCAGGAAAAGTATGAAGCAAAAAAAAAAAAAAGTGTTTTCACATAACTATCACTGACATACCCAAGAACACACATTAAGCATTTCAAATTGGTATTTCCCCCCATATACTCAGTTCTATAAAGGTTCCGCTATTCCATGGGTTGTTGCCTATGTGTTTCTAGATTTCCTGTTCATTTTCCTTTATTCTCTGTCTGGTTTGTCTACACTGACATTCATCTGCTGTTCTTGCCTTTCCTGTGTTAAAATTGCCATTGTTCTTTCTCCTATAAGAAAAAGAAAACATCAATTATTTTCATTTACTGTCTACTGTCATGTACTATTTTGAGTGTACAATGAATAGATGGGATTCCAAGGTTTTATCTGTTCTGCTCAATTGATTGAGCAGAACAGACTAGTTAGTTGGTAGACAAATAACCTGAATGTTTTTCTTCATTTAAACAGTAAGTAGCGGGGCTCCGAATAAGACAGCGTTATACGTCCTCATGTATTGCTACAACTGTACATCACCGGTCATTTTTTCAGGCAGGATGTCAATTAAGTAAATACTCTTTTCTAATTAATTGTCTTTTGTGATTGGGTTACCTCTTCTAATGTCCTATCTATTTAAAAAATCTGCACAGCTAGTAAAAAATGTTTTGACTTTAATCTTATGCTGAAGTCGTCGAAACTTGTGTATATTTTTTACTAGTTCAAGCACTTAACTTTTGTTGAGTGTTTTAAGTTACCGGTACTGAAAACATTTAAAAAAATCTGCGGATCTGATAAATTATACTGCAAAGTGTCTATAATGTTGTGGTAAACCGAACACATTTATAAGTTTTACTTATATATTTTTAACACAAAGCTGGTTTTGCTTGTTTGCAGACACCGTAATGTTTGTACAGTAAACAAAGAAACTACTAATAATACGTATTATTATTATTATTATTATTATTATTATTATTATTATTATTATTATGTAACGATAGTTACCAAACAAGTAACAGCAATAATGACCCATGATGTCACACAGAACACAAAGCCAGAGCAGAGTTTTTATTTATTTCATTCTGATCTCTCTTTGTAGCGGATATTTACTTAATTTAGTTATCTAGGGAATTAATCCCAACTACTATTTATTTTTTAACTTGTATTCCAATTATTGCCCCCAAATGGAAATAATTGCAATAGGAATACACACAATGGACTCTATAGAGTAATATACATTGAGTTCAGATACATCAATCCTTGTGAAAATTTAACATCGATACAATATTAGACTGTATTATTAATTAGTACAGTGCATAGAAACAGATGCAAAACAAACGCAGACATTGGTTTAAGAGTATAACTACCTCAATTTATTTATAGCACAGACTAGCAACACAAAATAGAGAATTCCTAAATAATAAGTGGTCAAACTAGCTTAGGAAGAAAGGAGATGTAACACTCAGTATTGCATATCACACCTGAATTTGTACCATTCGTTTAAATAACAGTCAGAAATGCTTTCACATAACCTTGAATTCAGAATATGTAATAACTTGGATTAATATACATTTCAACAAAGGAATCATATGCTTAATCTATGCGCCAATTAAAGAATATGAAAAGTAGAGTTTATATTGAATAGTTACACGACAAGGTTCCTAGTGTTGCAGTCAGCAGGAATCCATTAGTTAGTTGCAGCTGGATGTCTTGAGGTGATGCCAGCAACAGGAAGTTCAAACAGAACCGCAATGCAAGCAGGAGCACGATCCTTTAGTTAATGCACATTTGGAGTTACAAGTCCACAAGTACCCAATTCTCATGGATCTCGGAAGGTGCACTCAGTGCAAAGCTTTAATGGTGTCGACCTGCAGGCAGGCACGTTGCTTGGAAGATCCTATCAGATGGTTTCCATAGGTACGAGGAAAGCATGTTTAAAACCAAAATTCTCATAGTAAGATAACTCTTTCCGAGTATCTTGGAATTAACTATGGGTTTTAGTTTCATCTTCACCATGAAATACATGTTCGATACATACTAAACATCTGAGTGTTTGTCGTACAATAACTGTATAAAACACTTATATGACTGTTATCCAATAACTAGAACACTCCCAGTGTTATGGTTGTACATACAAACACATTTCATGTCTATGTACATTCATATCATATTAGATTTAATACAAAATAACAACAAATGTTTTTTTGGACATATCAAGTTTCTTTTATCAGAGTCCTGCTCTGCTCTCCACCTGCCTTTTTGTTCCCATCCTTGTCAGTGTTAACATTTGTTTTCCCTTATGCTGTTTTTCTGGGTATCCCAGTGTATCAGGCTTGCCAGAATACCCTTGTAAAAGAGGCTTCAGTCTCAATTGGTTGACTTCCTGGTTAAAGAATGAATAAATCAAATAAATACATTTATGAAAAGGGTTTGTAACATCTAGTACTTTTAACAATGTTAGTATTACAATATACTTTCAATAATCATTTAATTGACAAAACTATTTCTTGCTGATAACTGAACTATTTCACTACATGTAATGGTTGCTGTGGAGAGAATGGGGGGAAAGTCTTACGCAACAGGAGTCTTATTTCCATTCTTGCATGTGGGCATCTGTTTCTGTGTATCTGTCTGCCTCTCACTCTCTCTCCTTATCTGTTTATCTGATGTGTGCAAGCAGAGGGTGGGGGTTGAATAATGTATATATTGTGAGCTGGGGTGGTGTTTTGGGTTACATGTGTTCCTTACAATGTTAAGCTCAGCCCAATTGGAAAATGCAGGAGAGGGGCTGACATTGTGCTAACTGTCCAGAGCTAATAGCTAAGTATTTTACTTTATCTGTTACTCTGTATCAGGGCTAATTAATAAATTCTAGTAATACTGAATGTCTCTGTATAATTTTACCTGTATGTTAATAATAAAACCTGATTACTATGATTTGAAATTGTTAGTCGTGTCTGGTAATTTTTATTCTCAGGTCCTCAATAAATATAAAAAAAAATTAGGCTTTGTTTTCTTACAGGTTATTAAACTCTTTGATCAGTGTATTTCTCAAATAAATATGTACAGTCCTAGTTCAAGCTGTCATTTCCAGATGCTTTTCAATTATTATATTAACCCTGTGCCGAGCAATGAGTACAAAAGAATACTCGTAACGAGTATGGGAATTTTTTTTTTTTGTTTTTCAATGTTTATAAAACTTAATTGAATATACTCCTGGGGCCGTATTCACAAAGCTGAGTTAAGTCTAAGACCGGTCATAATTCGTCAATTTGGACTGAAGTCTTATTCAGGAACGAGTCTTAATGGAATTTTGGTCTTAAGTAAGATCTCAACTTTAAGACTACCCTGGAGGAGGCTTACGTCCAGATCTGCCATTGAAATAACTTTTTTTTTTCTCTCATGGCTATATGATTTTTTTCTCTCATGGCTATATGATTTATTTGATGATCATCCAGATGAGAATTGATACCGTTTTGACAGGCAGTCAATTGAAACCCTAACACATATTTTACATACTGATCTATCTCCATCAACTAACCGAAGCAATGCAATTCCAGCTTTGTTGCAGGTGATTTAAAAAAAAAAAAAAAATATTACAGTATATGTTATTGCAATGTAGATCACACCATTAACATTATAACTATACTGTAAATCTACCTTTAATTTATAACAAGCAGCACCAGAAGCATGGCTTGAGAGGACTAGAGACTTCATTAGCAGAGGTAGAAACATACAAAGTAATACTAGCTATCTTGTAGTTTTGTGTTTGTTATCTATAGCTTTTTTTTTTTTTTTTTTTTTTTTTTAAGCAAAAATGTATTGTATAGCTTTCCACAGCTATAAAACAAATCTACAGCCTGTGTTCCCTTTTCGTGTGTCCTACTACTGTTTCTTCCCGTTTTCCCCTCTGCCTGGTTACTCCACTATTACCAGAAACTATATCCTGTTTCTAAAAATGCTTGCATCTCATTAAAAACCAAGCACGTCTTTCTTAAAGGGATACACATCTAAAAGCAAAAAGATATACATATAAACAAATATTTTTAAATATACTTTATTAACAAATATTCCACTAAATACAATACACATAAAATTACATAACATTCTGCACTGTTTTTATTTCACTGTAATTACATGTGATAATAATTTTTACTTTAGCTTTTACTTAAGTAATCAATGAGAGCCTAACCACTGTAAAATAAATTCAACAGGTCAGTTTAAAATTATAACGATATATTTTTTACTAGGAAACTAAGAAATTCTACTATAAAATATATACATTTGACATTATTGCTATTTACATGTCCCAGTGAAAAAGTGAAATTATCAATCTGTCCCTCAGGCAACGACTTTCTCTCGAGTGGAAGACAGTGAAGACATTGTGCAAGGACAGAAACGCTGGTCTAAGTTAAGACCCCCCAGACAATCGTTTTGTGAAACGGACTTAAGACTCGGTCATAACAAAGTCAGCAAAAACGACTTGAGCCCTTTTTTCTGTCCTTAGACTTAAGTCAGCTTTGTGAATACGACCCCTGGTCCCTGTAACGCAGTGATGACTGTCAATCTTAAGTCTAGAAACAGAGAACCAATCCAGGGAAGAAGGAAACGGGACCATCACCACACCAGTCTCTGAACATAAGGCATAAAATATGTTTTTAAATACATCTTGCAGATTTGCAATATAGTCTAAGTTTTGTCAGCACACTTCAACTGTATACACTAATAACAATAAAATGGCATATACCCACATAAATCTAGTAAATAAATAAAAAAAATACATCTTGCGCAATAATATTTCAAATGACACAGTAGAACTTCAAAACAAGATCCATGTTAAATAAACACTAAAGCTAGGGCTACTGATTTTCCATAATAGGCATTGGGAACGGAATTAGTTATTTTGGTAATGCAACTTTGTACTGTTGTCTTTTTCTCTTGCAACTCCAGTTTTCTGCAGTTTTTTTTTTTTTTGGTTCATTTTATTTTACACGACACCCAGCCAAGGTGAGTTAATTCATCATGTGATTTCACTCAAGCTCTTCTGCTGAAACTCGACATAGCGGCTGTACCAATGAAGAAAAAACATACAATGACAAAGCTAAAACGTTTTCTGACTGTCTATATTGGGATGGTGGGATACTATTTTGAAAGTTTTGCTGCAATTCAGTTCATCATGGTTCAGTACCATTAAAGACATAGAGAACGAGAAAGCAAAAAAGATGACAACAAATTGGGAAAGCACTGCATTCTTCTATGCAGAAAAATTTAGACCCAAAGTACAGCGCCCAAGGTGGAGTATTCTCGAAGTAAGCTAAATTAATTGCATATTTAATTATTGTTTATTTTATTTCTTTCCACCCTACCTGCATTTAATAAAGATATAATTTGCAATGTTAAATCATGACCATTTCTTAATTAAATTATATTATCTGACGATAACACTACACATGCTTGTTTGATAAATACATTCTGGCTACAGACACACCTTGTTAAACTTAAAAATAACAGGAAGGCAGAATTAGCAAAGAAACAATTAGGATAATTAATTATGTGTTTACATTAAAAGGAGCACCATTTAAATTACAATCCGGTTGTAGTACTCTGCCTAATATTGTAAATCCCTTTGTCACTAAAACCGCCATGCCGGTCAATTTGACCGTTTTAGGGTTTAAAATTTAACCCTTAGTGGTCCATTTATTATGTATCGGTACTGCATCTCCAGCCAAGCCCCACCCCTTGTTCGCTGTATTTTTCACATACCTCTTCATAGTCGTGCATTGGTCTCACTCAACCATTGAAAGGTTTTCTCGGCTTTTGCTGGAGAAAAAACGACTAGAGACCTGTGCTTGACGTATTTTGATGATGCCGGACCTGGTCCGACATAGGACCGCAAAGGGTTAAACAGTTGTAGTAACAAGTGGGGACGCATAATGTTATATTTTACGGAACCCTGGTACTTACTCTTTAAATGACTCGAAGCAGTAAGCAAAAGGCACTGCATATAAAGGCAGAGTTTCAGTAGTTTAAAAAGGAGGATGGAGAGAATGAGTTACACCCGGGCAAGTGTAGATTATCTAAAAATAGCTCTTTTGTGTGTTTTCTGTATTCTCATTTGAAGATAATTAAAAACGTAACTGTTTACCTAGCTGTTTAATAAAATAGCTGAAGATGCAGGGAATATGGATCAATCTCTTCTGGTTGGTGAGTACTGACCAGAGAAACCAAGGAAACAGATCTTCTGGAAACAGGTTGGGCTATTTATTTCCTTGCTTTATGATTCAAGTTTGGAATCGTTTGGATTGCAAGCTAAAACTGAAGTCTTTTGGGCTATAAAGAACTCTTGGACATTATTACTGCCATGGTGTATTGTGCATATATGTTTAGCAAATGCCTGCTAAATTCTGTATTGTTTTGCATTTTTCTGATAGTAAAATGCATATTAGCAACCAGGTCTGTCATGGAACTCAGGAGTTCAGGACTGGTTGATTTGTATGTATTATGTTTATTTTTGTTTTTTGTGTAGGTAAGTTATGTATTTATTTTTTTAACAAAAAGAAGGAAATTGTGCTAATATTATATACTTTACTTATTTTAACTATCAATTATATTTATGTACAAATGCCATGTTTAATTATTAATAAGTTGATACAAAGTGGGAAAAACTGAAAAAACGGAATTGGTCATTTTTGAAATACAGAATGTGATACTCCCCAGAATGGAAAATCAGCAGCCCTGTAAAGCACTGTCCAGAAATGGGCCAGAAACACATTATGTTTTTATTTTCAGTTTCAGCACCACCCTCTTCTGGTGATGTCATACAAGTATCTGGATGAGTATTGGTTTCCATGTATGATTACAAGTATGAGTAGTGGGTTATCTACACTAATGTCTTAAGACCTGAAATATTGTCCAGGACCTCAACTGTGGAACATCTAAATACAGCAAGTCATCTTACATAAATCATGGCTAATAAACCATCTGGAATCTGTTAATGAAGGAAGATACTTTGTCTAATGAGCATCATAGTGTATCTTGTTCATACTCCATCCTGTAACATTGCTGGTGCATTGAAATTCATTTCAATCTGAAAACCACTACCAGCATTTCTGGAGCTTCATTATTTTAGTCACAACAGCAACCAACACATTTGTAGAGCCCTTGAATGTTTCAGCGTGAGTCTTTGCAAGTACAAAGTCAGCAGGGGTGCACAGGCTAATCAGTCAGCTTAAGTGGGGAAACAAGGGAGTGGGAAGAATGTGTAAATGTTCTTTGCAGATTGTTGTTGACACAGATGATCTCCCAAAGCCCCAGTACCAGGACTTTTTAATGATGTCTAGGTTTTTGTTAACAAAAATCTTAGCATGGATCATCAAAAAAATACATCAAAAATAACACTGTGTAACAATATTTTTATTTTATTTTTTTGTTCCTGGGTAGTAAGTGTTATTTCCTAATTGCTTATGCCTCAAAAGCATAGAAAATGGCTATTATTCCCCACAAACTTTGCTTTGTGACTAGGACAGTGATATTTCAAAATATCACTATTTCCAATGGGAAAACGGGCAAATGTGTGTCTTTTCATTTCGTATTTACAGTATAATCGTAAATCTCGAAAAACTACTCACTTTAAAATCTTTTGTAGTCATTTTTGTATTACTTTAGTATAAATACATGTTAATTTGGATTCATATGCTGTTTTTCCTGACTTTATGTGAACGAAAAGACACACATTTGCCCGTTTTCCCATTGGAAAGAGTGATATTTTGAAATATCACTGTCCTGGTCACAAAAGCAAAGTTTGTGGGGAATAATAGCCATTTTCTATACTTTTGAGGCATAAGCAATTAGGAAATAACACTTACTACCCAGGAACAAAAATTGTGTTACATAGTGTAATAGGATTCCATTCCCAGAGACAGGAATTAGGCTTCTGTCCAGATGCCATATTAAAACCAACTTTGTTTGCTACAAATAGGGGTTAGTTTAAGCCACACTCAACTCAATGTATTGAGCTTTCTTTTGCATGTCTGAATTGGATATGATCTGATTAAATCTAATCTGGAGCATGCCACAGTCTTAAAGGAAGAAATAAAGACTATTCAGAAGTGCCTGATTAATTTAGTCAGGATGAATGCTAACCTGACTGTCTGGAAAGAAATACACTGTCAAATGTTAATCAGACACACCAGATTTTCTTTTCTAATAGGTTAATTGCCAAAACAAGGCTTGTGGCAGACAGAATGCAATTGTAGAACTGCCTTTTAATGGGCTGAATATTAGCCAACCTTGAAATTGAAACAGCCCTGTTTCCTTCAGTAACTGTCTCTAAAACAAACATTTGCTACACTTTCAATTACACCCATTGTGACCTAAAAAGATGCTCATCCAATTATTGTGATATTTTTTCGGCACGTCACTAATACCTGTGACAAAGAGAGAAAGAATCGTAGCTGTAAATCTCCCTCCCGACATTTCCTGTATTCACAGGGATAACAAGGACTACACACTCACTAAATTAGTGAGTATCTGCCGCGTAATCGTGGCCGTGTCTGCAAAGTTGCCATACCCAGTTATTTAGGTCGAGACTGGCCCCATTTTGAAACAATGATTAATTAAACAGTAAAGCCAGTCTCCGGTAAGACCATGGGAGAAGCCTGGGAAGTGATTGGGGAAATTTTCCCACTGCACGCTGATCTGTTTCATTCCCGGTTCTGCCTGAAAAAAACAAAAAGGTGAAGGGTGGAAAAATGGGAAGGGATGTCAATGAAACAAGGCTGGGGGAAGCTTCACGATCTATCAAATGCAAGGGAAAGGGGATCGGGACCCAGTGTGACCTGCAGAGGTAGGTTACTGAGGCCCCCAGTGCTGATGCTACATTAGCTCTGCTTGAGATACCAATATTCTATGACCGAGATGTGGACCTAGCATTGGAAGAAAAAAAAGATCCTTCGCTGGCACACGTCTGGGGGCAGGTTCGGTCTATCGAAGGGAAGGAAGTAGAGGTCAGTCAGCCAGCATGAGATCATGCGGTTGGCTCACGATGCCCCATGCTCAGGCCATTTAGGTAGCGACAAGATTCGGGAACAAATAATGGCTCGGTTTTATTGGATGGGAGTTTTTAGTGGTTTACATTAATATTTAAGCTTTTCTGTGTTCAATAAAGTTTTTTTTTTTTTTTTAAGAGCTAAACATTTTAAAAAATGATATGTATTTATTTTACAAAAAAACAAAAATGTGCTATTAACAGTAAATGCCTTTACATGCTACAATCACCAACATAAACTGCAACATAAATATTATGCTAGGCTCCCGAGTAGCCATCCAGTAAAGGATGCGCCCTATAGCTTGGAGATCGCTGTTGGCGCACAATTGGCCAAGTGCTGCCCAGGTGGGGTGGGGGTTAGGTCGGCTGGGGAGTCCTTTGCTCACCGCGCACCAGCGACCCCTGTGGCTGGCCTGGTGCCTGCAGGCCTGCCTGTATGCAATTCAGAACAGTGTGGTCCTCCTACGCTGTAAGTTCTGGATATGGCTGCATGGCAGGCTTGCAGAGTGAAAAAAAGCGGATGGCTGACGGCACTTGTTTCGGAGGACGTGAGTGCTCGTCTTCGTCTCTCCCAAATTAGTATAATAATTGAACATTCCAAATTGGGAGAAAATTGGAAAATATACAAAAAATCTACTAAAACATCAAACAAACAATTTGTGAACACACACCTGTGCTTATGAAGTTGCATTGCACTAAAGCAGCTTATGTCTTTTTGTCAAAAAAAAAAACATGGTGCACAAAGAGAACTAAAAAAGAAAAATAGTGTCCATCCCTCACGTACTGTAGGTGGTAATAAGCAGCTTACTGTAAATAATGCAGTGATCAAATACACTGCTGTGACCTTTTGTATTATACACAGATAGAAGCTCATCCCAAGATAAGAAATTGACTGCATTTTAGAAGCGTTACACTTTTTCTACATCTCTTCCAACACCACTATTACTCACAGCACTCTATTTTGCATGTAAACAGGAGCTGCACTTGGTAGCCCTTACTGTATATGTGACATGCCTTTTTTGTTCCCTGAAGATGAACAAAAAAATATAGATTTTCACTACTACGATATCAGGTAATAAGCTGGGCATGTCAAAAAATGCAGTTATCACAGACGGTCCTGGAAATGAATGTATATACACAGACACACTAATTCATGAAAAATACTACTGACTAAACAAATAAATATTTAGGGCTAAATTAATAATTTTAGACTCAATGCACTGTTTCTACATCTCCCTACCCTCTCCCGCAACCCTCAACGATATTTTCAGCCAGTGCTGTGAATAATTTTTTGTAACCCTCGGAAGTCGGACAAATGCACCCTAAAATGTACCATGTGCACTCTGAAGAAGGATTCCTTCTGTTTTCTGAGTCAGACAAGGATGTTCTTGGTATCACAATGAAGGTAAACAATTAAAGTTTAATCACATGTAAGAATATCCCGCAATCGTCAGAGTTATGAAATATGTTCATTTCAAATGTAAAAAGGGTTTCGCTGAGGAAGGGTTAATTACACAATTGAAGGAACTGTTCTCAGGCATTATTTCTTACGCAGTTCTTCATATGCAAACAAACATTTTCAGGGTTGGATGACTCACAGCGATATCCACACTATTTGCAAAAACAACTACTTTAACTTTTAACACTTAAATACAGTTACCATTTTTGTTTAAGACAGAGAAACAAGTAGATTTTGACAAACTTTTAAATGCTTTAGAAAAAATCTTAATTAAACCTATACAGGTAAAGTGCACATAGACTATGTACTCATGCACATGTATCTACTTACGCTGTCAGGTTGTAGATAATCAGAAAGAAAACAACTGTATCACTGTGGCAAAGTGGCTGCTGATTGTGAACAGGTGCAGAGGTGATGCAGTGCAGGAATAATCACAGACAGGCAACTGTAATCCAGTTTGGGAAAAGTACGTTTATTTTGTAAATCTAGGTCTGGTGACCAAATAATAAGCTCCAGCTATACACAGCAATGTATGTATTACACTATAGCAATATAGTGACTGTGGTGAAGTGCTGATCCGGCTTTGTACTGGCTCAAGGCGACAGCTCCAGATATGTGTTAGCTGTCTGGTGGTTTATAAACCCAGACAATTACTAACAGACACAAACAACAACACTCATAAATATTCTTTAAACACAGGTTTATTTCAGCAGTGGTTACTGCGTCTCTCACGGTCCTTCAAGTTCAAGAGTAAACCTAGTGAAGGAGTAGGTTGCGATTCTCTGGCCCCTTTTATGCCGTCACACATGACCCCTTGGTAAACGAGTGCAGCTGTCTCTACAATCTGCAGCTGCTATGCTGTTTCCCTTCCAGGTCAATACGTTCTTGCAACAGAGTCTCGCCTTCTTCCAGACTGACCGACTTCCTGACCTTGGGAAAGAAATGTCAGGCCAGCCCGTCCAACGGACCCTACTTTTGCTGCTTAGCACCCTCACAGGTCGGGAGGGAGATTTACAGTCAAGGTTCATTATATTTCTGTCACAATCATATACAGTGGCTTTCGAAAGTATTCACCCCCCTTGGCATTTTTCCTATTTTGTTGCCTTACAACCTGGAATTAAAATTGATTTTTTGGGGGTTTGTATCATTTGATTTACACAACATGCCTACCACTTTGAAGATGCAAAATATTTTTTATTGTGAAACAAACAAGAAATAAGACAAAAAAACAGAAAACTTGAGCGTGCATAACTATTCACCCCCCCCAAAGTCAATACTTTGTAGAGCCACCTTTTGTCTCTTGGGGTATGTATCTATAAGCTTGGCAAAAAAATCTAGCCACTGGGATTTTTGCCCATTGTTCAAGGCAAAACTGCTCCAGCTCCTTCAAGTTGGATGGGTTCCGCTGGTGTACAGCAATCTTTAAGTCATACCACAGATTCTCAATTGGATTGAGGTCTGGGCTTTAACTAGGCCATTCCAAGGCATTTAAATGTTTCCCCTTAAACCACTCGAGTGTTGCTTTAGCAGTATGCTTAGGGTCATTGTCCTGCTGGAAGGTGAACCTCCGTCCCAGTCTCAAATCTCTGGAAGACTGAAACAGGTTTCCCTCAAGAATTTCCCTGTATTTAGCGCCATCCATCATTCCTTCAATTCTGACCAGTTTCCCAGTCCCTGCCGATGAAAAACATCCCCACAGCATGATGCTGCCACAACCATGCTTCACTGTGGGGATGGTGTTCTCGGGGTGATGAGAGGTGTTGGGTTTGCGCCAGACATAGCGTTTTCCTTGATGGCCAAAAAGCTCAATTTTAGTCTCATCTGACCAGAGTACCTTCTTCCATATGTTTGGGGAGTCTCCCACATGCCTTTTGGTGAACACCAAACGTGTTTGCTTATTTTTTTCTTAAGCAATGGTTTTTTTCTGGCCACTCTTCCGTAAAGCCCAGCTCTTTGGAGTGTACGGCTTAAAGTGATTCTATGGACAGATACTCCAATCTCCGCTGTGGAGCTTTGCACCTCCTTCAGGGTTATCTTTGGTCTCTTTGTTGCCTCTCTGATTAATGCCCTCCTTGCCTGGTCCGTGAGTTTTGGTGGGCAGCCCTCTCTTGCCAGGTTTGTTGTGGTGCCATATTCTTTCCATTTTTTAATAATGGCTTTAATGGTGCTCCGTGGGATGTTCAAAGTTTCGGATATTTTTTTAGAACCCAACCTTGATCTGTACTTCTCCACAACTTTGTCCCTGAAAATGACTTTTTTAACTTCAAGAAACCATGGAAAATGCAGAATTACCTTGGATGAAACTAACTGGGATTACAACAGCAGGTGCACCATATATGACTGAACAAAAGAGTGGACTGGCTAGCAGTGCTGGAAAAAATTCAAGAAATGCAAAAGTACCAATTTTCTTACACTGCATTCTGCATCAAAAGGCATTATGTGGAAAAGTTACAGAATTAGAACACACAGTGAGCACTGTTATCAGGTGTGCTAGAAAAGGAGTGTCGGGACAGAAATCATAAAAAGGTACATTTCATAGTGGTACTGTTTAATATTTCTAATTTTCACAGCTTGTCGTATCTTTTTTTTCAGTGCTGTTAAAAACTTTATGTTTTGGAACATAAGTTAAATATTGAGACTTAGCATTATATACGCTGATGTTTTTTTTTTTTTTTTGTTTTTTTTTTTTTTTTACTGTTTGAGATTTCCAACT
Source organism: Polyodon spathula (assembly GCF_017654505.1). NCBI lineage: Eukaryota > Metazoa > Chordata > Actinopteri > Acipenseriformes > Polyodontidae > Polyodon > Polyodon spathula. The sequence goes on from NC_054548.1 coordinate 36,492,747, forward strand.
GAATCCTCCATTATATTACATTTGTAATATAATTTTTATGCCAGCTGGGAAAGCTGCTTCTAGTTATATCTGCCTATTTTTGTACAACAAAATACATTCAGTAATATGTTGATTAATTGATTGAAACCGTGCCTCCATACTTATTGATGACTAGGAATCGTGCAGTGGGGGGAACGTGTTTTCAGGCCAGAAAAAGAGGTTTAAATTATTAACATTAATGCTGCAGAAGCAGCTTGTTACGGATGCTTCCATCCAAGCTTCTCTGGATTGAATTGTCAGCCCAAATGTTGATTAGAGCAAATGTTTCTTCATCCCTGCTGAACTCTGGCTCATGGTGTGTCTCAATCAACAAAAAATATGGCTAAACAGAAAGATTTCTAGCAGAAGTGAAACCTTGACACAGCCGTGGCTGTTTGTTATTTTGTCGGTTTACAAACGGCCGTCATGCATTTTGTCTCGCTCAGTCTGGGTCAAAGCGTGTCTACCCACATCCTGAGGTGGATCGCTGCGACCCAGGTACATGGATTCACACTACCTGGGTAGCCAGAACCCGGGTTGGGACCCAGGTAGGAATGCCAGTGTGAAAAGGGGCTTTACTCTCCTGTCTCCACCGCACTCACTGCCAGTATCAATACAATAAGTAGAAAGGATCAGTTTGTACTAAAGCAAAAAATAAAGATCAGCTGATCCCAAACTCTGTTCCCTGTATTATTTTTTTTTTTATTACCACTGGTACTACGATAGCACTGTAAAGGTAGTACTCAATTTAATACAGAACTAAGGACTCAATTCTCAAGTTCATTGCAGTTGACAAACTGTGAGTAAAAACAAACAATTTAGGACTATTGTTCCTGTGTGTTTTTCTTCTATCAGTCACTGATTATTTTTACTTACCCACTTAGAACCATCATGTTTCCTGTCTTGTTTTGTTAGTTCCAATGAGATGTGCTTCACTCTGTGACCTATTCAGAACTCTCCAGTGCAATACCAATACAAATGGAGTTCTAAATAAGTAATGGTTTCAAATGTGTTCTATATCCACCAGGTCCTATTTTTATAGTGGTCATAAACCTTTTATGATCGTGTCAAGAAATGTAAGACCTGTGTTTCCGCTAACCCCATCTACTCCAGAAAAACACCAGATTTAACTGTTACAAAAAAATTACAATTATAAATACTGTATGATTTATTTTTATTGTAATATTCTATATTAGATATGTGTATTATGTTCCAATTTTAAACAAGGACACTACTGCTGTACCTTCTTTTTAAAATTTAAGTCAAATATGACCACAACTATTTAAAAAGGAAACAAAGACTTTACATTGACTATTACCTTGATGTGTAACCTTACTGCAGGTCTCCTAACCGACAACAGCAGTGGTTCCCTTGAGGGAAAAGATTACGGATGGTTGACACTGTAATGCTCAGAGAATCTAGTAATGACCTTGGTTGCTTCATTGCTCTCTTTTGACTGAAAAGAAAAGAAATCTTAATTTATATACATAAGGAGACCACTAATGAGCTGTTCAAATGGGATTTCATGTGCTCATTAAAGTTTTCAGTATAGCCAGAAAAAAAAAAAAAAATCTACAGAACAAAACACTGGTTGTGAAATTATTTCTAATTATTTTGGTTGTTTTATTATATTTTCAAGTTGTTTCAATAATAAAATCTGATTTAAAGACCTCCTACTTCAAATGCCACCTGGCTCTATTTGTATATAACTACAATACCTTATATGGTGTCTTTAGAGAAAGGAATTAGGATGACAAGCCCACCAATGTCATGAGAGTCATCACTTTTTTAAGTGCTTACCACAGTATATAGCCCACATATTAAGTCAAACATATTGCTGTTTTTGCATAAGGCGGCTCAAATTCAATGTCTTGCACAATCAGGAGTGTGTAATTATTAAGAAAAAAAAAACCTTCTTGTCCAAGGGACAAAATGCTACAAGAATCTACTTTTCCTTTTTAAAAAAACTACTTGCCCCCTTCCCGTCACACACAGCACTGTGTAAATTCTTCAGGATACACAAAAGGTTCCCTGTGACCCCACCTCACCTCAACAAATGTACACACTAAAAGGAAAGGTTCCTTTCAGTGCAGTTTGGAACACATTTTCTCACAAATGTAAGTAGCATACTAAGAGTACAACTATAATAAGCAATACTTATTATTATAGTATATTCAAATATAAAAGTAGCTTCTGTGTGTGTGTTTTTTTTTAGTCTCTTTTTCTATAAGCTGAATCCAACTCCTGATGTACAGGTGTTTTAGTTTGTTGCATCGCAGATATGAAATCATTGCCAACTATTACTGCTACTTTGTGGAATTCAGATTTTTCTTAACATTCTTTCAGTTTTGTAACTGATGAACCCCAGATTTTTAATGGACCTGTCTATATTTTATACTGTTTTCTACCAAAATGCACGAAATATTTACAATAGGCTCCATCAAATTCTGTAAAAACAAAATAGTTTTTTTTTCTTTTGTTTATTTTCATTCTTTCCCTGCACTACTCTCACTGAAAAATAAATTCATAAATAAATTAATACATACACACATTGCCATTGAGATTTACAGTCTGTATTTTTATTCTAAAACATATTGTACAGATAATCTCTACACAAGCATTTCATTGCTATCGCTTCTGTTCAAATCTAGTAAAAAAAAATAAAAAAACATACACATATATATATATATATATATATATATATATATATATATATATATATATATATATATATATATATTTTAGCTTTTTACTCCAAAACTATGTAAATATAGTGAATGGCAAACTAGCTTAGCAACACTAAAATTGAAAGAAAACAAATCTTTACATTTTTTGTCAGGGAAAGTTTGTCTTGAAATACTGTCTTGAATATTTTTTGTTTTGTAACTTTACTAGATTGCTGCATGTAAATGTCAAAATCATGTATCAAGAAAGCGGTATCACTTATTTGCCGATTTATAAAAAATAAAAAAACGTAAATAATACCTTCAGTTTAAAAGAGTAGTCTGTGCCTTGCCAGACGCTCTCTTGGCTGTCATTTCTGGGTTTCTTTAACCAATAGAAGCTTTTTCCACAGCTAGCCAATCAGAAGTAACAGTGGTGGGAGGTAAACAGTTTTTAAAATGTTTGCGTGTAGGTGCTAGACTTCTGCAATTCAGTTTTCAGAAACTTGTGTGGCTCTAGAAATATACTGGAGTGTCTTTCTAGCAATAGAACGAACAAGCTGTTGAATAAAAAACAACTTGTCCAACGAGCAAAGTATAACAGCAAAACTTGTTGTCCCTCACACAAATCCAGTTGTCGCGGGAGTCGGGCGATATGAATTGTGTACCGCTGACAATACAGATACACAACAATGTGTTTCTTACAGTTATTGTCTCCTGTTGATTAAACACAAACCATGCCTCTGCCTAGATTTGGCCCTTGGACATGACTGAAACTTGTTTTTTGTATGAAATTTCCACAATATAACAATATAAATATTTTGTAAAGAGAATAGTGGAATATATTGGAATATGTCACACTTGGGTTACACACTGTGTAGTGCTTTAAGAGAAAATAAAAAAATAAACAACACATCTCCAAATAGGAACAGTACAAAAATGCAGATAAATTGGTATTCCACAGCAGATTCTGCTAAATATATTGATAAAAGCTCAATTAAGTATGCATCACTAGCACAATGAAGTTAAATCTTGGCAAAAATATAGATTTTTTGGATGCCTTGCTGCAGACCAGATGAAAATGACAACAATTATGAAGACAGAGCACTGTGGGATTCATTTAAACTATGCATTCCCATCTGCAAAGAAGCTTATTAAATCAGGGTCCATTTTCTAGTAGAATAACAAGCTTTAACCTATTGGAGAGACAATGCTTGAAGGATGAACAAATGTGTATCAAAGCCAATTTTGTTGTTGGAGGGAAAAAGTCAGGGAGAAATATTACAACACAAAACTCAATTAACAAAAATGTGCTCTGGGAATATCTGCAATGCCAAACATTGATTGTTTCATTAGTCTGCTGAAAAGGTTGTCTAACTGTAGATATGTTGATTTTAAGTAATTCCAAGCAGTAAGCATCCTTCAGAACTCAGGTACACTTAAAAAAAAAAATCAATAAAATAATTAATTACAATATACATTAGCACCTTTCAATGATATATATATATATATATATATATATATATATATATATATATATAGTACTGTGCAAAAGTTTTAGGCAGGTGTGAAAAAATGCTGTAAAGTAAGAATGCTTTCAAAAATAGACATGTTAATAGATTATATTTATCAATTAACTAAATGCAAAGTGAGTGAACAGAAGAACAACCTAATCAAATCCATATCTGGTGTGACCACCCTTTGCCTTCAAAACAGCATCAATTCTTCTAGGTACACTTGCACAAAGTCAGGGATTTTGTAGGCATATAGTCAGGTGTATGATTAAACAATTATACCAAACAGGTGCTAATGATCATCAATTCAATATGTAGGTTGAAACACAATCATTAACTGAAACAGATTCAGCTGTGTAGGAGGAATAAAACTGGGTGAGGAACAGCCAAACTCAGCTAACAAGGTGAGGTTGCTGAAAACAGTTTACTGTCAAAAGTAATACACCATGGCAAGACTGAGCACAGCAACAAGACACAAGGTAGTTATACTGCATCAGCATGGTCTCTCCCAGGCAGAAATTTCAAGGCAGACAAGGGTTTCCAGATGTGCTGTCCAAGCTCTTTTGAAGAAGCACAAAGAAACGGGCAACGTTGAGGACCGTAGATGCAGTGGTCGGCCAAGGAAACTTACTGCAGCAGATGAGACACATCATGCTTACTTCCCTTCGCAATCGAAAGATGTCCAGCAGTGCCATCAGCTCAGAATTGGCAGAAAACAGTGGGACCCTGGTACACCCATCTTCTGTCCGGAGAAGTCTGGTCAGAAGTGGCCTTCATGGAAGACTTGCAGCCAAAAAGCCATACCTCTGATGTGGAAACAAGGCCAAGCGACTCAACTATGCATGAAAACAAAGGAACTGGGGTGCATAAAAATGGCAGCAGGTGCTCTGGACTGATGAGTCAAAATTTGAAATATCTGGCTGTAGCAGAAGGCAGTTTGTTCGCCGAAGGGCTGGAGAGCGGTACACGAATGAGTGTCTGCAGGCAACAGTGAAGCATGGTGGAGGTTCCTTGCAAGTTTGGGGCTGCATTTCTGCAAATGGTGTACAGTACAGGCTAGATACTTATCCATCATGCAATACCATCAGGGAGGCATCTGATTGGCCCCAAATTTATTCTGCAGCATGACAACGACCCCAAACATACAGTAAAAGTCATTAAGAACTATCTTCAGCGTAAAGAAGAACAAGGAGTCCTGGAAGTGATGGTATGGCCCCCACAGTGCCCTGATCTCAACATCAGAGTCTGTCTGGGATTACATGAAGAGAGAGAAGCAACTGAGGCTGCCTAAATCCACAGAACAACTGTAGTTAGTTCTCCAAGATGTTTGGGCCAACCTACCTGCCGAGTTCCTTCAAAAACTGTGTGCAAGAGTACCTAGAAGAATTGATGTTATTTTGAAGGCAAAGGGTGGTCCCACCAAATATTGATTTGATGTAGATTTTTCTTCTGTTCACTCACTTTGCATTTTGTTAATTGATAAATATAAACTATTAACATGTCTATTTTCTCCGCCATCTCAACCTGTGAATCTGACTAACAAAATGTAAAAAACTAAGATACAAAATAAACTTTTCTCCACTTAATTTAGTGGAGAATTATTATTTTTTTTTTTTCTTCCAAATAGATTTTAACATTTTAATTTAAAAATTGATTGCAAGGGCCAATTCAAGCAGTTTAGCAAAGCAATACGCAAGGCAATTAAAATACTGTTGAACAAATGAAATTGCAGTTTTCTGATCTTAAAAAAAAAAAAAGTTAGGTTTGAGTCAACATTTAGAGAATTATTATAGAGTACCATGGGATTTTTATTAATTTCCATTTGTAGGGCCGAGGTGATTTTTATTTTATTTTTTTTAAATCATTCTTATGTCATTTCCATATTTTTTAGGATATTGTTGGTATTGCCGGAGAAGCTAAATAAAGTTTTAAACATGGACAATTTCACTATTTTCACATTTTCTACTTTCAGACTTCCAAACGTTTTCCAAACTTTCAAACACTGTATGGCACTGTGTGACAGGCTGGCGAGTGGATAGAGGTCCAGAGACAGACTGCAGTTCAAAAAAATACTAATTTTATTATAAATAAACATACAATAAAAGGACACAATGGCAAAAAAATTAAGATATTTAAACACAAATAAAGCAAAAAGCAAAACTTACAAAAATAAAGGTTTCCAGGCTGGGCGATGCCTTCACTGGATTTAGAAAATTTCACAAAACCAAAAAACCCCAACCATAAACACCAACCTGCTTCCTCAACTCCCTCCTCCTAATTGAAAAGTAGAGGCCTCTTTTTATGTCAGGTGGCTGGGCGCTGATTGATCGTTAATTAAGTTAATCATTTAATCAACTAATCAATGCCAGCCACCTGAACATAATAAACCCAGGCAGGTAGGGGAAATTAACCCCATCCCTGCCAATTTAAAAAGGTCAGAGCTGTGCTCTGCCACACACTGCTACCTACTTTGATAAACAAAGTTAAAGTTCTACATTATTGATGTCTTATACCCCTTTCACACAAATGCTGCTACTGAGCCATTTAAAACATTATTTTAAATACCCATTCACACTGCACGAAATTGTGCAATCAGTCAACAGATCGTTTTCATGGCAACAGAGATTCACCCATAAATTACATCATCATGCACCATCCCTTCTATTTGTGAATTTACCTCTTCGTCACCCTTAAAGTAACAATTACTTATTACTACCTCGTTCTTGATCAGCCATTGTATTTAAAAAAATGAAAGCGTGTAACATAAATTACCCAACACGTCCGGTATACAGTCAGGTGGGATGTTGACTTTCAATCTATGGCCACTACAGTGCTTCAGTACCAGCATAGAATTTCATAAAGACATTTCAGTGCTGTCTCTGAACTCCCTCTCGTGTCTGTCAGAATGTTATTTTAAGGTATGCATTTAAATGTTTACGGTCCTATGTTGGACCAGGTCCAACATTACAATTTTTCCTTTCCGGTCCAATGTCATACCCTGTCCGACACTGTCAAAAAGGCATCATACACAGGTCCCTAGTCGTTTTTTCTCTGGAAAAAGCTGAGAAAAGCCTTCAATGGCTGAGAGAGGCTGATAGAAGCCAAGAGAAGCCAAAAAAAATAAACCAGAGGCTGATCTCAGCAATACGCATAGTCCCTTCACCACAGATACAACACGGACATAAACAAACAAGATAGCTGCTTCTGCATCCAGTGCTCAAAGAAAATTGTGGACATTTGCCAAGCTTTTTTATATCTTACAGTAATAAAATAATAAATTGGATCGCATTATTGAGGAGTTAGGTGATCAGATGATTTATCAATATGCACGACTATGAAGAGATATGTGATAAATACTGCAAACAAGGAGTGGGGCAGGGCTGGAGATGCAGTACTGAGTGTCCTTGCTATGCAGTGCCTTTTAAACCTGTTTTACTCTGAAAAAAAAAATAATTAAACAGCGCGTGTGAAAATAAATTGGACCTGACACGCCTGACAAGCAATGAATAAATGGACCACTAAGGGTTAAATTTTAAACCCTAAAACTGTTAAATTGACCGGCATGGCGGTTTTAGTGTAAAAGGGATGCACAATATTCAGAGCCTTTTAAACCTCTTTTACTATGAATAAAATGACTTTTAAACAGCGCATGTAAAATTAACAGCTCCTGTGAAAATAAATTGGACCTGACGTGAACGGACCACAAGGGTTAATACATCAATACGATTCCATACCATTCTTCTGTGGCAGGTATATTTCTTAACTGTAAAAAGTCCCATTCTAACTAACACGTAATGCTTTCACACTGTTGTTTCTCATGTCAGGGATTTGTAAAGCAATCAACTTGGTTTAGACCAGATCTCTGATGTCAGACAAAAAACATTTGCTATTTTAAATCTAGAGTAAAGTATAGTTGCACTATAAAGTAAATCCACTGTGTGCTGTATGAGCAATCTTAGAACTTTGTATTGCAACCTAGAAACTTTTGTTTTTGTGAAAAAGCAAAGGGTGCATGTTAGATGGTTTGGAAACAGACATGCAATGTGGCAGTGAAACAGTTCATTTTTACATTTTTATTGGACATCACCTATAAGTCAACTTTATTACTTTATTGACAGAATCATACAGTAACTGTCAAGACTGTTGATGAGGAATTACTTGGATCCTTTAAGAACCAACTTGACAAAATTCTGAGATCAATCAGCAGTAGGAACTGGCCAAGCGCAGATTGGTTAACTGTCCTCCTCTCATTTGTAATTTTCTTTTGTTCTAATTCTTAATACATATTTTCTAAAATCTCACATGAAGAAACATAAAATCCTGTTAAGCATATATCCACATCTACGTTAATTCTCTACAAATAAATTATTATACAGTGCCATAAATAAATGCTTCCACTTTGCTTGTCCTTTCCCAGTGGAGGAGTAAAACTGTAGCATCTTGGTACCATATGGTAACTGGCCAAAAATAACAGTAATGGAAATAATGTTACATGTAGCCTTTTAGACATTTATGTTTTAATGACTTAAAAACAAACACTGCAAATGTTTGCCTTGTTGACACACTGCCTGTTATGTTATGTTACACTGGATTTAGGAACGTGGCAGTCGGTTTAGATTGCTTCCAGTAAATTACTGAACACCCTGCATAGAGTTGTGAGATTTCTTTATAATGACTTCAGTGACAAAGACATCAGCTGCATCAAAGATCGGAAATATTTACGCTAATGACTGCTTTGTCCAATGCAAGGAGAAATTTCACATCTGTTATTATTTTATGTGTATTTATGTTTTTTTTTTTGTTTGATAATTCACCAATGGTGAAAGTAGAATGTATTTATAACGAAATATTTTCTACTGTTTTTCAGGTACGCGTTTAAATATTTAGAAACATTTGTGTATTAACTTTAGAGAAAATTATCAATTTTGAATGTGACATTTTTTTTCTGCTTCAATACATATTATATTTATTTGTCTCAAAATGGCATGAAATAAGCAATGTTTTACAGGGAAAAACTACAGCTAAAAAGGGAAAAATTACATGTCCAGGTAATTATATTAACAATTTTTCACATTAAGAAGCATCATTTCTGTAGAGCAGCCATTTAATACATTATATATTATTCACAGCATTAAAAAGTAATTAAATGGCGCAAATAACTAATTTATCTTTACCTTGATTCACTTTCATTATCAAAGGAACCATTTTCAATGTATTACCATAAACTCATTTTCTAACAAAATGAGAGGTCATTCATGAAAATCTGACAAATAGTATTCCCAGAATTATCGTTTATAATGTCCTTCCCAAACTTATTAAACGACCAGAATTCTAATAATATTGGCCATATCATGTGACTACAAATCATGTCTTATCTTGGCCCTGCCATTGACCCCACTACCTCATTCTGATCCCCAGAAGTCCCTCTATGAAATCAGCATGAGGAAAACTGTATTCCTCATGGGGCAAACAAACCTTAAATAAATCTTGTTTGGGCCCTGGACTTCTAGGAACTGGAAGAGCTTTGATTATTATTATTATTATTATTATTATTATTATTATTATTATTATTATTATTATTATTATTTCTTAGCAGACGCCCTTATCCAGGGCGACTTACAATTGTTACATGTTATCATGTTATCACAGTACAAAGTATTGCATTATAAAATATCACATTACAGAATACCATAATACAGATAAGAACAGATATGAAAGTACAATAAAATCAATTCAAGTAAGAGCAAAATAAAGCATAAAGTAACTTATAAGAGCGAATTCGACCAAGTCGGCTGAACGGTCACACTGGTCTAGAATACCAAACCTCTCACTGATATTCAAAAGCTCATTACATTCAATCCATTCCTTTTTTAATAATTGTGTGCCAAAGATAGTGTTTGACTAGAGAAGTTGGGGAAGGCAAAATAAAAAAAACAATTGGAATGGACTTAAGAGCTTTGATCGTCATTTCAAATCTTGCTCACATTTATCTCGCCTATTTCCATCAAGAGACTCATTAATTAAATGGATCGCTCCTTCCCATACAGCACCTAATTGCTTATCTGTGTTTGCCTCTAACACTGAGGATAGGACATGTTTAATCCACAGTGCTAATCTTAAAATACTTTCTTAATTGTTTAACTACATCAGTTATACATAACATTGGCTATAATTAGTCTGTAGTACAGCAATCTGCAAAATAGCAAATAAATATGCTTGTTTTACAGCCTTTTATTAAGTATGACTAAACAGAAAACAGCTTGTATTTAATGGCTAGTAAGGTAACCTGGCAAAGTGAGTTTCGATAGTGCTGTCTGCATGCGTACGCAAAATGTTTTGATTAACCATGCCATTGTTTGTCTGAAAACACATGGCTGGGCATGGTCTGGTAGAATTGTGTGGCTTCTAATATAGTACATTCATTCTTGGTAGTGCCCAAATGTTCAGTTTTATAACAATAAACTGTAATTCAAACATTCTGTTTCACTGTAACTGCTGTGGAGTTTAACACCTTTACACACCACTCATAAATCCCACATTGTTTTTCTTTCTATGTGGAGTAACTCACATTTAAATATCCACAACAAATCCCCATGTGTATCAGCTATTAGTTGCCTCAACTGATACACTGAAGCATTAAAATAATTATTACTAAAACAAGTAGTATGAAAATGCTTGACTATGTCTGTGTAAGCTATGTTGAAATATGGATCGGTAAATCAGCCCTTTACAAGGACATCACACTTGTGTGTACCGAGAACGTCCTATGATACTTTGTTTCCTTTTAAGATGAATATACACTCTGATGCACACACACACTATTTTGTCTTGTTTGTGTATTACTATAAAAAGCTATACTTGTAAATACGTGTTAGAGAAGCATTAGCAGACTGCCTTCAATGTGTTGTCTCTCCAGAATTCTGCTTTATAAAACTGCTGCTACGTATCAACTCTCTGAGAATCTTTTTTTAAAATTTGGTCTCTACAACACCAATCATCAATTTCACTTACTGGGTAAAATGAAATCCCTCCAATTATTTTAAATATGTATTAGACAAATGGTTGTATATCAATATTTCTTAAGCATATGACTATCTATGTTCTTATACACAATTAAATTAATTAACAATTATTTACATATATTTTGTTTAGTGGTTATTTGTAATAAAGCAACATTTTAAAAGTATTCTGCCATGGTGAATCCAGTCCGCAAGCAACCTCTGCTACGGTATGTAAAAGAAAAGCCATGTTTCAGCTTTCCCATTTCATGGCTGAAAAAAAGCAGTAAATAGGTTGTTATTCAAATTCTCTGTTATTCCCCCACTTTCATTTTTTTTGCAGTTCACAGACAAGCTTCAGGCAGTGTCCTTAATTTTACCATTATGACAGAGTTTCCTTTTAACCATGTGTCAGGATGTGAGTGGCGTGGGGAAGAACAGCAGTTCCAAACGGTGGCATATTTACAAAAGGTCCAGTTTTTATTGGCACAATGCTCCCTTCTACCATCAATGGTATTTGTGACAAAACCGTGGCTTACAGTCCCAAACAATCAACAATAAACAAATGTACACAGTGTCCAGGGTACCTGTGCTGTGCTCTGTTGCAGTGCTGTGTTAGTGTTAGTCTCAAACAAAACTAGCACAGACCCGCTACTGCAGCAGGATAGCTTACTTATTATAAACATAGTTTTGTTTAAACTAGTTGTAACAGTGTTCCAGTTTTCATTACACAAAATAATGGCTTAATCTTTAGTTTACTTCAGTAAAACTTCTAATTTCTAATACAGTGCATCAGAAGTTGCACAAATAGATGAGACAAAGCAAATACCTTGGCACCAACTAAAGCACAAGCAGTGGATAGATACTTGTGTGTATAGTGTATAAAATTGAATATAAAATGTCAGTTCTGAAACTTTACAATGTTTAGTTTTCACAAGTACAGTGTTTGTAGTAATGCAGTTTATTGAAGATGCAGTGAATGTAATGACCGGAACGCCTTAGCCCTAACACTACATCCATTCTCCTGCCTCTTAACTGTATTTAGAAAACAATTAACACATGCTTATACCAACCCAATGCATATGAAACTATATGCATATTTTTTTTTTTTTTTTTTTTTTTTTATTATTTGTCCTGTGGTTACCTTTAATTAATTTCTCTGCACTTACTACTACAATATGATGTAGAATATGTGAAGGTAAACATCTAACACAAGTATGTACAATACTATTTCAAATAAATGTGTTATGATTTTGAATACGCACGTCTTTGGGTTGGTATTATTGTCATTGCTTGCGCCCCGGCACCTCTTTCTTTACAAATTAAGCACTGCGTGCATGTGTTAGGTCTTGTCAGTGTCTCAGATTGCAGGAAAACAGTCTGTTGTTGCCATGAGAACCTGTCTATTGATTGACAGGTTTGAAAGTTGTACTCGAGCGATCTCTTTGGCTGTGTAAAAGGGTTATGACGGTATTACACTGGCATTGATGCACAGTTTCATGTTGTGTGAAAGGATGTTTTATGCACTCGTTAAAACGTCTCAGAGATGAGCACAGTGGCTGCATTTCTGTGTGAAAATGGTGTTAGAAATATAAAAAGGGATGTTAAAAAAAGGAAGAAAAGATACTAGAGAATTCAGAACAAAAGAAAATGGCCAAATTTGATCGATTCACCTAGAATAAGAACAAGAACCTTGAAGAAAGAACGAATAAAGCATAAAGAGAAAGTTTTAAAAAATGCACAAATCAAGAGGAAAATAGTCATCATAGTTTTATCTAGAGATGACAACAGCACAATGTGTCCTGGAAAGAAAGGCACAATCACACTGAGGAAAATTCAGAAACGCAAGAGGCTCCTTTGTGCACCAGTGACAAAGCTCTTAAAGTTCAAGCAAGAAAAAACAATGATTAAATACCACGTTGCTTTTTTTTTTTATTTGATCCATTTTTAAAACTAGAGTACAGTCATGAAATCAGCTACAGGTGTCTTCACTGACACAAGTTATATGGGAAGAAAGTCATTTCAAAGATCCCTTTTTAAGAATATAACACTTAAGGTTGTGGTGATTATAAAAAGGCACTTATTTGAACAATTTCTGAACAAAAAAGTTTTACTGCTGGTCTTTGAATATCATCATATTAAATGAAAAATGGCCAGATAACTTAGAAGTTATATGGCTAGTAACTTTTATTTCAGCAGATGTGCCCGCACTGAAATAGTTATATTGCATACTAAGTGCACTTGTCTACAGAAAGTGCACAACAGAGTTACTTAATTAAAATCTGGGTGGAGTTACAGCCCGTTGCTATGCAACAGTTTATGGCATAATGGGGGAGGGTGGTAATGCTTTGTGTCATTTTTATCACCAGCACCTGAGAAAAAGCATCAGTCTTTGTATGTTGTGCAATAGTTTAAAATGAATATTACGTGTTCTACTTTTCTCCAAAAATAAAACCCACTGTTTGTGTGGTATAGCATGAGTCAAAATGAAAGGACCCCACATTATTTTAATCAGTATGACACATGAGCAATACATAATAAGGAGGTGTTTAGCTGCACTGTACATTAAGTTAAGGGCATTTTTTTTTACCACTATCCTCGAATTTGGAAAATTCACCCCTTATTTTAAATCTTCTGTTTATTACAAATCTTAGGTGTAATTATAGGGATGTAGTGGGAACAACAGTAAATGTATGAACCTCTTTACAGCCAACCTTTAGCTGTCACCCCACAGCCAAGCATTCTATGACCTTTTTATCACTGTCTTTAAAATGCCATAAATACATTATTTGACAGTAGAGTGAAAAGTAAATTTGGGAAGTGAAGAATCAGGAAGGTTCCACAATGCCACTCCCTGTAACTACATCATTCTTCTCTGAATGGACAGCTAAATCTAGATCCCTGCTTTGATTGATTGTTTCAAGTGTCCATTAAAAGAAAATGATTGATGTTATGAACTGTGATTCCACCTATCACTCTTCGTTTTTTTTTTTCAATAAGGGTTCCCAAAAACAAGATGTGTTGGAAACCAAAGGGGAACATTTTCAACTTGTGTTTAGCCCTGGGAACTTGTAGGCTAATTGCTACTCTAAGATAAGTTTAATCTCATGCCCTGCTACCCAAATGTGAATGATGGAGCTCAAAACACTTCTAGGAAAATGTATGGAAATCAGAAAAGAAAATACTTTTTTTTCAGTGTTTTGGATTCATCTCCCGTTTATTGCCCAGCTTTTCTGATCAAAGTTGATTTCATTTGCCTCCATGAGGAGACAGCAGGCAGGATTAGTTACTGGGTGTCCAGTGTGATGCTTAGGTGAATGGAAGAACTGAAACCCACAGACTGCGCAGCACAATGCTTTATAGCTGCCCAATCAAAGTCCACATATAATCAGATAAGAGAGATCTGTTTCACTGCAAAATGACTGCTGCACTGCCGATATGGATCCTGACACCCGCTGAGGTTAAAAGCTCTGCACTGTAGTACTACTCTGTGTAGTGGTTCAGATGCTTGCTTTTCATGTGAGTGGCTGCTCGTTCATGGCCAGCTTCTTGTTACACACACTTCAGACAACTAGTTCGAAAAAGGGTAAATTATTCCAGTGATTTGTTAGCGATTCAGAAAATTCCTACAGTACTTTACATATGGCATATAACATAATTGTTGGTATCTTTAACTTTTAATCAGTATGTAAACACTGCTGCCTAACTCATGTTTTCTTTATAATGAACTGGAAATGTTACTTTGCAATGTAGCTGTTCAAGGACCTTCAATAGTGATAATTGTCTCTAAGGAGCATGTTACTTAACCTCCTTGTGCTCTGTCTTTCGGGTGAGACGTTGTCGTAAGTAACTTTGCAGCTGATGCACAGTTCACACACCCTAGTCTTGTATCTTGTAAAGCACTTTATGATGGTGGTCCACTAGGAAAGGTGCTATATAAAAATATTATTATTAATAATCCTAAAATTACATGCATTCAGTGAACCCAGGTCACAGTTCATTTCTTTTTATTGGTTATACATTGTTTCACTTGAGTCTTTCCATAACACTATACACGCAAAGTGATTTGCGGCTGCAAAAACCCTATAACGCTGCCAAAAATCGTGTTTAGCAGCCATAAAGTCTGATATTAGAAGCCGCAAAATAAATCCATTGGACGGAAAAAATATTTTTTCTTGAGACACAGACATGCATATTCGTGGTAATCTATTTCACTGCAGCAATGACCGTAAAACACTTGATTGTTTTAAAAAAAGATGTTCTGCAGTATAACAGCATTGATTACGGTACACTCCAGTCCTGTAGGTGGCAGCAGTAAGTCTCAAATTTGGCTTAAGCAGCTTGTGACAGGATGGCTGGGTGGACAGAGACTCGGTGACAGTAAAACTACAGTTCAAGCGCTGCTGCGCTGTTTAATAAACAAAAGGCAAGTCAAACAAAACAATGCTCACAGAGATAAAAATAAAAGGTCAAACAAACCAAATCTTGCACACAATAAAAACTTACAAAATAACTGGCACAAAGGCCAAAACAAAAGTTTAAACAAAACTCTTCAGGCTGGGCAGAGCCTTCACTGAACTTTGTCACACCAAACAAATATAGTAACACACTATTCACTCACCCCAAAACACCTCCACAAAAATAAGGAATTTCCCCTTTTTTATAGCATGTGGCTATTTATCAATTAGCCACAATTATTCAATTAGCTCCAGCCACATTCTCACATGTATTTTGGCAGGGATAGGAAATTAACCCATCCCTGCCAACCACCACCAAATCACCACACAACAATATTATTATTTACAGACAGGGCCCTGCCCTACCAGACAGCTATATTAAGGATATTTACTTTTAGGCCCTGTACACACTACATAACCGATTTCTAGAACCGTACTCAAAAACGTTTTAAATAATCCATCTCAAAGCATCCATACTGAAGTACAGTTTCATGTTTAGTCGAGTGTAATGCTTACAACACTGTTACTATTAAAATAGATTGGTTACAGATCCTAGCAACGCAATGAACAGTGAAAATTAACATAATAGTATCCCAGAATGCACTGTACTTCATTTTAAAATAAAGTGTTATGCCCCGTATTAACAGAGGTCCATATTACTAAGAAATAAAGCAAGTATTTTGGAAAAAGTAAATGCAAACACACACATACACACACACAAGTAGGGCTTGAAGTTTTGGGGTTTTATTTTTAATCAGTTTAAACAAATTTAGCTGATTCAGTTTCATAATTAAACTCACAAAAAGCTGTTAATTACAAAACAATCTTTGCTTTTTACCTTCATAGCCTGCCTGAGCCTAATTCTGGTCCTTTTAAATTCTATTTCAAAGAGAGCTTACAAATTACGTGAATTGTTCATCCCCAATCCCACTTTTAACTCGCATTTCATTTTTGCAGTCGCCTAATTTAACATTGTGCCTTTGTTAGTTTCCTGACTAGTTTAACAGGGATGTCCTGACAGGTTTTTTTAAGGATAACAATGAGTACCTTGTGCAGAGTGTACACTGATCGCAAGTCAGTTGTCAATCAGAAGTTTTTTTGCTAAGCAATCAGCATCTCCAGGGGATTCTCATGAAGACTACCTATCTGTATCTCAACTATCTACTTCTTACTACGAATACTACAGAGACCGAAGCAGTTGCAAGCAGTAGTAATGCAGAAAAACGCAAACAATTTGGAATGGGAGATGAAGTAGCTGTGGCTTGTTTATCGAGACAACAAGATGTATTGAAGTGTGCCGCTGGGCAAAAAAAAATGATAAATAGGATAAAAAGAATCTTCACTTAAAAGACACAGACATGTATATCTATACACAGACAGAGATTGTTTAAACTACTATACGGCATAAAGTTTAAACATTCATAAAAATGTACCAAAATGCACATCCCAGGAGTTTATTAGCCTTTGTGTTAACAATAGTTCAGTATCTGGTGGATGGGACGCAAAATTCTGGGCATGTGCATTTCTGGAATGCATGAACAGAAAAGCTAGCACGACCTCTGCATTGTAGAAGCGAGTAATTAAGAGCTGTATAAAAGCACACACCTGCAGAGGCCTGTTACTGTCTTCAGGATGACTGCTGTGGTACACTAACTGATGTGGCGACACTTGGCTCTTGTTGAGAAGGACAAGACGAGGAAGACCCTGCATATTCAATCCCAGGGTCACTTTGTTTGGGATGCCGGAGGATGCGGTGCTAAAGCGTTACTGTCTCACTCCGCAGGCCATCGTTGACTTCATAGCTGAATTCAGGGATAAGCTAGACCACAGTGTCAATGTAGGGACCTTTATCCCTGCACATGTGAAAGTGGTGTGTACTCTGCGCTACTTAGCCTCTAGTTCCTTTCAGACCACAGCTGAAATCACTGGAGAATAGCCCAATCCCCCTTTTCCAGGGTGCTAGGCAAATTTCTGTATGTCATGCTGTGTTATCCCAGGATATTAGCATAACTAATATTGGCTGAGGCTTTTCCAAACAACTCCATTTCATGCTGACTGACCTCAGCCGTAAGGACTCTCGGCTCCTTCTCAGAAAACTTTTCTTTTCCTTGTGCCAAGAGGACTTTGTTTCCCTTATTCTGACTTTTTTTTTTTTTTGGTTTGTATTTTTGTGCTCCACAACTCTGTCACCATCTGTAGACTGATGCGCTCATTGAGACAATCATTATTATAATTGCAGATCATTATTTGTGCGTGTTGAGTAACTTGTATTGCTCTTAAGCTTACATAGGACGCAGTGCAAAATAATTGCCTGGCCACAATGCAATCTGAATTTTTCATCCGCAAGTATTTGCACTGTGACTATACTTACATCTAACCCAAATGTCAAATAATTACTTTATAAACAAAATAGATGGTCACTCAGTTTTTAAAGTATAATTGATATAAGTGCTTTACCTACAATATTTGAATTTCTTTAGATATGTTACTTTTTGCTGACAAAACCTGGAAATAGGTATTGGATATGCAGATTTCAAAGCATTGCATTACAGGTGCAGTGGTAAGTAAACTAGACAGTGTTTTGATAGATAATGGTCAATGCTGCTATACCTCACAAGACAGCTCCTCGGCTTTCTGCATATAAAAACACAAGGCATGGATGGCTGCCCACAGCTGTATTTGAGCACAGTCAACAATCCATAATGCAGTTTAAAAAATACATGAAAAATGTTTTGCAGCTTCTAATAATGGAACTGGTAGGAAGCATATATAGGTATAATAGAGATTTAACAATGCACATATGGTGTCCATCCCATGTTCCATACACCCTTTACAAAACAACAGAATTGTAGCCAGCTTCATGTTTCAGATTAATTGATTATTCATGTTTCTCACCAAGTGTGAAATTCCACCCTATTGTACATTTGACAGATGGTATTACCATTGTCTGTAATCCACCACACACTTCAAGATTTATGCTGCATTTTTCACCTGCTTTACAACCTGCTCAAGCACTGCACCTACTTTGTTATTAATTATGCAGGCTGTGTTGTAATACTGTAAAATATTGTATTAGAGACTACAGTTAAAAGACAGCACACACTGTAGGGGTTCTACCAATCAAAATATATATATATATATATATATATATATATATATATATATATAGATATAGAGAGAGAGAGAGAGAGAGAGAGAGAGAGAGAGAGAGAGAGAGAGCGTTTGCTGTTGGGTACTGACACTTATCAATCAATCAATCAATCAATATTTATTTTATATAGCGTCTTTCACAGTGGACCACCATCACAATGCATAATACATTAACAAAAGGCTAGGATGTGAGTTCAGAACATTGTGGATGCGTGTGTCAAGCAGAATCATACAGATAAGATGGACTAAAAGCCTGAAATAGCAATTTAGACAACAGCTAATAACAGATACCAGGCTTAGAGAGCGTTAAAAGCAAAAGAGAGCAAGTGGGTCTTGATTAGGCTGGGATTATGTCACGGAGGTCAGGGTTTTTGCTGGTGACTGTGATTTTTGTTGGTAACTAATTTTTGCTTGTATCTGTGATTTTAATACAGCATTTGACTTTACCAACTCTACTTTGAAATTCAAACGTTTTTTACACAGTGATGTTGAACTAGCTTGAATGCCTTACTTTGCAATGTAGCCGTTGACAATGTGTTGTATGAAAGTGGAGTACCAGGAGATTGCAGTCGTAAAGCAAGCTGCATTAACCAAACAAATAGTTTCAATAACTGAAACCTGTACCACCCTGTGACTTCACACACTAATTTCCACGTCCTCCGTGACTTTGAACAAATTCACTCCGACTGCTCCGTGATTTCTGGTAAAAATTTGTGTCACAAATATCCCAGACTTACTTATCAACCTTCAAATGGGTTAATCCATAACCGAATTTAATCACATGTTTTCAATTTGTAAAAGTATTGCTGGTCTCTTCATACTGATCTCTGACCTTTTTACCTTTTAAGAAGACTCTTACAAAAATTTAAAGTTTGCCGCAAATCTGCTGTAAATTTGTGTCAAGCTTGCAGCCAACTAAATAATTCCTCAGAAATGTTTGCCAAAAGTTTGCAGCTGTTTGCCGCTAGTGGCTAAACTTTAACAAACTTCTGACAAACAGATTGGCAAACTTCTAGCAGAGAAACTTCTTTGCCAGATTTTTTTTTTTCTGGTTAACATAATGATTTTATGAGAATTTTATTCATAATGATTTATTATTATTATTATTATTATTATTATTATTATTATTATTATTATTAATTAATATTATTAATAATAATAATTCCAGGACTATTATTATATAGGAAGAATATATAATAATAATTATTTATTATAATAGGATAATATTTAGAATAATATTTAGATTATCAGATCCTAAGTAGTATTACTTTTTGATTCATAAATGTGAAAACAGTTTTGAAGGGATTTGTTCTTGAACAGAATTATTATTATTATTTGTTACTATTTTCTGAAATTAGAGAGCTCATTAGATCTCAAGCATCAGTTCAAACACATACTCAGTTATTCTATATATCAATAAGAAAATTCAACATAAGGAACTTATTTCAAAATAAACATTATATTTCCAAGTCAAAATGCTTATGTTTCATCTCAGTGGAGGCCAAAGCATGTGACTACAAGAAATATGTACAAATACCTTATGAAAAACAAATTAATTGCATCTATTTATCTCCTTACTAAATCTACAGTTTTAATTGATAAAATATTAATCTCCCCCTTAGAAGGTGTAAGTAACTAATCTAAATGAAAAATATATATATATATATTATATATATATATATATATATATATATATACACACACACACACACACACACACACACACACACACACACACACACACACACACACACACACACACACAGTATATATATATATATATATATACACACACAGTGTGTGTGTGTGTGTGTGTGTGTGTGTGTGTGTGTGTGTGTGTGTGTGTGTGTGTGTATATATATATATATATATATATATATATATATATATATATATATATATATATATAATATATATATATATATATACACACTGATTTGTATACTTAGGTGGGCAGGGGATTCCACAGCTCACCACGCATCAGCGACCCCTGTGGCCGATAGGGCGCCTGTGGTTCTGCAGTGGAGCCGCCAGATCTGTGTTGCCATCCGGCACTATAGGTGGCCTCGCTGTGGATCTGCAGTGCAAAAAATGACGGGTTGGCAGGAGCACGTTTCAGAAGACGCCTGCTCCAGCCTCTGTTCCCCATGTCGGTGGGGAGCCAAAGATACAGATAATAATAATTGGGAACAGTAAATTGGGGAGAAAACCAGGGTAAAAAATTGGGAGCCAACTACATTTATAAAAAAAAAAAAAAAAAAAAAGTTGTTTTGCATAAATATCTAAAAATGGCCAGTTTTCTTTAGATAGGTGTTGGAAACGGGAGTAACGATGGGGAATCGCGTGACACTGCAGCAAAAGTGCCGACAAGGACTCGATCAGTAAAAAACACAAAGCTTGTAGATGCTAAATGGTTTGCTTTGCTAGCTTAGCTGGCTTTTATTTTTGATCTCGAGATACATCTGTCCTTTCTATCTCTGATTAAATCAAAAGCTGGACCAAGAAGCTATCCTGTTACTGTTGGCTTTAAAAAATCTTGTGATTGTATTGTGAATTAAAACTAACCAATGGTTACATACTAGTTTTGTTGATATTGCCCTGCCGTGCATGTTGCCGTGCATCAGTACTAACCTGCAATAACACAGGCCTGTGGGGACAAGTAGTCATTTTTATTGCTAGAAGGGGGCCACATTACAGCGAAGTTTGAGCATTAATTCAAAGTTTCTGTGAGCTATGAAGTCTCGAGCAGATTCAACAAGGCTCACGCACAGGCACGAATCAGACCAGTTTGCAAAGCTTGAGTACATTTATAAAATATTCAAAATGTAAATATATTAAATGTATATAATATATATTAAATGTATTAAAATGTAGTAAATTTGCATATATGCACTCTGTTAAAATGTTGTTACATGCTGTATTTGGTGTAAGATAGATGGTACCATAATAAAACCATAAAATCTCAAAGGCACATTTTTCATTTACTATAACCAAATTTGGGATTCACATTTAACTGATATGTCACTTATAAATAAACGATTGTATTATTATTATTATTATTATATTATTATTATGATGAGGATGATGATGCAATAGTACATTATTAAGCCACCAATCTCAATGTCAGATTTGCTGTTAACAAGATTGATATACATATTATATATACATCTTATTTTTTGTTTGTTTTAGTATGGATGTGTCAACCTAAACAGTAGTTTTGGAAGCAACAGCCAAATTAAAGTGGAGGAAAGCTCTTCTGGTAACGTGCTTGTTGTTTTGACACGTTATTGCTGAAAAGGACATCGTGTCAATGAACATCCAAACATTAAACTATGCAGATTCAATTACTGCACACTCTGGGAAAGAAACATATACTGCCTTCATGTTATTTAGATCAGGTATGACCTCTGGATTTCTTCATTTCTTTTGTAACTTTAAAAAAATACAGATACCTCTGATATTAAGTGCCCCCCCACCCCACCCCCGGCTGTCTCAAAACCATGGGAAAGTGTCAACAGAAAGGACCAAGCTTGGTGAAAATTCCTGTAATGCGAGCATTAAGATGTAAGTGGAAGTAATTTTAGTAAGTGTAAGTGATTTAAAACTGTTATATCTAATAGAACTAATGTACGGTTTTTATTTATTTTTTAGTGTATGCCATCAACAAGCTAAGAATGAAGGATTCAGACTTCAATAAACCATTAATTCAAAAGCCCACACTAACAAAAGGGCAGTTCTGATGAATTGTGTTAAGTAAATGACTGGAGCTTATTCTTCTCAAATTCCATTGAGGATAAGTCTAAATGTAGCAAATCTAATGCTTTTTTATTTATTGGAGGTTTATGTCCCGCTTCCGCTCACTTATGATTGGACTGTTGTGGAAAAAATACAAATCTTCTATTGGTGATTTTATTTTATATAAAAAAATTAAATTCTGCAAGATTAAATTGAAAAAAAAATGTGCGATCAACTCTTTAGTAGATTAGTCGCTCCGATTAACCTGTTCATTGGAACAGCCATAGATAGATAGATAAACAGATATATAGACAGATAGATAGATATGGAGTCAGGACTGGACAAACACCATTCAATAATACGGAGTATGCAATTACCCAAAGTTATACTGATGTTGGTTCATAACTATGTTTATAACAAGCAAACAGTAAATATACTTCAGGACTACACAAAACATGAACAGAGTATATATGAACATATATTTATTACTTTAGGACTGCAGAAAGCATTAACAGAGTATATACGGTCAGTATATATTTATTACTTCAGCACCCCATCACTAATGGTATCAATAGCATGCCTCTGCGTTTTCTGCTTTCCCAAATCTGTCGTTTTCTGCCCGGATTGCTGTTCTGCCATATGTCAAGAACTGTCTCCCTTTTCTTTTGAATTCGGGAAATTGCACATTGATCAACATCAAACTCTGCTGCATTTGACTACTGACTCTTTATTTTCTAGCTTTTTTAAACTTCAACTCGTTGGACTAAAGTAAGTGTGGTACACCTCCATAACCAATGGAATTATTAGAACTAACTGTACAGGCAAGTATGAAATCAACTGGTTATCTTTCATGCAATTAAGCGAACTGTGCAATTAATAGATATGCATTTCAGTGGAGTTCATTACAGTACCATGTAAATAAATAGTGAATTTCTGGAGTATGCAGTTATCCGATATGTAATTAAGTGGCATGCACTGTGAATATATTTATATACATATAATTTTGTGTTGTGGACAATCAGTTTTGTTTGTGTACAAACAAAGCAAAATATTGTGTAGATGGTGTTGTAAATACCTAAACATGGCATTTTCCAGGACAAAACTAAAAGTGTAGTTTGTGAATATGGGAAACACACTCTCATTAATATCAGCAACAGTTCTCGACCCCAGCATGATCTGTCAAACAGCAACACATATCCACAATTCTCCTGTGTGTACTTGATAAAGAAAACCCTCCTGAGCCTTTCCAACATCGAAAGTACCTCTGTAACTGGCTCAGTATTCAATTGTCGGGCCCAACCGCATTTTCAATGAGGAAGACTCTATAAACATGTACAATCAGCCACCTGAAAAATCTCCCTGCCACAGAAGATGCTTTGTAGTACACCCAGATTCTGACTGAAGGAAAGCCACTTCTCACAAAAAGGTACACAGAAATTTTAGCAAACACAAATAGCCTCGGCACAAACTGGTGAACATAAAAATGACAGCAAAAAAAACAACAGAGCTGGCACTCTGTACTGTCTCACATAATGCAAACCCTATTTAAAACTGTGTTTGAGTTATCAAAGTTGTTACTATTTTAAATACAATTCTTTATGAAGTTCACTCTGTCTAATAACTCACTGACATAAACTAAGTAGAGTAACACAACAAGCACGGCAGAACTTTAGAACTGGCAGGAAAAAAATTGCTCAGCAGAGATTATGAAAAATACTGCAAGGAGTAGTGTGTAATAAATGAGAATTGAATGCCCACCCTCGGGGTGGGATACTTGGATTTATGTTATGGATTTATGAATTAACCCCTTGGTGTGAATTCAATTCTCATATCACACACTAGCACATGCAGTATTCTATGTGCGGATAAAGCTGGTATTTGACTTGTGCGCTACCAACATCCGCCCACTCAGTCAGGCACCAAGAGTACAGTATATCAAAGCTATCACATTAATGCATAATTAGCCCATTACAGTTTTTTTTTTTTTTTTTAATTAATCTAAAATAAGATGTAAAGAATAAGTCATTGACAAAACATTCCTTAAAATGGCCCCTAACGTTTCGTGAATAGGGCCCACTGTAACACGCATTGTAATATATTACATGAAAAGAATTGCCAGTTTTGTGTAGAGATTTTGCTGTTTTTGTTCTAAATGACAGTTTGTGATATGATCTGCTGTCTGTTTTGCAGTGGTATAACTTAAAAACTTTTTTGTATTAACTTAAAAAAAAAGAAGTCAGGAAACTTCTTCTTCAGTCCGTGATTTTCTTTCTTGGCCATATATTCTTGGCCATAATATATATATAATATATATATATAATATATAATAATATATATAGCAAATAGGTATATGTCCTTATAGGAGTATAATATTTTTCCTAACTCAGGAGTGGTTTTCTAACCACAGCCATTTTATTCAACCATTGTTTAGATAACACTTTTCTTACAAGTGTTTCACTCAGTTTCAAGGACTCTCTTAAATGACTTCCTAAATGCTGGCTGGAGAGAACTCTTTTTTGCACAAATTGCAAATACACACATTTCTGCTTCCTTCCTTTTTGTTGTTGTTGTTGTTGATTTGTTTGTTTGTTTGTTTTACAGTACCAGGTTTGAAAGCCCATTATTAGGCCAATGCTGTCCATTTTTGCTTTTTAATTTAATTAGCATTTAAATGGCAGGTTTGATCCCAAAAGCAGCCCTGTGTGGAGGAACGAAACTGCACGTGCGTGTCAGGCATGCCAAGTTCTTTATCTGTGGGCTCACTTCTTCATGGTTAAAATATTTCACCCTTATATTCCAATGAGAATATCAACAATATCAATTTGTGGCATTTGACCTTGGCTGCGCCGGTGTGTCTGTGTGTTCATGGGAACGCGTTCATAGCGTTTTATCTTTTTCTTTTTTTTTATGTATTTATTTTGCCCGTGATTTGGTCTTTCTGCTTGGGAAAGTGAGTGAAACACATTATAAAATTAACCATTCAAATGTCCTGATTTGTAATACCACCAATGACAATTGAGTAAGATAGATTACGGTTCTTATTGTGTTACTAATTTGAAATTAATACATCTCAAATAATAATAATTAAAAAAAAAAAAAAAAAAAAAAAAAAACATTAAGTTGTTGTACCGCAAATGTAAAGGAATGTGTTTAAAAGCTACTCTCCCAACGTTCCTAAGCATCCTTGAATGAAAAGATAATGCTACGACGACACCAAGATGCAGACTGCTGCAAATACCATAGGCACAGTCACTGTGAAATGCTGAAATGCAACTAACATACTCAACATATCACATCACCAATCTAAATCATAAAAACTTGAATTATAAAGACAATATATTTAAATTACAATTACAACCACACCACACCAACAGGAGCATAAATAATATATAATTCAAAGAATGTCGATGAAATCAGCAGTAATGCTGAGCGATTCCCAAGTAAAAGAATAGATCTGAGTGTAACCTTTAGTAACATGACTCCAGAAATAGTGAAAATGACTTTTTAATCAATCACAGCTAAATTATCATAGGTCGCTTTAAATTAAGTCAAATTAACTTTTAATATTGTGTTAGTTATACATCTGAACAGTATGCATCAATCTATTAATCTTAAATGGCGGAACCTACCCATGTGTGTAAATAGCATTTCCAGGTTCAGCTCTTATTTAACATTTGTTCAATGCAATAAAGAAACATTATAATACATCAACTTAATGATACCAAGTTTAAAATTAATTACATTATGATATGTGAAAACATGCTCCTTCGAGTAATACATCAATATTAAAAATGAAATAAAAATGATAATAATGATAATAATAATAATAATAATAATCTTTGAGCTCAATGAGGATTTCACAGAGATTTACATTATGTGGAATTATATAGCATGGACGTCCATCCATTTTGGGTGTGATCGTTGAGAAATGTACTTCAAACTTGTTTATAATTTCAATTAAAAGCGATTTACTTAAATACCTGCTAGTACGCAATGCACACACCTCCGCTAAATTCTCCGGCTGCTGTCTGCACAGGCAGAAAAAATATATACCTTCCTATGCAATGTGTACGGTGCTGCAATGGGAACTGAAACCACATATAAAAAATACATTTAAATGCACTGAGCCCATTAAAATGGCATTATGCTTATGAAAGTGTACTTTTTTACTCTAAAGTTATGAATTGTAAGAGTATCTCTCTCTTGCATATGTTAGGGGCCCACTGGCAAAGAACTAAATTTTGCAAAGACTTCAGATCTTGTTCAGCTCTTATCTAGAGGCATAGTAAACCACAAAGTTCCCTCTACCTTTTAGAAGAATCCCACAGAAGCTGTAGAGGGTAAGGAGTAAATGCTGCTTGAGAATCATATTCTTCTCTCTTCCTTCTAGTATCACTGAGGTGGGTTTTTGTCTCGATTCTTTCCCGTTTGGAAAACTGCAGTTTATCCAGATGTGTGTAAATTACCACTATTAATATATATATATATATTCTCCTCTTGGAATTATTTTCTGTCTCCTGTCGGCTCCAACACTACCCTAGTACAGTTACTGTGCGCTCAAGAGATGCTCTGACTGAGACAGTACAGTTTCAGCCTCTCAGTGCAAAGCCGCAGCAAGCCACGTACCCGCCTACTTGCTTGATAGATCAAGGCACTTCACCAATCGCAGGCGTTTATATTTGACTGGAGTGTGGCTTAAGAAACTGCTGGGCGTGAGAAGCCGAGGCAAACTAAACAGCAGATAGAGAGGCTTGCATGGAAACTGATGTGTCTCTCTTCCAATCAAAACAAGTTTATAGGCTTGATCATCCAATCCATAAAATATGAAGGCCTTTTAATTTTTTTCCGTGCTTCTTGTACTGGCGCTGTCATGCACCCTCCTAAATTTGTGGTGCTCGTGCTGGTAATAAGAATGGCGTAAATCTTATTCGCCCTCGCTTCCGGGGCAGGGCTTGCGTGGTTCTGAAAGAACAGCAACGTAGCTGTCGTGGCTGGAGAGATTGGTAAAGAAAATGTTTTCAGTACTAGAGGTTTGTTCAAAAAGTAATTACACATTTCAAGCATAGGTTCATTATACATGCTTAGAATCAAACGCGAGAGTGCCTTGTTCATGTTATACACTATATAATAATAATAATAATAATAATAATAATAATAATAATCGTCATCATCCACCAAAATCTGATGAAACACTTACTTTTTGTAAAGAAACGTTTACCCAGTCTTGGGAAATCTGAAGTGTCGTCAAACATTTCCTTTATCGAGGGACATGTTTCAAGGACAATTGGTGTAACACAGAAAGTATGCACTCGTAAGTTTAAATCGTTTTTTTTTTTTTTTTTTTTTTTTTGAGTCCTGAACTCAATGCAATGCATATACTTGCCGACAGTGGCGACCCTCCACTGTTACAGGAAGAAAAAAAAAGGGGCTCAGTGGAGGCCTCAGTAGGCTTCAATCAGTACCGCTTTCAATTAGTATACACATGAACAGCCACTCACAACTGACCAATGACACTGCTGTCTGCCAAAGCGCGCTTTTCAAATTTCTGTTTGTGTTTGGGTTATTAACTGTCAACTTGAACTCTTCTAACTGGACAATGCACACAGCTTTTATACATTACAAACGAAACGGACGTGCAACGTGACATAACTGAGTGGGAGACGTGAAGTATGGCCTGACAGCGGTAGGGGAAAGGAAAACATAATTTAAAAAATAGCTATTTGTTTCAGTCGTCCTAATTTGTCTAAACGGCAGAAAACTGTTGATGAACCGTCTGAAAACAAGCTAGCAGCTACCACCAGCAGTCCTGCGCCAGTCAAACGGTGATTAAATTAGTCAGGATTTGTGAGATTAAATAAAATGGTTTCTTTGCTTTTAACACAAAATGTTAGTTAACAAAAATGAACAACCATAAGTACGAATGAAATGATATATAGTTATTTTTATTTATTATCATCATGTGAAATTTAATCTGATGCACATGTTAAAAGTTCAAGTCCATTGCTTTGTATTACCTTTTTTGTTTTTAATCGGAAGTGTTCTAAACCGAACACTGGTTATTGAATCTCTGTTAAGAAAAAAAGATTGTTCTTTATTTTTCGAAAAATAAAACGTAAATGCACGAATAAGAAATCAGGTTGCCAATTGCACCACTGTGATTACTCACCTTAATAAAGTTACCATTTCCATCCCCCGAAAAAAAAATCCTGGCTACGCCACTGCTGCCAGAGTTTGTTATTAAAAAATAAATATTGAGTAGAGAATATGTAAGTGCAGTTTATTTCAAACTTTCAAACCTTAATAACACAACCAAATGTCCAAGACCCATCACCGTTATATATGTTCCCATGTGAGACTTTCACTTTTTCAATCAGCGAAAATATGTGTTAAAAACAGTTAATTTGATGCAGCACTTTTAAAATGGTAAAAAGACAGCTACATTTGGAGTTTTTCTACAACAAAAAAGCTAAACCAGCAACGCCAGAGACATTAACAGAAACCGAACCTGACTCTTGCGTAGTTCAGAATGTTATTAACAGCACGAGTGTGACGATACCTCTATTTCAAATGCTCAGGTTAGTTCAGGTGCACCTGTCAATAAAAGAACCCTTGCCTGAAAAGTGTTGTTTGCAGCTCTCTTGATTGTGACAATCTGGCGTTGAACTGTTTGTGATGAAAGATCCTGTAATGTTAGAAAGCTAGCTTAATGTTTACATAAAAATTGTTAAAATCGGACATCGGGTTTGAGCACGGTTTCGCTTTGTTAGTTTATTTGGTGGGGCAGTGCCCCACCAGTTTTTCAAGCCACGAGTCGCCACTGCTTTCCGAGCAAATTTTATGAGTTAGCCCACACTTTTTTCAGTCATATGATGGTATTATGTGGTCAACGCAGCACATCTTTACCGGGACTGGGCACGTAATTAAAACTTAATGTGTCAATCAAATCTACAGCTATTGTCAAAAGTTTTGCATATCATTTTAGGATTTAGGCATATTTTTTTAAAAAAAAGAGCATAATTTAGCTCTTTCATTTAACACAATTTAAATCAAAGAAACTACAAAATTATATTATGCTAGTGTGGCAGGAAATAGCGGTGTGGTGACTGCAGTTCAAAGGCGCGGTGTGCGCCCTTTATTAAATAACAACAACAATAAATAAAATATTTAAACAAAAAAAACACTTGCTCATAGAGCAAAATAAAAGGTTTTAAATAAAATAAATAAAGAACACAAAAATACAAATATAGGTGAGGCTGGGCAATCGCTTTCACTGTTCCTATATCTTTCTGTTTGTAAATTGATCTCCCATTCTCCACTTCCAAACGCACTCCGAGCAGGCAGAGCTGCATGCTTTTTATGCAGGTGACCATCTCCCGATTTAGCAACAACTTAATCATTTATATAATTCGGGAGATGGCCACCATCTGCACCAGGTTTTAAATTAGCAACTGGAGGATGGGCTGCCAATTTCGTCTCTGCCAGAACAAAATAAAAACAACAAAACAAACGCACAGCGTTTTACCGTCATATATATATATATATATATATATATATATATATATATATATATATATATATATATATATATATATATTGTGACCATAGACGTGGGCTGGTCAGGAATGGTAAATATGTGGGTACTAGCATATTATGGTATACAGGACCGGGGCACTGGAAAGTGCCGGATTGAGCAGGGAAAGACTACATCTCTCAAAAGACAATGCAGGAGTTGTAGTTAATAGGGCCTACAAAAATGGCAGCCACCAAAGAAACTACAAGGGCCAGGAGTACATAGAGTTTAATTGAAATGTAAACCAGCACAGCTGCAGGTGTTTAAGAGGTGTTAGTTTTGTAAGTGGCTGGACTGGTTGACAATAAAAGGAAATGATCTCCTTTGTTCAGAGTCGAGCTGGGGGAGGCTTATGGTGGTTGCGGTTAGCCTTTGTGGAGAAAGGAGAAGTTAAGGAAAAGACAAAAGAAATATGGAGGAACAGGTTTAAAACTGGTAAGTAGCTTAGCTACCCAGTGTATAAGATAGATACGGGGGGGTGAAATCAGATCTCCTAACGGAGATAGATATTGTTTAGGTTTGTTTTGTTTGGTACAAATAAAAACAGACACCATGCTATTTTATTTCATGTCTTGTGATTCTATCTTACACCAAAGAAGACAGTGGAAACGGCCCTGCAAGTGGCAGACTTACCCCGGTGTGTTACATATGGTGGAGAATGAGGGCACTCCTCTCCACTGATAAAAGACAGCGCAAACACAGCAACATGGAAGCGGTGGTACAAAGCCTCCTACAAGCGGTGATGTCTCAGCAAGAGGCAACCCGAGGTCAGCAAGAAGCGACCCGTGTGCAGCATGAGACCAATCGCATATTTTTGGAGGAGCAAAGAAACACTTCCCAAGCACTGCGACAGGAGGTACATGAGTTGGATTCCTGCCGTCCTGCAGGACTAGTAGCGGGCCCAAGCGACGCAAGCCAGGCAGCGGCCACAGGCGGCACAAGCCAGGAAGAGGCCACAGGCGAAGCAGAGCCAGCAGCAACCCCATGCAAAGCAGAGCCCTCAGCGACCCCAGGCGAAGCAGAGCCCTCAGCGACCCCAGGCGAAGCAGAGCCCTCAGCGACCCCAGGCGAAGCAGAGCCCTCAGCGACCCCAGGCGAAGCAGAGCCCTCAGCGACCCCAGGCGAAGCAGAGCCCTCAGCGACCCCAGGCGAAGCAGAGCCCTCAGCGACCCCAGGCGAAGCAGATTCCTCAACGACCGCAGGCGAAGCAGGACCGGCAGCAACCCTAGGAGAATCGGAGGAGAGACGGGCAACCCCAGGCGATGCGGGACCTTCAGCAACCCCAGGCGAAGCGGGACCCTCGGCAACGGGATATAAGAGAGGCACAGGCTGCCACAGGCGATGCGGAGCAAGAGGCAGCCCCAGGCGATGCAGACGTGGCATCCTTGGACGGTGCGAGGCAGGCATCCTTGGGCGGTCCCTCGGGAGTCGACGGCGGCAGCGGACCCTTGGGAGGTAAGGGCGGCAGAGGACCCTCAGGAGTCGACGACGGCAGCGGACCCTTGAGAGGCGACGGCGGGATGAGAGCATAGCTGTGGTGCTGGGGTTGGCCCTCATGCTTCCCTCAGCAACCTGTGCAGGGACTGCTGAGGTCCGGCAGCATCCTGCCCTGGTCCCTCTAATGCTGAAGAGAGAGGCAGCTCCTGCTTCTCTCCCTCTAGTGGGGGTGCTGCTCTGCTCCTGGTGGTGGAGACAGAGGCAGCTCCTGCTGCTCTGCTCCTGGCAAAGGCGGCAGGGTCTCCTCCCCTTCTGGTGGCGAAGGCGGCAGGGGCTCTTCCCCTTCTGGTGGCAAAGGTGGGAGGGGCTCCTCCCCTTCTGGCTGAAGTGGGGAAACCAGCAGGCATGCTCCCTCTGCTGGTGAGGTGGGAGCGTCATGTAGTCCTCCACTGAGGTGGAACCAGCAGGTATTCTCCCTCTGCTGGTGGTGGTGGGAGTGACAAGCAGTCCTCCCATGGCTGTGGTGGTGGAACCAGCAGGTATTCTCCCTCTGCTGGTGGAGGTGGGAGTGACAAGCAGTCCTCCCATGGCTGTGGTGGTGGAACCAGCAGGTATTCTCCCTCTGCTGGTGGAGGTGGGAGTGACAAGCAGCCCTCCCATGGATGTGGTGGTGGCACCAGCAGGTATTCTCCCTCTGCTGGTGGGTACCTGGGCTGTGGACGCACTGGCTCCCCCTTCAGTCTCATTTGTCACAGACAATGGGGGGATTTCAATTTATTGCATCTCCATAATGACAGATTCACCAAGTGCTGTTTTCTGAGCTGAGTTTTGTACATAATTTCTCCAGAATTCTACAGTAATTTATCTTGTAATTCTTAATAATGACAGTCAGGGATGAGTTTACTGTAAAGGCACAGTCAGATTTTTAGTGGACAAAGTGATTTTTTAGCGCTAAAAGCATCAGTAGTACATCAAGACAGTACAGTATAATATCTGAAAGCATTGTAAAGTATGAGGTATAGGGAGGTATTGTAAGCAGAACAATAATCATAAAAAAACAAACTGTAAATTCACAGTATTAGCATTGAAAAACATTTGAAAGTGTAATATTATTGTATAAAATTACCTTGGTGTTTTTTATAAGGGCTATAAGGTTGTATTATAAGTTAAAAATGCTTATTAAAAATATACATTATTCCTGGGTGATGTAATGCAGTTTAAGGAATGTAGAGAATAAAGTGTTCATGTGTATAACCCGTATGAAACAGATTTGCAAGCAAATGTTGAGAAAATGGGTACAAATCAGAGGAAGCAGATTAGCATATTCTCTAACTTCTCTTAATTGTTTCTGTGACCGCAAGGGTCTTGTTTTAGTATGCTGCAACCAGTACTAAACTTGGTCTAGTTTAACTGATGCTCCCAATGATCTAATCAAATGTTGGTATGCTGCAATTGGGATAAGCAATGGTACCAATGTTTGTCCAAGAAAGTGCCTCAAGCTCAGTTCATCCCCCTGTTGGGCATAGCAAGTGGACTAAATTTGGTATACTGCAATTGAATCTAGATTTTCAATTAGCTTCATTGAATGTGTACACCAGTACAAATGAATCACTTATACGTTGGCTTTAGAGGATATACATTGGCTACAATAAATGTATATTCTTGAATAAATATATTATAATAAATATAAATAATATATTTTTGTAGATGTTCAAAGTTATTTCTAATTTATTTTTATACTGCATATTGAATGCGTTGTTCGTTTTTTTTTTTTTTTGGGGGGGGGGGGGGGGTTATACTGTAAACACTGTTTACATACGTGTTTTGTACACATTTGGGTGCTCTCACCATGGTCTCCAGATTGTGATTATGATATTTTGATGAAAAGACATTCAAGGAAATTGATTAACATTGAAATTCTATACAAACCACCTTTTACTTACACCTGCTGTTTGGTATTTGAAATTCTACAGCATTGCACGCAACAAAACATTTAATGTGCTCAAAGATTTAACTTTTGTCCAAAATGTAACTTCTATCAGCGAGTGGGAGAGACTCATTTTTGATAGTCCGGAATCCTAACTGGGGATGACAGAGTCCCAATTTAAACTTGTTTGATCTGTGTGTTGTTGAAAACGAACAAGACTAATTTCAAAGCGCTTCCAGACAAATCCTTGTGGCAGATGAAAATGTGGCTTTAGATAAGTATATAATACTGTTCAAACAACAGTTGTAGGCATGTCCAGATAAGCCCATCCACGTTGATCAACTACATTTTGTAGAATAATAAACCACAAGGGGTGTATGGTTGGAATTGATCCAGTTGAGTGGGAAACGTTGACTCAGACATTATTCTTTCAAATAAGAAAACATTTCCAAGAGTTTAAACAAAATAGCTTACTTTGTTTTAAAGTTTTACGTTATTTATAGGTTCAGTCGATGGACTTACAAAGTAAGGAGAGAGTGGATGCTTTATCATTATTTTTTATTGCTAAATCTGCAAGATTGTGCATGTGAGTTATAGTTAAAAAGCAAAGATGAAACACATTTTACACCCAAAATGACCCAATTGGCCTCTTTATTTTCCATATTTCAAGGTGTCTAAAAGCACTCAAAACTTTGTGGTAAGAATTATTAAAAACACATTGTATTGATTTCAGTTTTCTTTTTTTATAAATTTCCATACAGTTAGGCCATGATAGATGGGGCCAGATTTAAAGTGAAAGGAAAAGTGAGCTGTTCATTTTGCAAAGCTAGTAACAAGCATGTCTGTAGGCAAGCTTTTTAGTCCTTAAATGAGACTCAGTAGACATTAACAGTTTCATTGTATCTTCATTATCTGAGAGACTGAATCTATTTAGATTGGGGGTTTTCAACCGGGGGTGTGCATCACAGGTGTAAGCAAGACGACTCAGAAATGCAAAAATACAAATGAAAGTGAAAGAAAATGATGATCTTGAATTTTTTTTTTTTAATGGTATATATTATCTCTAAACCACTGTTCATAAATATTTAATTTGTTTAGCAGCTCAAAGATTAGTATAGTATAGTTTCATAATTATCGTCCACCTATACCACACTGTAAAGAATTATACAGAGTCCCATAATTATTATGTTGCCATTAATAAAAAGTTTATTATTGTTAGTATTTTTCATGGTTAGCATGGATTTCATGATTTCCCCATTGTCATGTAATAAGTAGCTCCCTGTGAAAATTCCCATTTCTGAAAGAATAGTGTAAATATACATATTTTTATCACTTAAAAATAAATACAGCAAACTTATTGATGCACTACCTTCATAAGGAACCTGGCAGCTGGTTTAGTTTGCTTCCTGTAAATGATTGATTGACCTGCAGAGAGCTGTGAAATTTCTTTAAAATGTCTTCAGCGAGAAAGACACCAAGCATCCAAACAGAAAAATGTCTGCTAAAATCCAGCACAGCAAGGGGAGATTTCACATGTCTGTTGTTTTTTACATATATTTGTGTTTTATTTTGGTTACCAATTCACTCATAGTGAGAATAGAATGTCTTTAAAAGGTGGACACAGAAAACAAAATATTCTACCATTTTTTATACTGGCTTTTAATTCTGTGTACCCAAAGCCTTGTAATTAAAACCTTTAAGAATGACTATTTGGTATCAATGCTTTATCAGTCCTAAATTGTTGACATAAATGATATATTAATAAACCGGGTAAAAAATGTAATTTGTTGATCCGATTATTCTCCCTTTTATTGCAACTGTACTATCATTCAGTAAAGCAAAAACCACAACCATTATGCCATAAGTCTACCTGCACTGTACTGGCTCACTCATTCTCCACTCCCAGAATTAACACTGCTGCACATACCGTTACTAGCTCCTTTTCATGCTGCCTGCTACAAACTTGAAAGATCTCCTTTTTCAAGTGTTACTCTCTGACTAACAAAACTCTGCTTCTCAACAAACTTATAACCGATACCAATCTTGATCTTCTCTGTCTAGCTGAAACCTGTAATCTGTAAGCGACATGCACTCGTTGTATCTAGCAACCCCAAAGGGATATTCCCTCTTTGACAAACCTCACCTCACTGGCCAAGGCGGCGGAACTGCTATTATTGCAAATTCTGTGCTCACTTTCTCAGTTCTTTATCTGCCTTTTCTTCATTTGAACATCTCACCATCAAGCTCCCATGTTCCTCACCCTTGCTGTTACCTACCATCCACCTAAGAGCAACTCTACTTTTATTGCTGAGTTTTCAGAATTCCTCTTCCTCATCTGCACTATTGACAAAAACCTAATCCTAGGTGACTTCAACATTCATGTTCACTTGCCTTCCTCCAGACTTCAACACATTTCT
The DNA here is from genome assembly GCF_017654505.1 of Polyodon spathula. NCBI lineage: Eukaryota > Metazoa > Chordata > Actinopteri > Acipenseriformes > Polyodontidae > Polyodon > Polyodon spathula. The sequence goes on from NC_054548.1 coordinate 36,528,633, forward strand.
GGACTATCTTGGACTCTCTCAATCTGTCAACGTCCCCACTCACACCCAAGGACACCCCTTGGATCTGCGCATCACCAGGTGCCTGGATATCTCCAATCTCTCCATCCCAGATATCTCTGACCATTTCTTAATCACTGCTAATATTAATCTCCCTGCTCCTTCCTCTGCTACTGATACTGTTATCGCCTTCTGTCCCAAGAATCTGCTGAATCCTCTAAAACTCTCGGAATGTGTCTCTGCATCCCCTCTAACTGGTACTGTCCCATTCTCAGTTGATGATGCGGTAACCCTCTACAACACCACCCTTACTCATATCATCGACACCCTCGATCTTTGAGTGCTTAAGTCTGCCTGCCGCAAGCTTGCGCGCAAGTAGAGGTTGGGTTCACAGAGAGATCTAGACCAACCATCTCGTGAGCTACAGGCATGCGCTCTCTGTGTGTCCAGGATGAACTACTTTTCTGAAATCATAACTATGGGACACGGTAAACCAAATTGTCTCTTTAAGACCATTGACCAAATGCTACATCCAGCCACGATGTCATGATTTCTCCTTTCTTTCGGAACAAAATTGACAACATCTATTCTACGCTCTCCCACCACAAACCCAGTTTACTACTTGACCACCTTGATTCTCCCCCAGTTGCTCCTCCTGCCCCCTCCTCCTCTCTCCATTGTTGATGTTTCTGGCTTAATGTTGAAATCAACTACTGCCACACGCCCCCTGGACCCCTGGCCTACTAACCTTGTCCATCTGTGCTTCTGATCTTGTTCCTTCCATTATGCACACTCTCAACTGGTCCCTGGACTCTGGCTCGGCCCCTGCTGCCATTAAGCTTGCACGAGTAACGCCGTTACTCAAAAAAAAAAAACCCTCGACTCGGCTGACTTATCTAATTTCCATCCTATGTCCTATCTCCCTTTTCTCTCCAAAACTCTCGAAAGTGCTGTAGCCAGTCAGCTGGTGAAACATCTCACAGATAACAATCTGCTTGAATCTCTAGTCTGGCTTCTGGCCACATCACAGTACTGAAACTGTTCTGCTCCAGATTGTGAAATATGCTGATGCTGATGCTCCCTCTGTGCTTGTCATCCTTGACCTAACAGCCGCTTTTGGAACCATAAATCATGGTATTCTTCTTGACTGCCTTCAGAAGTATGCTGGGATCTCTGCAGTCTGTTTTCTATGCTGGATGCAGTAGTGTTGCAAACCCAGTCACTTGTGGTATCTCCCAAGGATCTGTTCTTGGGCCCCTTTTCTTCAATATCTACATTCTTCCCTTACGTCACCTCATCTGCCAACACAACCTCACGACACCCAGCTCTACTTAAAACTCGACCCTGGATGCCCTTCTGCCATAGTCTGGCTCTCGGCTTGCAATCAAGACATCGAGACCTGGATGTCTGTCAGTTTTCTTCAGCTGAACACTAGCAAATCTGAACTCCTTCTAGTAGGATCTAAAACTCAACTTAAGAATCTCAATATCTAGCTGTCCTGAACCTCGGAAACTGTCTGCTGCTGCCGTCCCCCAGAGCAACCACCCCTTTGATGCCCACATCTCCTCCGTGGTCAAATCTTCCTTCTACCATCTTCTAAACATCTCCAAAGTCCACCCCTACCTTTCGCCCGTTTACCTTCATGGCTCCGACTCTTTGGAACTCTCCCAGCTTTGGTGCGTGATGCTGTCACTGTTGCTCACTTTAAATCAACTCTCAAGACCCTCCTGCTCTCTCTTGCTTTCCATGCTCTTTAAGCCTGATCTGCTATTAGCTGCTGTTTTGTTGCTTCTATTTTATGTAATATGCTACTATCATGTATTATGCATTTCTCTGTATTTAATGTATTATAGATTATATAAATCACTTTGTGATGGTGGTCCATTATGAAAGGCGCTATTTAAAATAACGATTGACGGATTGATTGATTGATTGGTTTTAATATAATAACACAGTAGCATGCACACAGCTTATTTGACTCCTGCGATGACATGAACACTGAACTGTCAACTGGAGATTGCAGGGCATTTTTCTGTGTCACAGTCAGTACTGGGTAGAGTAAAATCTCAATTTATTGTACTGACTTCTGTGAAATCAAAGGTATTCCTATAAACTAAGATACCCAACTGTACCTCTACCGTCATGCAGCACGCGATGGGTAATCCGATACAAAGAAAGCTCCAACATATCCTAAAATCATCAGTTCGCGCAGGGTATCTGGTTTCTATACGTGGTGTAATGCTTCATAGGATATATATGTATATATAATATTAAACTGCATATGCTGTTGGCACAGATACAATACACATTTTTAGCACACTGTAAAATGATCTCCTGTGACCATTTTCTTTTTATTGTATTTTTATTGTTATACATAATATAACACTTACGTACGTGTGGCTATTTCATCATTTTTACTCAGAACCAAGTATACACTGTAACTATACATGGTGTACATATTCTTGCAATATCTCCGCAATACAACCGTTTGAAATAAATGCAGGCTCGTCTAACATTTCTGCAATTTGTTACTGATCCTCTTTTTGTATTATGCTGCTTGCTAACACTGGACATATGGCTACCAAATTTAAGTTTTTTTCAATTGCTGATGAGCCCTGTATAAATAGGCTATTATAATAATGTATTTGACTGTATAAATAGGCTATTATAATCATGAAACAGAAAATGGAGTGGCTGATTCTTAAACACTGAACAGTATAATGAGTTATTTATTTTAAAGTTGGAAAATTAAAAGATATTTCAAGATATCAGTTTTTTCTTCCTAATGAGACACTGGAATGGTTGTAAATGAAGTTGGCTTTAGCTCACCTCCCTTTTTCACTCTCTCTCTCTATTTTATTTTTTTTTTATTTTACACAGCAGGGCTCGTTAAAATCAACAAACAAAAGAAAATCTTTATTTTAGGTCACTATACTTTCAAATATTCTATGTTAATTAGGAAACGGCTCAGTAAATAATCTGTTCTAAGTACACAGCTGGTATAAATGTGACTATAAAAAGCATGCTAGTTTAGGAATCCTGAGGAAGGTGTTGCCTCTATGTTATTCACTAGTCTGTAAAGCTTTTTATTCCCCAGCAGAAGGCATAGGGAAAATAGTTTGGTGGATTAATCCCCAATTGGAAAATAACTGTGGTTGCATGTTTAAATTTAGAGACACATGTTCAAAGTCATTTTTCTTTTAATGTCTGGATGACGTTTCCATATTAGAAACTAGGGAGGTCAGCATAACCCATGAGCTGCTACACTGTATACCATACATGCCAACAGTCCCATGAGCTGCTACACTGTATACCATACATTCCAACAGTCCCTATATGGTCGGGATAGTCCTGATTTCCTAGCAAATGTCCTGTGTTCCGATGCATAGGAAAAAAGTCCTGATATTTACCCATAGAAAAAAAAGAATCATTTATTCTGCACAGTGGAGTTAGTGAAAACCACACGCTGTGTTCTTCATGTGGCTGACACATCTGTTGATCAATAACTTATACAAAGGTAAGAACAGTTCATTATGTCTATTTCTCTGTCATGATGGTCGTGTGGTGTTGAGTTGGGGGGGATATGTCTATTATATGATAATGAGTGTTTTTTGCATATGACCCCTCCCATGTGTATGATGCGTATGACACCCCCCCACCCCCTGATGGACAAGTGTCCCGCTGAACAGTTTCCAAATGTTGGCAAGAATGGTATACTGTGTTTGTATTAGCTAGCTCAACTTCCAAATGTTATTAATTCTAACCTTATACTGTATGACAAAGGAATATTTACTCTCAGTTTTTTATACAAGTGTTCGTACTATTCTCAGCAAAACACACCATTATTTATGAAGACATTTCTAAGAGTGTGTGCCACCTTCCAAGATTCCAATTCTGCAGGTAGCTCAAGGAGTGCAGATGCTTGACAAAAACAGATTTATGTCTTAAAATATTTATTTCTGTTTTTGAAACCTATGGGAATTTTTGGATTCTACTACTGTTCATATAAGATCACAGATTTCAATTGTTACCATTTTTCAGATCCTGCATTGTGTACGTGAAAATCATCTTGTTTAACGCTTACCAAAACCGTAAAGTACCTTTTCCAGACAAGTAAAAAATGAAAAAAAATTGATGCCTATCCACATCTTATGCAATACTTCTAGAGTCTTTGACACAGCCATTATCACAGCTTAGACATCACAATATGGTATTATGGAGAAAATGAGAGCCCCAACCATACCGCCCTTTAAGTGGTTATGCTATAGAAAGGGCTATGTTGTAAATGGGGAGCATGTAAATGTTAAGTTAGGGCAGTGCTATTTGGAATAGAGCTAAATGTATCTTAAGAGCAACTGGCACATGAGATTTGTTTAATTTGTGGCATCAGCACCTCCGCAGCTGCACGTCCATACTACACACATAAACATGTTCAATATAACAGGAGTGCTAAGGGAAACCACAAAGATGTTTGTATTATTAATATTATCAGCACCACCCATATTTGTACTGCCTGTATTAACATTGGCAACTTGGATGTGACTAATGCTTATTGCTACACAGCTCTGAGTTTGATTGGCACTTAACTACTTTTCGTGCCCACAGCAACCAGGGGTACCGCACCCCCGCTACTGCCAGGGTCATTGTGGAAGACAAATGTAAACAAATTGCAATCTAATCGTATGGATTTTCCTATGAAATACAAACATTAAAAAAATCTCCCCTGCAAGTAATTGTTTGTTGAAAATCAACTAAACAGGAGCAAGAGGAAACACAAGAAAAAATACAATGTTGGGATTTAAATGGGCTCTTCTTTATTTTTTTATTTTTTTTTCAAATTTAGTCGTTGCCAATTTTTTTTTTTTTTTTCTCCCAATTTGAAATGGCCAATTATTATTTATTTATGCTTGGCTCACTGCTACCACCCCTGTGCTGAGTTGGGAGTGGTGAAGAAAAACACATGCTGTCCTCTGAAGTGTGTGCCATCAGCTGACCGCTTCTTTACACACTGCAGATTCACCATGCAGCCGCCCAGGAGCTACAGCGTAGGAGGACAACGCAGCTCCCAGGCAGCTTACAGGCAAGCCCACAGGTGCCCGGCCAGACTACTGGGGATGCTGATGCGCGGTGAGCCGAGGACACACTGGCTGACCTAGACCCCTCTCCGCCCTGATGCTCAGCCAATTGAGCGCCGCCTCCCGGGAACTCCCATCCACGGTTGGCTGTGGAATAGCCCAGACTCGAGCCGGCAATGTCCAGGCTATAGAGTGCATCCTGCACTCACGCAGAGTGCCTTTACTGGATGCACCACTTGGGAGCCCCCGGGCTCTTATTTATTAGTAAGTCACACTAAGAAACCCTTATTTTAAGCTGTAGAAGGGATTCTGAGGCTAGGAGTTTGTTTCAGTGTTACACCTTCATAAATTACAGATTGTTTTGTTTTACTTAAGACTATGATTCTGTTTCACAGCATTTGGTATTCTGTGCAATTTCACAACCTTATTTCATGCATCATGAAACATTTTTACAACCCCATATTAGAAAGATTAATTACAGTGATTTTGAGTTATTTCCACTATGAGAATGCTAAAAGAGTAACGATACTGTTGATGTACCAAGCTTTTAGGGTATAACTATAAACACTAAAAACAGGAACAGTTTTGATTATTGCATGTTTTAAATTGATTAATATCAACAGCCCACCCTTCAGATTATGAAAAGCCTACTATCTTATTCATTGTAGAAAAGATGTAAATTAGATTCCGATCAACAACTTGCACAGTGTGCAGCCATTGGCATAGTTATTATCACAGCTCCGAAAAAACATCCCATGTCAAACTTAATGAATATTGCCCTGTGACAAAGATGGCTGTAGTGGGGACGTCAGACCAGAAGAAACACACAGTACTGAGAGAGGAAATGATAAATGGATGCACTGCTGCGCAGCTTATTATTATAAAATAAAACAGGACAAAAACAGGACACGGCACTGGCAGCCAAAACAAAGAGACAAACAAAATGGACTAACACTAAACAAAACACGGTGAGCTTCTATTTAACTTAATACTATTACAATTACCTCCGTCTCCACTCCTGCTCTCCACTCAATGACCACACAACAACGAGTGGGTGAAAACATGCTGCATTTATGCAGCTGTACCGAGACTCGATAGCTAATCAATCATTCAACTGAAGTCGCGGTACAACTGCACGTGAATTAATAAAGTGCAATTCCCTGTGCTCACATATTATTACTTTTTAATTGCTGTGCAATCCTTGTGCCTAAATACAAATATACATTTTAAACGCTTGTGTTAAACAGACCCGTTTATATCCTGTGTACCAATGACTATACACCAACATTAACACACTACATATAACACAAAATGTGCACAGGGGCGGACACTTTGCCACATGCCCAAACAATAACTATTACCAAACTAAAAAAACTGAAAGTTGGTTGTGAGGTTCAGTCAACCTACCACTTACTTATGATGAGCAGCACCAACTTAGCCATTAGTGAATAACTGCAGGTTAGGAATTAGTTGAGAAATAAAACTGAAATGAAGGGTTGGTTAATTTCTAAAGTAAATGAAAAATACTTTTTCACAGAGAAAATACTTTTTATGCATACTGTAATTAAAACAGTTTGAGAACAGCTGTCATTCCACTGCAGGTCCTGATCATCATCACAGCAGACCCCAGAAGCTAAGTAAGACTGAGTCTGAACAGTAGTTAGATGAGGCACTTCTAAGGAAAATCTGATGCTGTGATGTATGAGGTGTCTTAGTGGGGGGTTCTCTTCCAGGCATCTAATTTACATAATTTGGCTCTGTGACAAAATATAAAACATAATATGTTAGATTATTACCATAACCCTGGTTCCCTGAAAGAGAATGACAACCATTACAGAATGGGAAGAGCCTCTCTGACCATCAATCACTGAGCATATATAAAAAAGCTGCCCTGTCAGGACCCTGCTGTGAGGAGGAAGTCCCTCCCACCTCCTGTTGAAGAAGGACATCCTCACAGTATCACATTGTCATTTTCTTTCGAAAACAGAGGTCAGCTGGGGACACGACCTCGAAGGGTAATGGTTGTCATTCTCTTTCAGGGAACCAGGGTTATGGTAATAACCTAACATTCCCTTTCAATTTGAATGACAACCATTACCGAATGGGAAAGCTGTACCAAAGCTGTAGTGGCTCCAGATTACCGACAGTACAGCCCCACAGCGATAGAGGCCACATGGCGCCTAACAGCATGACACCTGCAAAACTCTAGAGCCCAGAGAGGTTCTCGTTCGGTTTGTAACATCAAGGCGGTAAAAACGCACAAATGTCTGACTACCTGTCCATGTAGCCAAGCGTATAGCATCTGTCACCCAGTGCACTAGACGTTGCTTCGATAGGCCCTGTCCTTTAGAGCGGGACCCGTAGCAGACAAACAGCTTGTTGGACAGTCTCCAGGATGCCGTTCTATTCAAATAACAGCATAGACCCCGAACTGGGCATATCGTGTGTTGTCTACGGTCCTCCTCTGACTCGTGCGGGGGAGTTCTGAAAGTTTCCAAAATCACTGATTGGTTAGTATGGAATGAGGATACCACCTTTGGCAAAAAGGATGGATTTGTTCTTAATGTTACCCTCAAGTCATTCCCAGTGAAAGCCATACATGTGTCATCGATGGACAGCGCATGAAGCTCACTTACTCGTCTGGCAGACGTAATGGCTATTAAAAATGCCACTTTTAATGAAACAGTGCGCAGTTCTGCTGATGCCATGGGCTCAAATGGGGGACCCATAAGGGCCCTCAGTACCAGTTCTAGATCCCACTTGGGGACCATACTTTTCATAGTAGGACGAAGCCTCCGAGCCCCTTTAAGAAATTGCACTGCCAGGAAATGTGCCCCAGGGGACACTCAATTTTGTCATGGCACACTGATATTGTTGCCAGGCATACCTTCAAAGTGGACGCTGATTTTCCTGCATCAAACAAGTGTTGTAAGAAGGTTAATATCGTCTCAATAGGGCAAGTCACAGGATCGTGACCTTCAGCAAGGCACCATTTATATGAGTACTAGACTCCAGTGCTCGGCGCCCTAGCAGACTGTAGTGTCTCTACTACTGCATCTGGCAAACCTCGTCTAAATAGACGGCTCCGTTCACGGCCAGACCCAGAGTTGGAGCTGGGCTGGGTTCGGGTGCCATAATAGCCCCTATTAGCTAGGAGGTCCTTGCGCAGCAGGAGCTGCCACGGCTGATCCGACAACATGTCGGAGAGGAGAGCAAACCAGGGGTGTCTCGGTCATCTGGGTGCAACCAGCAAAACCTGTTCTCTCTCCACCCTGATCCTCTCTATTGTCAGGGGTAATAATGGCAGTAGAGGGAGTGCATACAAGAGCTCCTGTGGCCAGGGGTGAGCTAGCGCATCTACTCACAGGGGACCCCTGTCTCTCTCCATGGAAAACCATAGGTGGCAATGAGTGAACTCGGCTGTGGCAAAGAGGTCGACTCGTGCAGATCGAAACCTCTCCCAAATCTGTTTCACCACTTGAGGATGCAGCCTCCACTCCAAGCTGTCTGGAATCTTCTGGACAGGAGGTCTGCTGCCTTGTTGTCCACTCTGGGGAGCTGAAATGCCCTGATGGAACACAAGTTTTTGTGCGTCCAGGACAGGAGTCTGTGAGCTGCGTGGTGAACGCCTGGCGAGCGCAGGCCACCTTGGTGGTTTATGTAGGCTACCACTGTGGTATTGTCCATCCGGACCAGCACATGTTTGTGCACTAACTGCTTGTAAAATGAGATAACACCAGATTCACTGCTTGCAGCTCTTGGGCATTTATGTGCGCTTGCTGCCAATGTCCCTTCCACTGACCTCTTATTCCTCTCCCATTCCAGACCGCTCCCCAGCCCGGCTGGAGGCGTGTGTAGTGATCACTTTCCTCCTGTGAGAGGATCCGAGGGGAGTTCCGAGGCGTAGATTGCCAGGATGGAGCCACCACTCCAGTGTCTTCCGGCATTGTCTGGACACTCGCACCAGCCTCTACCGATCTCGGACTGGGTGCACCTTGATCATATTTACCCAGGCTTGAAGCGGGCGCATTCTCAGCAGCCCTAGTGGAAGGATTCTTGAGGCGGCTGCCATCAGCCCCAACAACCTTTGATATATTTTGACCTGTAGGAGAGCATCTTCTCTGAATAGGGAGAGTGTGGCCTCCAACAACTGAATCCTGTCTTCTGACAGTGAGGCAAGCATGCTCACAGACTTCAGTTTGATCCCCAGGAATGCTGTGGACTGAGATGGTACGAAGTTGCTCTTCTGTTGATGTATTGAGAGCCTTAATGTCGTCATATGATCTATGATATGTTTTGTGTGCGCCTCTGAGAGTGCTTTTGAATGCGCGCAAACTAGAAAATTGTCCAGATATTTCAGGATCCGAATACCCTGCAGCCAGTGAGAGGCCAAAAGGCAGCACGCAGAATTTGTACGCCGCTGAGGACATCGTTTGGGCTTACCAAGCATACTGCGTTCTTCCTTTGAAGATTGGCGATCTCCTGTTGAAGGAATATCACCCTGGCTGGTTCGACCTTGGCTTGCGTCAGCCACAAATGCCAGCGAGCAGCCACCAGTGCCGCCAGCGACCTCCCTGATGCCTGACCTAACTCCCATATTAGAGTGGTCATCGCCTTAGCTACCGCCTGGAGCTCCCTTGTGTCAGCTTGTGCAGCTCTCTCCTGTAGCCTCTCTGCCAACTGGTTCTGGTAGAGCACCAGTATGGCCATGGCATTTGCTGGTTGGGCCAACAGCGCTGCCGATGCGTAAGCTTTTTTAAGCATCACAGCTGTCATTCTGCAAGGCTTGTACAGACAGGTTGGGTCCTTATCCTCCTTGGTGAAAGTGGAACCTTGCACCAAAACCATGACCGTGTCCTCGATAGTGGGGAATACGCCAAGGCCCGCTTCTTGGGCTCCTGTAGTAAGAAGCAGAGACTCTGCTGTTCTGGAGGCTGAGGGTGCAGATGCTGGGTTGCTCCAGGAGAAAGTCCTGGCATAAGGGGAGAGCATGCTTTTGGTGCCCTTTTTGTTGGCGGAAGCGGTTCCCCTTTCCCTTTTGTTCTGCCGGCTAGGGAACGTCCGTGGCTGCAGCTGCACGCTGCATTAGGGCCCAAAACTCTTCCCTCTGTGACACATGTGGAAGTGGCTTGGTCTGAGACGTCCGATCTGGACACCGACAAGGAAAGCTCGCCTGAGTCTAGGCAGAGGGGATGGGGAACAAGACTGTGGGGGCTGGAGCTGCCTGGTGGTAGGGCGCAGCCTGCTCTGAGATTTCAATAGGGTCTCCAGCATGGTCTGCTGAGTCCATACAGTCTCTGCCAACTCCATGAAGCGCCGCTCGGCCAAGCTTGGGTGCCTTTGAGGCGACTGTGATGGTGAACGTCTGCGCCTGCGTGAAGAAGGGGAGTGGTGCCTGTCCCTTGGGGAAGGGGAGCGGTGCCTACGCGGTGACCGCCTGTCCCCTGGTGAGCTTCCCCTCGAGTGGTACCGCCTCAGCGGTGACCAACTCGCCTCCTTTGAGAGGTGTCTGCACCTCTGTACCGGTGGTGGGGTAGGGGAGGGTGACCCAGATGAGCGTGAGAGCTCCCTGGTCACTGTAGTAGGGGGGGTCCTGGATGACCTCTGCGGAGGCTCTTGGACCACTGATCTCTTTCTCCCCTGGTTGGAGGAGAGAGATTCTGCTGGGGATAGGGCTGCTCTGCGTTGCTTAGTTCTCCTTGAGAACTTCCGACATGGAGAGCAGTCCAGCTCACCTGCCAGTGCTTTGGTCGCGTGTTCTGGACCTAGGCATCTGACGTAGGACCGGTGCTTGTCCTTTCTTGGTAGCTTCGCCACGCATTGGTCGCACTGGTGGAACCCAGCAGAGGACCCAGTTGATTGGACTGACATGGTTTTGCAGATGAACTGCTGCGCTCGGTGCCGATAGTAGCGCGGTTGGTGCTGGGCTGTAGACGCTTATGAGCTATTCACCGGTGCCGAATCAGTCGGTGCCGGGATCGGCATCGAAAATAGCGCAGTCTGTGTCGAGTCTGCTGGCGCTGAGGTAGGTGCCGATGTGTATGTGCGTTCGGTGCCGGGTGTAGACAGCCTCGAAGCTATTCCCCAGTGCCGAATCAATCAGTTCCGGGATCGGCGTCGAAAAAGATCACGGTCAGCGCCGAGAGGTCGGTGCCGAGTCAATTGGTGCCAAGATCGATGCCGACATGTAGCACGGTCGGTGCTGGGTTGTAGACTGCCTCAAAGAGGTTCGCTGTTGCCAAATCAATCGGTGCCGGAAACGGCACCAAGAAAAGCGCAATCGATACCGAGATAGTTGGTGCCGAATGGATCGCAGCTGTGCTAGGGAAGCCCAAGGATTGAGAGGGGCGCTAGGCCTGAGCTGTTTTTATTTATTTAAAATTTTTTTTGGTTGCTGTGACCAATTAAATCGGTGTAGCGGATGATGCCGTGAGCAGAAAAACTGATGCGAGAATAAAGTGAGAGCAGTCTTAGACACGCTCAAAGCACGATTTTACCATGGAATTTTATTTTTAATTTACGGATAAAACCAACAAATCAGCCAATTTCAGTTCAAGAAAGCAAAACGCAATCTGACCTGTCTCAGTGAGATGAGAGAGAAAATGGCGATGTGCTACTTTGAGGACGTCCCTCTTCAACAGGAGGTGGGAGGGACTTCCCCCTCACAGCAGGGCCCTGATAGGGCAGCTTTTTTATATAAGCTTAGTGATTGATGGTCAGAGAGGCTCTTCCCACTCGGTAATGGTTGTCATTCGAATTGAAAGGGAACAGCCTGTACACATCAGTTTTACATCACTTTATAACATGCTAAGTAAAGCTCTCACGTTTTGGCATGGGTATGACTTAAATGCACTATTTCTGTATGTGGTCTTTCGTTAAAAAATAATTCTGAAACATCCATGATGCCAACTATGTTGTTGGAAATCTGAAAGTGTGTATAGTGTTTGGTTTTTGACATATTTCATGATACGACGAGCATGGACTGGCACTATGTTATTATGGGAGGAGACTAATGTTCAGTGAATGTCAGCACGGATAGGTCACCTTCAACAGACCCCCTATTCAACCTTGTCAACCGTCAAGTAAATAGGCACAATGGGAAAGGTGCTGGGGCCCAACAGTCACACAATTGTTGCTTCTAACGGCTTCTTTTTTTCATCGCTCCAGTAAACTAACGGTAGAAGGGACTTTTGGACAGTATTGAAAGTGTAAACATTGTATTCTTTTAGTTGCAAATGTACATCCATGAGTGGTGAAAACAATATGTCTGTTTTGGTAGGTCTTGATATATTGATATTTACGTAGGTAGAAAACTACAATGTTATGAACGGTTAAAAAGGTACATATGCATGTCAGTGTTAAAGGGTAGTATAATAACACATTTTAATGCGTCGCGAGGCAATTGTATATGGAGCTGGGGAGCGGAGCAGTGTAGTTCCTTGAACGGATGTTTCCGGCCTGCTCCTTTACAGCACTGAGAAGAACCGAGAACTGTTTTATTTTTCTTAAATATATGTTCGCCCATGGATTTATGACAAGAGTTATAAAAAAAAAGGTGCCTGTGCATAGTAACCATTCATTTTCCAGTTTCAAACCACAATTAGGCACTTTTATATTTTGCACATGGAATTGCATTTATTTTTTAAAAATCTTTTATTTTTCTTTTATATTCAATGTAATTGATGTGGCACTTTATTAATATAATTGATATATATATATATATATAATGATTGATGAAAGCTGGGGCACTTTGTATAAATGGATTTTATATTTTTAAACACTGCAATAACAGTTCTGCTTGTGAAGCATCCACACTATAATTTGCCAGAACAGTTGATTTATTTGCACTGTCCAGAACCTTATTTTCCCATTGGTGTTTGAGCCCCAGAGCAATTGCAGAATCACCGCCTCTGCACCTATTATCAGTGATTAAAGCCTGGTTTTCAAATGAACTGATTATTGCTCACCAATACTGTATTGGTATAAGAAAAGTGCATTTTTAAAAAAGTAATTTCAGCTTTCAATCACATCAAATATGCTGAAGATAATGTAAACAACACCAAGCTACAGACAGGGAGTCCCAAGCTTTAAACGTGTTACTGTTTATAAATAAGAACTCTATTATGAATATTGTGTTGTTATGTTTTGAGCAACATACTACGATAGTGTTCATTATTATATATATATATAATTTCTAGAGAGTAATCCAAAGAAGTAGTGGAAAAAGAGAAAACAATGAACAGACATCCAGCCAACATAGTCAGATAGTTCTCACCCAGGTAAGATTTGAAGTGTTGATAATGACTTTGGTTGTTGAATCCTTTTCTGGAACTATTCTGGCAATAATTGAAATCCTTAGAACTGGGATTAGTTGAAGTAATCCAGAGGGAGGAGAGGCAGGTAAGTCCACAGGAGAAACTTAAAAGGAAAACAAACTGTGCAAATGACTGACCAACAAAACCATCTCATACAACATTAGATTAAACTAACCAACTGTGTTGCTAAGTAAAGTAGAAAAATAAAGAACTCATGTCTTCTGACTTGAAGTTTTAAAGCTCCTAAAAAACAGGATTCTGGTCAAAAAACATTGTATTGAAAAACTGGTTAAATAACAATGAAGACCCCCCTCTCGCCACTATCCTTTTTCTTCCTTTTCCTGGCCTAGCAGGAAATGTTGTGATCAAGGAGTGCGGGAGCAGGTCAGGCACCCTGGCTATATGCTCCTATTGTGTGGATGATGTCACATAGTGTTGTTTCATGACGAGCTGAATTAATAGCAAAGCGAAATTCTGAAAGCCAGGAATCCCAGGTCTGATGATTGTCACCAACATAGGAGGCAATCATGGTCTTGAGGGTTCTATTGACCCACTCAGAAAGGTTAGTCTGGAGATGACAACACCCCAAGCTGTACACACTTCCCTCCCGTCAAGCAGTGGGAACAGCTCCACCCACTTGGTGTAATAGTTCACTACAACATCGAGGTGTGACCTCCCTGAGGATTGTCATAATAATATTGCAGGAAAAGGGTAATCATCTCAGATGGAACGACAAGTAAGAAATTATAACCTGCCTGGCGAATTGGAAGTTTCCTGTATAACACTCCCTGGTAGGGTGAAACTAATCCGGTCCGGATGGTAACTGGGCAAGGATGTCAGTGATTCAGGGATTTCTGAACTGGGTGGCCACGATCTGGTCCAGGGTGGTAGGGTAGATCCAGACTGTAGCACAAAGATTTTTTTTCCAGGATATACAATAATTCTAATTGTAATTCTGCTCCGCATTGTTCAGGATCCTGGAGGCATAAGTAATGACCCGTTGATCTTCCTCACTGTTTTGAGTCAGAAAATCCACCTCGCTGGCATCAGTATACACTCGAAAGGGAAAATTTAGGTTGGGATGAGCCAAGATAGGAGGTTTCAGCAGAGAGTTTTTAAGCTTGGTGAAACTTTTCTGGCAGTCCTCAGTTCATATCTATTGCACATCCTTCTTAAGATGATAGAGAGAGGCAGCGATATCTGTAAATTGTGGTATGAATTTGTGTTCTATTAAGTCCTAGAAAGCACTGAAGTTCTTTAAGATTAGTTGGTTTCGGAAAATCATCAATGGCTTGTAATTTCTCAGGATCAGGAGATATCCCAATACCTGAAACAATAGGCCCAAAAAGCTGCAGCTTATTTTTAACAAATTGACATTTCTCTAAATTAAGAGAAAGGTTTGCGATCTGGAGTTTCTCAAAAACTCTTTGGAGGTCTTGAAAATGTTGCTGTTCGTTGGGTGAATAGACTATTATATCGTCAATGTAGGCGAAGCAACATACTCTTCTTAATTACCCAGGACTTGCTCCATTAACCGTTGAAAGGTGGCACTGGCATTTTTTAAACCAAATGGCATCACCTTGAACTGGAAAAGGCCAAATGGTGTAGTGATGGTTGTCTTTTCTGTAGTGGCCAGATCCATGGTGACTTGCCTATACCTGGACCTGAAATCCAGAGAAGAAAAAACACCATTTAAGAACTCCAAGATGTCATGAACCTAGGGCATGGGATAGGCATCAAAGAGTGTTTTAGTATTTAGGCATCAGTAATCAGCACAAAATCTCCACTTTCCGTCTAACTTTGGAACTAACACGACAAGGGAAGCCCAGGGGGAGACAAATGGTTCAACAACCCCATCTTCCTCCATTTGACGTAGGTGTTCCTCAGTGAGATTATGTTTGAGAGGAGAAGCCCGGTATGCTTTGCATCTGACAGGTACCTCGTCAGAGGTGAAAATAGTGTGCTGCACAACACTGGTCCTCCCCAATTCATTGAAACATACCTCAGGCCATTGCTGTTTAAGTTGGAGTACTTCATATGTTGCTCCTCCAGACTGCAAGCAGGTTTAGATTGTTTTAACTATGTTGTCTAAAGGAGTTCTCAAGCATAAACATTGATTCGGACTTCTGGATGGCATAATATAGATGGACCCCAGCGGTATGTCCTCGTTGGTCCTGGGTGACTCCAAAATTAATGGATAGAAGTATAAGAGCCACCCTCCTTATCTCTTAGTCACCAAGTCAATACGAGTCCTTGTCCGTTCCATAAAATCTAGTTCAAGAATTAGAGGAAGTGTCTAGTAAGGTAGTTCCCTGGTAACAGTGGATCTTTATAAGAACCCTCAACAAGGATAGAGAAGCAGAGCAAAGTACTGCTTTTGATGGCAGCAAGACTTCTTGTACTACAGAGAGCTCAGCAACTTTTTAAACTGGTTTCCAGCTGGACTTGGCATTTTGTACTTTGTTGACTTCGGTCCAGTAATCTTTTTGATTGGATTGGTCCTTCTCAACCAGTGTTCCCACTTGTAGCTGTTGAAATATAGTGGACACCGTCCCTCGAAAGCAACCGGCAAGTCTAGGGTTCATGGGGCCAAGGATCAGCTGCACGACATCTCGCTCCTCCATGTTGGGTTCCCATTGTGTGAAATAGCTTGAATCACTTGATTTTCAAGGTGTGGTATCTGAAGTGTCCAGTGATACGTTTCCATCCTTTTGGATATCAAAATATGTTTTTGCTAGTTGTCGGACACCCTCGCGTTCAAGTCATGCAAGATTTATTTATCTATTTATTTACTTATTTATTTTAATAATTTAGTCATCTCCAATTTTTCACCCCGGTTTTCTCCCCAGTTTAGTGTGGCCAATTATTATCTGTATCCTCGGCTCACCACTCGCAACACCCCCCCCCCCCCCCCCCCCCGCTGACTCAGGGAACAGAGGCTGGAGCGCGCGTCCTCAGAAATGTGATCCTGCCAATCCGTCATTTTTTCCACTGTGGATCCACAGCAACGCCACCAGACCTATAACGCTGGAGGACAACACAAATCTGGCGGTTCCACTGCAGAACCAGAGGCGCCCTATCTGCCACAGGGGTCGCTGATGCGCAGTGAGCCATGGATTCCCCTGCCGACCTAAGTCCTCTCTACCCGGGTTGGCTGTGACATAGCCTGCGATCCCCAGATTATAGGGCACATCCTGCACTCCATGTGGAGTGCTTTTACTGGATGAACAGTACCACAGTTTCCCGCAGACACTTAAAATCCAAAATCTTTTACTGTTAAAATATAATGGTGTTGTGGGATGGTGTTGACTGGGTGATGTGCAGTGTTGGGTTTGCGCCAGACATAACGCTTGGATTTTAGACCAAAAAGTTCAATTTTTGTCTCGCCTGACTATAAAACCTTTTCCCACATGTCTGCAGTATCATCTACATGCTTTTTCACAAACTCCATACATACTCTATGATGAGGCTTTTTGAGTAATTACTTCTTTCTTGTCACTCCTTCATACAGGCCAGCTTTGTGTAGGGACCGGCTTGATGCGTGAGCACTGACTCCCATCTCAGACACAGAACTTTGCAGATCTCTCAAGTTCATTGTTGGCTTCAGAGTGGCATCCTTAACCAGTTTTCTGCTTGCCCGGCTTCTCAGTTTGGGAGACCTGATCTGGGTGGTATGATGCATCTTCCACTTCTTAATGATGGACTTCACTGTGCTGAGAGGGATAATCAGCGCTTTTGAAATTTTCTTGTACCCTTCTCCTGCTCAGTGCTTCTCTACCACTTTATCCCTGACTTGTTTCGAAAGTTCCTTGGTCTTCATAGTTGCTTTATTGCAGGGGTGCACAACATACAGCCCAGGGGCCAGATACGGCCTGCTGACTGTGTTACATAAAATGTGTTACAATGCCCCCTTGTGTTAGAAAATCACCACCAAATGTTTGAATTGTATTTGTAGCTACCCACATTGCTTGGAGTTCGTTATGTGTCATCACATCATCAGTGTGAGAGCCGACAGCGCTTAAATGAAAGTATCATGTTTTTTGGTACAGACCGATTTACTCATACAGCTTCCTGGAATTTAGAAAACTAAGTGTCAACAGTATAGATCGGAAGACAACAGGGTTAAAAAGGGAACTTAAAAAACTAAAAAAAAAAAAAGTGCACAGGCCTACCTGAAGAGGTTTGTGATACATTCTCGATGAGTGAATCTCCAAACATGTCTCTGTCAAAGTCAAGCACCAGTAAAAAGAGAAATATAGATCTCGAACACTGGAAATTTAATGCGAGTGGACAATTTTTTTTTTTTTTTTTTGTTGAATCCAAGCCCGGTGTCCCTACATGTCTCATTAGTCTTGAATGTGTTGCAGTTGCCAAAGAATATAATATATGCCACCATTATGAACAAAAAAAAAAAGCCTCTGAAAACACAACTGCTGGGTCAGCAAAAAGTTTTTGGACGAAAGAAAAAAGAGTCGGAAGCAGCTATGACTGCAAGTTTAAATCTAAAAGCTAAATCATCACATCCATATACCGATGGGGAATTTGTAAAAGACTGCTTGATGGAAATATGTGATGTCGTTTGCAGGGAAAAGAAAGACTTATTTAAGAACGCTTGTCTTTCCAGAATGAGTATGCAGCGACGCATAGCAGACATGTCTGAAAATAGCTACGATCAGCTGAAAAGCAAAGGCAAAGATTTTGTTTACTTTTCTGCCACTCTGGATAAAAGCACCGATGCGACTGATACAGCTCAACTTTTAATTTTCATTCATGGCGTCACTGAAACATTTGAATTGCACCAGGAACTGGCATCACTTGCTTCTCTGCATGGCCAGACCACTGGCATTGACATTTTTTATGCTTTTAAGAAAGCTGTTGAAGATTTAGATTTGCAGTGGGATAAATTGTAGGGGGTGACAACCGATGGTGCTCTTGCTATGGTTGGCAAGACTAATAGCTTCAAAGGGAGTTTGAAGAAGCACATCGCAATCGAGCTGCACTGCTGAAGCAGTATCACTGCATAATACACCAGGAGGCATTGTGTGCTAAATACTTGAAGTTTAAAGCAATTGTGACATTTGTTGTATCGACAATTAATATGATTTGTGCATGATCTTTGAATTACTGTGAATTTCAGTCTTTTTTGGAGAATATCAATGCGACTTACGGAGACATCCTTTACCACACTGAAGTGAGATGGCTTAGCCAAGGCAACATTCTACATAGATTCTTTGCGCTGCGAAATGAAATTAAATCTTTTCTGCAAGAGAAGGGAAGAGATACGTCCATCATGAAAAACAGTGATTGGATTGCAGATCTTGCTTTTTTGACAGATATCACAGGACATTTAAATGTTTTAAACCTGAAGTTACAGGGGAGTCATCATCTCATTTGTGATTTGTTTCAGGCAGTGTGTGCATTTGAAACATCTGACACACTTCAAAACATGTGAAGAAGCCTTTCATGGTAAGACATACAACTGGACCCATCATGCAATTGTCCTGAAAGAACTTCAAGGGGTGTTTGCCAACAGATTTGAGCAGTTCAGGAGTGAGAGAGCCTCATTTAAACTCTTCGCCGACTCCTTCTCTGTTGCTGCAGAAAGTGTACCTGACGATCTCCAACTTGAAGTTATTGAACTACAGTGTTCCACGTCACGAAGGGCCAAACACAGGGAAGTGCCTCTCCTAGAATTCTACAAATCACTGGACCACAACATGCTTCCCAATCTCCGCAGAGAAGCTTTGAAATTAATCTCCTTGTTTGGAAGCACTTATCACTGTGAACAGGTATTTTCCCTTATAAAGTCACACCTGAGAACAAGACTGATTGATGACAACCTGCATGCAATGCTTAGTCATGGTGTCTGAAAAGCACTGCAACATCTCCCACTGATCCCCAATGCTCTTAGAGTGCACCCCAGAGTGAATGTGAGACTACAATAACATATGTTCATCATGATAAATTACAATAGTTAAAAACAGTGGTGTAAATAATTTGATAAAAATATAGAATAAACTTGTCATCAAGTTTACATACATCATATAAGGGTAAGGGTGTCTGCTAAATAAACAATAATAATGATATAAGGACATTGGGTATGTAAACTCTTGTCACAAGTACCTCACAAGTTTTGGCCCTTGGACGGTTGTCTTTGTTCAGATCTGGCCCTCACAAAAAACAAGTTATGCACCCCTGCTTTATTGGATCACTATGTGAGTTGCAGCTTGAAAGTCTTTATGTACCTGAGGTAAATTATCTACAAGTTAAACCACTTTAAGTACACAGAGGATGAAACCATTTCACTAATTTGGCAACCTTTCAAACAAACCATTAGCACCTGAACTGATTTAGGCCTGCAGTAGTAAATGGGTTGACTACTTATGCAACTGAGATTAATCTATTTTTCTCTTTAAATCTTACTTATTTATATTCTACATGCATTTTTTAACTTTATCAATGTGGAGTAGTTTGTGAAGATTCTACATCTAAAGTCTAATATGAAAGCATTGTGGAGTGCTCAGGTGCCAACAAAATGTAAAAACTTTGCAGGGGGGTGAATACTTCTGCAAACCACTGTGTGTGTGTGTGTGTGTGTGTATAATGCAAGTGTACATTCAGTATGTGTTGCATAAATACACAAAAACATGATAAATTGTAGGACTATCAGTATTGGATAGACTTACAAGTTTTTACCATTTTAGTTCAATAAAATAAAAATAGTGCTGGCTTTGTTCTGTTTTATTTATACATACACACAGCAGGTCTTCATAGCTAAAATTGATGTATGAAACATACGGGAATATTTTTAAAAGCTTTATTATTATACAATAATTATAACAATACTTAAGTCAAAAATATCAGATAGTGTACAAAAGTCCTACGTGTGCCTGTGCTTGTTCACGTTGTTTAGCAACTTATCTCCTCAGCCTTTCTTTGTACACAACAGGAAGTAGAGAGGGAATTTTATATATATATATATATATATATATATATATATATATATATATATATATATATAGGTTAATTTTTAGGTTTCTTTTTTTATAGGCCAACTTGAGTACACACCTGCCGGGTAACACCGTTCACATAGGTTGAATGCCGGCATCCGCTTCAGGAAATGCTGGCTCCATTGCAGGTGTCAATGCCAGCAGTTTTTATCCACCAATAAAGCAGGTGTCATAACCAATAATGCCTCCCTGTATGATAGTGTCTTTTTGCTAACTGCGCATGCACAGAACTCTGAAGACATGCGCACAGCTGAAGATCAGGTGAAGCAGGGCTGTACAATGTTTCATAGGAAAATCAATAGACAGATCTTTAGATCTGTGCTGCTTTTGCATTTTTTTAAATGTTACACACACCTTACGTTAGGGCTTCTGGTTTTCTGTGTTTTCGTTCGACTTTTCGCCTCTCTTTTACAAATTAATTTCACAATTAACACATTTCTCAGTTTTAATTCAGAAATCAAAACACATTAAACAGCTTATGATTACTGCAAGAATCACACATTTCCTGAAAAAAAAAGTTTCTTAAGAATGCATTGGGTCTGTATAGTTTATCCGTTCTCAGTGCATCTGTAACAAGGATGTTTAAACGCAACACACATATACTGCTTTTGGACTGAGGAAGAGAATTTAGCATGAAGAAATGGTACCATTCCCTTTCAATTAGAAGATGACCAACCAAAAATAGTTTTGGGATATGCCAGCATAGCGATCGTAGTCTGCTTTTCTAACCCTGTAGCTTGCTGCATGTGTTTTTCCATAATTTTTCCTCTGCATTTTGCAGCTGTAAAATAAAATAAAAAAGAGAAGGGAGAACGCAACCCTACAGCGATTCCAACCCCACCTTGTGTCGCTGTTGACTCAAGTGCTCTGGGTGACCTCGGCACACCCACTCGCTGTGCATGGCCTACTGTTTTTTCGTTACTGCTTACAGTTGTGTGTCTGTGTATACTACTGCCTTGCAGTTAAAACAAAAATAAAAATAATAACAACCTCGTGCTTCCTCAATTAGGCCCGAAATCTGGCCCTATTGTTGAGCAGACAAGCACACTGATCCACTCACCCATAAAGCAGTGGGTAGATCTATACAGTGCCTATAGAAAGTCTACACCCCCTTTAAAAATTTTCACCTTTGTTGCCTTATAGCTTGGAATTAAAATGCATTAAAATAGTTTTTTTTTTTTTTTTTTTTTTTCATTTATCTACACATCCTACCCCACCACTTCCAAGTGAAAAAAAATGTGCTAGAAATTTATAGAAAATTTATTAAAAATAAAAACTAAAACTTTGGTTGGTTAAGTGTCCATCCCCCTTCTAATAGCAATCCTAAATTAGCTCAGGTGTAACCAGTTGCCTTAAAAATCACACACCAAGTTAAGTGGCCTCCACCTGTGTTAAATTGCTGTGATTTACATGATTTCAGTATTAATTTAGCATTTCCTAAAGGTTCCCTCTGCTAAGTGGTGCATTTCAAAGCAAAGACTCAACCATGAGCACCAAGGTGCTTTCAAAAGAACTCTGTGACAAAGTTGTTGAAAGGCACAGATCAGGGGGTGGGTATAAAAAAATATCAAAGGCCTTGAATATCCCATTGGAGCATGGTCAAGACGATTATTAAGAAGTGGAAGGTGTATGGCACCACCAAGACCCTGTCTAGATCAGGCCCTCCCTCCAAACTGTATGAGCAAGCAAAAAGGAGGCTGATCAAAGAGGCTACCAAGAGGCCAATGGCAAATTTACAAGAGCTACAGGCTTTTATGGCCATGACTGGTCAACATATGCATGTGACAACAATATCCCAAGCACTCCACAAATCTGACCTGTATGGTAGGGTGGCAAGAAGGAAGCAATTACTCAAGAAAGCCCACCCTGAATCATGTTTTGAAGTATGCAAAAAAACACTCAGGGGATTCTGTAGCCATGTGGCAAAAAGTTTTGTGGTCTGACGAAACTAAAATTGAACTTTTTGGCCTAAATGCAAAATGTTATGTTTGGCGCAAACCCAACACAACGAGTCATCCAAACAACACCATCCCTACTGTGAAGCATGGTGGTGGCAGCATCATGTTATGGGGATTTTTCTCATTGGCAGGGACTGGGGCACTTGTCAGGATAGAAGGGAAAATTAATAGAGCAAAGTACAGAGAAGTCCTTGAGGAAAACCTGCTGCCCTCTGCAAGAAAGCTGAAACTGGGATTGAAGTTCACATTTCAGCATGACAACGACCAAAAGCACACAACCAAAGCTACACTGGAGTGCCTAAGGAACAAAAATGTAAATGTCCTTGAGTGGCCCAGTCAGAGGCCCGACCTAAATCCAATCGAAAATTTGTGGCATGACATTGCTGTCCATTAACGCTCTCCAAGAAACTTGATAGAGCTTGAACAGTTTTGTAAAGAAGAATGGTCAAATATTGCCAAATTTAGGTGTGCAAAGTTTGTAGAGACCTATTCCAACACACAGCTGTAATTGCTGCCAAAGGTACTTCCATCAAGTATTAACTCAGGGGGGTGGAGACTTATCTAATTATGATCTTTCAGTTTTGTATTTTTAATATATAATTTTTTTTTTCAATAAAAACTTTTTTCCCCTTGAGAACTAAAGGCCTAGGCTCTTCGAGACTTTTTAAGCCTTGTGCTCCAGTACCCTCAAGACCCTCGGGTCCCTGGTGCTCCATAGCCTTGGTGCCTTGAAGACTTCACCTCTGTGCTCGGCACCTGTAATGCTCCACAGCTCCTTACAGGGGTGTCCTTTGTTTTTCAGTACCCTTGACCACAGTACCCCGGAGCCTTGGTACTTCGACAACCTCGTTGCCCCAGGGCTTTGACGCCTCAGTGCATTGACACCCCCTCAGGCCAAAATCACATATTGCACCAGCACACTCAATCCCCTTGAGGGTTTTGGTGCCTCGGTGCTTATAGCAGTGACGCCTAAGTGCTTTAGATTCATCAATGTTCCAGAGCCAACGTTTGTTGGCTCCAATGTCGAATCTGTTCCTGCAGGACAAACAAACCCTGAGTTTAAAGTGCCTGGGCATAGAACATGTCTCTGTTGTCATGGCAGATGGGGTGTTCTGCAATATTTGCACTATAGGCTATACAATTATTATAAAAAATACCAAAATGTTCTTGAAAAAATGTGTCTAGTTTCAGTCTACATGACCTTGAGGATTTCTGCCACCTTTCGTAAGGTTTTGGATTTGTATTTTTTCAACTCCAAACTGTAGGCAACTGGTACCGGTGTAGTGTTATTTTCAGGTAGTGTTTAATTGATCATATTTTCCCACCATTAAGAAAATAGTAAATTAATATTTATCATATGCAATACATTGGGTCTTGTACATTGTTTTACTGTGAATTTTTATAGGAAGAGAGTCAAATATGGCCAAAAAATGCCTGCTCCTGGGGGAGCGTCCCATTGAAAAATGTTTGGTCCAGAAAGAGCTAAGTAAGCATGTACCATTTAGGAACAGCTGCAAAAAAATGTACCTTCTTTTCACATAAGCGAAACACACATCAGATCACAATTGATTGTACATGTACCAAAATCTGACACAATACCACTTTCTGACAATACACTGGTCATATTTTAGTATGGGTACCACTTTCTGACGATGACAGATGACAGGTGGTCACTATTCACAGTTAAATTATATTGTAAAAACGTTCGGTGGCCTCTGCAAGTAGTCACTTGTGACAGGTAGTCTCTCATCAGAGGTGGTCGCTAATGCAGGTTTTACTGTAGTATAGTTATTGATTAAGATATACCATGTGCAATTTATTTTTCCTTTTGCTTGTAGTATCTTCCAGATCTCAAAACTCTGGTCAAAATATGTCAGCGATGACAGAGAAAAATAGTTTTTTTAACGCTACCCTTATTCAAGCTCAATTTTTTGCGTCTTTCTAGATGCTGATTTATGTTTGTATCGTCAATGAAAAGTAGATAGTTTGATGAAAAGTAGATTTTTGTTTTTGTTTTTAATGTATAGGCTCTTGATTGTAGGACATGTGAACAAATGTATTTCTTTTGTGCCTGTAAAACTTTTAAAATAATTGTTTGACTTTTATTGCACAATCACTGTTGTCTTTTGTTAAAAGCTGCTGTACAGTAGCCTACTTTAAGTGGACAGCAATTAAGTTTTGGATGTAATCTTGTGTTGCTGAAGTCCAAAATGTGTTGCGGTATTGCCATCATTGTTGTGTGTGGCTTTGTTTGTCTCACTTTTCTGTCCAGTTCATCCAACTGCAGCTCACAATGATAAATCAGGGGACTGCTTGCCAGACCACGTTTTGCTGTTCTTGGCTTTCCACATTATTTTTATAACTGTATAATTGTTTGAGGTTGTAAATCAACCTCATAGTATTTTTTGTGATGTGCTGTTGTATACATGTGACATTAGGATGCTCTTGTTGGTGTATATGTGCCATTGTATTGTGTTTTGACAAGTCCTGTATTGCTTATGTGCGATAGTGGAGAGGCACTTTTTGATGCTTGCTGATGTACATCACTTTCATGATTTGTTCACTGTTTGGAGCAGTTTATTTCCAAGGGAACTGGAGTATGTTTGTTTTCACATTGCAAAAAGTTGAACAGGAGCAAAGTGGCAAACATACCGAGCCCATTCCAAGTGAACCAAGATGACCATTTCAAGTGCTCTCAGTTCAGTTGGTTTGATGCGCATCCTGGTGCGATTACATGGTTCTCTGCAAGTGAACCAAACCTCACTGCAATCTGCATCAGAGGGTCAATCGAACTAGGTAAAGTCTACATAGGAACACCAAACATAATTCAGTAAATTTTAACAACCAGTACAACAACTTGACAGTGCAGTAACACAGCTGACTATTTACATCACAGACCCAGGATCACTACACTGCCCCCCCCCTCCCCCCCCCTTAATTTCTTTCGCCCCGAAAGACTTCACAATTACACAATGCGATCCTGGCAACAAACATTTTAATTTCGGCATTGCATTCGAGAACTGAGTCCGGGCCCAGAGTGACAGACTTACCCCGGCCCTCGTGAAAGTCCTGGCCGGGCAGTCCCTCCTGGATCTGGGCTTCCATGAGCCATCGCCCCCGCCCAGTCGTCCTGGTCGAGGCTAGCTGGCACAGTTCCAACGACAGTCCCGGAGCCTGGCTGCTTTCTAGCAACCGCTGCCACTTTGCGGAAACTCATACAGCACTTCCCCAGCGCTCCTCCAGCTCGTACTCGGTTCTTGATCTCGTGAGACGCAGCATAACTCCCTCCCGGCTTTCCGACATCCTTCTGGAACCTGGGGAGAACAACACGCTGCTACATGCTGCCTCCAATGATAAGCCTACAAGAGAGTACTCCAGCACTCTGTCTTTGTCTGCGCAGCTTCCCCCATCTGTCCCTCAGCCTGTTCGGGTGCAAGCTTGGTCTGACGTCTGTGCAATGTTACTGTCTGGCTGTCGTGGTTGCCGCTGGGGTTCTCTCACTGGCCGTAGGTCGCTCTCCTCTGCCGGGGCCTCATCACCACTACCGCACTGCTTCAGGGCCTCTAGGTGCTCTCTTACCGGCCGGATCTCACTCTCCTCTGCCGGGACCTCACCGCTTCCCCGCTGCTGCTGTGACTCTGACTCGGAGCAGCTCACGTCTCGCTGTGGCTGCTGCTCCCAGGCTTGTAGTCCAAGTTGGAGTCTCAACTTCGCCTGATACCGCCGAATCTCCTCCATCCCCTCTTTCTCCCATCAGAGCGCCTCAACCAGCGCATCATGCAGGGACATGTCTGGAGTTTTATTGAGATGGTCGTTCAATCTCTGCGGTGTCATTCCCACTAGGAACTGCTTGCGGACGAGCTCGGCGTGCTCTATGATGCAGGGCTCTGGGTAAGCAACCCGGACTTCTCTTCTAAGTTCCACCAGAAACTCTCCTAAGGTTTGTCCCGGTCATCTGCACTGGCTCAGAAACTCGCACTGTATCAGCATCTTCAGCCGCCATTGCTCTCTCGTCCTCCCCACTGTTTCACCTCTCATTATCCAACCACTCTGATACCAATGTAACGTTGTAGGGTTCTAGGATAAAATGAGAGAGGCAGACAGCTCTTGCAGTTCTCGAATGGCCGGTTTTATTGAACATTAACCAACATAAAAAAACTCAAGGACAACGTAACAGCTTCTCATATACACACTTCGAACATTCTCCCCTCTCCCAGCTCCCGCGTTCCCTTATATGGAGCCCTGATTTGGCGCCAACCCTGCCTTTAACCTAGGGAAACCCCCAATTACCAATCAACCAATAGGAGAGCCCGCACACATACACACACACACACACACACACACACGCGCACGCACTCCTCTTGCACACAGACAGTACAGGCAAGCACATGTCCCCCGCAGTACAACAACATGACAGTGCAATAACACAGCTGACTATTTACAGCACAGACCCAGGATCGCCACAATATTATCTAATACAACACTATGGGGGTTGTGTAATGATTGGACAAAAAAAAAGAATTGAATAGACACTAGGGGACCTATCTACTAAGAACCTACAAGTGGGAGTAAATGCATGTGCGCATTTAATTTGAGCTGCACAAGTGCGCATCTCAAAAGTTGCAGGCTATGTATTAACTTCAGAGTGTTGAAAACTGCACCTGTGCATCTGAATGTGGGCCAGAGTATTTTAATGAAGTGAATGCACCGTGCATCCGAATATTGTAGGCTCTGGATTTGGCTGAAGGGGGAGCTGTGTTGAAATCCTGGCACTCTGTCCTGGTAGTCAGTGAAGGTACAAGTGTGTTTGGTGTACAGAAAGTGTCTGTAAACACCAGCAGTTGCTGTACTTGCTGCTGAAGAAGGGTAATTTGTGTTCCAAACCCAGTAGATAATGTCTGGATTGCAAGAAGTGTCTGAGCATGAATCAGGGGAAAACAGTCAGGAAAAAACACTTGGCCCCACAGGAACTATTAGTCAGCAGTGTACAAGCTCATCAGGCACTTCTGATGGGTAAATAATGCAACAAGCAATCTACTCGTGCCAGGAGCAAAATATGGCATCGACAGCCTGTCAGTCACACATTGCTCGGTTGGGGACCTGAAGAAACACTGGGCAGATATGAATGTCGCCCAAAGTCGCAGCTAGCATCCAGTGCATGCAGCACTTTGGGAACTGGTGGGGTCTCCAACCCTGGTCCTGGAAAGCTTCGGTGTCGTTTGGTTTTTGTTTTGTCCAAGCTCTCATTTACTTAATTAAACCAATTATTTGCTTAATAAAGATTGTGAACATGTGTTCCCGATCTTTATCAGTCAAGGCCATGCAGACTCCTGAGGAAATAGCTGGTGGAGGTGGCAGATATAGTGGCTAATCAGCAAGGTAAATATGAATGTCCCTTCAGATATGTACACACTGTAGTACTGTCTGTATAGATGGGAAACATAATGTAATGTATCAAAAAATGACACTGAGAATTGTTGATATTAATATATATATATATATATATATATATATATATATATATATATATATATATATATATATATATATATATATATATAATAAAATTGCTGATATCAGAAATTGAGGATTACATGGTAAAATGGCTTGCTATATTTGGGGATGTTCACTATAAAACACCACTTAGTGTCAGCTGTTGTCACTCCATGTGTAGATATTCATAGGGCCAACATTGTGAATGATGTTACAACCTAGCTTGAGAAACAAGCATGGTCTATTTTCCTGTTGTAATAAAAACAAAACCTGTTTCTGCAAGGATGCTAATGGCTAGTGCATGTAACCGCATGAGTGCATTTCACCAATAGATGCGAGCATGTGACATGTATTGCTGTATATGCACTGGTGTGTATGAACTGCATGTTAAATATGACATATGTTGCTGTTGCAGATGATACAAATGCAACAGATGCTGCCACAGGCTCTGTAGCTGCAACCTGTTCCAGGCACCCCAAACACAAAAGGAAGAAGAGATGATTGTTCTTTACCTTCATCCTATTCAATCACCTCAGCACAGAGAAGAGGATGCACATAGCAATAATATGGACTACCCACATAATCCATTACCACAGCGCAATGATCCCCATGACGAGCCTGAGGACGTACACCCATCACCTCCTCGTTCTCCTCCCGCAAACAGGGAGACGGAGATGCTGAACCATCAGCATTGCCACGCAGACCGTATGGGTGGGATCCGTACCATGATTGGTGAGGGTTTCAATGTTGTTGCTGCAGAAATATACAAGCTAAGATGCTCTACTGCTGTGCAGCAACACCACAACAGACAGATGCAGAGGCAGGCAACTAATTTGCTGTGTTGTTAATATGGAAACGGGCTTGCTACAAGTGCTATCACAATGCCAATGCCTTACAGAATAGAGCAGGCACCTCTAGCCATGTAAGCACCACAACCTCATACTCTCCTCAAAAAAATGACGTGGAACCCCCTCCTGTTCGGTGCAGTAGGGGGGACTAGCCCAAACCGATCATTTTACATGTTTCAAGTGTTAAGTGCATCTAAGGCTTGCTTTTGCCTTATACATTATATATATATATATATATATATATATATATATATATATATATATATATATATATATATATATAGTACTGTGCAAAAGTTTTAGGCAGGTGTGAAAAAATGCTGTAAAGTAAGAATGCTTTCAAAAATAGACATGTTAATATATTATATTTATCAATTAACTAAATGCAAAGTGAGTGAACAGAAGAAAAATCTAAATCAAATCCATATTTGGTGTGACCACCCTTTGCCTTCAAAACAGCATCAATTCTTCTAGGTACACTTGCACAAAGTCAGGGATTTTGTAGGCATATAGTCAGGTGTATGATTAAACAATTATACCAAACAGGTGCTAATGATCATCAATTCAATATGTAGGTTGAAACACAATCATTAACTGAAACAGAAACAGCTGTGTAGGAGGAATAAAACTGGGTGAGGAACAGCCAAACTCAACTAACAAGGTGAGGTTGCTGAAGACAGTTTACTGTCAAAAGTCATACACCATGGCAAGACTGAGCACAGCAACAAGACACAAGGTTGTTATACTGCCTATATATATATATATATATATATATATATATATATATATATATATATATATATATATATATATATATATATATATATATATATATATATATATATATATATATATATATATATATATATAATATAATGTGTGTGTGTGTGTGTGTGTGTGTATTTGTATTGATGGTGCTATTCCTTTAACATTTTTCTGTTTTGAAGCATTACAGATGTGTGATTTTTTTTTTGTTGAGCTCTTGGATACAAGTCATGAGAACCAGGTTTTTTACAGTTTGACTTGCGTAATGTATATTTTTCTAACTTATGCATAATGCATTGTTGTTGTGGGACAACATATACCACATGAAAACCAGACTACAAATATCATAATGCACTGGGCCATGAATTCTTTAACTGCCACAGCCAACGGTAACAATGCTAGCATTCGGAACAATGGTGAGAAAGTATAACTTCAACAAGTACAGCCCTTGTGAAACAGGTATTAACATTGCATGATGGGAATTCAGTCCTTTTGTAACAAATTAGTTGCAGTCACATCATTATCCCTTAGCAAGTGACATTAGGGCCACAATGATGGCCCTTGCAGTGTATATCAGAGACAGCTGTGGAATAGAAGAATGAGACATTAGTAAGCATCCATTGTTGTTAGTACACAATCATTGTGTTTGTAATTAACATGCTTCTTACCTCAGTAGGTGAACACATTTTCAATGAGCTGAGACCTCACATTTCACCCTTCCTCCCTGAAGTCATCTGCAGCTGCATCTGGAATGTTAAGAGGATCTGCTTGCAGATCGGCAGCAATATATTGTGCAGCAAAAGCATGTAACAACAATTCTTCAAACAAAGGCCTGTTCATATTGTAGGGTTCCATCAGATTTGTCCAGACAACAGAATTTAGATTTGAATACACCAAAGGTTCTTTTAATGGTATTTCTGACAGCACAGAGCGCTATTATACCTGCTATCAGTCCTACTGGCTGGATAGGGTACTGCAGTCATAAGGTAAGGACGCAATGGATATGCATATGACATAAAAACACTGTCACACACGAAACACAAACCCACCTTGGTAATTGACAAGGACACTCATCCAACAACAAGCTGGTACCAAACACTCCCTGGGCCAGCTGTGAACATACTGCTGACTGGCAGAAGATGAAAATATCATGAGCAGAACCCAGATTGTTGGCAGATGCATTTAAATGATTTTTACTTTTAAAAACTTCACCTATACAGGAGTACCACATCTTCTGACATGCCAAACAACATTATTCAGGTTTGAAAAACCCTTTTCCTCCACGTCATGCTCATATAATACCTGCCTTCTTCTAAACACCATCACAGCACCTAGTACAGCCTTGATTTCACTCTGTCTGGAGAACTCTCTCACACAAGCACATCTTTTTATAGCCCCGTCACATCATTTACGTCAATGGCCTAAGTGGAGCAAAGTTAAGCATGAGCAAGTAATGGAACAATTAGATGCTCTCTTTAGTACATATCATTATGCACAGGCGCTTCCTTTCTGCATATGTAATCAGGAGCATCTCAGAGGCCAATGAGATGCTAAAGAGCTATTTGCATATTCCCTGGAGCATCTTGCTGCAGAGGCGTAAAGTTGCCCTTACGAATTTGCACATTCGCATTTTTCGAGAGACCCTGGGCATTTCCCTTTCATACATATGTTGCAATTTTGTGCATGCACAAAACTTGATATTTGCACATGCACAACTCTAGTTTCATAGGCCCCCAGACATCTAAAAATAGCAGGTGAATAATGAAAACAATAAAAACAATATTGTATGTTTACAAAATAAATAAACATACAAGTATGTCAAAACAAAACATTTAATGCAGATGACTTGTGGTGTGACATTGACAAAGGTAGGCCTACATGCACCTCCAAAAGTCACCAAAGGTACTAGCTCTTTTCTAGAAATGGCTATACAAATAAAAGCTGCTATTAACAAGATTATTTTCTATCTGCTTTTTTATCTTATGAATGGGAGTCTATTGCATTTCTGCTTGCTGACACAGTGTTGTCAGTAGCATCTTCCTTTATTTGCAGAATAAAAATAGAATATCCGCAAATATTATAAAGAGTTTCTAACATATTATTTAAAGTGCAATGTACGCTACTGTAGCTTAGCATAGCTACTTTCTGCATAAAGTATGGAATTACAGATGCAAATTATTGTAAAACAGAAATCACATCAAACCTTGCTCCACCGGCTATTTATAAAACAGCTATTTCAAAGTTAATTGTTGTTTGGAGGAAGAAAAATTATGTTTATTATGTGTACATCTGCAGTGTTATATAGTCCCAATGGACAAAACATTGTTTTTGTATTCAGGAATTTGTTTCAAGTTCTACTTGTTAAAAAATAAACTGCACATTTCCATTTATTATAAATTTCTGCATTGAAAGCAACATCTCATAAGTAGAGTGCAGAGTACAAGCTGATGAAGGGGCTAATCTGGGCATTTGTGGATAATATTGAATTTTGCTGTTTTCTGTTTTGAAGTGCTATAGTCCAGCAGCTTAGCAAACTGCTTTCAGATCGATGTCCAGTTATAGACATTATTTCCCTTGACGTCAGCCCGGATTCTGTAAGTGCACCACTGTACTTCTCAAGCAGCGTTGCAAGAGACTGGCTTTGTTGCTTAGTTTAGCATCATTTTGCCATGGAAATGTATTCCCATTGGGTTCATGGGTGTACCAGTAGGGTCTAGTGCTCAGGATTTGCTGAGGAGCTCTGAGTGGGTGCAGGTAAAAGGCTGTTACATCAGGAGGACTTTTTGATAACTATTTTTTAAAGCTCTGCACCAGACGACTGGGGTCTGTGTTAAAAAAAAAAACTAGAGACGGAATACTGGTTGCCAGTTGAACTTCTTGCACTGACATAAAATTCCCTCAGAATGCTGTTGAGGTTTTTTCTGGACTTATTTCCTTAAAATAAATGTGCATATTTAAATACATTAACAACCCATGTTGTAGTCTTTTTAATATGTTTTTCTCTTTGTTTTATTCCATTTTATTTGGCTGTGCCTCATTTAATGTTATGCGTCTACTGCTGACAGTTTCTGTAACACTTTTTTTCTCTTTTTTCAGGTGGGTTACTGTCTTCACTTGGAAAGTTGGTGCTGTACCAGTTCTCTGGAGTTTCATCCCAAAATATACTCAAGAAAATGGGTGGAATGTCACTCATTTTTGTGGCAGTAGTTTTATAGCTAATAAATAAAATAGCAGTTTGTCATGGAATTTGTATAATGCTGTGCGTATTGATTGATACAGTGTGAAGTGGCTCATTAGTATGCAAATCGTGCGTATACTGTCACAAGTGATCCTCAAACCCCTTCTCTCTTATATAAACTGCTGGCTCCTTTTGAATGGAAGGCTTATGCTGCTAAAGTATATGGCCCTTCGATAGAACCAACTTCATTTCTCATGGGGTTCACCACTGATGATATGGAGGGTACTGAGGCTCTGGAAACCTCTGTTATGAAAAAAAGTGAATTCTGACCCACTCAGATATTTTGGATGGAAGGAATACCTAACAAAATAGATTTAAATTGAAATGTATGAACTAAATAGTTGCAGGACAATTACTCCCTGTGGGAAACATTCTCTGAAAAAGGATACATATTTACATATACTCCAATCAGTATGTGAATGCCAGAGGTGTAGAACTGGGCTGCCACATTTGGTTAAGCATTGTAGACTGTTTGACTGTGCCCATAGTGACTCACAAGGATTATCCTTTTCTCATTTTAATGTTATAAAAGACAATGTGAAGAGAACCGAATGTATGGGTTGCGATGTAGCACATCAAATAAAATGGGCTCACTTGGGAAAACTAGAATGCAAATATAGGAAACCTGATATCAGAGTTCAAGTATGGTGCAGGTAGAAGAGTGTGAGATTGTAACACACACTTGCGGGCCCTGTGGTTGCCTTTAATGATCCTCTGAGAGCAGAGCCGGACAAGGATTTTCAGCCTTGCTGGGATGGCTGACATTTGGGGAAATCACTGGGTACTATAGTCAAGAGACCATTGGAAGGCAAGAATATTATTATAGAGCTCTGTACTAGTTTAGAATATGTTTTTTTTAAAAAAAAAATCTACAAGCAGAAATATTATTGCCAAAAAACTGAAATAACCAGACAACCCTATAAGACCCTATAACAGGGCGAGGAGCACTCTACATGTATTTTAGAAAGGGGTACCCCTCTTCCCCTGTGCAGTTTATTATATTGTCTTATTATTATTATTATTTATTATTATTATTATTATTATTATTTATGTATGTATTTATATATGATGCCGTATCCGTGTGTTTTGTTTGTTATTATTTTGTTTCTGGCAGAGGCGAGATTAGGCAGCTCGTCCTATGCCAGTGTGGAAATAAAAACCACGTGCAGAAGGTGGCCATCTGCCGAATTAATTAAGTGATTGTTACTAATCGGGAGATGGTCACCTACATAAATACCTGCAGCTCTCTGCACTCGGGGTGGGTGTTCGGAGGATTGAACGAGAGGGAGCAAGGAGAAAATGAAAAAAAAAAACAACAAACTAACATAGGATCAGTGAAAGCGATCTGCCCAGCCTGACCTATGTGTTTGGTATTTTGTGTTTGTGATTTTGTTGTTGTGTACCTGTTTTATTTTGCATTGTGAGCAGTGTTATTTTCTTAAAATATTTTATTTATTTTTGTGTTTAAAATAAACGGAGCAGCAGCGTATTTTTGCCCTGCAGTACTACATTGGTTTTTCTTCCTGCATTCTGGCCTGACGTCACTAACCTGTCACAGCCCCCCTGAATATGACTTTAGCTGACTAACTTATTTACATCTGAAGATAGAGAGTTTCAACCGAGATCATCTT
Source organism: Polyodon spathula (assembly GCF_017654505.1). Classification (NCBI taxonomy): domain Eukaryota; kingdom Metazoa; phylum Chordata; class Actinopteri; order Acipenseriformes; family Polyodontidae; genus Polyodon; species Polyodon spathula. The sequence goes on from NC_054548.1 coordinate 36,562,963, forward strand.
ATATTGGTACTTGGATTTTCACGCACAAGAAACTATACTTTTAACAACTAAGGAGAAACTTACTGATAGAACAGGTGCTTTAACTTAAGGGCCCCTTGCTTTTTATGTTAAAAAGGAGCTTCATGGTACAGGAACATATAATTATTAGTTTTAGAGAAAGCATGACATATCATTGTATTAGAAGAGGGGCAGATAGCATGGTACTGATATAAACTACATTTTATTGATCAGTTGAGTTTGTTAACACAGACTTAACTGGTCCATCCTTTGATGGACACTTTGTGAAGCTGACTGCTGTTTGTTGTACTCAGAGCCTCTTAGTCAGACCACTGTCCTTTCTTTGTCCTGATTTATATTTCAAGACATACTTCTCTAAGGGGGTAAGGATACTGTTTGAATATTATATCAAACGTATATTATTATTAGTTTAAAGACTACTATTATTATTATTATCATTATTATTATTATTAATTTGATGATGTTATATTGTATGCATTAGTGTAATAGGGTGCCTTGGACTGCCCAGATGTGCGTATTGTAACCATATAGCTTTATAGTATTAATGCTGTTAGTTTGCAAAGACACCAGACTGCCTGGAATCATTAAAGAGCTAATAAACCGAAAGAGTACTAATACTACTCTGATTCGTTAATATGTAAATGTAGCTGTTGTATGGGTATATGAAAATCTGTAAGTCAGTACACAAAGAAGTCACTGTAGGAGTTTATTTGATCTTATATAGCCTGTATAGCTTCCCTCGGTTCTACTAGAGCAGTGGTCTGTAAACTTTTTTATATGCTGCCCCTTTTTCTTACTGTACATTTTCTTTCCGGATTTAATGTAAATCGCTTATTTAACCCAGATTTTACTAAATACATAAATGCTAACAAACACATACTTAAACGTTTTGAAATGTGTACTTTCAGATATAATTGAAATGTTGAAAATGAAATGTATCACAAATTCAACATTTATGACAATAAATCTGGAATGAATGCTTAAGACTATAAATCATTTTATCAATTTTTTTTTTACTCTTTACTCTATTTTTTTTTCTAACCAATAAACCTGTGAAAAAAATACATTTAACTTAAATCTTTTTTTTTTCTTTACACTTGGCGATTCAACATTTAACTAACAGATGAACCTGAAAAACATTATCGTTAAGCAATTAAATGTAAAAAAAAAATCAGGGTTTTCACAAAATAAATATGTATTTTGCGAGCTAAATCTGAAGCTCTTATGCAAATGAGCCCCTACCCATTGAAGCCTTTGATTTGGCATTGTATGCTGCAGAGCTGCCCTTAAACTCCGAGAGCCAATCTCTCTGCTTCCCTGTCTCCTCTGCATACAATGCAATTTTTTTTATTTTTTTTTACAAATTTTAAAACTTTTAAGAATGTGAATTTTGCTAAATCTGGACTTTTTTAGGTTACATCTAGGAAAAAACATGCGATTTACATTAAATCTGGGAAAAAAACAAACAAACAAAAAACAACATTATATAATAATAATAATATGTGTCAGCTTAATAATATTAAAGGGTTTTTTTGTTGTTTTTTTTTTTTACACTTGTTGCTCCATGCATGGAAGCCACCATTTTGGCTCTGTTCACTGGAAGTTCACTGGCACTCACCACTTCAAACATCATTCCTCCAGTTCTACAAGTCCTGTTGTGATTTGAAAGGTAAGAAATTGTACTAATTAGCTGTCATTTAAGCATTTATTCAAAATTTTCTATCTTTTTAAGCCCCCCCAGCACCTCTGTACTAGAGAATAAAAGTTCATGAACATGACAATGCGCTATATATACGCATGGTCATGTGATCCAATCGCAGCCTGGAACGCAGCTGATTGCAATGAGGTTATTCCATGTATGGACAGATGTACGCCCCCTCCAAGATGGCCGACTTCCAGTTTCCACCTACCGTCGAGTCTGCCAGTCTAGGAGGAAGCATACTATGCACCTTACACAGCGCCTTTTCTGGTCAGGAGAGAGATTTGCAGGTTGAATACCTTCTCTCTCTGTCACACTCCCACTGAGCTTGGTGAAGTTTATTACTACCTTGTAAGTGTGTATAATAAGAATGTGAGGTCACAACCATGGCCTGTAACCCGGCAGCACTCCTCAATATGGTATTTTTTCTGAACTCATTTCTCCAGTTCACTCTCCGGATCAAGGAGCAACAAGATTTCATGTGGGGAGACATCTCTCTGAATACCGATTCTCTTGGAAACAAGTTTCTACAATATTCCGAGGCAAACCAAAACGCAGTCTGGGGACAACACAGGAAATGTACTGTTCCTGTACAGCAACACTGAAAACCCGGCAGCTTTACAATGAATATTTGTTAAAAAAATGAATTTCTTCAGCTTTACAATACTTGTGTTTGTGTGTTCGGTCGATTACAACTCTCCATATGTACTAAAGAATTGACAATTATAGGTAAGTGTGTGCAATCAAGCCTATTAAGGTCTCTGGGTTCTGGAACATCAGAGCCCACTCCTTGAAGCCCTTAACAGGCTTATTAGACATACTTACTTATAGTTAATACTCTATGTTATCTACAATGTAATGTTATTGCTCAGTATTAGAAAATGTTGCCATATTTACTAGATATAAAATTAAATGTTAGGTATGAAATTGGTTCCTGTTACATTTGAAGAAATTGGAACCACAAGTAGATCAAACTCCTTTGTTTCCTATTTTTGCAAAATGTGACATTTTACCTTAATAGAAGGGCTTGATAATACAGGTACATAAATGTTGATTCTTTTCCCTTAGGTTTGGAATAGTTCATTATAAAAGGCAAAGTCATTACAAAACTGATTACTGTAGCTACAGTAATTACTGCAATTATTAGAAAATAACCTCTGATTATTAGTCTTCATATTTGTCCATTTTTCATGTGCATCTGCCCCTAGTAGTCGGGTACCAGTGTTGTGCAATATAAAACATGCAACACATATTGTGCAGACCCATGTTTGGACTGAAGCATTCTGACTTGTTTTTTCCAGCTGAACTTTTTAAAATGTTTAATTAACCAAATGCAAGCTAGGATGATACCTAATGAGTAGTACTACACTAAGATAAATATTTCTCCTGACCTTGTCAATTAACAAACTGTTTTTTCCTATAGAAAGTGGAAAAATAATTGCATTTATAATGTTTATTTTTATTACTTTACTATGAGGTTATATAGTGTGTGTAGGAAGGTGTTTTGCAGTGCCTTGCATTATTGTCACCAAATAAACAGAATGCCTAGAAGACCATACTTTACGTTTAAACAGAGGTAACCTACTGTATAACATTATACTATACTACATTCTTGGTCCTGGATTGTAAACAAATGGCTTTCCACCAATCAATCTGTGACCATTAACTACTTCAACTCCAGATGTAATAATGAAACCCCTTCCCAGGTACACCATTTTGAAAATAATAATAATAATGTTTTCAAACCTGTAATTGCTATAAAATGTTAACATATGATGAATAAAACACAAATAAATTACATAAACTGTGTTTTTCATTAACCCTTTATTCTCCTGTGTACTACATACCCAATCAATCAATCAATCTTTATTTTATACAGCACCTTTCATAGTGGACCCATGTTCAATATAGTGATAAAAAGAAGTTGTTTTTTTTAATTTAATTTAATTTTGTTTTTTTTTGAATAATGAAAACAAAAATGTTAATAACAATAATAATCAGTAAACAGTAATTATCAAATAAAAATCAAACAACATGAAAACGTGTGTCATTATCGACTTCGCAACCACTGCACATTTTTTTGGTCCTTTTTTTGTTTTCATTTTCGTAGCAGACCCTGCATCTTTTTTGTGGTCTCTGCTTCCCTTGTGTTGGAGGGATAGTCACAAATGCGTGTACAGGGCTACTTTGCACAGGCGTTGTCATGGATCTGGCTGCCACAGACGCCTGCTTTATTGCCTTGTATCCAGTAATGTATTTTGATAGTATTTTGTCACAGCACTGCCATTTCAAACCAAACAGCTTCTCGTTTTCAGCTGGCTTACCTGTAAAGTAGCTGCATGCTCTTTTGTTTGTATAGTAAGGTAAGTGATTAACTTTTCGAGAACAAAAGCCAAAAAAGCACTCCAATGGAGAATGCAAACTCTCAAGTTATACGGCAGGGTGCACATCTGTGTAAACAGGTGCAAAACCAAATGATGGAGGACTGGCATCATGGTAGGGATTAGTAATAAACACCCAGGCCCCTGCTGTGATTGGCTCCACATCCTCTTCATCATTATCGCTGAGTAATAAGTCAGCATCACTGTTGCTGGTATTGGAATCTTACGAACCAACTTTGAAATCTTCATCACTCCTGTTGTCGCTTTTCACGCACGTTGCCATGTTTACATTTCAACAAAAAATATATAAACTACAACTAAACAAGTAAAACTAAAACAAAAAAAATAATAATTTAAAACACTATATATACTTATAAAAACGGAATGGCTTCCAGCAATATATCTCAGTCTTCTAAACGCCCACAGGTAGATTGGAATCGCTACATGACACGCAATCGGATACAAATGTCACCTGACGCCCCCGACTTTCATTGCACATTCCACAGTACTAGCACTGCCTTAGAGAATGAAACTTGAAACGCTAGACTTAGAAATCGCTCATAGAATAGAATGGAAAATTTGACGTTCGGACATACGGCATGGTACTGTAAATGGTTTTTCATTACGTCATGGTGTTGAAGTGGTTAACAATGACATCTTGTATTTCTTAAAATGTATGGATTAATGCTTTTTATATATGTTTACTTTATAATATGTACATGTATTTTTTAAATTTGACATTGTGATTGAAAGTTGACCTTGCTTAAATTCATCTATCACATATTTTCTATGTATTACAAGCACAACTTAGGGGTGTAAATCTCTCAAAACCACTTCCCTGCAAAGAAGCATGGAAACCTCCTGCAAATCCCTCTAAATTCCTGGTAGAATTTTTAGATATTTTGTTTAACATCATGTAATCAAATAAACTACAAAATAATATCACAAAAGTCTACCAGAAGCCATAATAGTCGTACTATATTTCACGTTAGATTTTGAAATGTCAAGTCTTTGTTAGTTTTTCATTAAGTATATGGGAAGACACAATGTGGTATGCAATTCAAAATTTAATGTAACGTAACATTATTCAACAGGTTTCATTCAACTTTATGAAGCAAAATGTATTAATTCTATAGGATGCTTAAAAACTTTTGGCCATAGCTGTACAAATAGTATTCCACTGAAAGATGAATATTTTTTTAATAAAGGATAATCGGTTTAAATACCACAATTCTCTTTTCGAATAGCAATTTGAGTAACTCTGTAATTCAATGCAATATAATTAAGTTTTCAAAGCAAATAGTTTTGACTGCTTTAAGAACTTGTGGTCAGCCACTGAAAATACCACAGGAGAAATGATAAATGGAAAATGACCTATATGGTAACAGTATCCTGGGAGACAGTCAGCATGGCCTCAGGAAAGGGAGATCATGTTTAACTAACCTGCTTGATTTTTTTGAGGATGCAACATCTACAATGGATAATTGCAAAGCACATGACATGGTTTAATTAGATTTCCAGAAAGTCCTGCATAAAAGATTAATTCTCAAACTGAACGCATTAGGGATTCAAGGAAATGCATGCACATGGATTAGGGAGTGGTTAACATGCAGAAAACAGAAAGTACTGATTAGAAGAGAAACCTAGAAATGGAGCAAAGTAACTAATGGAGTACCACAGGGATCAGTATTATGTCCTCTGCTATTCCTAATCTACATTAATGACTTAGATTCTAGTATAGTAAGCAAACTTGTTAAATTTGCAGATGACACAAAAATAGGAGGCGTGGCAAATACTGTTGCATCAGTAAAGGTCATTCAAAATAATCTAGACAAGATTCAGAACTGGGCCGATACATGGCATATGACATTTAATAGAGAAAAGTACTGCACGCAGGCAATAAAAAGATGGCATTAGACACTCTGTCACAAAGACGGCCAGAGTAGGGGATGTCAGACCAGAAGAAACACACAGTAAAGAGAGAGGAACTGATAATTGGATGTGCTGCTGTGCAGGGTATTATTACAAAATAAAACAGGACAAAAACAGGACACAGCACTGGCAGCCAAAACAAAGAGACAAACAAAACGGACTAACACTAAACAAAACACGGCGAGCAGATATTTTACTTCTATTATTATGATCACAATTATTACCTCTGTCTCCTATCCCGTTCTCCATTCACCGAACACCCAACCCAAAGTAGGTGAAAACATGTAGCTTTTATGCAGCTGTATCGAGACTCGACTGCTAATCAATCATTCAATTGGAGTCGTGGTACAACTGCACGTGAATTAATAAAGTGCAATTCCCTGTGCTCACATATTATTACTTTTTACTTGCACATGAAGTGCTGTGCAATCCTCGTGCCTAAATACAAATATACATTTTAAACACTGGTGTTACACAGACACTTTTATAGCCCGTGTACCAATGTCTATACACCAACATTAAACACACCACACGCAACATATAACAGAAAATACACACAGGGGCGGGCACTTCGTCACACACTCTCACTCCCTCTGCCCCCACAACCAGTTTACCCAGATAGGATTTATTCATGTCTCTCTCTCTCTCCCTTTTTTTTGTTAGGACGTGTTGTTGTGGTTGTTCCACCCCGTTGTATATTGTTTACTGCCCACATGTTATTTTTTAGTCAAAACCTTTCCTTATGGCTAAATAAAAAATATATATTTATTAGTTTTATTTATTAATGGTAAAAATGATTGGTCTGTATTTCGTCAGTATTCATTACATACATACAAATGTATAGCTTTCAGCTGGTTTGTACACTGTACTCGTAATAATCAAGCTCATGCAGTAGACAGAGAAAAAAAATCACTCCCGTAGGACCGGCAGTGCATTTTAGAACTCTCTACTCAAACTCAGACCCAGAGCTGTAGATTCAATGGGTTTGGGTGCCACAATGTCCCCTACGCCTGAGCAGGTCACGATATTTTGGCAAGCTCCATGGCTGGCCACTCAGGAGCTGCATCAGAGCTGAAAACCACAGTCTCCTGGGCCAGTGAGGGGCTACTAGTAGCACCCTGGCCCGGTCCTACCTGAATTTCTCCAGACACAGTGGGGGCATGGCAAGCAGCGGGAAGGTACATAACAGCAGCCTCGGCCACTGGTGTGCACCCGCTCTGTGAACTCTGTCACCCCTTGTGACAGAAATATGAGTTCTGGTGATAAATCTTCCTCCCGACCTGTGAGGGCGCTAAAGAACGAGAGGAGAGGTATCTGGAAGGGCTGGCCTGACAGTTCGTTTCCGGGACCGGGAAGTGGGTCAGCCTGGAAAGAAGCGAGACTCTGTTGTAAGCTTGAAAGGTAAACGAGGGGCAGCTGCAAGTAATAAGGCAGCTGCAACCGTTTACCTAGATATCATGCGGGATTACATATAGGGGCCAGGGTAACGCTGATCTTTTCCTTCGTTTGGGTAAAAGCTCAGCAGAGAGAAGAACCGAGAGAAGAGCTCTCGTGCAGAAAGAGAAAAGCGTGTGTTCGTTTTTTGTTCAGGACTGTTCCCTGCTTTGTTATCCCCGCGCTTTACACATTGTTGTGTATAGCCGGGGATTTATTATTTTACAGTCACCAGACCTGGATTATAAATAAAAGCACCTTTGCACTGGAAACCGTTGCCTGCCTGTCACTCCTGCATCGCATCACCGCTACACCCGTTCCCCCTACCAACCACTTTGCCACACCCCTGCACAACCTGGGCTCAGATGTTTAAAACAGCAATATTTTCTTTTCTCTTTATTTACAGGCTCCCGTCTCCCACACAGGTAAGAAATGTATTTAGAGGTAGACAAACAAAAGATTATTAAACAACATTAAACATTAAACAACAGATAGTGTTGGTACTTAACCAACCTCTGATTAAAGGGTGTAGCTATGGAGGAGTTTGTTAGGAAGGCAGGGTCACATGGAGACGAGAAAGGCATAAGATTGTTGGCAGTACGAGGACAGGGAATATATTTTGCCGTAGCTGTTCTTTGCCATTAAAGGAAATTGAGGAATTTATAGAAAAGTATATTGAGAAACAAGGACCAAAAGAAGACATTCTTTTGGGTCTGAAGTATAGAAACAAGCCAAAGGATTGGGTTCAGCTCCAATTTGAGAACGATCCTAGGATAACAACATTGAAAAAAGGAAAAGTAGCTACTGTACTGCTGGGCTTGCAGACGTGTCACGAAGTGCAGATACAAAGTAAACTTCAAGTCAACAGAATGCATGCAAGCTTAAAACAACAAAATAACCAGTTACAAGACAATGTTAAGGATCTTACAGAGTTAATAGAAAATATCTTTGATGCAGCACTTAATGTTGACATCCAGTTGCAATTTAGAAAAGAAATGATGAATTGAAAGAGCAAATGAGTGATGCACAGGGGGCTATTCGAGCTTTAAGCTGACCGGCTGCCGATAACAAAGAGCAAGTGTATCACACACAGTGCAAGGCAAAAATAGTGCTGCTGCACACACACATACCAACCAGTGGTAGTAGTTGCAGGACATACAGTGCCTGCACTTTTAAAATCAGAGGAGGAATGGGATTATAATCATCCTCAGACCCAAGCTACTGCTCTGCATATGGCCAAGTGTGGTGCTTTGACAGTATGAGTGGAACCAACTGGTTGTCAGTGCTGCCAAGGGAGACCAGCAGCACACATTTTTGATTGACACCAGCGCTTCTGTCTCCATTCTACACACACCACAACCTTGCAGTTCTCCTTTGTCAACTAGTAGAGCTACCATGCTTTCTGTTTTTCTAAGGCTCTAATGCTAATGCTTTTATTTCTAAACTGGTTTCTCTCACTCTTTGTACAAACACACTATTTTTCTCCCATGCTCATATGCTTACCAGACTATTTCTAGAATAGGTCCTGACTTCTTGAGCCAATATGGTATTGCAGTTGCTGTTAAATAACATACTGTGGTAAATGCAAGCAAGGTAGTACTTTTATTTCTTTGTCTGCTATTAAGAAACATGAACTTTTTGAATAATTTTCCTTTTAAACACTTAACTTTTCTTTTCTAGTTTCATTTTGAGGTGCTCTGGGTGTCTTGCCAAAAGAGATATAGGAGTTTAGCCTTTGTAACCAGAATGAGAAGGGAGTGAGACTGGCTCAGTAACTATGGCTACACTGATAGGCAAGCATGCTGGAGGATTAAGTTTGACCCCCTTGAATTCTAGGTGCAGTGGAGCGGCCAATTTAGGGTGGTTATTGTGAGCAATGAGAAATATTGTAATTTAAAAAAAAAACTTCAAGGTTAGGAGAACATGTCTTTGTGTCAGTGAATTCATACAGTAAGCACAGTGTCATAACAGTATGGTACTTTTTTTTGTAGTTTATTTCTTTACTTTTTGTTCTAGGTGTTGCCAACAGAGAAATAAATGCATGCTACCTGTGATCGATAAAGGGAAAGCAGCACTCTCAGTAGAAGTTTTGTGAATTTCATAAACCTGTAAAAAGCTGATACAAACCTCTGTCTGATAAGCTGTCTGACTCTTCCTGTTACAAAAAAAGGAATGCTACTAACGCCCATAAAACAACAATCTTTAGAATTACTTCGAGCAAAAGGCCTAAGTACAGACACAAACCTGATGCTTTCTCTTCTACAGGCAGTGGTTGAAGTGGGGCGATATACAGCGGTATGAAAAAAAACTGATGGTATGGTATACCGGCATTTAAGAAAAAATATATAAATGTTCTACTGCTGCAAAACACCCTGGCCTGAACTTTAGTTTCGAACAAAAATACGTAGACTTTAGTGTCTCTACAAGGCGTGAGTGTGTTTCACCGCAGGTCATGCCCTAATTCTAATGAAACACTTCCTCTGTAGGTCACTGTTGCTGCAAATTCTATGCATTATGAGTAGGGGCCTGGAAACCTCACTGTATTTTTTTGCTCAAAAACAATATATAAAAATAACCAGAAAACACATTTTCTATTTACATTATATTCTACCGATGTAAGTTCGCTAAAATGTGCTATCATTGATAGTTCATCAAGAACATCACTCAAAAACCGAGGCTGAAACATTTTAACATTTAGTCTACTGAGTCAACTCTTTAAAATGCACATTGCAGTATTTGAAGTCGAGTCACTATTGAAAAACTTTAAAACAACAAACTTGTAACAAACTTCTGCTGGAAACAAGTTGTTTAAAATGGTCTGTGTTGCTGCTAATAAAAGTAGCAAGTAGACATTATAGTAGATTTTCTTTTAAAACAACCTTGAATGACAAATTCAGCAACATTTTCAAGTTTTGTAAACACACATCAATTAAAATGATTGTGTAATTTATAACTTATTTTGTTGCCTCTAATCCCAAAATATTAAACAGGGGAGAAACGTTAACTGCAAAAACCGAAGCTTATGTTTTTTTCTTTATACACACTGTACATTAGTAGTATGTAGAAATGTCATTGTACAGTATGAGGAATTCACCAATCATGAAGCCGGTATTTGTTTGAACCTGTTGCCCTAGTAACCACATGCACTGCACTGAGGTTGAACCACTACTGTACAGCTAATGAGCAGAGCAGATAAAGAGTAATGTAAAATACAGCAAGGAAAATAAAATGCATATTGTTCACGGTAGGCAGTCATATACATGATTTCCGTAAAATTCGTGATCTCATGAATTTACTGGGGCCCTACTTATGTGTGTTAGAAATCGTACAAGTCAAATCCTACTATGTTTCTTGTTGAATTTCATGTTTTATTTTTGTGTAATAGTTTTATAGCGTCAAAATGAAAAGAGCAATCTAGGCCAGCCAACACTGATCAATCACAGAGTGACGATTCCGACAGCCTGGACAACAAACATCACAAGTCGGCATCAAGCCCGAACTAAATCAGCAAGCTTCTCATCAGCCAGGATCTTCAATATCTGTCCATGAGCAAAGAAACTCCCCCGCAAGTATTAATTCTGTTGATTACCCTGATTGTTAGAGTAAACAACAGTATCTGGAATACAAAGAGAATATAAATAGCTGCTGTGTAGCTGCCTTAATGAATGACAATGATCATTTTTATATATATACACACATATACACACACACACACACATTTTTATTGGTTAATGTCAGTAAATTTGTCAGTATATATTTTTATGTAGGACCCTATAAAATCCTTTTTATTTATTTTATTTTTGTTTTGGTGTTTTCTGAATCTTATTTTTTTATTTAAGCTGCCGTTTTGGGCAAAAGTGAAATGTACTTCAAAATTTTACACCGCTCCATTGACTCAAAAGAAAAAATTCTCCCGAACTCTCTCTGTATCCCATAACCCTTTGCGCAGTATGACAGAAGTAAAGGAGGAGTTGAGTATCTTGGACTGTGGTTAACCATGGTGTACTATAGTAAACATTATAGTAAACATTTCTTATTAACATCTTCTTTGGTATTCCCATGGTCCAGTAAGCAAAACACAGTGAAAGCATGTTAAAACAGTAGGAAACCATGGGAAAAGTAAAGTTAAACCATGGGAAAAGTGTGAAAATGCTAGGATAAATTCACCATGGTAAACTTTCATAAGGGCTGCCCTGTACTGTACAAAATGTGTGCACATTTGAAAAGTTTCCCTTCAAATATGTAGTTTCAAGAATAATGCTCTTCTGCCAAATGCATTTTCCCCTTTATTTTTTTTTTCCCTGTACAGCACTGGATTATGAGATATTCTTTTGATTCCACGATTCTTTTTGTTTTATGACAATTTACATTTACTAGAAACAACCTGTTAACACTACACCACTGCATTGTTCTGCAATAGCGCAAATAATGGGAAAACACAACATATTCCATGACTGCTATGAATATATATATTATACGGTACATATACGTTATCGCGTTTATTATCCTCTTATATAATCGGTATCTTATATATGGGATATATATAGGATAATACTTTATGATATATATCATATACTATAGAATATATACTTGATAGTAGAGGTGTGTAGATGTCATGTCTCTCTCTAGCTATGGTGTGAGAGTGTCTTCCTCTTTGTGGAAAGTGTAAAAGTTATTTTGTCTTGATGTCCCAACCAGAATGTAAAGCTTTTGTCTGTTAGGTTTGTGGGCTAAACACTTCTGGGGTGTCTTTGTGAAAGTTTTTTTTTTTTTTTATTAGTGAGGAACAAAGGATTTTAAATTCCAAATGCATTACAAATTATTTTTCCATCACAAAGGTCACATTAGTAGCACTATATTTCCTTCTTGGTACCAGGGGATGATCACAGCCTAAGAATGACAAGGTTTGATTTTAATTTTAAGAACAATTACACACACCAGACATCTCCTCTGGATCTTAACAGAATAAACCCCTGCTAATAAATAACCTTTACATTACAGACATTTTCTCTGCAGGGCATTGAAAAGGTTTGCTGAACTATTAGGGTCTTATGATGTGGAGGCCTGGGACAGGCTTATGATGACTACAATCGTACTCTCAGGTAATTCCAGAGGATTTAGTAAAGGTCAATAAAAGCAAGTTAAATAGTTAAACTTTCTTTAATTGCCTAGTGCCTGGCATACAAAAGAGAAAGTATTGAAAATATTTACTTCCCAGAAACTAATTACTTGAGAATATCATAATTTAATTCCCAAACACTTAAGGGGTTATGCTTTAAAACAGACAGATTGTTCTGGATACACAGAACCACTATCAGGATCAATATGGTGATGGTACCATATTACTGTCTGATTTGGGGAGACAGTCATTTATTGGCATGAAGGGTTGAAATAAACCAATCCCATTATGGACTAAAACAAACATATACATGGAAAGACAGACTAAGACCCCATTCACACTTGCAACTTAAGGGCCGCCTTTTCTCATATGTGAAAGCTCAAAAAAATTAAAAAAGCCTAGGGGGTGGGTCTAGATTTAGGCTGCCATTTTGATGTAGCCCAGGGCCTGCAATCCAAGACAAGGGCTGACTTTTTACATATGTATGAACGCAAAGCAGACTAGGTCCGGCCTTTACATATGTATGAATGCAAATCAGACTAGGGTCGGCCTTTTCATATCACATTACCAATTTGATTTCCTATGATAACATGGAAAAATACGGATTTTCTATGATATGAAAGATTTTTTGGTTTTATATTTGGGGAGGTACAAAAAACAGGCAAGGCCTTTTTTGTTTGTTTGATAATAACCAAATCAATACACATACCATATATAAACATTAACACAGGCAACTTTTCTTTTACATAAAAATAAAATAATAATTCTAATAAAACTGCTTCCAGTATTCAAGTTTAGTGTTGAATGAGGCTTCAGTTTATTTCAGTCAGTATCCACAGCCGTTCAAAGATGCAGAAAACAATAACAATCACCCCTAAAGATCGGATCAATGAGTTTAGTAAAGACTTTGTTTTTTACGTAAGTCAGACTTGAAAAACTTAACTCACACAGGTAGGTTGTCGAAAATGGCAATAAAATTGAGGTGGCATGGTCTAAGACTACTGGATAGTCATTTACAACAGTCAACCAGAATGTGTCCAATGGCATGTCACCAAATTTAATTTTAAAACTGTAATCCATCCTTAAATTAGTAAGTTGTTCCTGAGCCATTATTGAAATATTCTTAGCGCTTTACATTTCTATTGTGCCTTTTGCTACATTTTCACACCAGAGAGCTAGCTTAGATCTAAACCCATGCAGTTTATCAATGCTGGAGAGAAGGTTATCATTTCTTCCTTGCGTTGTCCTGTTGAGATCGTTGAGGTGTCGGGTAGGCAAGCTTTCAGCACCATGCTACATCAGCAATCAGGTCCGCGTATGCAGATTCCTCCGAAGTTAAGAAGGTTTTTAGTTCCTCTCTCAGTTCATACAAACATGATAAAACTTTTTCCACTGGAAAGCTAGCGTATGTCCGTAAGCAAAAGCAAAGTGTAGCGTTCTGCTCCCATAACCTCACACAACAAGGCGAAAAGGCGACTTTTCAAAGGGCGTGCTTTTATGAATTTCACGATCTTCATTGCTCCATTCAACACTAAAGAGAGTTCTTCAGGCAATGTTTTGGCCACAAGTGCTTTCCGGTGCAGAAAACAGTGGGTCAACACCACATCTTTGTTTTGTTCTTTGACCCTACAAATCCTTTCACCTTCCCCGTCATTGAAGCAGCCCTGTCTGTGCAAACACTCAGGCAGTTTTTCCAGTCAGTTCTCCCTGCTCAAGATAGGCCGTTGTTACCCTGAATATTTCTTCTCCAGTTGTTTTACCTGGTAGCTGTTTGCAAAATAAAATAAAAAAAATAAAATAATACAATCTCTGTCAATGAACCTGACATTAGCCAAGAGCTGAGCATGACCACTGATGTCTGTTGACTTGTCAAGCTGCAATGCAAATTTTCTGCTTGATTTTATTTTTTCTCAAACAATAGTTTCAGTGTCAGCAGACATGCTGTCAATGCAGCGACTCAATGCATCGTATTATCTGAAAGGGGGACCTTTGCAATTTCTTTGATTGCATTCAAACCTAACATTACTCTTACAATGTCTTTGCACACTGGTAAAATTGTCTTTCTTGTCTTCGCAACAAGCTCAGTGACGAAGTAGCTTGCTTCCAGCACTTTATCAGAAACCATTACATTGTCTTTCATCATTCACACCTGTTTTATAAATGCTTGAAATAATCTTTATCCTTGTTGGCAAGAGAGGGGTGCTTGGTTGTAAGGTGTCGTTTCAACTTACTTGGCACCATGGCATGATTTGAAAGTTTCTCCCCGCACACAAGACATAACGGAATAGGGCAAGATGGTTTTCCAGTAAAAGAAATTCCATAATGCAAATAACTCTCACAGTAGCTATGGGCACAGCAATTTTCTGGACACAGCAATCGCGTATTTGCCTAAGGAAACTTTATTGTAATATCTCATATGCCGTTTTCTGTACCAAGATCTCATTATTTACTCTTAGGGTTTTATTTGTATATTTCAAATAAAATCTGCAGTAGAATTTAGCTGTAATATAATGTACATATCCAGAAGTCAGACAGGCTACAGTATATTGATAAATTTATCGGTAGTAACATTACACTGAGTGCAAATAACGGTATATCATTTTAGCAATACAACAAACCTTGCTTAAGGTTACAAATAGTTAAAACAAGTGAATAAATCTCATTCATAACTAAAAGTATAAAAAAGGCTAAAATATTTTCATAAGTACTAATATTGATATCTAGGTAGTCTTACAATACTCACCTACCAATATGCCATCCGGTGTAATAGGTATCTGAAATGATTATACATGGCGGATTGTATCAAAATCCTGCTGTGATTTGAGTGCAATGTGTGTGCAATCTATTGCTCTGGGAAATCCAACAATGTCACACAAATCCCTTTTAGTATTTTGTAGTGAATAAGGCTGTGGTTAACCGATTTTTTCGGTTCGGTTAATATTTTTGAAAAAAAAAAAAAAAAAAAACTTGTCGGTTTCCAGCCATTTTTGCCCATTCGCGAAAATGTCTGACAATGCTAGCAGCACACCTCCCGCAGCTAAACATAAAAGTTTAGTTTTAGAATATTCCACACAGGTTGAGAAACAATTTGCACTTGCAAAATATGTTTAAAAAAGGTAAGCGCTAATTGCGGAAATACCAACTAGATGTCGGACCACTCCACAGGTAACTATCGTACAACTCCAGATCTACACCCAAAATTATACTCAATGAATGAATACCAATCAAATATTAATATATTAATACCATTTGTCAAGACGAATATTTATATATTTAATTGTTCCAGTGCATGACAGACGAGGTACTGACTGAATGAACAGCTGATCAGTTTTTCTGGTGTGCTCAGAAGAGGAATTGAAAGCACATTTTATTTTAATTCACTGTATAAAAACTGACATATTTGTCACTGCAAAAAAAAAAAAAAAAACTTTGATTTTTTTTGCAGTTACAAATATGTCAAAGTCACCATTTATCTTGTCAGTTATAAAAACTCGCTTATTTGCAATTTCTCTTCCGTGCACAGCAGACTGAGAGAACAGCTAATCACTGTCAGGAAATGCGAAACAGCTGATTGGGGAGATTTGTTTATCGCGCAGACACGCATTGTATATTATAAAGGCTTATGGGTTAATTATTTCAATTTAATTGATCTGTGGGTCCCTTCCTCAAAAACTGCATAATGAAAAACATTTTGAGTAAAATTAAAAATCTAAAAGTTGAAACTTTTCAATTTCCTAATGGAATCACTGGTGTTTACAGATGATAGAAATAAAGGTTAGCAATACTATGTACATTAAGGTTATTTTCAGTAATCAGTTCAACAGATACAATAAGAATTACCAACAGGCATAAATTAATAAACAATAAATTGCAAATAAAACTTTTTTTTTGTTATCGGTGAAACGTGCAAAGCAGGCCAAACTCGTTGAATTTTTCCAGGAAAATACATTCTGGGGTAGAGATGATAAAAGGCAGAAAAATGGAGACCAAAACTTGGTCACAATGGGGTGTGGATTTATAACCATTAACAATTCAGCCAAGATACCTACTCGTCCTATGTTAAATTCACTCATCCCAGATTTGCATGAAAAATCACAGGCTGAAATTAAATGTAATTAGCAAACCTGTCAGTCACCAGCACTTACTGTTGATCGTAGCTGCAAATGAGGCTTACATGCAGTAACTGGTTACTTTTTGCCCAACAATTTTTCAGTGCAAGACTACTGCCTTAATGTAAAGTTCATGCCTGAGAGTAACACTGCTATAAACATAGCACATGAAATTGAAGATTGGGTGCAGCACTCGATTCCTGAGATTGAGAGAAACTCTATTCCAGTTTTTTTTGTGACAGATAATGCTGCCAATATAAAGGCTGCTCTTAGACAGCTACCAGCATAGACTCACTTGAACTGCTTTGCCCATACATTGCAACTTGTGGTCAATGGTGCAGTGAAAACGTTTCCAGGGCTTTTATCAGTGGCAGCAAAAGCAAGAAGTATTGTGTCTCATTTCAATCACAGCGCTCAAGAAACGCACCGGCTTGCAGAAACATGAATGCCCCATAACACAAGTTAATGAATGAATGTGTTACTAGATGGAATTCAACATATTATATGATGCAGAGACTAGTAGAACAGAAAGAACCGCTTTGTGCCATTTTGGCATCTACTGATAAAGTTACAAATCTGAAAGCACATGGGTGGAAAACAATACATAACTATGTGGAAGTACTGAAGACATTTGAAGAGATGACAACTCTGATGTCAGCATCAAGATATTCCACTCTGTCAATGGTTATTCCTCTTTTGAATGTGCTGTGTGAAAATGAAGACCTCACAAAAAGGTAACAAACATCAAGGAAAGGTGAACAGACTATGAACAGAATGAACAGTTTTGTATTTCATCATACCTTTACCCTAGATTTAAGCAGTTTCCTTTTGCTACTATATATTTTAATAACAAACATTGCCAGCCGTTACAATGTCAAACATTCCCAATGAAGCAGTTTTCTTGATAAAAGAAGTTAATCCTGGGCTGAAAAATTTTAATATTGTCTTTCTTATCGGTTCTGACCTTGATGGTTTCAAGCTATGATAATGATGCTGTTAGAACTTCTCGTTTGCAGAGCCCAGCTAGTTCAGGTGAAAGTGGTCACGTTCCTGAAGAACAGATGGCCTCAGCTAGTAGTGATGTTTGGGGGACATTCAAACAAATGCTTGCAAAAAGGCAACAGAGCAGTAGAGAACCTGAGACACTGAGACATTGAAAAGATTATACACTCGAGAGCCACTGTTAGGACAATCATTCTCGCCTTTTGACTGGTGGGCAGAGAAGGCATACAACTGCAAGTTCCCAAACTGGCTAAAATATATTTACCAGTACCAACAACCTGAGTTCCAAGTGAGTGCATCTTTTAGAAAGCAGGCTTGATTATCAATCAGCATCGAACCAGCTTGAAGCCAAACTATGCTGAGCAGCTCATGTGTCTCAGATACAATCTTCATGGTTCTGAAGTAGCATACTGACGCAGTACAGCTAGTGCTTTCTTAATGGGACCAGTTATCACATATCTCTATTGTACATTATTAAAGTTTGTTTAATGATTAGCAGGGAAATGAGTTCCCAATTGTTTATTTGCAATAAATTTAGATTTATTTTAAACCTATTGTGACTTTTACCTGAGTTTAAATGTTCAGGTTAAACAGTGACAAATACGTCAGTGTCAAGTTGTTGCCCAAAACAGTGACATTTTTTTTTTAATTATTAGTTTTTTTATTTCACTTTTAAGTCAGTCATTGAAGGTTGTGTTTACTGTACTTTGTTAGTGTCTGCAAGTGACTGTTCTGAGTTATGCAAATACGTTTTTTTATTATTATTCATTTTATTATAAATATTTCTGTATGATCAAAACCTGCATTTGCATTTGATTATTTTCATTAAAACTGTTAAGAAAAATATAACCTCTTTTTTGTCTTGTTAAATCTAAAACCGAACTGACAGGAATATAGAATGGTAATGTAAACCTCTTCATGGTGACCCCCCCCCCCCCCCCCCCCCCCAAAAAAAAAAAAAAAATAGTGCCCTCAGACAGTTGTATCATGTATAAAGGGTTTCGCAGCCTCGCAAACAATAACAAACTTATGCACAAACGTGAGAATGCATTGCACAGCCGTGAGACTTTCTGAATTGTGAAAAACCATGAGTTTCACAGGCAAACCTTGAGACTTGACAGCCAGAAAGTGTGCTAGTGATGACCTTCTCATACTAATCATGTAGATTAACCCTTTGCAGTCCATTTATTCAGCACTCATCAGGCACGTCAGGTCCAATTTATTTTCACATGCACTGTTTATTTTACACACGCAGTTTAACATGTATATTTTTTTCAGATTAAAGCAGGTTTAAAAGGCACTGCATGGCAAAAGGACATCAGTACGGCATCTCCAGCCAAGCCCCGCCCCTTGCTGGTTGTATTTTTCACATCCCTCTTTATAGATGTGCATACTGATAAATCCTCTCCTGATCACTCGTTTTATCACCAAACTCCTCAATAATGTGATCCAAGTCATTATTTTATTACTATAGCATCTCAAAAAGTTGTGCAAATGTCTGTGATATTCGTTGAATGCTAGATGTGGAAGCAGCTGTCTTCTTTGTTTGTGTCCGTGTTATTTTGGTGGTGCAGGGGCTATGTCCTGATCACTCATTTTATCACCAAGGTTTGCTCGGCTTTTTCCGGAGAAAAAACAATTAGAGACCTATGCTTTACGTCTTTTTGATGATGTTGGACAGGGTCCAACATCGGACTGGAAAGGGAAAATTGTTTTAAAACAGCAACAACAACAGTGGGATATGGCCACTTGATGTCACAAAGAATCCTGCAGCATGAAACGCAATTAACATTTCTGACTGTATTCAAACTGAGATGTTTTTTGTTATTATTATTATTATTATTATTATTATTATTATTATTATTATTATTATTATTATTTGTATGTTTCCAGTACTTAAAAAGGTTACACAAGTCTTCAGATCTGAAGAGACTAAATGTAAGTGTACTATATAGTATTTAAATATGTATCATGCACTTAAAAAATTAATATTTGTGATTTTTGTAAAAAAAAAAAATTACCCAAAAAATACCCGGGTATCCTGGCATTTTTCATGACAGGTACCCGATTCTGGATTTTCTACCCGTGCTGACCTCAAATTACATCACCCCGGATTAATGGATATTTTTAATAATCAAACATCTAATACAACCTTCCATCAATTTTACATGGTAATATTACACATTAAAATGCTTTTCCAATAGTAATAATGTGCATTTACAGTGTTTATTATTATTATTATTATTATTATTATTATTATTATTATTATTATTATATTTATTATTATACTTGCCATACCTCCTCATACATTGTACTTTACAAAGCTTTTACATGTTACAATGTTCTGTGTTATATATCTATTTTTTAACATAATTATAAACTATGGGCCCGATCTTTGAAAGGTTTGCGCATCGCGCAGAGGGGTATGTGTGTCGCAAATGGCCGTTGTGCTGAAATTGTGCAAAGTTGCCATATTCGAAACGTCCTTTTACGCGTCACAATCCATTCTGTGCTGTGCAGAAATAAAATGTATGCATCGCGCAATATGGGGGGAGTGGCTGACAATATGCGTGATCCTGGTATATTCGAAGGTATGCACCAAGCACAAAACCAGGTCTGTGATGTGCAGGATAAGGATTGTAAAAGGACTGTGTTAACTCCGCGCACACTACCATTCCAGCACTGACTACAAACAGGCAACAATGGGAAACATGGGTAGCATGCAGCGTGTCCGTCTAAATTTGGATGTGAATGATGCAAGGCACACCCAGAAACAGCAGCCCCGACACAGGCGAAGATATGCTGAAAGGGTGCCGGCCTTGGCACACATGAGGAGCTCAGCAATGAGCAAGTCGTGTCCAGGTATCGTCTTGACCAATGACTCATCTATGTCACATACTGCATGATGAACTGGCCAGAACAATCCTGCGCAGCCATGCCTTGTCTGAGCAATTGGTAGTGTCTGTCTGGATGTGTATCCTGGCTACTGGGACCTTCCAGAAGGTAGCAGGAGATACAGTGGGGATCATCCAATCAGCCGCGTCCGCCACCTCGACCGGTTCATAACCGTGTTGCTGTGACTTGCTGAGGAACATATTAAATTTCCCAGTACCAGAGCAAACAGGGAGGAGATAATGCAGGGTTTTTATGATGTTGCGCACCTGTTCTATCAGGATTCCAGTTGTGGGAAATTTGAATAGGTATTCCATGCCATGTAAACAGAGTATTTCGAATGAATCCGTCCGTATTCTGGAGACCAATATTCCGAAAAACATGATACCAAATACCCACTTAGTATAGGATACTATTACCCTTCTAAAAAACTATTTTTTTCTAGACAAGAGTCGGGTTTTATAATCTATAATATATAAGACAACAGCTTGTGTGCCCAACAAAGCCTTTGCAAAATCTGTGCACAAATATATTAGTACTTGTATGACCCCAAACAGACTATGCAATATCTTGTCCTGAACTTTACAGACAAGGGGTAATGTGATCATGTTTTTTACATCTGGTAAGGATCCTAGTAGCAGCGGTTTGAACCAGCTGCAATTGGTTTATGGATTGTGACAGAAGACCACCATAGAGACAGTTGCAGTAGTCGAGTTGAGAGGAGATGAATGCACGACAGAGTATGTCTGCATCCGGGAGGGGAAGGTAGGGACGGACCTTTGAGATGTTTTGGAGATGGAAGAAGGAGGATTTGACTACAGAGGATATTTGGGCATCAAAGGAGAGGCTACTGCTAAGAAGCACACAAAGGCTTTGTACAGTGGGGGAATGAAGCAGCAGACAGTTTCCAAGGTTCAAGGCAACAATATTGAGATTCTTGAGTTGAGTTTTCGATCCTACTAGAAGTAGTTCAGATTTGTTAGTGTTGAGCTGAAGAAAGTTGTCAGATATCTTGAATGCAAGCTCGACCAATAAATTCTGCAGAACAAAAAACAGTGATCTAAGACATTGAACATTTTACTGAAGAAATGTGAAATTTAAAATGTAATTATTTACAAAACATTTATCAAATGAAAGTCATGTTGGAAAGTAAATGTTTCCAATTATAGAATGTCTTTAATTGGCACATTTGTATAATTGTATCCCGAGATCAGCCAATAGCTTTCAGCTTTATGAAGAACTGGGGAGAATGGAAGCCAATAGGGAGTGAGAAGAGGCGAGACTAACGGATCAGGGGCCGTACTCACAAAAGTGACTTAAGTCTAAGACCAAAAAAAGGGCTCAAGTCGTTTTTGCTGACTTTGCTATGACCGGGTCTTAGGTCCGTTTCACAAAATGATTTTCTTGGGGGTCTTAACTTAGACTAGCATTTCTGTCCTCGCGCAATGTCTTCACTGTCTTCCACTCGAGAGAAAGCCGTTGCCTGAGGGACAGATTGATAATTTAGCTTTTTCACTGGGACTTAAGAAAAATCATTATGTCATTATGTAAATATAAATAATGTCAAATGTATATATTTTATTATAGAATTTCATAATTTTCTATTAAAAAAATATATTGTTATAATTTTAAACTGACCTGTTGTATTTGTTTATATGTCTATCTTTCTATTTGCTTTTAGATGTGTATCCCTTTAAGAAAGACGTTCTTGGTTTTTAATGAGATGCAATCATTTTTAGAAACAAGATATAGTTTCTGGTAATAATGGAGTAACCTGGCATTTATCCATCTCTTCAGCAAAAGCATTGCTTAACTTAGACCTGATAAAGTTATGATGAAAGGTTTTTTCTAGTTAGGCACGTGAGACCAACCACTTGTGCCCTAAACTATCAAAATATGTATTTAGTGTTGCTAATACAAGCATTTTATCAGTTATAAATGAAACACTTTTATCTGGTGTGTGTGTGTGTGTGTGTGTGTGTGTGTGTGTGTGTGTGTGTGTGTGTGTATGTGTATATATATATATATATATATATATATATATATATATATATATATATATATATATATATATATATATATATATATATATATTTGGATCCTACAGTTATTAACAAGTATAGGCAATTTCCAATCTTCCATTTTTAGCCAAGGTCTTGAGAAAGTTGTTGCCAATCAATTACTCAATTTTTTTTATTTGCTTGTAATGCTTTATTTGAGAAATTTCAGTCTGGATTTCAATCTGCACACAGCACTGAGACGGCTCTTGTCAGAGTAATAAATAATCTTTTGATGAGCTCTGACTCTGGCTTTCCTTCAATTTTAATTCTTCTTGATCTTAGTGCTGCCTTTGGCACCATGGACCATTCCATTCTATTAAATCAGCTTGGGAGTTTAGGGGGTTTGGCAGGTGGTGTCCATTCTTGGTTTAGGTCTTATCTTTCTGATAGGTTCCAGTACATTTCTGTCAGGGAGATGGAGTCTGATTTGTCAGAGGTTGTCTGTGGTGTTCCTCAGGGTTCTATATTAGGTCCCCTGTTGTTTTCATTATATATGTTGCCATTAGGTTATATTATCTGCAGGCATGGAGTGAATTTCCATTGTTATGCAGATGATACTCAGCTGTACTTGTCTTTGAATCCAGACAACACCTCTACTGGGGCGCTATTAGCTGCTTGGTTTGCTGACATAAAATGTTGGACGTCACAGAATTTTCTGATGATGAATTCTGATAAAACTGAGGTCATACTTGTGGGTTCACAGCACCAATTAAAAAATGTTGATTTATATAAATTAAAGAACTAAACCTTGAAGCAAGAAATTTGGGATTGTGGGTGAGTGTCCCGCCTCTTTATGTTTATAAGTGTTTTATGTTGTATGAGGTGTGTTTAATGTTGTTTTTTATGTATAAAATAGTGTTTAAAATGTATATTTGTATTTTGGCACGAGGATTGCACAGCACTTCCCATGCAGGTAAAATGTAATATGTGAGCACGGGGAATTACACTTAATTAATTCACGTACAGTTGTACCGAGACTCCAAATGAATGATTGATTAGCAATCGAGTCTCGGTACAGCTGCATAAAAGCAGCATGTTTTCACTTACTCAGGGTTTTTGTGTTCGGGAAGTGGAGAACGGGTGAGAAAAAAGTAATTTAAATATAAACAAATGCTACTTGTGCGAGAGGACTCGCATGATACTTGTTGGGTTCGTCCACTTTGTTTGTTTGTTTGTCTGTCTATTTACTTTGGCCAACGCGCCCTTTATTTTCAGTTGTGTGTTTTGTTTAAATCTTTTGTTTATTATTATTACTTACAATATAACTCAATAATACTCATCAGTATTTAGAGTCTATTTCTGGTCTGACGTCACCCATGCAAAGCCATCCTGTTCACAGGGGGTCAGTTTTTATCCTGTTCTATCGTTTGAGTCCCTGTGACAGGATATGCTGTTTGGTAACATTAGGCCAGCAGTAGGAAGAAAAACACAGCAGCACTACAGGGCAAATGACGCAGTGTGCGCCTTTTATTTTCACCAACATAAAAATAAATAAAATATTCAAAGAAAAACCACTGCTCACAGAGCGAAAAACAAAAGTTCGAACACAATCAAAATCACAGACACCAAAACAACCCCTACGGTCCGGCTGGACAGCAGCCTTCAAGGATCCCTTCAGTTTCGTTATTGTTTGCTTTCTCTTTGTTTTGTCCTCGCTCCCTCTCGTTCACTCCTCCAAACTCCCACCTCGAGTGCAGAGAGCTGCAGGTTTATATACCATGGCCGAGGGGTTTAACTAGCTAGTAATTATTTTATTACCCCTCGGCCACAATCTGCGCGAGTTTATTAATTATTCCTGTCAGAGGACGAGCTACCACCTCGCCTATGCCAGAACACATTTAAAATAAAAACAAAACAATAACAACGGCTTTCGCCTTCATAACTACAATACAAAAATATACAAAATAAACACAGGAGACACAGGGGTGGAGGGGGAGACCCCGTTCTAAAAATAAACAAACAAATAATGTACAGGGCTCTTCGCCCTGTCACAGTTCCATATTATGAAAATTACTAAAGTATCTTTTTACCATTTGAGAAATGTAGCTAAACTTAGATCTATTATTTCTGTATCTGATGCTGAGTGGCTAATGCCTGCCTTTGTTTCATCGAGAATAGACTATTGTAATGCACTTTTTTTCTGGGATTCCAAAGTATTTGGTATCTTGCTTGCAGCTTACTCAAAATACTGCTGCAGGAATTATAACTAAAACCAGAAAAGGTGAACATATTACTCCTGTCTTGGCCTCCTTGCACTGGCTTCCTGTGCAGTTTTGAATTGATTTTAATTGTATTTTTAACTTATAAAGCCTTGAATGCATTAGCACCCAATTATTTATAAGAGCTGTTGATCCCATACATTCCTAAAGTGCTCTTGGCTATTCCAAGGGTAAATACTAATAATATGGGAGGAAGGGCCTTTTCTTTTAAGGCTCCTACATTATGGAATTCTCTGCCTTTTTTGTCAGAGAAGCAAGGAGTCTTGCTGTTTTTAAGTCAAGATTGAAGACCTAATATACACAAGCCTTTTTATTATAGTCTTTCTATTATTGATATCCATTATTACTGTTTTATTTTAATAATTTTGATATATATGATTGGAAATGTATTCACTTATTTAAAATAGTCTTTTTATGATAGTCTTTCTTATGCTATTCTCAATTTGTAATGTTTTATTATGCTGTGTGTATGCATTTATGTTTTCTGTAAAGCACCTCAGGGTCTATGACATGAGGTGCTATATAAATAGAAATAAATAAAAAAATACATTTCTTGATATACTGTAGGCTTTGGCATATGCAAGCTGTTCCCGCAATCGTACAGTACAGTATAAAACTGTATTTAACTCAATGTAAGCTTTGTGCTTTTGGTATTCTCGAGTGTGACACCAGCTGGTGAAACCCTGTATTTCAGTAATAATTTATGACAAACCAGTTTCTAATCAGATAGCGCTCTCTAGCATGCAGAAGATACAGGACAGGTTAAATAAACTGCATATTGCATTGACTTTAGTTTTATTGCCTCGAGTATCTTGCCATATTTTGCCATTTTTATAGCTGGTTTTGGCTACCACTGTATGACAGGTAATATTAGTTTACGTCCTTTTGATGTTAAAAATAAATAATGAAAAAAATGTTAAGATAATGTAAATCTATATAAAAGAGGGGGAGTAATATGTTCTACTTATATATGCAATACATGTTTTTATAAATTGTCTGGTTTATATTTTCTGTATACTGGTCTATGGGTTAGTTCCCATGAGCAGTAAAACTCGGCCCACTCGACCAGGTCAACTCATTAACAGGATCTTCTGATGAGTACACTGCAATTGGGACCAACTCTCTTCAGTTCCTTGTGATTTCCTGGACCGAAGTTAGTCTGCTTGAAGTGGACTAGACCACTAGCATGCTGTAATTGACCCATATAGAAGCATTTGAGGAAGCTTCTTTTTTAATCTCTGTTGTATTTTACTCTGCTTCAGGATACCACAATCAAGTCTGTTCAGTTCTGGCAATGCTTACTGTGCTTTTACTGTACAAGATTGTAATCAAGACCCTGTCAAGGAAGATGGGAAGTGTCTGATTAATGTATTGGTATTTTCAACATGTTCAAATACATCTTCCTGCTGACCTGATAAATATGGAAACATGTCCAGCATGTGATTGGATTTTAATGACTCAAAGGTCAGGTGCTCTTCGATGTGTGAATCTTCTTCCAAGGTCAGGAAACGGCAAACATTGCACAGCCTTGGGAATAAACAAAGAAATGTAAAGAACATTATGCTGGGTTACCAAACCTCATGAGACATAAGGGTTAAGGGTGACTTTACAAAAACTTATTTGGAAACTATAGAAGGAGCCTGAAGGGTAGTGAAAGTGCAGAAAAAATAACAAAGTTCCTCGTACAAACAGGATCCACCAGCCTAATTCAAGTGCACATGGGTAATAATGCATTTTATAGTGTGAGGCATATTTCTTAATTATGTTTTAGTCTAGGGTAAAAATGGTCCACCACAGATATACAGATTTCAAACTTCTTAAATAACTAACTTAAAACCAAAAAAATACAGTTTAATTTAATTATATAACATATACCTGTGATTCTTAAAAAATGCTCAGCAGTGTTTATTGGGACAGACAAAGAAAATAAAATAGACTACTTACAATTAAAATGTTTTATTTATTCAGAAGTCACCAAATTTTAAATTTAGTATATATATATATATATATATATATATATATATATATATATATATATATATATATATATATATATATATACACACACACATACAGTACTGTGCAAAAGTTTTAGGCAGGTGTGAAAAAATGCTGTAAAGTAAGAATGCTTTCAAAAATAGACATGTTAATAGATTATATTTATCAATTAACTAAATGCAAAGTGGGTGAACAGAAGAAAAATCTAAATCAAATCCATATTTGGTGTGACCACCCTTTGCCTTCAAAACAGCATCAATTCTTCTAGGTACACTTGCACAAAGTCAGGGATTTTGTAGGCATATAGTCAGGTGTATGATTAAACAATTATACCAAACAGGTGCTAATGATCATCAATTCAATATGTAGGTTGAAACACAATCATTAACTGAAACAGAAACAGCTGTGTAGGAGGAATAAGACTGGGTGAGGAACAGCTAAACTCAGCTAACAAGGTGAGGATGCTGAAGACAGTTTACTGTCAAAAGTCATACACCATGGCAAGACTGAGGACAGCAACAAGACACAAGGTAGTTATACTGCATCAGCAAGGTCTCTCCCAGGCAAAAATTTCAAGGCAGACAGGGGTTTACAGATGTGCTGTCCAAGCTCTTTTGAAGAAGCACAAACGGGAAACGTTGGGGACCGTAGACGCAGTGGTCGGTCAAGGAAACTTACTGCAGCAGATGAAAGACACATCATGCTTACTTCCCTTCGCAATCGGAAGATGTTCAGGAGTCACATCAGCTCAGAATTGGCAGAAAACAGTGGGACCCTGGTACACCCATCTACTGTCCAAAGAAGTCTGGTCAGAAGTGGCCTTCATGGAAGACTTGCGGCCAAAAAGCCATACCTCCGACGTGGAAACAAGGCCAAATGACCCAACTATGCACGAAAACACAGGAACTGGAGTGCAGATTAATGGCAGCAGGTGCTCTGGACTGATGAGTCAAAATTTGAAATATTTGGCTGTAGCAGAAGGCAGTTTGTTTGCCGAAGAGCTGGAGAGCATTACACGAATGAGTGTCTGCAGGCAACAGTGAAGCATGGTGGAGGTTTCTTGCAAGTTTGGGGATGCATTTCTGCAAATGGAGTTGGGGATTTGGTCAGAATTAATGGTCTCCTCAATGATCAGAAGTACAGGCAGATACTTATCCATCATGCAGTACTATCAGGGAGGCATCTGATTGGCCCCAAATTTATTCTGCAGCACGACAACGACCCCAAACATACAACAAAATTCATTAAGAACTATCTTCAGCGTAAAGAAAAACAAGGAGTCCTGGAAGTGTTGGTATGGCCCCCACAGAGCCCTGATCTTACCATCATTGAGTCTGTCTGGGATTACATGAAGAGAGAGAAGCAACTGAAGAACTGTGGTTAGTAGTCCAAGATATTTGGGCCAACCTACCTGCCAAGTTCCTTCAGTTCCTCAACATGAATTGAAGTGTCTTCTAGTACTTGTCATATATATATATATATATATATATATATATATATAATATATATATAGATATATATATATATATATATATAATAAAACTAAACTAATATAAATAATATAATGATCCTATTCTTTTAGCATTATGCATCATACAGGTGAGATATAAATTCAACATTATGCTTACCCACTTTTTAGAGAAGTATGTCTTGAAATACAAAACAGAACAAAGAAAGGACAGTCTTCCAAACTCGAGATTTTGAATACAACACCATCAGTCAGCTTCGCAACATGATTTTCCAGGGGAAGGACCAGTGGAGTCTGTGTTACTGAACTCAACTGATAAATAAACTGCAGTTTTGCTCTGATATAAGACTTTCTCTCTGATCTGTGTGTCAGAAGGCTAAATTAAACCAACAACATCTGGCCTTTTAGACAGCCTTTATCTCTAAAATTAATAATATATGTTCTAATACCAGGCTACTTCTTAAAATGTGTAACATGCAGTACTAGGCTTTTCCCTATTTTTCTAAATCCAGGATAGATGAAGTAATCTCTAAAATTAATAACATATTTCTCTGGTAACATGGAGTTCTATAATTCCCCTTAAATAAGAATAAATAGCCAAACTGTCTTTGAGCATCTGTTTATGTCAATAAATTTAGCCTTGCTTCCTAAACCTTCTAAAAATCCTAAACATCTTTCCGGTACCAAAAAGGTCCTAGTACTTTTTCAGATAAGAATTACAAGCGAGGGGCCCCTGTTTTGGTTAATCTGCTTCTGCTGATAAGAAACTTGTCTACGAGCACATTCCAAGGCGCTCCGTCAAGGTTATTAAATTAGATTTTAATTTTGCTGAATCTTCTCATTTTAGGCTAACACAGATATGAGCATTCTTGCCCTCCGTACCCAAACCCTTTAGAGTTCACAACAGTCTGGCAGGACATTGGGTAGCTCTATTCCCTACAATACGCACACCAGTGTGATCTGTAGACAGGTGCTTTGGGCTGCTGTTGCTTCTCTAAGTGCAGCAGCAACTCTTGTACAGACAGCAGCAATTTCTTCCGACAGCAGCAGCAACTCTGGCACTGGCAGTGGCAGTAACTCTGGCTCCGCGGTTTCTCTGTCGCTGGAAGCAGTTCAGAGTGCTGGTCGACAGATCTCCCAGGCTTCCAAAGTTGCCATCAGACTATAAGGGTGCTGTTGGCTAATCTTCGCCTGCTCCTGGTTGGGCAGGCAAAAAAAAGTCCAACAGCATCCCAACATCTATGATTGTAGGGAACCCGTAGTGGCACCAGTCACTCTCCATTTTCTTTTTTTTTCTGCAGTTCTGCTCTGTCACAATATGTATAAACAAATTAATTAAGCTGGAACAATGTCTGCATACAGGTTTTGGCCAAATGAGTCCGCCTCTACCCTAACAAGAAGTCACCGATAGTGGAGAAAAAGTGGACATGTTATAAAATACATTTTCTGGCACTGATTTCTATGCATACAATAACCAGGTAGTGTTTTAACAGTTATTTAACAAGGATTTTGAATTATTTATTGTTTTATTCAAATTATCCGGTATGAGTCTTGCAGACTTTTTCAAATTCTGTCACTTGTGCTGGGAGTTTTGGTTTGCATTCATCATTGTTTTTTTTTTAGTGATGCTATTATAAAGCAATCCTTTGTTTCTAGGGTAGGCAGACTGCTATAATATAACAACAGTCGTTATATATATATATATATATATATATATATATATATATATATATATATATATATATTATATATATACCCCCCCCCCCCCACACACACACACACACACACACACACACACACACACACACACACACACAGTATAATCTCATTTATCCACACCCATTCAGCTGCAACTTCAATTACCCGCGGATCCCTGACAAGTTGTATCTCTGAAATACAGTATATTATTGCCAATGTAGACTTAATGCCTGTGGTGCACTGTGACTGTTTGTGCAAAGTGGCTTAATAAGTTCAAGTCTAAACAAATGTTTTACTCCCAAAACTGTCTATGTTTATTTAAATGTACAACAAAAAGAATAATAAATCTAAAAAATAAATCAGGTCGCTCCTATACCAATGATGATATAGGGCGAGTTTCAGTCCCAAACAAAAACAAAAAGTAAACAAACAAGAGACTCCATTAGCCACAATTCCTTGGTGCACGAAACTGCTCTGGTGTGGTTGTCTGTGGATGGCAGGTGGTTCGCTGTGCTGTCCTGTGCTGTGATCTGGTGCAGGTGTCTGTGGATGGCAGGTGGTTCACTGTGTTGTGCTGTGCTGTGGTGCAGGTGTCTGTGGATGGCTGGTGATTCGCTGTGCTGTGCTCTGGTGCGGGGATCTGTAGATGTCAGGTGGTTCACTGTGCTGTGCAGTGGAATGGTGAATGTTGATAACCCTGACTTAGTGGCTGCAGCCCCTCTTTCCTCAGTACTCCTCTGCTTCTGCGAATATAAAATCTTAAAACCACAGTGTCCTACCACTTCAGAGGAGAGAGAGTGAGTGTGCTGCAATTGATCACTTCCCCAATTCTGTCCTGTGATTGGTTAAAAAAAAAAATCATTGAACTACACAAACAGAACCCAAGGGCTCTGTTGTGGTGACCGCACGCTACGCCACATGGGCTTCTGGGAGGTACGCAAATTTCCACATTGCATGCGCCTATCGAATGCGTGACCATTCCTGGCAGCAGCTGCACATTGTAACATGCACTGGTGTAACATCCCACAGCAGTCTATCCAGAGGCTGATCAAGTCTATGCTGCCAGGATTGTGTTAATGCTCATGGACATTATACCTGATATGATGTTGTAATGTTTTAATTTTGACAGTGTGTCACGTTTCATACTGAAAATTTATCATGATTGTTTGATCTATATTTTTGTTCAAAATTTTCCTCTAATTTTGTTTGATATCTGTTTAAAATATTTCATTAAATCAATTAGACATGATTGTTTCTCAATTAGCCAAGCACCGCCCCCTGGGAGCTCCCGTCCTCGGTTGGCAAAGGAATAGCCTGGACTCAAACCAGCAACGTCCAGACTATAGGACGCATCCTGCACTCCACGCGGAGTGCCTTCACTGCATGCGTCACTTGGGACCATCGTCAATCAACTATTTAACTTAAAGATATAATTATAATTTTATAATATCACGTGCAACCGGTTGTCATATCTATGCTAGTGGGTGCGGTATGTATTTAAGGTCTGAGATGCACATTTCATATACTGCTCTGATGAAGACATATTGTTGAAATGGGTAGGCTAATTTTTGTAAGAATAAAAACTTGTTTTGTTGAAACTTTGATTGTGGATTTTTGGGAGTTGCCTGTGCTTTTACAGCTGGAACGATACTTTTTTTGATACATTTTGTCCCAGGACAAAGCACCCTGGTAAAGAAAAGTTTGTAAACTTTCTTTCAGTGCCTGTACACACATCCTTCTAATAATAGCAAAAAAAAAAAGAAAAAAAAAAACAAAGAAAAAAAAAAAAAATAAAAACAAAAAAAAGAAAAAAAAAAAGGAAAAGAAAAAAAAAGATATATATAGCATATAATATATATAAAAGATATATTTTAATCTGATGATGCACATTTCACTGCTATTTCTGAATGAAGCCTATTGTTGAAATGGGTAGGCTCCTTTTTGTAAGAATGAAAACTTTGTTTTGTTGACATTTTGAGTGAAGATTTTTTGGACATGCCGGTGCTTTTACAGCTGAACGAAGATACTAGTTTTTGATACATCATTTGTCCCGCAGGACAAGCACCCTGGTACTTTCTTTTCAATGCCCTATATACACGATATACCTTATCCTTACAGCCTAGATATGGACTCTCTTTATGGCTCAATAGCTGTCCCCTGCCTATAAGGATGGAGAGGAGGGCTATGGGCTATACCTGAGAGAAAACCCGAGTTATCGACAGGGGACTATATTTTGTTGCCATCTTGTTCCTTTCTGTTCCTTTACTGCTGGAACGGTACTTTTTTGAGATTTATATATATATATATATATATAGTGCCTTAAAAAAATATTCAGCCCCCATCCCTTTTTTCACATTTAAGAGTCTCAGATCAGGGTTTTTCCCACTGATCTACAAAACCTTGGGCACCATGTCAAATCAAAAGAAAAATTCCAAAAGCTTTCAACAATATACTAAAAATGAAAAACTATCAGATTAAAAAAATATCAGATTAAAAAAGTATTCATACCCTTTGTAATTTCAAGCTGAAATTTGCTCAGGTGCAATATATTACCTCAACAAGTCACACTATTTGTTGATGGACTCCACCTGTGTAAGAAATTAGTGGATCACCTGCTTTAAATTAATCTGTGAGGATAAATACCTCTCTCTCTGTATGGTCCCACAGTATGCTAGAGACTTTCAAAAGAAAGAATCAAAATGAAGATGAAAGAGCATTCTAAGCAAGTCAATGATGTGATTATAAAGAAGTACAAATCTGGGGAAGGGTACAAACCATTTCAAAGGCATTGAACATCCCACGGAGCTCAGTACAGTGCATCGTACAGAAGTGGGAAAAATACAAAACTACCACCACACTGCCTATATCAGGCCGTCCCTCTAAACTTAGTTGCCAGACAAGAAGGGCACTTCTACTGTGAGGCCAACTGTAACTCTAAATGAGTTACAGAAGTCAGTCACAAAAAGGGCCTTTATGGGAGAGTGGCAAGGAAGAAGCCATTACTGAAAAAAACCCATATCCTTGCCCTCAAAGAGTTTGCAAAACATCACCTAGAAGATACTGCAGTTATGTCTTGTGGTCTGATGAGACTAAAGTGGAACTTTTTGGCCTGAACACTAAGCGGTATGTGTGGCGCAAATCAAACACTGCACACCAGCCAGGTAACACCATCCCCACCGTAAAGTATGGCGGTGGTAGCATCATGTTATGGGGATGCTTTTCAGAAGCAGGGACTGGCAATATTATCAGGATTGATGGGAAGATGAATGGTGCACAATACAGAGAAATCTTGGATAAAAACCTGCGTCCCTCTGCCAAAAAACTCAAACTGTTTGTCTTTCAGCAGGACAATGATCCAAAGCCAGAGCAACACTGGAGTGACTTAAAATGAAGAAAATAGTCAGAGTCCTGACCTTAATCTGTTGCAAGACCTCAAAATTGCTGTCCATCACCGTTCCCCAACTAACCTGACACAGCTTTTTGCAATTTTGCAAGGAGGAATGGAAAAATATTGCTCCATCATGGTGTGCAAAGTTAATAGAGACCTATCCGAAAAGACTACTGGAAGTAATAGCTTCCAGAGGTTGTTCAACCAGACCCAGGGGGACCCACCCAACCAGACCCAGGGGGATGAACACTTAAAAAATTATGACAGTTCCGTTTTTTAATTTTTATTATTTTATTGTTTACTATTTTCTTTCTTTTTGGGGGGACTCTGAATGTATGACTCACAAATAAAAATTCCTAATCTAATGCATCAAAATCCCTGGCTGTGAGACTCTTACATGTGAAAAAAGGATAGGGGCTGAATACTTTATACATACATCAATCAATAAACCTTTTTTTTATATAGCACCTTTCATAGTGGACCACCGTCACAAAGTGCTTTACAAGATGCAGTAACAAGAAAATCCATAATAATTTAAATATAGAGAAATGCATAATACATTAAATACAGTGGAAAGTGCATAATACATGATAGTAACATAATACACTGAACAAAAATATAAACGCAACATGAAAAGTGTTGGTCCCATGTTTCATGAGCTGAAATAAAAGATCCCAGAAATGTTCACACAAAAAGCTTATTTCTCTCAAATTTTGTGCACAAATTTGTTTACATCCCGGCTAGTGAGCATTTCTCCTTTGCCAAGATAATCCATCCACCTGACAGGTGTGGCATATCAGGCCACTCTAAAATGTGCAGTTTTGTCACACAACACAATGCTACAGTTGTCTCAAGTTTTGAGGGAGCGTGCAATTGGCATGCTGACTGCAGGAATGTCCACTAGAGCTGTTGCCAGAGAATTGAATGTTCATTCTCTACCATAAGCCGCCTCAAACGTCGTTTTAGAGAATTTGGCAGAACGTCCAACTGGCCTCACAACCGCAGACCACGTGTAACCACGCCAGCCCAGCACCTCTACATCCGCCTTCTTCACCTGCGGGATCGTCTGAGACCAGCCACCTGGACAGCTTATGAAACTGTGGGTTTGCACAACTGAAGAATTTCTGCACAAACTGTCAGAAACCTTCACAGGGAAGATCATCTGCATGCTTGTCATCCTGACCAAGGTCCTGACTTGACTGCAGTGCGGCATCTTAACCGACTTCAGTGGGAAAATGCTCACCTTCGATGGCCACTGGCAAGCTGGAGAAGTGTGCTTTTCACGGATGAATCCTGGTTTCAACTGTACCGGGCAGATGGCAGACAGAGTCTATGGCGTCGTGTGGGCGAGTGGTTTGCTGATGTCAACGTTATGAACAGAGTGCCCCATGGTGGCGGTGGGATTATGGTATGGGCAGGCATAAGCTACGCACAACGAACACAATTACATTTTATTGATGGCTATTTGAATGCACAGAGATACTGTGACGAGATCCTGAGGCCCACTGTCATGCTATTCATCCGCTGCCATCACCTCATGTTTCAGCATGATAATGCACGGCGCCATGTCGCAAGGAACTGTACACAATTCCTGGAAGCTGAAAATGTCCCAGTTCTTCCATGGCCTGCATACTCACCAGACATGTCACCCATTGAGCATGTTTGGGATGCTCTGGATCGACATGTACGACAGCGTGTTCCAGTTCCCGGCAATATCCAGCAACTTCGCACAGCCATTGAAGAGGAGAGGGACAACATTCCACAGGCCACAATCAACAGCCTGATCAACTCTATGTAAAGGAGATGTGTCTCGCTGCATGAGGCAAATGGTGGTCACACCAGATACTGACTGGTTTTCTGATCCACACCCCTATCTTTTTTTTTTAAGGTATCTGTGACCAACAGATGCAAATCTGTATTCCTAATCATGTGAAATCCATAGATTAGGGCCTAATGAATTTATTTCAATTGAATGATTTCCTTATATGAACTGTAACTCAGTAAAATCTTTGAAATTGTTGCATGCTGCATTTTTGTTCAGAGTAAAATAGTCAGTAGTCGAAGTAAACTGGGAGGAGGGAGCCAAATCAGCAGGTAATAACGGCTTGAATTACCCTACTTTTATCACTGACAAAATCTAGTAATTTGTTACACTGAGTAGTGGTGTTTACATTTTGCATAGTTTCCAATTCTGGATTTAGAAATTTATCAATTGTACTAATTCTACTAATTGTAGTTTTCCATTAGAAATCAATTTAGAAAAGCAGGTGGCTTTGTCTTTATGATATGCACTTTATACATGTATATTTCTTTACTCGTTGCATTTGCCGTTCATGCTATTCTCCTTGATGAAGTTCTTTTGTGGCTTAT
This sequence comes from Polyodon spathula, assembly GCF_017654505.1. Lineage (NCBI taxonomy): Eukaryota > Metazoa > Chordata > Actinopteri > Acipenseriformes > Polyodontidae > Polyodon > Polyodon spathula. Next base: position 36,598,750 of record NC_054548.1, read on the forward strand.
TTTCCAGGGAAAAATATTATTTTTATTACATTTCCAGAAGCAGACAGACTTCTCCACACACAGGTAAAAGTGTCACTTGCCACACTCAAAGATTGGTAATGTAATTTCAAGATGCTTACGAATTTCTATGTAAAGGAAAACAATATTATTGTTGCACTTCTAGCATTGGGTGAATCCTGGATAAGTAAGTGGGTAAGTGTCTGTATATTTAATTGAACATTTTTACTGCTTCTGAGACATTCACATTCAAGCCAAATATCTGATTCTCAGCTCTGATAAACTAGCATTGATTTGAAGCATTTTTGGTAACTGCCTTTGGAGGTGTTGCTTATATGATGGACCTGATGAGTGGAGATTGTATTATGATTATGAACATGACAGGTGTAGAAGCAAAGATGACAGCATCTGAGAAAAGATTTGACAAAGTTACAGACACATCTGAAGGGGTAAAAGTGGTGATTCTAAGGGGATTTCTGAGAATGGATTTTGCAGCAGATTTGCACCCCAATTTCCCTGAATGAATTAGAGACAATAATCATTTATAAATGTTCATGTATCCGTCCAGAATAAGAACTCTTGCACAACACTGGAAGTGTTGTCATTTCTTGTTCAACCCTGCAAAGTATGCTAATAGAAATGCACTTCTTATTCTTATTTTATGAATATGGCAAGTAGTTCACATAAGGAAGTAAGCTATTGACAGTATATTGTGATAATAAATATTTCACAGCCATAGGACATGTTAAATTTAAAGATGACGTTGAATGTTAGGTTATGGATGTAGCCCTGATTCTCTGAAAGAGAAGATGACCACCAACAATACTTTTGGGATGTGCCTGCCGCAGGTCAGCTATTCACTGAGCATTCTATGTCAGAGCTGTCGAGGCTCCGGGGAGTGACTTCCTTGGTCCAGCCTTCTGAGGGAACAAAGTCACTCCATGGAGCTCACTTCCTCTTTTGCATTGAACACTCAAAGGCGACCAATGCGACCTCACAGGTTGGTAGTCATCTTCTCTTTCAGGGAACCAGAGTTACATTCGTAACCTAACGTTCCCTTTCAATTTGAAGACGACCACCAACGATACTTTTGGGAAAAGAATACCAAAGCCGTTTCGAGGGAGTGGGAGTGGAAACAGCAGACAATGGACGTTTCAAGACCATAAAACCATGGTTAGTGGTATGAATATGTAACATCAAGGACCCTTGTGCCACATTGTCAGTAGAAACTGGCGAAAATATGTAGGGTAGCCCAGCTAGCTGCAGTACATATATTGGATAGTGAGGCTCCTTTAAAGAAGAACCACAATGTAGCCACTCCTCTGGTAAAGTACGTGGCCACCTGCCCAGATGGGGGTAGGCCGGCATTAGTATATGCAGTCAAAACTCCACAAAGTGAGACAGCCGCTGCTTTGAGAGGCCTTGATCCAGGGTCCATAACCATAACAAACGAACGGCTATCGTCATGTCAACACCTCAATGCCTGAACCAGGCAGAGGAAATTTAGTCTTTGGTCCTCTTCCGAAGGAAAAGGAGGGGGATGGAAAGCCTCTAGCTCCACTGACTGATTTAAGTGGAAAGCCATACAGGAACGTGGAGTTTGTTCCTAACAATACCGTGTTTCCGTCGTCCCAGACGCTAATACAGGAGCTGTGCACAGACGTAGCTGCAGTTCACTGACCTGCTTTGCAGAGGTGATGGCTAACAATAGGCTCTATTCATAGAGAGGTGTTTCAACTCTATGTAATGTATAGGCTTAGAATGTACAAGGCCTTACTAGACTCCACTCTGGGAGGACGTCCCTTCTAGGTAGATGTAACCAGCGAGCGCCCTTCAGAAAACGGGGCACCAGTAAATGGGCGCCTGGGGACACCAAGTCAACAGGGACATAACATGCAGATATGGCTGTCAGGTATACTTTCAGCGTAGAAGGGGGTTTTTCTGTCTTCCAGCAGTTCTTACAGGAATTGCAGAATAGCTGCTATAGGGTAAGATATAGGGTTATGACTCTGGGTCAGACACCAGTCTTGAAAATATCTCCATTTGTAGTTTTACAAGGACCTTGTGCAGGAGGCCTACCATTTTTCAGCATACCTACAACTGTGTCTGAGAACTCTAAACTTTACAGACATTCCTGTTCAGGGGCCAGACCCATAATTGGAGTCTGCCCAGTTCTGGGTGCCAGAGAATACCTCTTGTCTGACTGAGGAGATCCATCACAAGAGCATCCTGGGTCATGGGCTAGGGCGTCAACACCTAGTCAACTGCCGAGGCGGGGGAGGAAGTACCATAGGGGCCAATGAGTCGTTTCTGTTGTGGCGAACAGATCGACTCTGCCTTTGCCAAAACCGAGGCGCAGATCATCTAAGCACCGAGAGTGCCGAGGCACTAACGCAGTGCATTGAGGGTACTGGGGACAGGCACCTAGCCTTAACCGCGTGCAGTCACAAACCCGGGGTAGTGTGTAGCATATGCCGGGGTGGATACACAGCCTGTTGGGATAGGTCTCTACCAACTTTGCACACCTAGATTTGGCAATATTTGACCATTCTTCTTTACAAAACTCTTCAAGCTCTGTCAAGTTCGTTGGGGAGCGTTGATTAACAGAAATCTTCAAGTCATGCCACAAATTTTCGATTGGATTTAGGTCCAGGCTCTGACTGGGCCAGTCAAGGACATTTACCTTTTTGTTACTTAGCCACTCCAGTGTAGCTTTGACTGTGTGCTTTGGGTCATTGTTATGCTGAAAGGTGAACTTCCATCCCAGTTTCAGCTTTCTTGCAGAGGGCTGCAGGTTTCCCTCAAGGACTTCTCTGTACTTTGCTCCATTAATTTTCCCTTCTATCCTGACAAGTGCCCCAGTCCCTGCTGATGAGAAACATCCCCATAACATGATGCTGCCACCACCATGCTTCACAGTAGGGATGGTGTTCTTTGGGTGATGCACTGTGTTGGGTTTGTGCCAAACATAAAGCTTTGCATTTAGTCCAAAAAGTTCAATTTTAGTTTCGTCAGACCACAAAACTTTTTGCCACATGGCTACAGAATCTTCGGAGTGTTTTTTTACATACTTCAAATGGGATTCATGGTGGGCTTTCTTGAGTAATGGCTTCCTTCTTGCCACCCTACCATACAGACCAGATTTGTGGAGTGCTTGTGATATTGTTGTCACATGCACACTTTGACCAGTCTTGGCCATAAAAGCCTGTAGCTCTTGCTAAATTACCATTGGCCTCTTGGTAGCCTCTCTGATAAGTCTCCTACTTGCTTGGTCATCCAGTTTGGAGAGACGGCCTGATCTAGGTGGACACTTATCCAACCAAGCTATTTCAGTTTTTATTTTTAATTAATTTTTTACAAATTTCTAGATTTTTTTTTTTACCTGGAAGTTCTGGGGTAGGGTGTGCAGAGACTTTATTTATTTATAAATACATTTTAATTCCAGGCTATAAGGCAACAAAAGGTGAACATTTTGCAAGGGGTGTAGACTTTCTATAGGCACTATATATATATATATATATATATATATATATATATATATATATATATATATATATATATATATATATATATATATAAATAAAAAGCAGTCTGTGACGCAAAGTGATGCAGGCTGGTGAAAGAAAGAAAGAAAGATTTAATGAAGCACAGTTTATAACCATTATAGCTCAGTTCACAGAAGCTAATTCCAGGGATTCTTAAAATAAAATAAAGCAGGGGAACTCCAATAACTCGAGAGAGAGCTCTTCATACAAACTCAATCACAGTAACTGGAAAGGTTAGTAACTTACCTTAATGAGGTGAGAAGCAATTGAGGAAGTGAGCTCCGTGGAGTGACTATATGTTCCCTTGGAAGGCGGGACATAGGATGTCACTCCCTGGAGGGGCTTATCAGCAACTCTGACATAAAATGCTTAGTGAATAGCTGACCTATGGCAGGTATATCCTAAAAGTATTATTGCTGGTTGTCTTCAAATTGAAAAGGAACAAAATGGGTTTTGAACAACTTCTGTTAATGTATCCATTATTATTTAAAAAAAAAAAAAACTGTAAGTTATAACAAACATTGACATCTTTCCACACCTCAAGTACTTTGGAATCAATTTATTTGTATTTCTTTCAACATATTACAGGAAGCTGTGCGACAGTGAACTGTCAGCAGTACAAATAAAGAATTTTCAAAAGCTGCTGTGTACATTATTCCTTCTCATGATCAACCTTACTGAAGCTAAACTTGGAAATCTGACAGAAATCTGTATATTTCCATCTTGTCACATATTATTAAGGTCACTTGCCTTAAACTTTTGTTTTGTTATTTAATTTAATTTATTCTGGGCAGAAGACAACATGTTTTTTTGTATATTATATATGGCTTACTTCAGATTCTCCAGCTATAACATATACAATTCAGCAGAGTTTTCATTTTGTTAGAGGATCCCTTCAAAATATGAGTATGTTTTCATTATATGGTAGAGTTAAGAAGCACTGCTGGAAGCAATCAAAAGTCACAAAGTGCCACCTTAAGTTTCAGACACAATCATACCCAGAATAAGAAATAAGGGGCTTTTCAATGAAGTATATCTGACATTTAGTGGTGTGCTGATACATTTTCCAAGTAATTACCTTTAAGAAATTTTAATCTGTTCGGTGTTAATTAAATTGAATCAAGTTTGTCAATTACTCAACACAAAGAAACACAGTCCCTCACTTTCCATTATTTATGCAATCATTATCAATCAAAACCAATCTGACAGTGTTATTTAATATAAACCCTGTCATGATCAAACCAGCTAAAACATATTTATATTTAGTAAGGGATTATCTTACCTTTATTTTATCCTTTTGGTATGACTTTTTACACAATGCTTCATCTCTGCAGTGAATTTTGCAGGTGTAGATCTGGGCAAGCTGCTATCTCTGATTATACTCAGGAAAGGTATACATATTCCAGTGTCCACAGCAGTAGCTCATGTTAGCTTTAAGCAAAGGTCAGGTTTGTATAATGAATCAGTTGCGTTTGCTAGTTTGGCAACATATTTTCACTGTAAGTCCTTGGTACGGCAGTATAGCAATAAAAAAGGTCAGCGCTCTGGATGAAAGGAAGATTTGCTTCCAACCTGCTTTTAAAGGTAGATGTACTAAAGTGTTGCACCTGTCTCAATAGTCTTAAATGAGTCAGAAGTCTAGGGTGAAATGTACTAAACACGTTCAATCCTATTAGCAACTTTTTAGGGAATGCTTTGCGGCTGCTTCTCGGTTCAACCTTAGAAGAATATGAAAGTATGGCCGTTCCTGCACAAATTCACAAAAAAGGGCTGCAAATCAGGGTTCTTAAATATTATAATGAGATGTACTAAAGCTGCCAGCAGGTGCGACACTTACAATTGCATCAATTTGTTAAGAAATTTTAAAAGCATGTTTTAAACAGTCGTAATTGTTGCTGGAATTTCCCAGTATGGTTTTTCTCTTGCTTTACCAGTTGTGCTCAATGCATTTTTGAGTACCTAATTTTCACTAAAGGTAGTGTGTACTTACAAGCCTTGAAAACACATTTCTATGACATTTCTGGTTTCCCCAACTTGTTGGGAGCAATAGACTGCAAACATGTGCCACTAAACCTGTCAGCTCATTCTAAGCATCTGTATAGGAGTTGTATCTAGTATGTATTCATTTAAGTTAATAATAATAATAATAATAATAATAATAATAATAATAATAATAATAATAATAATAATAATAATAATAATATAGTTTTTTTTTAAATCATTTAAAAGTAAAAGGTAGGTATTCATTTGATTTTATTACTGTGTTGTATACTATATAGGTCTACTGTACAGATTTATATATTTATGTAATGCAATGTGTAACCTACCAAAACACATTAGTGTTATTTCAACGCAATAATTTACATTTAAAATGCATTGAGCACTATAAATGTATCTGTGTGAGATTTGATTGTATTTTTTTAAACCCGACACCTCCTATATCGGACAAACATGTTCAGTTTAGCAAGGGGCTGCTGTATGAAAAGCGAATCTTATGGGATTAATCTACCTTTTTAAATTATATATACTCTTGCACCCTTGCATTTATAGACGTTATTCTTCGGGCGCCCTCTGATGCAGCAAACCACAGCTCAACTCCCACTAGTTATTTGAACAATGTCGCACGACTCTCACAATGCTAGTGATCTCACAAAGGAGACGAAACAAATATTTTAATTAGTATATTGTGGTTGTCTTCAAAATATTTTCTCTTAGTACATATAACAAAATGTATACTTTGCAAATTGTCGCAACGAAAATGCTAATTGTGGTATGTTTGAGCTGCGACTGGCCTGTCTTGGTAGCTCTACCCCTCAATGTAAAAGTTAATTGCCATTGATTGGTACTCAAATGAACACGTGAGGGAAGGGCAGCTTTTCTTGTTTTGAAATAAATACATTAATAAATTGATGTGTTTTTATTTATTTAATACCTTCCGACAAATACTTTTAAAGCACACCTTTAGCTGAAACTACTTAATTTGCAAAGTTAGGACTATAAATAGAATATGTTATCAGAAAGCAGCAAGAGGCTAAGTAGACAAGATACAAACTAAGTACTTGAAAGCTATGAACTGGAGCTGGAGAACTGTTCATAGAAGTGATGGCTGATTTTAATCTGTCAAATTCAAGTTGTACAGCTTTAGCAGTATTTCTGATGAATATGTACATCCTACCTAATTTTAATGAATGTGCTTTGATGGAGAAAAGGTAATTATCATGATTGCTTTTCGTAAGCTTAGAGTTGTATAAGATGCATTTTCAATTTAGTATCTAATACAGATTCCATCTCTTTTAATTCATACCATATAAGAGTCTAACATAATTACTTATGTAAGCAATAACATACTTTTTCAAGCCATTTTATAAATGTCAAAAATTCTGATACTGAATTCACTGTATTCTGAATCTATTTACCTCTCTAAACTGAAATGCAGTATTAAAAATATTTTTGTAAAATTGACAGTCATAATAGTCACTTCAGCCAAGTCAGAATAAATGATGAAGTAAAACTACTATGGCATTAACAGGACCGAACTTTATGGGAAATCTAGAATATTGTCACAGCTAACCTGGACGGGAGTAGGCAAGCAGGCAGAGGCAGAGGCAGGGCCAGCGGCAGGGGACCACCGCAGGCCAGTGGTAACCGGTTCTCTGGCTGGAGACCGAAGCCGGGGCCTAAGAAAGACCCGCCCCCTCCCAAGCCCAAGAGAGACTGCCCCTGAGGGGCCCCAGCTGCCACCAAACTACCCCATAACAGGACTGACCAACGGCAACGACCCATGGTAAGGCTGCACCTAGGACTCCTGGGTGCTATCAACTATGAGACACGGATACTCTCTACAGTTCCGCATAGATCCGCCACCCTTCAAGGGTGTGCTCCTCACCACTGTCAAACCAGTGAGGGTGATACTTCTTCAACAGGAGATAGGGCAGCTTTTGTATATTTGCTCAGAGACTGATGGTCAGAGAGGCTCTTCCAATTTGGTAATGGTTGTCATTCTCTTTTCAGGGAACCAATATATATATACTGGTATACCAGTATACAATTTAGTATATGCAGTCAAAACTGTGTCCACAATCCAATGGGACAGTCGCTGCTTTGAGAAGGCTTGACCCAGGGTCTTTTCACCATGATAGACAAAGAGCTGGTCAGATTGACGCAGCGCTCTCATACTATCCACATAACCTCTCAATGCCCAAAACGGCAGAGGGAATTTAATCTCCGATTCTTCTCTGAAGAAAAGGGAGGGGGATGGAAAGCCCCTAGTTCCACTGACTGGTTTAAGTGGGAAACCGTAACCACCATAATCAATTAACCCCCTTTGCGGAGGTGATGGCTAACAAAAAGGCTGTCAAAAAGATATTTCAATTCTATGGAATGTATAGGCTCAAACGGGGCCTTAATGAGAGACTCCAACACCACATTTAGCCTCCATTCAGGTAGGACGTCCTTTCTAGGGGGACACAACTGTCGAGCACCCTTTAGAAAATGAGTCGCCAAAAGATGAGTGCGACAGGGATACTGCGTCAATGAGGATATGGCATGCAGATATTGCTACAAGGTACACTTTCAACGTAGAGGGAGACCTGCCCGCCTCTAGCAAATCGCAAATTGCTGAAACTGTAAAATAATTGCTATAGGGCAATAAATGGGGTCATGACCTCTGGTTATACACCAATTTTAAAAATACTTCCACTTATTGACATACAATGACCTTGTGGAGGAGGCCCTAGCGTTCTGCAGTGTACTGATGACTACATCTGAGAGCGGAAGCTCCCTTTTATGGGCCAGACTCATAGTTGGAGTCTGCCCAGTTCTGAGCGCCAGCTGGTGTCTCTTGTCTGACTGAGGATAGCCAGGTGCCACCAGTAGAACTGTCACCTCTTCTCACCGTACTTTCTCCAGGAAAGCCGGAAGCAAAGGTATTGGAGGGATGAAATACTAGGATGGCATCTACGCACTTTGAAAACATACAGGGGGATAAGGAGAGGCCGAATGGCAGCACAAAAAACTCAAAGGCGCTTCCTTGAAAAGTGAAGTGGAGATATTTCCTGTGCATGGGAAAATAGGAATATGAATATGCGTCCTTTAAGTCCACCATACTAAACCAGTCACCCGGCTGGACAGACTGTAGAGTGTGACAGTGAGTATAACCGGTGGGTGCAGTGGCGAGCAAGTGTCTGAGGTGCAAGTGCGCCTGAGCTGCAAGCCTTCAGGGACCCTGCTGGGGCTGCTGAGGTGGAGCTCATTGTGGGGGCTGCTTGGGGTGGTTGTCAGAACTGCCTCCGAGATCGCTGCTGTGTTGGAATCCCACGTCCGGCTCCCTCCCGTCATTGCGGGTAAGCCCGGCTGTTAGCTGCGGTGGAAGCCTGAAGGCAGTGCCTCAGGTAATCACGTGGGACAAGGGCGAGCGAAACTGTCCAAGTCACCGTGTGAGTACGGGCGGTTGCCAGCATCTCATTCTCTCCCATACCAGAGTACAGGAGGGGAGCATTGAGTCTGCCTGCCAAGATGCCTTGCATTCTCGGTGAGAGCGCTGCAGCAATTCCTCAACCGATGGTGCAAAGGTAAGGTCAATGGAGGTAGGGGTGCCGACTGCAGCAGCTGCTTCTGAAGGAAGGAGCCATCTTCCCATGAGGCCCTGATCGAAATCTCATCATGGTACTCCTCAGCAATACTGACATCCAGTTCTGTAACATCCGGAGTCACCAACGGTGTAGACGGGGTCAACTACAGGGCCGACATTATGGGCAGAGTCAAGGCAAGAGCAAGGGCTTGAGTCTGCTGCCTTGCTAAAGACTTAAGGACTTGGACCATTTGGTTTTTCAAGTCCATAATATCATGTGCCTCCCTCAAGCTGAAGCACAGAGGCACAGAGCGTCTAAGCATTGAGGGTGCCCAAGCTCCGAGGCACTGACAGGCACCTAGCCTTAATCGTGTGTAGCCAACACAACCCGGGATAGCATATAGCATACATCGGTGTGGATACACAGACTCAAGTGGCTGCAGTAGGCAATCAGGAGAGCAGTACAGGGAAGCGCACAGTGCTGTACCAGGGTGCCGAGTGGCGATAACCTGGCTCTGGACCACGTGCAGTAACACAATGGCACAGTGTTTACTGGAGCGGAGCTCATGCTCAAGGAGCTGCGGTGTGTTAGCCAGAAAGACAAAGTGTACTGCTTTTTTTTTCTTTAACAGCAAAGGCAGTAATAGGAAAAAATACAGGCTCACACACACAGCAAAAACAGTAATATGTATTAACTGTGAGGCAGTAAAAGAAAAAAACACATACACACACAACAGCAAAGCTGTGAGGGTAAATGGAACAGTCACCACGGCAACACGGGCGAACATAATTTTTAAGCGCACCGAGAGACAATCCAGAGGTGTCAGCTCAACAGTGGGCTGTGGCAGAGGTGGAGGATCACACATCATTTTTTTTTTTAGCTGCAGTAGCAGAGGAAAAAACACAGAACACCAAGTATTGTAAGGTTAGAAAAGCAGACTACTGAAGAGGCAGCCAACACCCAGGCCGGCACTTGCAAGGTTAAGAAGGATCGCGTGATGTTTCCAAGATGACTCTTTTGCCTTTCATAGACTGCTTTGCTCTCATATACTGTTTTGACTGCTTCGCTATTGCTCAAAATATTCTAGTGCAGAGTGACTTTGTTTTATTTTTGATGCAGCTGCGCCTGCAAGATTAGGAAAAGAATGTGTTCAAGGTTGCTGTATTTGTGTGAGAGAGTGGAGTTGTTTCTTCGGGCTTTGAGCAAAAAACAACTCCTTATAGGGAGGAGTTTGAGACTGTTCTATCATAGTGTTGATGTATTAGTCTGCTCAATGTTGCTATGCTAAACATATCTAAGTATTGGGTCACCTCCTCTTAAAACTAAGAGAGAGTGTGTTCGTGTTACTGCTGCAGAGTGTTCATGTAACTGCTTCTCTTTCCTTGTGAGCATTGTAATAAACTTCTTGAACTGCTGTCATCAGTCATTTCATACAACAGGATACTTCTTCCCTACTACACTACAATCGCAACGCGATGTACGCTGTTGAAAAGAAAAAGTAGACTAGCAAGCACTGGTAAATAGTTTTGTACGGTGCAGAGCTAATTTACTTTAACATTTTGTTTTGTTTATGGACTTTGAGATACCTGCACTATGGGTGCAGTAATTGTAGAATCTGCAACGTATCGACAATAACAACCATTTTGTTTCAGACTTTATAACAAAGTCTTGAACAAACAATTTTGGATGTTACTTAATTAAAAAAAATTAAAAAAAATAACACAAAAATGAACAGCCTGCTACAGTAGCAGGAACAGTTCACACTGCCTCTGGGTTCCTGACTGCGTCATCAATTCCAGATTTTTTAAATCAATTGATGGAAATGTGCGGTCTACTTTGAATGTTTTAAAGCAAATTGGCTTCATCATTGCCATTCTCATATCCATTTTGACATCTGACACATTATTTCCCTTGTCCAGAGCTTGTTTAACCTGTTCTGCATGCCAGTCTGCCGAGGGCGGAGTCACTACGAGCACAGTATCTAACCGTCTGATTGGTGTAAGTATTATTATAATACCGTCTGCAGCGAATACACGTCTTGACATTTAACTCACAAGTGGAAAATCAGTAGTATTTCCTATCTCATGTGATAACAGGTAACTCAGAAAAGCATGGAAACGCCACATTTTTCATCAACCCAAATTCTGGGAGAATTCAGGCCAATTCGAGTCAGCTAACTCAAGTTGGCTGTCCATGTTAATGAGGTACTAGTTGTTTGATTCAATGAGGGAATGTAATTGGACATTTTAAAACTAATTTGGCACGTGCAGGTAGAGTTTCAGACAGTTTCTAATTCTAAAAATGATGTCAAAGCATCAAACGGTGGGAGCTCCTTACTAAAGTAACATCTTCTGCAAACCTAACGCTGAAAAAACTGTGTCCCACACACTGGGCATCCAGGCACAATGCTCTCCTTGCTCTACACTTCCGCTTTGTTGATATTATACAGATGAGCGCTCAGAAGCAATTGGACTGAAAAAATGCATGGAGACCTTCGAGTTCGTGCTCATGGTTGTGATCCAGTCCAAAGTACTAGAGACTGTAAACATTATCTCGAAACTGCTTCAGTCTAAGGACATGGACCTTTTTCTAGCAGCTAAAATGTTAAATAGTGCAACCGAGACCTTTACAAGCTTTAGGAAGCAGTTTGGAGAAACTAAAGCTACCGCGTCTCCACTTGCAAGGTACAAAAATACCAAAAACATTTTGATGAACTCTGTGAAGACCAAAGATTATCTAACCCTGAGGAACATTTTAAGTTAGCTGTGTTCTACGCCAACATTGCTATTATTGTTACTCAGCTGAAAACCTGTTTCTGTGGAATGAATATTATAGTGCAGCGGTTTCATTGTATGTGTCCTTCTGAACTTCATAGTGCTAATGACACTAATTAAATCAGCCGAGTCTCTGGCAGCTCAGTACGAAGGGGATTTATCCTAAACAGCCGCTGTCATTCATAACTGCAATGAAAGATGAAATACAACAGATTGCTGGTGGTATGATTAAAGATCTATCCAAGCTTTTATTTTTTAAACATAAACATAAGCTATATTATCTTTTTTACTATACAGTTACTGTGGTAAGTGCAGAAATGTCCTTTTCAAAGTTTAAATTGATCAAAAACTACCCAGGAGAGACTGCCAGGGCCGCAAAGGGTTAACCCTTTGTGGTCCTATGTCGGACCAGGTCCGACATTACAATTTTCCCTTTCCAGTCCGATATCGGACCCTGTCAGACATCATCAAAAAGATGTAAAGCACAGGTCTCTAGTCATTTTTTCTCTGGAGTGAGACCAATAGGAGCTGAATGAAACCCCCCCCAAAAGGGCGTATCTCATAGCCCCATGCATTACAGAGATAACACGGACATAAAAAAGGAGGTAGCTGCTTCTGCATCCAGCGCTTAAAGAATATCACAGACATTTGCAGAGCTTTTTCAGATGTTGTAGTAATAAAATAATGACTTGGATCGCATTATTGAGGAGTTTGGTGATAAAACGAATGATTAGGAGAGGATTTATCACTATGCACGTCTATAAAGAGGTATATGAAAAATACAGCGAACAAGGGGTGGGGCTTGGCTGTAGATACAGTAGTGAGTGTTTTTTTGCGATTCAACCTTTTGAACCTGTTTTATTCTGAAAAAAGTATTTTAAACAAACCGTGTAAAATAAACAGCGAGTGTGAAAATAAATTGGACCTGACGGGCCTGACAAGAACTGAATAAATGGACCGCTAAAGATTTTAGATGTAGATTTATTTATTTTTTTAAAACAATCCTGCCTAAAAAAAAAAAAGAAGTCTGTAATTCTGGCAAGACAATTGTACTTTCATAATGTGTAACAGTTATTTAGTTAGTATTTATTTCACATTAGAAAGCTGTTTCAGTTAATGATGGCTTTGAAGGCAATGTTTGGTATTGCATCAAAGGGATCTGTAATATTTATTTATAAACACACCTGTAATAAAAGACAACACATAAAAGGGAAGCCGGCTAAATGCATATCTTATAATGATACATAATGTGGTTAACCCTTTAAGGACCAAGCGTTTTTTAGTCGGATGCTCCCACAGGGCCAGGGTTTTTTGGGGATATAGTTGACTCTCTTCCTATAAAAAAATCACTAAAAATCTATTTTGTACAGTAGCATCATGGAATTGGTGTCATTTTTTCAGGACACTTTGCGTAATATTATAAAGTACTTCAGAAACCATATCCATTTTCCTGTTTTTTTTTGTCAAATATTTTTTAAAGTATGTTTTTATTATTATTTAGAAATGTAGTTCATGAATTTAGTATCTGCTTATATCCACTTGTTTCTTGTTATTTATATATGTTGTAAAAACATATATATTAAAACACGAAATAGAATGTTCTAATATAACTGTAAGTCAAATACATAAGATTTACAGTGTGTTCTTTTTTTCTGAGGTGCAAACTAACTCTTGTCATGTTTTTTGTGCTGGGGAAAAAAAAAATGAAATGCCTGCCTCAGTGACGTCACACAAAAAGACAAACACGAAGCCAGTGAAATTCAGTTCCTCCCCTATCCAATGATAACGATAACAGGTTGTACTGCGAATTACGGTAGCCCATAAAGAAGTGTGATAATGTATCATGGTTACCCGATCACAGGCCCAGAATGACACTTCAGTGTTTACACCATCACGAGCTGTTGTTTTGTTTAGAACTGCGTAACCAGATTCAAGGAGCCCATTGACACGTTATGATACTACATACTATTCTGTACACACTTTACAGAAATAAATCATTTTCAGATGTACATAGAAAACTACAATGAGCACATAGCCTACCTACTATTTTTGTTTTCTTTTGACCAAGGTTTTCTTTTGAGTCAAACTTTCTTTTCTTTGTAAAAGCAATTAAAGACATCACATTCAGAATATTGTAGTCCACATTGTAGTCCACATCGAATCAATGGAGTCCAGCGGTATTTCTGAATGCTTCTTGCCCATTTCACAGTTTGTTTAAACTCTGTAGAGTATGTTTATATGCCCTCTTATAATCATGTTCTTCAGTTTAGTGTAGACTTCTTGTATCTGTTGTTGGGTTTATTCTCATCCAGTTGTTTTTTCAATGGGTCTCTTTGGATAATGCAAATTCTAGCATCCCACTAAATTGTAGTGTAAATTGTAAACTCCCCAGTAACTCACATTATTAAAATAAGACTAAGATCAACTGTTCAGAAATATAAGGTTCTATGGCAGGAGATATGGCAGCTGATCGGGTTAATGTGGTTGGTACTGTGAAAAGGGAGATCATCTACTGCCAGAACCGCTGGCAAGATGAAGTCAGATTGTAAACAAAACTGCGGGTCTTCTCACTCTTCTGGATCATTTTCCAAGATATCTCCATCCTCTTCATGTACGGTCCATACATGCACACCGAAGACTGGCATTATCTTAGAACAACGAATAGACTACAAATGTGTTTGTAAGTAGCCTGTCCTGTTCAGACATCAATGCAATTTAATGTATGCATTAAAAAAATAAGAAAATACTGCACTTTACATAATTCCATAATCATTGGATAATAAACACAAACATTTTTAATTTTTACTATTGGTTAAATACATGTTTCTAAATGCAAAAATTAGGCTAGGAAATGATACCGTTAAGATGCATCTTATTTGTCTGGTCTGAAGCACGTGTTAATTAGGATGCCAGTAAGGGTCAGTTAATGGCACAATACAGATTTATCAGATGATTAATATGGTAATAAGAAAATTGGTCTTTAAGGGCATGTTATTCTAACATCATGATGAGTGAAGTTTTCTGATGGTAAATGGCATTTATACATCACTTGATGAAATATGTACTGTCATGTTAAACACTGTTACTGTCACAATAAAGGAGACAGTAAGTTTTATGAATATGGGCCAATGTCTAGTCAACACATATGCTAGTCAATGCAGCAGTTATTATAATTTTTGTATCCCTAATAATAACAATACATGTTTATGAAAAAGAGAAATTTATTGCTGCCAAAATATATAGGCATGTTTTTCATAGTTGGTTCATTTTATTAATTAAAACATGTCTATTAGTCTTTCTTTCTATTATTATAGCAAAGTTAACATAATATGAAAAAATATGAATAAATAAATAGCCTACGCAAAATGTCAGATTGACAGTTCAGAATGACTAGGCTTCTAGGGTTAGAAACAGGGCACAAGATGGCAACCGAACACTGGTTATGACCTCAGCTCAGAACCAGAACAATTACTTTTGGGTAAAAAAAAAAAAAAAAAAAAAATACAATTTTTAATGGTGTCTAAAATACAAACATGAAACATGTCTAAAACCGATAGGCCATTTAGTTATATCATCCCAGAATACAATGATGCACATGACGATAGGCATACCTATAGCAGCTGGAGCAACTACTCTCTGTAAAAAAGTTAGCTTGGGGAAATTCTCAAGTGAGAATATTAGGTGCACCCTGTCTTTTATCACGGTGCATGTGCTAGATCAGAAATGCCTGAAGCAGTTCATAACGCAGAAAACATACTGAAAGTTGTTTCAAATGATCCTGGATAGGACAGGAAACAGCACAGCAGGGTCGAATAACTTACAGGTATTGTAATAAGCTACATAGACATTACACTAGCTCTTTAAGTACACCCTTGTGAACATTTAACCATTCCAGAGGTTTAATATCAACATAAGGAAGTGGGAGTACATTTGTCGCTGGCTATTATAGTGGCACACTGTGACAGGGTAGCCGAGGGTTGACGTCTCCAGACCAGATAGCTGACAGAACACACAGACAGGTGCTCGGGTGAAAGGCATTCTCTTGCGCCGTTTATATTAAACACAAAAATAAAATGAATATTTGAACAAAAAACAATGCTCACAGAGCAAAATAAAAGGTTTAGCAAAAAAAAATCTTGAACACAAAACTCAAAACTGACATGTAAACAAATACTGTGCTGGTCTGCCTTGCCACACACACATTTAATTTGTGCTGTGAGTTTGTCCATATGGACGTGCAACACAATCAGGTTGCAATATTGTACCTGGGACTTAACCCAGTGGGGTTTTGAGCCACTGATGGGGTGACACCTGTGTTCTGATTTGTAACGTTATACCTTATAATATGTTAAGATGCTTACATTTCAGCATTAAAATTAATTAAGGCATCTCCCTTCAAAACATTTGTAAATACAAAGTATCTGGTTAACCACAACAGTGTAATGTTAATTTTTTTGTATTCTGAATCAGTCTTGGTAGTATCTTTATACAGAAGCTGAGTCAACGCAAAGTTATTTGGAGAAACACTGATACAAAATGCTAATGTATAAATCTGATATTTTTCAGAGGTGGTGTGTTAGAAACTGTGGTACAGCCTGGATTGGATAGCAGACAATTTTTTTGCGGTACAACCCGCATCCCAACAAATCTCTTCATGCACTGATGCTAGTGTAAAGGTAAAACAAATAGGAGTTGACGTTTTAACTAAAATCTAGTGCAAAAGCCAACACTACTACACCCTTTAGTGCCATAACCTAAAACTATGGTACAAAAAAGATAAAGGGGAAGTTGTGTGCTCTTTCTGTTGACTTTACATTTTTTTCTTTTTCAGAATAAAACAGGTTTAAAAGGCACTGAATCGAAAAAGGACACTCAGTACTGTATCTACAGCCAAGCCCCACCCCTTGTTCGCTGTATTTTTCACATACCTCTTTATGGACGTGCATACTGATAAATCCACTGCTGATCACTTGTTTTATCACCAAACTCCTCAATAATGTGATCCAAGTCATTATTTTATTACAATAACATCTCAAAAAGCTCTGCAAATGTCCATGATATTCTTTGAGCGCTGGATGCAGAAGCAGCTATCGTCTTTGTTTATGTCCGTGTTATCTCTGTGGTGCAGGGGGCTATCAAATACGCCCTTTTTTCAGCTTCATTCGGCTCCTATCGGTCTCACTCGGCCATTGAAAGGTTTTCTCTGCTTTTTTCTGGAGAAAAAACAACTAGAGGTCTGTGCTTTACGTTTTTTTGATGATGTCGGACAAGGGAAAATTGTAATCGATGCATTACTGTTTTATTTTTCAAAATAAAGAACAAACAGATGATCCAGTAACTAAAAACATTGCTGTGAATAATATTTAAACAAAAAGGCACAACTTGCATTCAAATTAGAACACTTAATAAAAAAGAAATACAAAGGACTTGAGTTTTAACAATTGAAAAGAATATGCAAATATATGAGTCTGCATTAGATGTCCCATTAACACTAGAACCTCCGTGGTTATACTCATACCTAAAACCGCCACTGGCAGTCATTATGACGGTTGCATTTTAAACAACATCAATATTAAAATGAATCTATCAGATACAGCTCAAAAGTTTTATTCAAGCACATCATATCAAACATGTTCACAGTCGAAACACCGTATTTAAATGAACAACTAAACAATTATTTTCTAACTTACCACTATAAAACACTACTTTAAAAAAACTATAATAAAATAAACATTTCAAAAGAAAGTAGTGTGTAAACAGGTATATGTACATACAAAACTGTAAAAATGAATGTATTTTTTAATTTAAAATGAATGTAACATATGTTTTCTCTGCATGTGTCACTCTGTGTAGCACTGAATCCAGGTTGAGCTGCAGCAGCCTGCTGCTTTGCACTTTTCTGATCGAAATGTTTCTGCCAAAGAGCTGTGGCTAGCTTCAAGATGAAATCTCTCCTACTGATATTTTCCATGGTGAATTCCTTGTACAAAACGAAAGAATTGGTGGCTGCCAGGTCCAGTGGAGATAACAGGCTTTTACATTTAAAGAAAAAAAAATATTGTAGGTTATATTCCAAATAAACACATGTATTGTAAAAGGCTATATAACTTACTAATTGTTGTATTGAGAAAATCACTCTGGTTTAATCCATCCAGAAGACTCACATTAGTGAGCCACTCAACAATATCTGTATTCAAACAATCCCTGATTTAGTTAAAGTGATTACAATTTCACATTGCGATGATTTCTTTCTGTCAAACTACCTGTATATTAAAACAGGGAGTGGGTAAAGCTGGATCAAGACAAAACTGACCAGATGGGGCACTAATGGAAAACTATATTACACAGTTACGCAATCACTATAGTTTACATATTTATCATTTAAAAAAAAAAAAAAAAAAGAATTAATACATAGACTACAGTAATCATGTGGTAAAGTTTTCTAGATATTTTGCCTTACCCCAGCAGTTTTGTCTTGGTCCTGCTTTCAAACACTCCCATTAAAACATATGTGGAGCTACAGCTGAATTGCGTTTAGCTGAAGAGATTAAAAGATACTGAGTGTCAAGGAACAAAACACAGAAAATCAAGAAGAGACATCATTTGTAAATCAATATTATCTCAATCTTTATTTTATATAGCACCTTTCATAGTGGACCACCATCACAAAGTGCTTTACAAGATGCAGTAACGAGAAGAAAATCCATAATAGTGTAAATACAGAGAAAGTAATCAGTTATTTATAGAAAATTAAATTATGTCGGTCAAACAAATACAAAAAAAAAGTACTGACAAAGGGAAAAACTAAAGAAAAAATTTCAATGGCAAAAAAATATGTGTAGGTGGTGGATGGCCTCTGGAAATACAAGCCCAATCAACTATGAACTGAAAAACATCAAAAGAACTGGGGAAACAGATAGGGCATTATGTCCTTGGACAGTCACTAATGGTATTTAGAAAATTCAGTATCATCAGCTTCCAACTATGGTGAACATTAATACACAGTAGATGCCCGCTGGAACGTCACCACATCACCTGTGAATCAAATTTAAAATCCATCCGTGCAAGAACTGGCTATTTCTTTTTGACTTGCTGTATTTTTTAAACACAGTTCACATCTGTTGGACACGGACAGTTCGGTAATATTGCTCCATTCAGATATCTGGCACTGTCCAGATAAACTATAAGCAGCTCTGACAAGTAAAAAGGTTATTTGTTTAATAAGGTTGCATTTTCTCTAATTATGTGTGTGATCCTTTTATGCACTAAAGCTTACACTGTATTTTTTTTTTAAATAGGCAACTGTATGTAATTCAAGTACATTATATTGCATGTCATGAGTCCAACTACATGCAACTATTTTTGTTTTGGTACCTACAGGTTTACTTACTAGTACTTGTATAGAAAATAAAAATGTGTGCATCCAAATGTAGCCTATTGATTTAATCATATCTATTGTTTTACATATGTAGTCTACTTGACATGCTTATCAACAAATCCATAAATAATTTGTTCATTGATTCAAACATTACCAAATCAATTTCTCACTGCAACATATACATTTATGTGACCACAAACAGTTAAATCACATCAGTTTCTGTGGCTTATAAACCGTCAGCAAGCTTCCAATAGGATATTCTAACATAGGAATAGGTGTACTATTTTGGTGCATGACTTCAGGAACAATTGTAATAGGAAATAACATACATTTAAAAAAAATGCCATAACATTACAGAAAATGCAACACTGTAAGCACGACTTAAACGTGCTAATGAAACCTTATCTTTAACAGATATTGCAAGTGATTGCCTGGCAGTAGATTCCAACTGCAGTCTAATCTCCTCTCATAATTCCAATATTGCCTGCTGAAAGCGGCAAAACCTTTTAACAAACATTTAATCTGGGAAACTGTCTAAATGTTATATGGGTGGATGGGATTTCCCTTGCCTAATTCTTGCTCTTTGACTCGTTCTATGTAACCAAAGGAAGGCTGACCTTTTCTGGTTTTAATAATGCTCCACTGAGAAGATGCTAAGAAGTGTTTTACACCTTTTATATAATGCCCAAATTATATAATTATCAGGATTGCCACAATTGTGTTCACAATGTGCTATTAAATGTTAGATTATTGTCATAACCCTAGTTTCCTGAAATAGAAATGTAACTATTACCAAATGGGTATTTACCTCCTAAAGACCCAGATCCTGAATATTGTATACCAAAGCTGCTCTTTGAGCCTGTGATGCATTTGTGTCCCTGCCCTCAAGGGTTGAAAAGGACTGTGCTCACAGAGCTCAGCGTCATTTTTCCTTCAAACCTGCTGCAATCACGGACGTAGTGCCTTGAAGGTTAATGGTTACATTTATATTTCAGGGAACCAGGGTTGTGACAAAAACCTAACATTCCATTTCAAGTACAAAATGTAACCATTACCAAATGGGTGAGTGTACCAAAGCTGTTGCAAAGGCAAGATTGCAGATGACTGGAATGCTACAAGGCTAAGCCTAAGTAACAAGTAACAAGTAGCTAGGGTGAAAAAATTAAGGGGAATTTTCACCTCTATGCCTGTGTCAACTGAGAAGCTGCCCTTAACACTCTAGTTCCAAAGCCAGGGTTTTGAGGATCCACGACATTAAGTCTGTAGAACCTAGTGAAGATATGGGGAGTAGCCCTGACAGATGCACCCTGGAATAAAGCCCACAAAGTTGACATGCCCCTGGTGGAAGGGACAATGAGCTTTTGTGGAGGGGGCAAGTTGGCCAGTTCATAGGCAGTCCTGACCGTGTCTGTTATCCATTTGGACAGCCGCTGCTTAAACAAGGCTTGACCATGGAACTTCACCCCATAGCAGACAAAAAATAGTTTGGACTGCCTCCAACTTTTTGTCCTGTCAACACGCCAGGGCCCGAACTGGGCAGAACATATTGAGCTGTCACTCTCTGTCAGACTGGAAAGGGGGTGGATGGAAAGCCTCCAATTCCACGGAGTAGTTGACATGGATTGTCGAAATAGCTGGCAAGCTGAAATAGCTGCCACATAGACCTTAAATGCAGAGGGCAGAGGGCAGGAATAGACCTTTAATGCAGAAAGACACCCTACTTCTACCCATACAGGGAACGTGTGGATACTGCCCTGGAATTTTGTAGGGTGTCAAAAGCCTATTGGACAGAACGAGATGGCTTAAATGCAGCCATTCAAGGGCCACACCCAGAGCTGCAGGCTGGATGGGTTGGGATGCCATAAGGTCCCCCCTTGATAAGCAGGTGGTGGCACGTCGGCAGTCTCCCCAGCTGACTACTCAAGAGCAGCACCAGGGTTGAAAACCAGTTCCCTGGCCCAATATGGGGCTACTAGGAGCACCTTGTCCTGAGCCTGCTGGAATTTCTCCAGTCACAGCGGGTGCAGTACAAGCGGTGGGAAGGCTTATAACAGATGCCTCGGCCACTGGTGAGCCAAGGCATCTATTCCCAGTGGTTCCCTGCCTATTATGGAGAAATAAAGGGGACAGTGGGTTGATTCCTGGGAGGCAAAGAGGTCTAACTCTGCTCTTCTGAACCTCTCCCAGATGAGGCTCACCACACTGTTGTGAAGCCTTCACTCTCAGATGCACTGTCCGCAGTGAGAGGAGGTTCTTGTGTACCCACAGCAAAAGCTTGCGGCTACACTGTTGTGTTGTCCGTACAGACAAGCGCATGTCTTCTGCAAAAAATTCTGCAAGGCCAGGTAAACTGGCTTCAGCTCTAAAACACTGATGTGGAGACCTTGCCATGGGAGGTTACACACACCTTGCACACCCCGACCATTCTACACAGCACATCAGCCCAGGCTGGATGCATCTGTGATGACGACCTCTCTTCTGGTGACACTGCCCAGTGCTATGCCTAGGCATAGATGGGTCGGCTGTCGCAGTTCAATATGGGCTGAAAAGCCCTGCTGTTGATCCAGACCTGCAGAGGGCACATGCGCAGGAAACCCAATGGAAGGGTCTGGGAAGCTGCTGGAACATTACTACCATGCGCTCTGTTGAGCTGAGAGAGCTCAAAACAGGTGGCTATTCTGTTAACTCTGCTGTCCAACATCTATCTCCAACTCCGAGATAGTGAAGACATGATTCATAGTAAGGCCCAACAGTTGAAGGTGGCTGGAGACAGGTTCCGTGTAGGCCTCTGCCTGTGTTGGAGACTGGGCACAAATCAGCCAGTCATCCAGATAATTGAGTACTCTGCTGTCTTTGAGTCTCGATGGTGCCTAGATAGTTTCAATGTACTTCAAGAAGGCACATGGATCTAGGGAGACGCCAAATGGCCAGATACGGAACTTGTATGCGGTTCTTTGAAAGGTGCACCGCAGATACTTCCTTTGAGCTGGTTTTATGAGGACGTGGAAATAGGTGTCTTTGAGGTCCACCATGGTGAACCAGTCACCTGGCCTGACAGACTTGCAACAGCTATTGCATTGTCAACATTTTGAACCTCCTTCAGCTCAGATACAGGTTGACCTGTCTGAGGTTGAGGATCAGTCTGAGGCCACCATCCCCTTTTGGTACTAGGAAGTACCTGGAGTAGAACCCTTCCTCCAACTGCAGGGGGTCTATCATGTGAAGAGACGTTTTTGCAGCAATGCTGCTACCTCCCGAGACACCACTGCGGCGTCCTGAATGGTAGTAAGCACCCAGATGTCTGTGGTGCACTGATGCCAATAGTCCAGATGGCTCCCTGAGAAGGGGCCCTGGGCTTATGGTAGCAAATTCCTAGGGCTGCTGCTTGGCCTGCGGCTTCTGTCTCTGCGCAAGGCAGTGGAACCTATTAAAGGTATTGCAGTCTCATATGATCTACTCATTAAGTTCTTCCAATACATTTAAAGTTTTAGTAAATCATTGATAGAATCAACCCCTGATTTATTTATTCATGTATTTATTGCAGCCTTATATGACGGCAGAGAAGCATCTAAAACTTGTACCTTTTATTTATTTAAAAGGGGAAATGGCAATGTCTATTCTATTCTCTGTATAATAATGTGCCAGCTACTCTAAATACAACTATATAGGAGACAGAGGGATAGACGCTGAAGGTCATATCCGGCCTTGCTGCTGGAAAATAATTATTGTAATCAGAACTAAAATTAGTAAAGTATTTTAAGTTATGTCATGTGGATTTAGAAACCTCTAGCTATAGTTTTGTTGTCATAGATGATTTATTTGTTGTTATATTTTTTTAAGAACCATTACATATAGCCTAAATAACCACAAAGAAACTACATTCTCCAGCACATTTCATGACTAATAATTTGGGAATAATATCTAATAAGTCATAACAACATATGTTCCAAGTGTCCATAATTTTAATTATACCTTCAAATAATGAGATTTAATCACATCAGGGGTATTTGTGACCATCATTGAAGAAACAGATTAAAGACCAGAATCGGGTGATCTGACAGCATGGGAAGCCATGTAGAAGAAAACTGCTATAATTAGAGGTAGAACGCTATGGTTGTCACGCTGTTATTCCTGAAAAAAATCCTGTCCTTTTTTATTTTGACAAGGGTTTACAACAGACTTTTAAGTGCTGCTCAACCACCATAAGAACATACCATTAATTAAATGTCCATTTCTTGTTTACAATGACTTTGTAAGATTTTAGAATGATATTTCAGAAACATTCAAATTGTATTTACCAAATTGCGACCACCCAGGGTTCTACCTGTCATCTCTGTTTTTATTTCTCCAAGGATGGTTAAATGTAATTATTTGTTAAATGTTCCTATTAAGATTCCCTCATAGCACAAAAGGGAATCCTGTGCGATGTTATTTTTATGCTAACATGCTACCATGACTAGTAATTGAATTACTTTTTTTTAAACTTTGTAAGTTAATATGTGCTTTGTATTTTCGCTTGCTCAGCATTGTGACTATCAGAATAGCTACACTGTAACATGAACTTAATAAAAATGTGTCCGGTAAAATATGTATGAGTCTTAACTTCAAATCAATACATTTTTCAAAGAAAGACTAGAACTACCATAAATATTATGAGAAATATTTTGTATTAAAATATTTTTAAACAGTCGGTTTATTGATTGATCTAAATGGAGAGATCAGCTTGTTCCCGAGATTTCAGTCTGGAGGTATGTAATCAATTTAAAAATACATACATTGTATTTATAATGTATATGCATAAAAATGTACTATATAAACAGATCAACCTGTTTTGACATATTCTGAGATGTATCTTTTAAAATTCCTGAGAATGTACATTTGACAATCGTGAGGAAACACTGATGACTGATGTAGCTCTAGAATATATATGGTTGGCTGAAACCAGGCATGCAAGACCCACGAGACACCACTGGGAGACACCACTGGGGAAACTGCTGGCAGCTCTGGAGCCAGTCTGCAATGAGCAAGAGGAGATAATTGAGCAATGGGCTACAGGTGCTGATAGGTAGGATTGGTTAATTGAAAAACATTACTTAAATGGTTGCCTAAATTGGACAGCACCTGTGGCCCATGTAGCAAGCAATTATCTCCTCCAGCCGTGCCCCATAAAAGCTCTGGGCTGGCAGTTGCAATAGAGGGGGGTCAGTGGAAGACCGTTGTTGGTGGTTTTTACAACCAGGGACACATTCTTGTGACGGAGGACCCAATACCCACACCAACACTTTTGGATACCAGACCAAAACCAGAAGGTCTGGGTTTTGAAGAATAATTATTATTTTCAACAGACTTGAAAACTGGATTATTTTTTGTTGTAATTTTGTTGCTGTTTTGGATTTTTCAGGTTTTGTTTTATGATTTTTTTTATTAATATATATATTTTTGTTTTGCTTTACATGTATGGGTGTCGGTTGTACCTGTAGTGCAAGCCGATAAAAAAGAGAAAACCCCATTTAAACTGAACTGTTCTTGAACTGTTCTTGACCCTGTCACTTATTTCCATTCAATTATCTGTGGCTACCTTTTGATTAGCTTACTCTATATATATATAGATATATATATATATATATATATATATATATATATATATGTGTGTGTGTGTGTGTGTGTGTGTGTGTGTGTGTGTGTAGTGTGTATGTACGCACACACAGTGCCATGAAAAAATATTAGCCCCCTCTCTGATTTTCTGCATGTTTGCACATTGAATTTGGTTAGATCTCAGTAGTATATAGAGGGAGTCTGAGAGAAATAAATGACACTAAAGTTTGGTGCTTCTTTCATTTGTTTGGTGTGCAAGGTAATCAAACATGCAATCTTCAGGTGTGAAAAAGTTATTGCCCCCCCCCCCCCCCCAGTTAACTCAACCCAATTAAAGGGATAATTAGAGTCAGTTGTTTGAATTCTTTGGTTAACAATCAGGCCTGATTTGGGCCAGCCCTGCCCAATATAAATCTGACTAACTTTGGCCCTTACCATCAGAGTGAAGTTGTCAGCACACGGGATCTAGTGGCACATCATGCTACAATCAAAAGAAATTCCTGAAGACCTCCGGAAAAAGAGTTGTTGATGCCTATCAGTCTGGAAAGGGTTACAAAGCCATTTCTAAGTCTCTGGGGCTCCACCAAACCACAGTCAGAGCCATATTGTCCAAATGGAGAAAGTTTTGGATAGTAGTGCATCTTCCAAGGAGTGGCCGTCCTGCCAAAATCTCTCCAAGAGCAAGGCGTACAATCGTCCAGGAAGTCACAAAGAACCCTTGAAAAACATCCAAGGATCTGCAAGCCTCTCTCGCCTGGGCTAAGGTCAGTGTTCATGTCCACCATCAGAAAGACACTGGGCAAAAATGGGATTCATGGCAGAGTAGCAAGGTGGAAACCACTGCTCACTAAGAAGAACATGAATGCTTGTCTCAAGTTTGCCAAAAAGCACCTGGAGGATCCTCAAGAGTTCTGGAACAATGCTCTATGGACAGATGAGTCAAAAGTGGAACTTTTTGGCCAACATGGTCCCAGTTATGTCTGGCGAAAACTAAACACTGCATTCCACAGTAAGAACCCCATACTTTTTCATGGTTCTGTGTGTAATATATAATACTTTTTTTTTTTTATATACCAAGTTTCATTTGCCCATGTGTTATTTGATTTAATGTAGTGCAATATTAATTTCTTGACATGAGATTTGCAACGGGAGTACAATAGATAAGAAAGTGTATTTAAGTGATGATTTTTCAATGCTGTCCTTTGAATTTGATGCATTTATGATATCAATCATACCAAACTGGCAATGGCCTACCCTCTCCAGGTGTGCCACACTTGGAACGCACATTTCCAAAATCTAGAATACTGTAGTATGATAACATCACAAAACTAGAAATATATCATTCCATTATAGGTGACAAGTCACTGTAAACATAGCCAATATAATGTTAACCTTGAGCTAATAAAAGATAGGCACCCACTGCTGAGAGAGTGACTGAATTGATGTATCTGTTGTAAACATAGAACAGGTAAGGTATAAACCACGACGGGGTGTGCAGTTCCCATGAAATATACACACAGCTGGGTGGTGATTAGGCGTTTGGCGAAGCCAAAGGCCTTTAACCACCCAGAAGTGAATATATTTCATGGGAACCACACGCCCCGAAGTGGTTAGTACAGTTTATAGAACTGCTATTTCAAAGTTAATTGTCGTTTGGGGGACAAAAAATTCTTAAAACACTTTTTTTAAATTACAATATATATATATATATATATATATATATATATATATATATATATATATATATATATATATATATATATATATATTATATATATATACTTTTATGTGTACATCTGCAGTGTTCTATAGTCCCAAAGGACAAAACATTTAATTTGTATTCAATAATTAGTAGGGCAGAGTACAAGCTGATTAAGTGTTTTTTCTGGGCTGAGTTTCTTGAAACTAAGGAAGGAAGTAGCACTGCTGCAATGGAGGCTAGAGCCTCTAATAGAGGTGAGTACTGTGAGTTTGAGGATAAAATGTCACTGTTTTCTATTTTGCAGTGCTGGAGTCCAGTAGCTTAGAAAACTGCTTTCAGATCGATGTCCAGTTACAGACATTATTTCCCTTGATGTCAGCCTGGCTTCTGAAAGTAGATTCACTGCTGTACTTCTCAAGCAGCATTGCGAGAGACTGGCTTTGTGCTCAGTTTAGGTATCATTTCAACGAGGAAATTTATTCCCATTCATTCACGGGAGTACAAATAGGGTTTAGTGTACAGGATCTGCTGATGCAGGTAAAATGCTGAGGGGGAATTTTGACAAATATTTTTTTAAAGCTCTACACCGGACAACCAGAGTTTAAAAAAAAAAAATCTAAAATAAAAAAAAAAAAAAAAAAAAAAAAAAAACTGGAGGCTGAATACTGGTCACCAGTTGAAGTTCTTGCAGTGGCATGAAATTCCCTCAAAATGTTGGGGTTTTATGGACTTATTTCCTTAATTAAAGTCCATTTAAAAAAAAAAAAAAATTACTTTTTTTTAAATTTATTTTTTAAATGTAGTATTTTTAGTGTTCTCTTTTTCATTTGTTTTCTTCTATTTCATTTAGCGGTGCCTTATTTAATCTTATGTCTACTGTTGCCAGTTTCTTTAACACTTTGTTTCTCTTTTTTCAGGTCGGTTACTGTCTTCACTGGTAAAGTTGGTGCTGTTTAACCAATCAGGATATTTTTCTAAGCCGTTTTATAATAAATGTTATTGCAGTTAGCTGGACGTGAGTTTACAGAGAATGGGTGAAAAGTTATTAAATCATAACTGAAATATACATATCTGAGAAATAACGATTGATTAATCATGTATGTTTTCATCTGTTGCTTTATTTAAATATCTACAGTAAGTGGTCAAATAAATTGCAATACATATGTTAGTGATGCCAAAACATTAGCATAGCCACAGTCGTGTGTTCTGAAGCATAAGGGGAAACATTTTATGTTATGAAAATCTGTATGCAAATTCCATGGTGTCCAGATATTTGAGAATATTACAAATTCAAATCCTTTCCCAAATAAAATTAAAGGGAAATATAAACAACTGGCATGAGCAAAAAGCTATGGATTAGTATTCCTTTTTGTGGGTTTCTAATAGCATAATTTCAAAGCAACTCGCATCATACAAAGATGTATTTTGATTTTAAAAGAGAATCTTTGGAAGCAATATTAGAAGCCAGATTTCAAGCCAGTCTTCATCTTAGGAATCTGTAATCCCTGATGTCAATTGTAACATTATTATGATCCATGTTTTAAATAGCATATGTGGTGAAGGGTCTAAGACAAGGCTTATGTTACAAACCTAAAATACAAATTTGAATGTAATCCTTTTTATTCAGACTGGATGCTTGGTTGTTACAACCCACTGAAATATGAGAAAATTTGTCATTTATTGAATCAAAACCTACAGTATTTTCCTGAGTGGCACACCCAGCAAAGGCGCTCTGCTCCGAGGGTTCCTAGGGGGTAGCGTACAAATGGCTGAGCGCCGCCTGGGTAGGGAGGGCTTCATGGTTCACCGCGCACCAGCGCCCTCTGTGGCTAATAGGGTGCCTGCGGGTCTGCAGTGGAGCCATTCAGATCTGTGTTGTCCTCTGGCACTATAGGTCTGATGGCTTCGCTGTGGATCCGCAGTGTGAAAAAATGATGACAGATTGGCAGGAACATGTTTCGGAGGACGTGTGTTTCAGCCTCCTTTTCCCGAGTTGCCAGGGGGTTACAGCGGTGAACTGGGATAAAAAAAAATTACAATTGGGCATTCCAAATTGGAGAGAACTGCAGTAAGAAAAATTACTGGTGACGACTACATTTATTAAAAAACAGAAAAAAAACAAACAGTATACAAATACATTAAAATATTAAAAGAATCGAACCCCCCAGATAGTTACAAAACAAAGGATGCCAAATAGCAGCTCAAGTTAAACGTTGTTTTGTTTATTCCCGAAATAAATAGCACATAAAGTTGACACAGCATTTTTTTTTTTTTTTTTCATTCATTTCCATTGCTGTTTCTTCACAGTAAACAGTGGCCATAGACAAGTAATAACATGAGGTTTTTTGTGCCTTTTTGTAGCTGAACAAGCAAACGAAAACTGAAATTTAAAGTTAAACACTTAAAATAAAACAAATGTTGAAATGGCATTGTAACATGAAGGCGAAAAAACCTAATCGTTTTGGTTCTCATTTATTACATATTGCTTATTAAAATATTTAATCTATTTTTGAAGAAGTGGCTATTATCTATTCAGGGATACCAGGGTACAGTGGCTCTCAAAAGTATTCACCCCCCTTGGACTTTTCCACATTTTATTGTGTTACAACATGGAATCAAAATGGATTTAATTAGGAGTTTTTGTCACTAATCAACACAAAAAGTCCATAATGTCAAAGTGAAAAATAAAATCTACAAACTGTTCTAAATTAATTACAAATACAAAACAGAAAATAATTGATTGCATAAGTGTTCACCCCCTTGAGTCAATATTTGATAGAGGCACCTTTGGCGGCAATTACTGCCATGAGTATATTTGAATAAGTCTCTACCAGCTTTGCACATCTGGACACTGCAATTTTTGCCAATCTTCTTTGCAAAATTGCTCAAGCTCCGTCAAGTTGGATGGGGACCTTTGGTGAACAGCAATTTTCAATTCTTTCCACATATACTCAATTGGATTGAGGTCCAGGCTTTGACTGGGCCATTTCAGGATATTGACCTTTTTGTTTTTAAGCCACTCCAGTGTGGCTTTGGCTGCATGTTTGGGGTCATTGTCCTGCTGGAAGATGAATCTTCTCCCAAGTCCCAGGTCTCTTGCAGACTTCAGTAGGTTTTCCTCCAGGATTTCTCTGTACTTTCCATTTTGCCCTCTATCTTCACGAGCTTTCCAGGCCCTAACGCAGAGAAGCATCCCCATAGCATGATGCTGCCACCACCATGTTTTACGGTAGGGATGGTGTTCTCAGGATGATGTGCGATGATAGGCTTGCGCCAAACATATCGCTTAGCGTTGAGACAAAAAAGCTTTATTTTGGTCTCATCAGACCATAGAATCTTCTTCCACTTGGTCTCAGAATCTCCCACATGTCTTCTGGCAAACTCTAGCCGAGATTTGATGTGAGTTTTTTTCAACAATGGCTTTCTTTTTGCCACTTTCCCATAATGGCCAGTTTTGTGAAGCACCCGGGCTATTGTTGCCATATGCACAGTGTCTCCCAGCTCAGCCGTGGAAGATTGTAACTCCGTTAAACTTGCCATAGGCCTCTTGGGTGCCTCCCTGACTAGTGCCCTTCTCACCCGGATACTCAGTTTTTGAGGATGGCCTGTTCTAAACAGATTCACAGTTGTGCCATATTCTCTCCGTTTCTTAATAATCGACTTTACTGTGCTTCGGGGGATATTTAATGCCTTGGAAATCTTCTTATATCCTAGCCCTGATTGGTGCTTTTGAAGAACCTTATTCTGGATTTGCTTTGAATGTTCCTTCATTTTCATGATGTAGTTTTTGTTAGGAAATGTACTATCCAACTGTGAGACCTCCCAGAGACGGGTGTATTTAACCTGAAATCATGTGAAACACCTTAATTGCGCACAGGTGTGCTCCATTCAACTAATTATGTGACTTCTAAAGACAATTGGTTGCACCAGAGCTTATTTAGGTGTGTCATAGCAAAGTGGGTGAATACTTATGCAATCAATTATTTTCTGTTTTATATTTGTAATTAATTTAGAACAATTTGTAGATTTTATTTTTCACTTTGACATTATGGACTTTTTGTGTTGATCAGTGGCAAAAATTCCTAATTAAATCCATTTTGATTCCATGTTGTAACACAATAAAATGTGGAAAAGTCCAAGGGAGGTGAATACTTTTGAGAGCCACTGTATTTAGTAAAAAAGGGGTCTGAATGGGGTGTGTTAGGATCATTGCCTACATTGGCAAACAGGTAGCAAAACTATAACAATCTATGATGTGGTACAGAACAGAAAAGCCAGAGACAGAGCGTGACAGAGAAAGAATGAATCTTGGTTATAAATCGCCTTCCCAACCTGTCAGAGTGCGATGTAAAGTAAACAGAGTGCTCTGGACTGGATGGTCAGACAATTTATTCCAAGGTTTAGGTGGAAGTTAACCATCTAGAAAGGAGGTCGAGCTGCCAAGTCATGGCCTCACAAGGGAAGCGATGTAGCAACCACGGATTGGAGGAGAAATGGTTGCACTCACTAACCAAGGGGGCGTGACTAGATGATCTGTTCCTTTTTTAAGGCTAAAAGAGAAATGCTGAATGACAAAAATAATCATGAGTGTTTAGTGTTTGATTGTTTTGTCGAGTTTAACTGCACTGTTTGTTATTTATTAGAAAGCTAACACGATCCAGAGCTGTCGCTTTAGCCAGCATAAACCCAGACAACACTTCACCATTGTTCACAGATAAATTGTAATTTCACCACTTGTTAGCACTCACTGTGGACTTGTGGTCGTGGGTGTTTCTTGTTGTGTTTAATACTGTGTATATATATTGGGACTGTAACTTGTAGTTTAAACAGCGCAATACACATTACTGTGTATTAACTGGGATGATTGTTTATGGTCACAAACATTTACAAACCCTCCTCCAAACAAAACGTTGTTTGGACATTGTCACCACTTGTTTGTCATTGCTTGCATGACGTCTACACCTGCTCACTACAGCCACTTTGTCACGCAGAGTTTAATTTATTTTAACACTCGTCCTGCATTGATTTATAGGACAGATCTCAACCCCAGTGCACTAGAGCAGACATTTTGAAAAGAGCTTTGAAACAGACTTTACAATTGAAAGTGTAAAAAGTCAAAATCCATTGCGCACGGTGCCTCATTCCATAAGTTACCCTGGTGCTCGGTGCACACAGTGCCCGGTGCACTCGATACGTGGTGCACATGGTGCGCTCTGTGTTTAGTGCACTCGTTGCGCACTGCGCTGGGTGCTCATAGCGCCTCTCTGCTTGCGTTACCTCGGTGGAAAACATCCCATGGTTCCATACCTGCATATTTTGTAAGGTGAATATGTCACACAGTGAGAAACACCAACTCTGCGTGCAGTGCCTAGGGCTCCAATATGCCAAGGAGGCCATGGGCCGAGAGGACTTTTTTCAGCCTAGGGTACACTGCAATAGGCTCAGAAGGGCCATGGGGATAGACATTCAGTTTTTATCTCAAGGAACAGATGGTCCAGATCCTTGAGCTATATCAAGGCAGCAAGCTCCTGCGGCACTGGTAGAGGTCCCGGCCCCACTACCACCTGCACCAGCTCCGGCCCCTGGGTCTCCCATGGGAGCCCAGACCAAGCCGGGTCCGCAGCCTTTGATGGCAGAGGAGGACACACTGTCCTTAGTGGCCTCCTGGGACTCCTTCCTCATAGAGATGGAGGAAGAGGGGCTGGCGCCGTCAACTGTGGCGGAACCTAGCTCTGAGATTGCCTCAGAGACTAGTTTGCCACCATTGCCCAGCTCCATGCCGGCATTGATGGAGTACGCTGCAAAGTTTTTGCAGATCTCCTTGGTGACACGGCAGAGCCCATCCGGTCCGTATTTCGGACGCAGGCAGTGGCTCCCGCAGCACAGCCCTTCCCACTGTTCCCTAAGTGTGTTGGAAGGCGTGGAGAAACTAGGCCTGGCAGGATTCCCCCCGGTTGACTCCATCATTGCAGCCTTGGTAAAGGCCCCGCCAGTGGGTGACTTGTCTAGGGATCCTACGTGCCTGTGAGGCGTGTGAGTACAAATGGATTTTCCAGACAGTGATTTACGTGTAACAATTAAAATTTTATTTAATATTACACGAGAAAAAAAAAGAAAAATAATAAAAAAGGATGTGAGGGAGGGAGTGCGGGAGTAATCAAAAACAAAGGAACGGAAGCCTCTTAGTCCTCTTCGCGTTCTGCTTTAATCCAAAAATAAAACAAAAGGAATAAAAACAGAAAAGAACCAGTTAGTAAGGCCTCCGTCCGTGACACAGTCCAAACCTCCCAAGTACTTCCCTCCAGCCTTTTTTTCCCCGCCTCTATTCCTTAGGACCAACCCCGAACACAGTAGCACGTTCCCTTTAGTATGCAAACCCCGCCACGGTAGTCAGTGGATCACCAATCCCAAACTGACAGGTATCCTTAATTTCACTTGACTCCAGTGGCTGGAATTTACATACTCGTACTTCCGCCCCTCACCAAGGTGCCGCCCCTCAAAAAGATGACTTTTGTCATAGTCACAAGACCTTGGTAAGGGAAATCCCGAGTTGGTTTGATGCCTTCTACTGTTGGGAGGCTGAATTGCAGACCGAAACCCCTTTGACTCATCACATATCCCACCCCTCAGAGTGGAGCCGAAGGAACACTCGGAAACCTCTAACCCCTCCTTTTCCCCTCCCTCCCGGGAAAAAAAATCAGCGTTTTGATGTAACTTACCCGCACGATGCCTTATTTGAAAGGCGAAGGGTTGGAGCGCCAGGTACCACCGCGTAATCCTAGCGTTTGAATCCTTCATTGTGTCTAACCACTTTAAAGAAGCGTGATCTGTGATGAGTACAAAGGGTCGTCCCAGAAGATAGTATTTTAAGGACTCCACCGCCCATTTTACTGCCAGGCATTCTTTCTCTACCACCGAGTACCTCTGTTCTCTCGGCAGTAACTTCCGACTAATATATAATATCGGGTGTTCTATACCATTTTTTTCCTGGGACAGAACCGCCCCCAGACCAGTCTGTGATGCATCGGTCTGAAGGATGAACTCTCGGCTGAAATCCGGGCTTACTAATGCTGGGGCCTGACTCAAATTAGTTTTAATAGATTCAAAGGCTGTCTGACACTCTGCACTCCACTTAATTTTATTTGGAGCGTTCTTTTTAGTGAGATCAGTGAGAGGGGCGGCTATAGTGGAAAAGTGTGGAATAAAGCGGCGGTAATAACCAGCCAACCCTAACAATGATCTCACCTGGGTTTTTGTGGTAGGAACCGGTGAATCCAACAAAGCCTGGACTTTTGAAACCAACGGTTTCACTCTACCCTTACCCATTATGAAACCTAAATATTTTGTTTCTTCTTTTCCAATAGCGCACTTTGCCATGTTCGCTGTGAGTCCCGCCTTCCTCAGAGACTGTAGGACGGCTTTTAATCTACTCAAATGTTCTTTCCAGGAAGAACTGTATATGACTACGTCATCGATATATGCAGCTGCATACTCTCGATGAGGTTGTAATACCCTGTCCATCAGTCTCTGGAAAGTTGCGGGAGCTCCATGAAGTCCGAACGGCATAGTACAAAATTGAAAAAGACCATCTGGGGTTGAGAATGCCGTTTTCTCACGAGAGGCTTTTGCTAATGGAATTTGCCAGTATCCTTTCGTCAGATCCAAAGTTGAAATAAACCGAGCTCGTCCCAGCCTGTCTAAGAGTTCATCTACCCGAGGCATGGGATATGCATCAAACTTGGAGATAGCATTCACCCTCCTAAAGTCTATACATAACCGTAGTGACCCATCTGGTTTGTCTATTGGTACAATTGGGCTACACCACTCACTTCGGGAAGGTTCAATTATCCCAAGTTTCAACATACACTCCACCTCCCTCCGGACAGAATCTCTCCGACTTTCTGGAATGCGATA
The DNA here is from genome assembly GCF_017654505.1 of Polyodon spathula. Taxonomy (NCBI): domain Eukaryota; kingdom Metazoa; phylum Chordata; class Actinopteri; order Acipenseriformes; family Polyodontidae; genus Polyodon; species Polyodon spathula. The sequence continues at coordinate 36,633,225 of NC_054548.1, forward strand.
CGGTCTCTGTCTAACTCTCAGACCTGGCGGAGTGATAATAGCATGTTCAATCAAATGCGTTCTTCCGGGCACGTTAGAAAACACATCACCAAACATTTTGATTAAATTGCTTACCTCTTTGCGTTGATCAGGAGTTAATTGTTCGAATGACCTCAAAGGGACCCTGCCATTTAGCAAACAACTTTGCTTCTGATGAGGGAAGCAACAACAACACTTTGTCTCCAGGTCGAAAGTTCCTAATTCTTGCATTTTTATTGTAGCTTTGCTGCTGCTTCTGCTGTGCCACTTTGAGATTGTCATGTGCCAATCGACCGACTAATTCTAAGCGATCGCGTAGCTGTAATACATATTTCACTATATTTTTAGAGTCTTTTGACTGTTCTTCCCAGCCTTCTCTTATGAGATCCAAGATACCCCGCGGCTGCCGACCGTACAAGAGCTCAAACGGAGAGAACCCCGTTGAGGATTGTGGTACCTCACGAACTGCAAAGAGCAAGTAGGGAAGCAGTTTAGCCCAATTACGTTTCTCCTGATCTACAAAGCGGCGCAACATACTTTTTAAAGTCTGATTAAATCGTTCAACAAGCCCATCCGTTTGAGGATGAAAAACTGAGGTTCGAATTGAACAGATTTTCAATAATTTGTATAATTGCTGAATACAGCCAGACATAAAATTAGTGCCCTGATCAGTGAGAATTTCTTTCGGGATTCCCACCCTAGAAAATATTTTAACCAATTCATTTGCTACTACTTCTGCACTCATAGAGCGTAAGGGAACAGCTTCTGGATATCGTGTTGCGTAGTCCACTACTACCAGAATATACCGATATCCTGACTCTGCTCCCTCCAGAGGGCCTACTAAATCTACACCAATCCTCTCAAACGGTACTCCAATAATTGGCAGTGAGACCAGAGGTGCGGGGCGAACTAACTTAGGGGCAGCTAATTGACATTCCGGACACTCAGATACATACTTCCGCACAAGACCATAAACCCCTGGCCAAAAAATCTGGGCCAGAATTCGTTCCTGAGCCTTTTCAGTTCCTAAATGACCTGAAAATGGAATGTCATGCGCCAATCTCATGACTTCTGACTGAAAAGGCCTAGGAACCAATAACTGTTTTACGAGCTGTCCCGTCCCGGGAGCCCGGGTTATTCTATATAATAAGTGCCCAGATACAGAAAAATGCGGAAATACCACTGGTTGTCCTTCCTGCATATCCTTCCCCTCAACATATCTAACCTGTTTCCAAGCATACTGTAATGTGGGATCATTTTGTTGTTCATAGCCCAGGTCAATATCTCGGTCCCAATGATTAGGTACGCTGAGAGGAGTGTCTTTTATTATGTGACCTTCCACATCAGTAACCTCGCAGCCCCGGTCACACTGAACACCTACTCCTTTACCCTGCCGTTTACAAGATTGGTTTACCTTTGAGTCAGACCCCTCCCCTTGTCGTCTCAGAGTTCCCTCATATTTTTCCACCCTGCGCTCTCTCTTTGTTTTTCTCGGGCGGATTTTAGGGTTAAACAGGTCGGATTGTAACGGGAAAATCTCGCCAATTGTTTTCTCCCGTTGCTTAGATTGTCCCCTGGTAGAAACTAAGACCATTTCCCGACCTAAAATACGATCAAAAAACGGCCAGTCTCTTCCCAGGAGAACAGGGTATGGTAAACATTGCGCTACAGCCACTTTAACGTAAGCTGAGTAACCATCAACAGTAAGTCTAACTTTAGTGGTGGGATAAACCCGAGTTTCTCCGTGGATACATGAGATAGCCACTTTACCCTGTGGCTCCCAGGTTACCCCCTCCAAAAGAGCTTGTCGAATCAATGTTTGTGCACACCCAGAGTCTGCAAATGCATTAGTACTCTTATCCCCGACCTGTACTCTTAATTGATAAGGGCCCTCCCAACATTCCCCAGTGTTCTTACCTGTTACTGCCGACCAGGATCTTCTTGCCAGGTCTACCTCCATCATTGGACAATCCCTGGCTATATGTCCGGGCTCATTGCATCGGTAACAAACTGGGGTAGAAGGCACCAACGGGGTTTGTTTGTCCTGTGAGTCGGTGACCGACAGGTTAGGGGGTTTTTCTCTCGCCCAAGATGGGGCTAACCTCGACCTCCATGGTCTGAAGGTCTGGTTACCTCCTCTGGGCTTCACTGATGGGTTGGTCCTGGTTAGTTTAGGCGCAGGAGTGGGGTCAGAGGCGGCACCTTCCTTCGCATCCTCATAAGCCTCCGCCAGGATGATGGCCTTCTCGAGAGTGGTAGGTTGATTCCTTCTAACCCACTCCCGATTTCCTGGCGGTAGTATGGAGGTGAACTGCTCTATAGCGATCTTCTGCACCAGTTCTTGGGGTGTGTGTTCTTCCGGTTGCAGCCACCGGGTGCACTGATCCAGGAGATACTGTCCCGCAACCCGGGGCCGCACCCCCTTGGACAGCTGGTATTCCCGGAAACGGCGCCGGTATGTTTCTTCCGTGATCCCGAGGCGTGAGAGAATGGCTTCTTTTACTTTTATATAATCCGCGGCCTCCGAGGCCATCAAGGCTCTGTACGCTGCTTGCGCTTGTCCTGTCAAACAGGGTGCCAATTTCATGGCCCAGTGTTCCTTGGGCCACCCTGCTGCTTCTGCCACTCTCTCAAAGGTGACCAAGAACGCCTCAGGATCATCTTCCGGAGTCATCTTCTGTAGCTTAGGTTGTGAAGAAAACATCCGGGCAACCGCTGTTTCCGCCGCTGGTGTCGAGATTTTCTCTACCAGCTGACCAAAGAACTGGGCGAGCTGTTCCTGGCGCCGTGCTTCCCTCTCCTCTCGCTTCTCCTCCTGCTCCCTAAACATCGCCAAAACTGTAGCTGGATCCATCTCCCACAATGACACCACGTGTGAGGCGTGTGAGTACAAATGGATTTTCCAGACAGTGATTTACGTGTAACAATTAAAATTTTATTTAATATTACATGAGAAAAAAAAGAAAAATAATAAAGAAGGATGTGAGGGAGGGAGTGCGGGAGTAATCAAAAACAAAGGAACGGAAGCCTCTTAGTCCTCTTCGCGTTCTGCTTTAATCCAAAAATAAAACAAAAGGAATAAAAACAGAAAAGAACCAGTTAGTAAGGCCCCCGTTCGTGACACAGTCCAAAACAACCAAGTACTTCCCTCCAGCCTTTTTTTCCCCGCCTCTATTCCTTAGGACCAACCCCGAACACAGTAGCACGTTCCCTTTAGTATGCAAACCCCGCCCCGGTAGTCAGTGGATCACCAATCCCAAACTGACAGGTATCCTTAATTTCACTTGACTCCAGTGGCTGGAATTTACATACTCGTACTTCCGCCCCTCACCAAGGTGCCGCCCCTTAAAAAGATGACTTTTGTCATGGTCACAAGACCTTGGTAAGGGAAATCCCGAGTTGGTTTGATGCCTTCTACTGTTGGGAGGCTGAATTGCAGACCGAAACCCCTTTGACTCATCACAGTGCCCAACCCACGGTTACAGAGACAAACATAAAGAGGGCTTATGCAGCGGAAGCGCAGGTGACCCATCTGGCAAACATGATGTGTATTCTCACTGCCTATCTAGATAGAGTGCTTACGGAGACCCCGCTTCCAGAGCCTGTGGCCATGGAACTCTGCCTCATCTCAAGTACACTGCTCCAGATCTCCGGTCTTCAAGGGCAAGCCCTAGGCCAGAGCCTGGCAAGCCTGGTGGTGCCTGATGTGGATAAGGTGACATTGCTGGATGCGTCGATATCCCCGGGACGTACATTCAGGCCGGCTATGGAGGAGATTTTACAGTGCTCCACAGCGGCGATGGGAAACTGAGTTCCTCCACAGGGCACAAAGAATGCAGGGCATGGTGCGTTTATGCAACAGCATTTCAGGAGGCAGTTTCAGGGTTGTAACCCTAGGCAGCCGCCTTGGAGAGCCCTGCCCCAACCTCAGTAGCCCTAGCAGGGTCCTGAAGGCTTGAGGCCTCAGACCCAGCCTTTCACTGCACAACAACTGCTATACTGGCATGCTCGCGAAGGCTGTGGTATACATTTCCCATACATAATGTTGTTGGCGGTCGAAAGTGAACGTTGGGTTACTTACCGTAACAATGGTTCTCTGAAAGAGAAGACAACCACCAACCAAAGATCGCATTGGTCGCCCTCACTGGTTTGATGCAAAAAGAGAAATGGCTTCCTCAGTATGACGGTTTTAATACCTCAGTAGGTGGGACCGAGGACATCATCCCAGGAAGGGGCTTATTGGCAGCTCTGGTATAGAGAGCTCAGAAAATACAATAGGCAGGCATATCCTATATGTGATGTTGTTGGTGGTCATCTTATCTTTCAGGGAACCAGGGTTATAGTAAGTAACATTTTCTACATGTTAACCACTCCCTAATCCATGAGCATGTATTTCCTTGAATCCCTACTGCGTTCAGTTTGAAAATTAATCTTTTTTTCAGGTCTTTGTCAGAAGCTTTCTTGAAATCTAAATAAACTATGTCATATGCTTTGCAATTATCCATTGTCGATATTGCCGCCTCAAAAAAATCAAGCAGGGCTAGTTAGACACAATCTCCCTTTCCTAAAATCATGCTGACTGTCTCCATTACCTTAGTTTTTACCATAATGTTACCTTATTTTTAAAAGGAGGCAATTATCCTGTGTTACTAACACATACTGATACTAATATACACATAGTGATACTAACACATTTAGTAAATAATAGGCGAGTGAGATAAGTGTCAATTACAGCCCAGCCCCCGGTTGTTCTCCCAGTACATGTGGCAGGGCAGTGCATATTTTACCAAATATATAGTTCTGTCTTACGCTACCTGTTGTATCATATGGTTGTGATATAAAGCCTTTTACAGTTAACCAAGTTCACTTTTAGATTGCATGTTGGACTGGCACTCATTTAAAAGCAGTAACCATGCAGGCGGTGTGAATACACCCAGCACTTTCATTAAAATTTGTCACATGCAACCAGGAGGAATTTAGAAGAAAACATTGCGTGATTAAACTAATGCAAATCGACAAAAGGCTAATACAGACATGTGCTGTCCTATAATCCAACATTTTAACTAGACAATGTGGAATGATAAGGTCAGTTTATTGTGCAAGATGAAGTCTGTGCTGTTTGTTTTTCAAGACATCATCAAAGCACAATAACATCATAAGGAAATGGCAGTGCCTGCTTAATATAGATCTTACCAAGAACTATCCTCTAATCATGGTATTCATTAGGTGAAGTGTATGATTGGTGTTTCAGGGAAAAGATAAAAAGACACTAACTGTGGCACTAACTCTTCACTAAAATGGTGACAAACGCATAATGTCATCCTATGTTAAATCCTGATTTATCTTGCCAACCAACATAGCAAGATCAAAGGTTTCAGTTAGGAAGGATCATAAATACACCCCTTGCAGTTCTGTTTTGTCAAGTTCTGGCACATTTCAACTTTATAGCAGAGTAAGGCAATTGCAAATAAAATATATAAACATAATTTTTACACATATCAAGGGAAATATGATATTAGCATATTTCTACATCTCTGAAAATCCCTCGGACTGTTGAACAAATGGATTTAGAGTATATGCTGTTTTTTTCAAATATAAGATTAAAGTCAAATATAATGATTCCTCTTTAGCACTGCATGCATCAGCATTAGTTTTTGCAACAGCAAAAAATGAAACTTCGGTATTATACAAATGTAGACAACGGCAGTCAGTATATTTTCTAAACCATGAACAAATTTAATAAATGTAATTAGTTTTTGTTCATTTGCTTGTATAAATAGGCTATTCTTGTTCTATAGGCTATGCTCTATTTTTCATTATAGAAATAAAAAGTAGGCTACAACATACTATTTTTTTTTTTTGTAGGCTATATTAAACTGTCAGCATTATACATATATTCTTCTTACATTATCAAGGAAAACAAGCCGTTGTTGTGCTTTTAATATCCAAAATGATTTTGATTCATAAGAAACATCTGACAGCATCAGTAAAGTTTTCCTGAAATCAGCCCAGCAGATCAATAATATATAGTCCAATCACAATGCACTGATGAGCCCCACATGTCTGCTGTGGCTGTACTCTAACTTTTAAAACACTGTGAATGTAAGCCTTTTGGTGACTTCCATGTGATTTCATTGGCTCCTGTAATGCTGAAATGTGCATATCCATATATATATATATATATATATATATATATATATATATATATATATATATATATATATATATATATATATACAGCAGAACCTCATTTATCCACGCCCGTTCATCCAATACTTCAATTATCCACGGTCCAGATGAGTTTTATCTCTGAAATACAGTACATTATATACACACACACACACACACAGATAAAGATGCATGCGTCAGTCTAAACGCTGTGGAGTGGACGCCATGAGGGCAGCGCTACAGATGCGAGGATTCATGTCTTGGTACAAACAAAAGGATTCTGTAGGAACAATTCAATAATTGATAATTCAGAGTTTATCTGGGTTGATTATTTCTCTTATTAATAATAGTTAATTGACGTGTTACAAAGGTCAAGGATTTTCTATGAATACACATAAACACGCTAGACACAAGGAATGTTTAATCAATAGTAGTATTTTAGTCTGTAGGCACAAAACACAAGTCAAAAGCTTTCACTGCATTCAGGCGTCTAGCAGGGCAATTGAAATATGACACCGTCTATCTCCACACACACAAAGTAGCAACTTCCTCAGCCCAAGCAGGTTGTGATGTAGCTAGTAACTTGCTCACACATACCTGCCCACATAAACACATAGCCTAAACTGAAATGACGCAAACAATCTTAGAATATACTGTACACATTAAGCTTATTAATGTTATATAGATTAAGGATATAGCAAGTTTACTTTTAAAGAAATTCATCATACACATTGGATCAAACTCGGCAACCAAGCTTTCAGTTCTCGATATAATCAACAAACAGCTGCAACAGTCTTCAGTCCTCGGTAGAGGATCCACAACAGCGCCTGTCCGCTCTGTCCTCTTCGCTGAATCTTTTAGCTACGGAGGTAGCAGGGCACAGTTTCTTTTGGATACTGTGGTTTTAGGTGTGCAGCAGACCCAGACTGGTTTGTCTGATAATAGTCGCTGTAAGTTTTTTTCGGCAGGCCTCCAGCCAGGCCTCAGTCTTGTTGCTTGTGGTAGTGACTCGCTTGCAGCTTGCTTGCTCTTCTAGGGTCAGCTTTTCACTCTGCCGAGTAACTACTTTCATGAGGTGTATCATGAGATTTGTCTTTTGTCTGCTTCCTTTCGTCCAACGGCTTGCTGTTGCAGTTGGAACTTGTTGACATCTATATTTTATATCTTCCTTGCATCAAACCATTTGTGTTCTTTTCAACATCATTTCAACCTCACCCAGTCCAGATTCCCCCCATAGTCCTGGTCATCTTCAGTTCAGTATTCCTGCCAAAAACCAAGGGGCCCTTTTCTAAGATGCAGCAGATTGCTATTTTCTTTAGACACAGGAGTTTGCTCTTTCTATCTTCTAACTTTCTATCTTCTACTCTTTTGGGTTATGTGCATTATTATTTGTGAAGTGTACTTCATCAGAAGAACAAATTGGTTGTTACAACCCCTTGTAACATCAACATAGAAATAAATACTTTCATCTCATTTGCTGTTGCTAGCTGGCATCCATTTTTCTACTCCTAGCTGTGCTATCAATGGGTGGGCCGGTCTGTCAAGCACATATCTTAGGGACTGATGCCATTTACCAGAGAAAAGCAAAACTGCAGACTATGGTATCATATAGTCTGCTTATTTATTTAGTCTACCACATCAACAAATAACCCTGCGCGATATGCTCATGGGAGTGACAAATTTGGACTTGCTTGCGCTCCACGTGGAAATTGCGGGATAAGCAGTTAAGAATAAGAAGGGTGGTTAACGTGGTTATCAGCACACTGAAATAACGGCTCAGTCACCGATCCAAATCCTGCCACTATTGTACCCCCTTGTGGATTTAATTAATCTGTATGTATCTTGGATAATGTGTAAAATACTGGATATATAGAATTACTTTATAAAAAAACCAATCAAACTGATCTTTACTTATTCTGCAAACCTTTTTGTACGATATCTCCAATTTCTTTTTGGAATTTCCAAGTGAGATCTAATTTCAATGGCAAATAAAACCTTTCATCTCTCAATTGCCTCATCATTTCTTGTCTAAGCCACATTGCACAACTATTGCTCCACCTTTATCAGCAGATTAAATAACAATTGTGGAATCATTTGTAAGACTTTTTAATGCTTCTTTCTCATTTAAAGACAAATTGGAATAATATCCAAAGTTATCTTTCTGTAAAAAGCTTCAGTGTCTTATTCCACCAGTCTACAAAACATGTCCACAGATGGGTTAGAATGCAGAGGTACTTTTAGATTTAAATATGTTTTCCTCTCTTCTTGTATTTCATCTGAACCCTTACTGTTTGTCAATCTATTTAATTGCAACAACAGCTCTTTTTACAGATCCTTGTGCCTAGAATGCCTTGATCTTAATCAATCCAATTTAGTGGAAAATGAATTGGCCTGTTTAAAAAGAACAAAAGAGAGACCTTTTAATTACAGGTGCAACTCATCTTGAGTAAAATTTTGACATGAAATATTCACAACATTGAAGCCTTTCACCTCAGTTCTCTATATGTTAGCAAAACATTTTTGGCAGAATGTCTTTTTGTTCTGTGTGCCAGAGAATAATTTAATTCTTGGCTCATTTTTCCAGATACAAATGTTTTAATTGTCAGTTACCAATCTTTTTTACTCTGCATAGATTCTGTTTATGTTATTTTTACAAAGTGCCCGCCCCTGTGTATATTATCTGTTATGTTGCGTGTGGTTTGTTAAATGTTGGTGTATAGTCATTGGTACATGGGATATAAACGGGTCTGTAACACGAGTGTTTAAAATGTATATTTGTATTTAGGCACAGGATTGTACATCACTTCATGTACATTTAATGTAGTTAATATGTGAGCACAAGGTTGCACATAATTAATTCACGTGCTGGGATTCAAGTGAATAATTAATTAGTAATCCCAGCACAACAGTATATATAGAGGCACGTTTTCACATACTCGCGGTTGGGTGTTCGGTGAGTGGAGAACGGGAGAGAGAGGAGGATAAACTATTTGCAACAATTGCTATTGCGTGCTGGTGGGACCAGCACGATACTTGTTTATTTAGAAACTCACCGTGTTTATCAGTGTGTCTGTCCATGCACCCTTTTGTTAAGTCTAGTCTGTTTTTGTTTGTCTCTTTTATTTTGGAGTAGAGTGCAGTGTCCTGTTTCTGTTTGTTTGTTTGTTTGTTTGTTAAACCCTTTTATTTTCAATAAACCGGCGCAAGCAAGCGCCATCATCATTTCACATTCATCTGTCCTGTCTATGTATTTCATTCCTTCCTGGTTCTGACGCCGCCCACTTCAGCTGTCTTTGTGACAGTTATACACAAACAATTGATTCTAAACTGAAGCATTGCTTATTGGGGTGACTGGCTGTTTATATCTCTTGCATATTTGCTAATTATACATGCAAAGAATTTGCACAAATGTGACGCTTATAGGACAACATAACTTTTGCTTGAAAATAGATTAACTTTTTGTTTATTGCATAACAATACCAGATTAGATGACTTGGAAAATGCATGTTATGTACAGATCACACATTTCAATGTAGTAAACACCAGTTTACTTGGCTTTGTTGAATCAAAAACTAATTTTCCGGTTGCATTTTAAAACCAATACTATTATTGATGCACAGGAGTTAAAGGTGTGTATTAAAAGGATAAACACCTTTTCAATTCTTTATCTTCTTCACAAGGAACAAGTGGTCACTTTTTATTCTTTTCTGTGGTTATGTCTGGCAGTTCGGTACACACGGACGTGGTTCGATCCAGCTGTTGCAGTGGCTAGGTTTATGAACTTTCATGGGTTCTTTATTGTATACATTTATACATGTTTTCTCACTTTTACTGTAGTGTTGTCCAATAATAGCAATACCTGCACTGGAGGGTGTCCGCTTGACTTTATTAGCTGGAATGTTAGGGGACTTAACGGGCAGCTGTTTCACTCCTACTTTCATGGTGTAGCAATTCACTTGCTCCATAAGTGTGTGTAAGTTTCACCTACCTGTCCCTATTATTAGGATCAGTAGCCTGGCCAGGTTAAAACTCAATTTCCCATAGATCCGTGCTATCACCCTCTGTTCATCCTCTCCCCCCATTGGCTCATTCAGATATCCACTCCTCCAATCTCAGAGCTCCTTGGAAGCCAGCACTGGTATTAAAGCTGGCTGGCTAGGCAGGGGAGACTCCATTTTCTCTTGAGGAATCCATTTACAAAAAACAGCATATTACTTAATTCCAGTGTAACTTTAACTTTATTTTAGATAAATACTGGTGCATCCATTTACTCTTTTGATAATCTTGTACTTTGTCTAAATTTTTCTTTTTTGTTTACACTGTTACTTGTTTAAGTTTAGTTGCTGTTCAAGGTCTGTTTAGGGGCTGTTTTTGTTAGCGTTTTCAGTCTCCATTTTGTTCCTGATTCTCCTGATATTTTACAAACTGCTGTTCTCCACTCAACCCGGTACTACTCAGCAGACTCACAGTTTTCTACGATCGCTATTTTTTCATCAATCTTCATCCATCATCATCAGTACAGGACTCCTTTTCTGTTTGCTGGTTTTTTTTCTACTTTACTTTGATACTTTGGTTCCTGTGATTTTGGTTTTGTTCTTTTGTTACTTTGGATTACATGTGCATTGCTTTACTGGACTTGTTAGACCTAAATTTAATTTACCATCCATTGCCATCAAGACTGTCTTTGTAATTGTTTTCCCTGTATAACTATTCATTCACCTTCGTGTCTTTTCCCTGTCGGTGTGTTTGTTTTGCTTTGGTGTGGTGTGTTTGTATGTGTGGGGGGTTTATTGGAGGCCCACCGGACACCGCATTCATTTCGCTTTAATGTTAGTTTGTTTGGATGTTTGTTTAGTTCACTTTACTTTCTTACTCACCTGTACCTCTCACTAAATGCTCTCTACAATAAGTTGTTGTCATTATATTTTATATTTTACATTATAGTTTACAACAATAAACCGTTTGTTCATGAAGTTGACACCTCTGACGTCCCTGCTTTTGCTGTCTGTCACTCTTGCTGACTTGGTTAATTATAGATATTGGGCCAGTAGTATCTCCTTAGGGAGGACAGTATAACTGCTTTTCAGTTGTGCAGAGTGATAGTGGGAAATACAATGGGAAGGCCAGGAGTGCAATGATTTTAATAAATTAATAAAGCCTTTAATAAAGGATAATAAAACCTTTGAAGGCCTATTGAGGCTTTATGGCAGAATCCTGCTAATACTGCACCACATCTCCCAAGGTCAGACACATTTTAAGTTCCTTCAAACCATAAATACTGTCTTTTTAAGCAGCCTAAATTGGATATCACCATGGCTGTTCCAGCTGCTGGTACATCCTAAAGTTTCTGTTCCTGATCAGGCAGACAAAAAGATTGATACCTTTTTAAAGGGCTATTCTGCCTCTATGTGCAGCATGCACATTCATAATTACAAAATATATGCAGCAAAATACCAAGACATGCTGTGGAGCCAGGTGTCTGATTCCCTGTAGTCCCTTGCACCTGAAAGTGTACAACTAGCCATGGAGGCTGCAGAAGGCGGCAAGAATGCGGCACAGATCCAGTTACAAGCAGCATATGATACCACTGACACAAATGCCAGGGCCGTGGCTAATGCCATTTCAGCAAGAAGGTGCCTACAGTTAAGGTCATCACCTTTAACTCCTGATGCACAGACAAAAATAATGGAGTTACCCTTCCAGGATGACTTGCTATTTTGCTCTAAACTTAAAGATTCCCTTTCACACATGAAAGGCAATACATGCGATCAGATCTTACATTCCCCGGTAGAGGTTACTTTAATAGACAGATTTTGGCCAGACATCACCCATTTCAATCATCCTATGGAGGGCAGGGCTGTTTCCAATCAGGTCAAATCTCCAGATCACATGGATTTTTCCAGGGTTTCAGTAAAGGTAGAGGTAAACCATTTACTTCTTCTTGACTGTGTCTTTCCACCTCCTCACCTTTACCAGTAGGAGACTCCCATTTGTTAGAAAACTGGCAGCAGATAACATCAAATCCCTGGGTCCTAGGGATAATACAGCAGGGCTACAAAATACCTTTCCGACATCTACCACCATGAACAGGTGTCGTTTGGACTTCACTGGACTGGTCTACAGGAGGAGATAACATCAATGCTCTTCCCTTGCCATAGAACTGGTCCCCTCATTTTCTCAAAACCGTGGCCACTACTCCAGATATTTCTTAATTCCCAAAAAGAACAGGAAGCTCAGACCCATTCTAGACCTTATGGGTCTAAACAAGTACATTATAACAGAGAGGTTCAAGATGGTGTCTCTGCCCAGCATCATCAAGGCAGTTCAACCAGGAGATTGGCTGGTTTATATAGACCTCAAAGATGTCTATTTCTATACATCAAGACTACAGAAAATACCTCTTCGGGATCTCCATAGCCCCCAGGGTATTCACCAAGGTAATGGCAGAAGTGGCAGCACATCTCCGGAGCATTTTACACAGATGGGAAAATCAATCTGTGGGCTCCCATCCAACAGTGTTAAGAACTCTTAAGGGAGTCAACCACTTAAGAGCCCTGAAGAGACATATCACTCCTAAAGAGAGCCTTAGTCTTGTACTGAAAATGTTCATGGGGCCACCTTTTGAATCTACGGCGACATGTGAGGAGAAATTGCCTATGTGGAAAATGGCATTTTTAGTAAAAGTTACATCAGCCAGAAGGGTAAGTGAACATTAATCATTGATGCACCCTATTTCCAGTCATTTAAGTCATTGTCTGCAGGCCTAATCCTCAATCTTTGCAGAAAGTGGTAACACAATTTCATCTGGATCAGGTCATAATTTTTCCAAATTTCTGCCCTAAACCCCATATATCAGAAGAAGTGGCCAGACGCCACTTAATTGCTGTCTGGAGAGCATTTAACTTCTACAGTCACAGAACCATCAAAAGAAGGCCATCAGGACAACTTTTTATGTCTTAATTCACAAGCTGGAGGCAAACCTGTCACTAAACAAACTATTTTCACCTGGATCTCTTCTTGTATAAAGTTTTGTTATAGACTGGATAAGATATGTATTCCAGGATCTATACGAGCCCATTCAGTAAGAGGAGTGGCTACTACACAGGCACATTTTAGATCACTTCTCATTCAGGACATTTGCACGGCTGCAACATGATAATCTGTCAAAACTTTTGCAAATCATTATAACTTGGATGTGTCTTTTTCGAAACTGAACTTTCCTCATTTTATGTTATCTGTGGCTTCTTCTACTAACATCTGACCTTCCACCCTTGTTTTCTATTCCCTTGGTCAGGTTCACTCGGTGTGTGGAGTTCATCTGACTAGGTAAGAAGACGAAGATTACCTGTAAAATGGTTTATTCATAGTCAATGAACTCCACACACCTATATCCCTCCCTCCTTTCCCCCTTTCTTTCTTTGCTGTTTTTATTTTTGAAAATTGGATACTGTTACTAAACAGGGGTCGGTTTTTATGGAGGAGGGATTCTGGCGCCAACATGGATTATTTAGGATCTCTGGGAAAGAGATTGGTTTGTTCTCCTGACCCAAACAACATGGAGAGTGGGAGTTCACTCGTGTGTAGAGTTCATCGACTACGAAGAAATCATATTACAGATAATATCTTTCTTAGTTAAGTCACACCATGTTGTGTATGAGCATGGTGACAAAGCAACCAAAGTGTGGCCCATTGCCTCCGGTAGTCGACTGCAACATGTTTGATTACCAAGGGCCGCACAAAATCAGGCAAGAAGTTAATAAAGAATTCCGAAACTTCTACTCATCCATTTATGAATCTGAATCTCCTAAAAACTCCTCTTTAATTGAGTTTTTCACTAAACTCTCTCCACTGCTAGGATATGTGTTTACAGAATCTTTCATGACCATGTCTCTGACTTCAACTTTCTGCCAAGCAGCTATATCACAAAATAAGAACCCTCTTCACTGTGGTTCATATTGTTCTATTTCACCTATTCCTGCTATAAATCCTTGCACACCGCCTCAAGTTCATTTATTTTATCATCTCCTTAGACCAAACAGGAGTCATTTTTTAATCTTCAATGTCTGTTTAACATTATATACTCACCATCAACCTCAACGCTCCTCAAAGTCCTTGTTTTACTCGATGAGGAGAAAGCTTTTTTTTTCTTTGCTACACTCCATAAATTTGGTTTTAGCCTCAACTTTGTCTCATGGATCAAATTGTTATGTCACCTCTGGGTTCTGTCTGTTCTAATAATATACACTCCAAATATTTATTACTGCATCGTGGTACTAGGCAGTGTTGCCCTCTTTCCCCTCTCCTCTTTGCCATTGCCATTGCCATTGAGCTCTATTGCCAAATTTCTCTATTTCCATGCACAATAACCAAGAACACATGTGGCAAAACAGGCAGGGAGGGCACAAACAAAAGGTCTCTATGCACATTAGAGCAATTTTTCTCAGGTTACAAACGTCATTTTCACATACGTGAACTTTTCCCCATTAAATCAGTTACCAACGTCCCCCTCTATAACCTCTTCAAACTTAACCTTACTCCCCTTTTAGAACGTACAAAACAGGACGGCGCTAGTTGATCAGCTTTTATTCTTTCTTGCCGGCCGCACTAACTCTATATAGATTGTGAGCAAGCTCCCACTTTCATCACCAGGAAGTGCTTACAGTAGGCTGGGATCAGTAAGAGGAATCCAGTGCTATAGTATGTGTTATTTAAATTGAATTGCTTGTCTATTTTGGTTTAAAAAAAAAAAAACAGATTCAAGAATAATTATTTTTGATAAGTATAGGGGGCAATTTGAGTATTTGATTCACCTGTGATGTGTGTCATTAATTTTTAATTAAGTTCAGCGTCCAAGTAGAAATGTGCTGGTCCAGTCTTGTCTGTCTTTTTTTGTTCTTAGTCTGGCATCATTTTAATTGAAAAATATAAAAAGTCATATAATGATCATTCTTTTTAATTTGGAGGCTATATTGTCATGCCTCATCTTTTACTCACCCCCCGTTGACTAGTCACAGTCAGGTAAATGGGTCTCTACTACATGGTTAAAAACACATATATATATATGCATATAATAATATATATATATATATATATATATACGTTAGCATTTCGATTGATCCTGCAGCTGTGTAAATACTTTTTGGTGACACTATAACACAAGAAACATCTGCCATGATGACAGGAACTAGTATTTCTGAAAGATGAATAGAGTTATAAAGAAAACATTGATCAAGACAACACAAATAAATCAAGACAGTAATGCCAAACATCAATGTTCTTCTGAAATATGAAAATGAATGGAAAATACAAAGGCAAACAATTGTGTTTACAACACTGTATGGGAACAAGAAGAAAAATAGATGGTATTAATGAAAAATATATTTTTTACCGAGGAAAACTCAATAGGAATCAAAGTACATCAACTAAGACCATAACTATCTGGCTCTACAGGAGCCTGCAGGCTTTAAGATGATATTGATTGAATATTTTACTGAAGCACTTCCTTCGTTTTCCTCATCCGCTAAATCAATGTTGAAAATAAAAAAGCTCATATTGTCAGACTTGGCAGCACAAATGACTGTTTTCTAATTGTGATAATTACGTTGTTGTTAATTATTGTTTAGCACACGTGCCAGTGTATGTCATTCCTTTCAATAATTCTGTACTTGACAAACATACTCCAAGAAGCACACACATAGAAACTAAAAACAAACAACCTTGTGACAAGAAATTATGTAAAATCACACATATTGATTATTATTTTAGAAAAGTATTTGTTTCTATTTGCTTGGAAATGTATTCATATAGACAGGAAGGATGTTAAGGTAAGTATGAAAGCATGTTCTAGCTATGTGACTCTTGTACGCGTATCCCTGCACCCAATTCATAAACCAAAAGTTGTACAGATGCAGAAGCTTGTAGTGTATGAATCCTCCCTCTAGAGTTGCATGCAGTCACTTCTTCACATAAGATTACAGTGCAATTGCTAACTTCAATGCACTTAAGCAGTACTCCGATCAAGCAGGTGAAAGCTGGTGTTTTTTTTTAACAATGTTCAAGAAAATGTAACTAACATTCTCAATAAATAATATAATATTTGGCGACAGTTTTGTTCCTTTGAAAGTTAATTCTTTTTAATTTAGAAATGGACAACAAAATTGCCAGGTCCACCTTTGTTTATAGTTAACCAATGATTTGAGAATAGGGTAATAATAAGCATAATGAATTGGGAGAATACACACTGTAATACCACCTATCGTAAGTGACATTTGGACAGAACTGTGGTTGTTTTTTGACTGTTATCATTACTTGTTTTGTTGGCTTTATTGAATTACCTTCCCATTTTTTCATGTAGATTTAAATCTGTGATCCTAGTGATCTCGCTCTCTTCTAAAAGTAATTTCTCCTGAAAAACTCTACTGAAAATCCATCAAGTATGTTCCCTCTATATTATAACTTCAAGAAGACATCGTGGAATCAAAAAACTCTGCTCGTGAACTTAAAAATCTTTTCACCAGAAACTCTGAGAACATTATTTCACAAAGCTAAATGCAAGTCTGATGTAATTATTTTAGTACTTGTAAGACTTTGCTATAAACATTAGTAAAAATTGCAACTTAAAACTATAACTAAACTAGTAATTGCTGGAAAAAGAACCCTATATCTACTTGAAGACAAAGTACTTGGTTAACTTTCTTCAAGTTAAATTCTTCAAAACTGCTACGCCATGTATACAGAACCTTAGTTTGGAAGGACAAAGGACATCGTCTTTTATTCAACTTTATTTCTACAAAGATCCAGAAAGGATCAGATTGAGAAACAATGTTCATCGCTGGATTTGTTTTTACATCTGTTCGTTTCCCCTTACATAAAGTATGGTAACTGTACAATTTATTAAATTTAACACTGTATAAAATAGAAGTCATTTTGTTTAAATGTTTCTGATGAAATGTGCTATTAATACATGTTTGAGTATACTTTGAATGTCAGTTCTGACAATGCTCATATACATTTGTATTGATTGTTCGTATCTTCTGAATAAACAGTCTTTGTTTACTTTTCAAGATTTGTCTGTTAAATTTTGTAATACTTAAAGTGCTGATATTAGCATTTTTTACCCAAAAAGGTAATGATCTTTGTATTTTAATTACATTTATTTACATTGAATTGGTTTACCAAGATACAATATTTATTTGAAATACTTATTACTGTGTTTGAATTTAGTTTTCCCCTAGATATTTAAAATTAAATGTTAAAATATACCTCACACTACAATTGGGCATGGGCGAAATTACAAAACATAATTGGCAACTCTTAAAAAAAAAAAAAAAGGCTTTGAGCAAAGCATTTGGAGATATGTATGAAAATACATATCACTCAAGGGATGGAATGGTTATTCGACGTGGTCAAGGTGCCGGTAGCCTTTGGAAAATAAGGTACAATGAAATGAAAAGGTGTTCGGTTGACACACTTAGTTCTTCCTCCATATTACACAAGTTATTTGCATCTGGTTCATTGTTTACAAGTCATGCACAAAAGCGCCCTCTCTGGCTACAACATCTCACTTCATTTTGAATGTACCAACTAGTCCATATCTTGCTCCCTCTGCTTTTGATCAACTCTGAGGACACCTGATTTTTTATTCCCTGGGAATCATATTTTTTTTTAAAACATTTGACTGATCAATCTGATACACAGTGAAAACTGGTCAATAACATATTAAATAGAATACTTTGTGGCTATGTGCCCCACCCCTGTGTGTATATCTGTGTTTAATGTTGTCTGTTATATGTGAATATAGTGGTGCACGGGATATAAATAGGTCTGTGTAGCACAAGTGATTTAAAATATATAGTTGTATTTAGGCACGATATATATGTATTGTATTTATTTAGGCACGATTATATACTTTATCTGCACTTCACATGCAGATAAAGTATATAATAGTATGTGAGCATGGGGATTGCACAAATTAGTCCACGTGCTGGGATTCAGGTGAATAATTAATTAGTAATTGAATCCCGGCACAACTCTATACATAGTCACTCACTCGGGGTTGGCTGTTCGGTGAGTAGAGAACGAGAGAGAGAGAGAGAGGAGGAGTAAAATAAAGATAACAATTGTTAATAATTGTAACATTTTGTGCTGGAAGCACCTGCACGGCACTTCTTTCTTTGTCTCATTGTGTTTGTTAGTGTCTGTCTCTTTTGGCCACCCCGTCGTTATATTTCACAAAGTTTTTTGTCTGTTTAAACCTTTTATTTTTGTTCATTTATAATAAACCAGCACAATAGCGGCATTCACCATTCACTTCCTACTCTGTGTGTTTCTGTTCCGGGTCTGACGTCACCACCAGTCATCCTGTTCACAGTACTATATCTAATTCTAGACATCTGTAACCTTTTTTAACAAAAAGGTTTTTTTTAAGTGTTTGCAACTTCAGAAGTTAAAAAATAAACAATACAAAAAACATTGACAATAATCCTTAGTGGCACAGTATAATATGATTTTGTAGTATTAAGCAGTAAATAAGTTGAGAAATTGTAACATTATAGTTTGGAGAGAAATAGGCCCCAGGTTGTCATGACAATTTGAGGTTATAAATAATAAAATGACCTGGTTACCATAGTAACACCTGATAAGTTTTGGGGGAGACAGCTCTCCTGAATTCCTAAGCATTGAAGGCCCCTGAATAAGCAAAATATAGCCAAGCATGCTTGCACCTGGTTAACAAGGTTGAATGTTGGAGAAGCTGTTCTTTAGTCCAACGAGTTGTACAGTCAGTAAGAGAAGAGAGAGTGTGTTATCAACATCTAACAAGCAGAGACAGAATAGAGGAGAGCTCCCTAGAATATTTGTTAAAATTGTGAGAAACTTTAATAATACAAAAAGATGTAAAGAGAACTCGACCAACTGGATCGCTGCAGAAGAAAGAGGAAAGGCCAAAAACGTTGCTCCAATAAATTAATGAAATGATTTGGCCTGCTGGCACTGGTCAAGTTTACAGCAAGATTTCCTGTGTAACGAGTGAGACTCGGTTGCCTAATTAGGAGCACGGACAATTTTACAGCAAGTCGGCCTCTGTCACAAGTGGAACCACAGATGACTGAATCATACCCTGAATCGACTCTGCAAGACAAAAATGGTGTATTCCCAGTTCAACTAAAGAGATTTGACAGAATCTATATGTGGGAATGTAATAAATGTATATATAAGCAGAAAGAGTGAGTTATAAAGTATAACAGGGTGACTTTTATATATTGAAGCTAAAGTATTACCTGAATATTACCCATTGTTAAACTTAATGTACTGATTACTTTAACACTAAATATCTTTCTTATTTTTGTACCATATTAATTCATTTTGATAAAATGTATAGACTATAAACATGTTGTGTTGTTATTATTCAACTGCGTTTATTTTCTGGATCTTTTGCTTGGAAGTAATTGATAATTAAAAGTGCTAATTAATTAAAACCATTACACATACCAGCTAGTTACTCTTGATTGGGTATTGTACATTTATTTACTTAATCCTTCTTACAGAATATCATAAATGTCTGAAAGCGTAATAAAAGCAAAAGGAGGACACAGGAAATACTAAAGCAGTGCTGCCAAAACTTCTCATGAACTTTAAATTAAATAAGTTTGTTTTTGAAGGATTATTTGCTAAATTACTAGAAATTATGTATTTTGCTTTTTTTTTTATTAAACAGTGGTTAAAGTTGCATGTCCCTAATTTGTTACCTGTGACTGACTGTAGTTTTCCACTGTAAACCAATTTGTAGATGTGGTGGAAAAGAATTAAGTCCTGCCCAAGCCGAAAATTGAATTTCAAAGAATGCATGATGGAACTAAGAGAAGGAGGACCATGTGGTGTCTCACGTGGAACTCTTGTTTCAAAGCTGTCAGCTTCCACAATGAAAACTTTAACACATACACAAAGTTTGCACAAGAACAGACTGAATTGTGAGCTGAGTAACATTTTTCTGAGTACTCATAGACTAGTTATTTTGCTAATATTCGTTAATCGGAGGAAAAAATATGTTAACCCTGTGTTGGACCCTGTCTGACATCATTAAAAAGACGTGAAGCATAGGTCTCTAGTTGTTTTTTCTCCAGAAAAAGCTGAGAAAACCTTTCAATGGCCGAGTGAGACCGCTAGGAGCCGAATGAAACCGAAAAAAGGGGCATGTCTCATAGCCCCATGCACTACAGAGACAACACGGACATAACAAAGGAAATAGCTACTTCTGCATCTTGCACTCAAAGAATATCACAGACATTTACAGAGCTTTTATTTGATGTTATAGTAATAAAATAATGACTTGGATTGCATTATTGAGGAGTTTGGTGATAAAACGAGTGACCAGGAGAGGATTTATCAGTATGCATGTCTATAAAGAAGTATGTGAAAAATACAGTGAACAAGTGGTGGGGCTTGGCTGGAGATACAATACTGAGTGTCCTTTTGTGATTCAATGCCTTTTAAACGTGTTTTACTCTGAAAATATTTTAAACAGAACATAAAATAAACAGCGTGTGTGAAAATAAATTGGACCTGACAAGCACTGAATAAATGTAATGCAAGGGGTTAAAAAGTGCATTGAATCAACTCCTGGCAGCAACAGGGCAGTGATCACAGTCAATCTCGAGTCTAGAGATACAGAGCCAATCCAGGGGGGAAGGGAGGGGTACCAGTGTGGCAGTCTGACAGTCGAATAAAGTGGAATTCTGTGTTCAGAAAAATTGAATGTTTGGCTCAGAATTAAACTCTTTTCATGATTTCCATTACATGAGAGTAGATGTTAAACTTTATGCTGATTTGAACTCTGTTCTCACCAAGATAAGCACCAACTAAGATGTAGCTTTACAGTAAACTAATGTGATCCATCTGCATCTCCATCTATTTGTGTTGCTTTCCATCTGATGATGTAGATATCCTTCTGTCTGGTGTTGAATGCTGAAGTGTAATGCTGGCTCCAGGGATCAGCTTATTTTGCCTTCCTAGCGCATCATCACACACAACGGCTGTGATGCTGGCTCCGGGGATCAACCCAGTGCGGTCTCCCCAGTGCATAAGCATGACAACTGTCTGGATTGAGCTAAGTAGGGTACATCTCTGGGTTCTTCAAGTGGGCATGTTCCATCCTCTGTGTTATGTCGACTAGCCCAGAACACCTCAAGAGGGCTCAACAGTGATTCTGGTGTCCCAGCATCACACCCCTCCATCCCCCACTCAGCTCAGCCCAGCTTACATACCCGTACATCAGCGTTGCTTTCTTTCTATTGTGCTTGAGATCCTCATCCAGAATCTTTCCATCTCAACCACTATCATTTGCTGCTCCTTTCTGCTGCTTCAGATAAGTTCTTCACTGTGCGACGCAACTCTTGGCTACTGAACCCAACATCTTGGAGAAACCGGGTTGTAGAGTGTGCCACAAACCCTCGACAGCCCACCTCCACTGGATAAACTCAGACCCTCCATCCTCACTGTTCCGCTTCAGCAGCTAGTTGAACATACCGAAGTTTCTTCCTCTCATATGCCTCATCCACAGCATCCCCCCATGGCACTGTTAACTCTACCAGATGAAGAAAGCGTGCTGATCCAGACCACAAGACAATGTCTGGTCGAAGGTTTGTGGTGGCAATCACTGGTGGAAAAATAAGCTGTTGACCAACATCTGCCTGCATCTTCCAATTGTCCTGGGTGAGGCTTGGTTTTAACAACTTTTCTTGGTGGTTGCTCTCCTGGATGGAGGAATATTGTCTTTTGTGTGTAATGCTTTGATGGAACTGGTGGCAACTTATTGGCCAGGTTACGCTTGTCTTCAATGCTAAGGCCAAACATCGCAGCACCTGGTCATGGCACCAAGTAAATTGTCCTTGGTTAAGACCCACCTTACATCCTGTCAAAATGTGCCTTAATGTTGCCGGTGATGAACACAAAGGACATGAGGGATCCTCACCCATCCAGAGGTTTAGGTTCCGTGGTGATGGGAGAACACTGATCTGATGAGGAAACTGATACTTAGCAATAATACTGAAGAAAATCTTGCCTTCTACACTTAATAGGGAAATAGGACGAGAATGACCGATTCTTGTAGAATCTTTTTCTTTTGGTATAAAGACTCCAACTGATCGGCCCCATGCACTTGGTGCAACCTGTTTTTCCTAAGCCACTTTCATCAATTTCCACAGGATTCGTAGAACTCCAGAAGCACTCTTGTACACTCTGTATGCAGCTCCATTAGGCCCTGGAGATGATGATAATAATGCCCTTGTTTTTTTTCAGAGCTTGCTCTACTTCTTTCCACTTAGGTGCACAGTCCTTCATTTGGTATTCTGCTGGATTGATAGGTGGGATATCTGAAAGAATTGACATAGGCTCCTGCCTTTTTGAATCTGTATGTGTTTCCTCCAAATATCTCTCCAGCTCAAACTTAGATGATTTTAGTGTGCCATTTTTCTCCCTTGTAAATATCTTCTTTACAAATTTGAATGGATCTTTATAAAAGTTAGTTCTTGCACGCTCTTTCTGTTTGTAGTGTTTCCGTAGGCGCTCAGCTCTGCGCAATGTTGCAAGCTTATCTTTTATGACCCTTTGTAACAGATTGAGTCCCTCCTCCTGACTTTGTTCTGCTTTTCTCCATTGCTTCCTCAACTGCCTCCTTTCTCTAACTAAGCATTCAATCTCCTGCTGCCGTCTAGACTTTCCAGGAATAGTTTGTACTTTCTTTCCTTTTTTCAAATCCAAACCTCTTGCTTCCATATGTGTAGATGATGTCCCCAAATATATCCAGCTTCTTTTCAACTGTTCCATTTAACCTTTCCAAAGTAAAACAGAGATCCATGTTTACTGTGTCCCACCCAGTTCTCACAAGCTCTTGGCCATTTAACTCCAGGCTTGTGCCCGTTGAGGTTCTTTTCTCTCTTGCCCTGGTTCGTCATTCGGTTCATCACTAGCTGTATCCACGCAAGTCCTGCTCACATCTATGACAGGGGTGCTGGTATCCTGCGAACTGTGGTTTGCTTCCTGTCGTGGATTTCATTCAACTAACTTGACTGACTTTGTAAGAATTATTGATCAATGCGAGATGTTACTTTTAACTTGAAAAATAAATGTCCTAACTGATATAATTTATTAAACTATACTTTAGAAAAAAAAAAAAAAAGCTTTTTTAGGTAAATTGGGGATTTTAGGTTTTTTCAGGACAGTCTTTGAGTTTGTGTATGTGCTTGACTGTGAAACTCAATGTATTAAAATTTTTCATCAAAAAATGACTAGTAAGGATGTTCATCAGTAAGAGTAGAAATGAATACGGACACTTTTTTTTTTAAGAGTAATTAAAATAGAATTTTAAAAAAATTAAGGGACTTACCAGACTAAAACATTTTTTGAGTTGATATCACCGTGTAACAATTATTATTTTTTTTGTTCCTGTAAATTTACAGTATAATCGTAAATCTCGAAAAACTACTCACTTCTAAATCTTTTGTAGTCATTTTTGTATTTAGTATAAATACATGTTAATTTGGATTCATTTGTTGTTTTTTTTCTGACTTTGTGAACGAAAATACACAAATTCACCCGTTTTCTCATTGGAAATAGTGATATTTTGAAATTTACCTGTCCTGGTTACAAAAGCAAAGTTTGTGGGGAATAATAGCCATTTTTTATACTTTTGTGGCATAAGCAATTAGGAAATAACACTTACTACCCAGGAACAAAAATTGTGTTACATAGTGTATTGGGTAACATTTGTGCATGTGCTCAACTGTGCAAATAATTGGATTTTCATTTTTCAAAAATATATTTTGTGTTTCAGTTTTTTTGTGTGTGTTTTTTTTTTTTTTCCTTGTGCTGCTGTGTCTTTAAATGAGGTCTTAATTTAGTTAAACCAAATGTAATCTAATCCTTTTCGAGAAGGTGTTTTTCGTGGAGGTGTATTTTTTTCACTGTCCTTGTTATTTTATTTGAGATCAGATGTACTATTTAATTGTGTACTAGTCGTACTGGTACAGGTAAGCTACATGCCTGTAAAATAACTAACAACCCTGCTTTTAATTCACTTTGTACACACAAGCTATTGTCTGTTTTGCATTAGGTTTTAAGAAGACATTTTTTATGGCAAAGATATGTTTCATGAGTTGTATGCCTTATTTTTTTCATCAGAGATACATTGAATGTCACTTCCCAAAGTTTTTTGAAAATGTGGGTGCATTTATGAGGTTGCCGATTCAATAAGCAGGCATTAGCCTAATATTGAAAAATAATATTTTCTTTTTTTTCACCTCTACATTACAACAATTACCTAACAACCACAAATAACACTGAAATAATAATAGTATGTGTTGCAGATTTGTTGTCTTCTCTGATTGATTTCAACATACTTAGCTGAACTCATCATGATTTACTATGAACTGTATAGAAGTAGCCCCCATCACAATAATCCCAAAAAGAACTAGTAAATAAATAATAACAAATAAATACATTTGGCAGATTTGCTATTTGGTCCGTGATCTCCACTTCACTATGTATATTAATTAGGGATGCACTGAATCCAGGATTCGGTTTCGGATTCGACTCAAATACCTACTTTTTGAGCAGGGTTCGGATTCGGCCAAATACTTGGTTGACCCGAATCCGAATCCTACATCCTCCCAAACACACATCCATTTTAATACATCCCTACAATGTGTGCAGTTCTTCTTTAAATAAAAGACTCAAATCCGGCACTGAACGTAACTGTTGTAATTAATAACAAGAACACGTTTGATGAACTCTGTCGCAGCTCTCAACTCCCTAAATTACTGGTGGCGCACGCACTAAACACGTCACGAAGTTGCTGAATGTAAACATACCCCCACCCCCATGCAACACAGTACTGTCTCATCACATTTTTCATGGTGTAAAGTTATGCAATAAAACTTTTATAGTAATGCCAAACTGTTGTAGACTTTTTTGCTTTGTCTGTGAAACTTATTCTAAAGATCATACAGATATAAAAAAACAAAACAAAACAAAAAAACCCACAGATATATATATATATATATATTATATATATATATATATATATATATATATATATATATATATATATATATTTTGTAACTTTACAACTGTCAGGTGTGCAAGATGTTGTTGAACAATATGCTTTAGTAAATGGCATTTTACATCATTTTAATGTGCCAGTACAAGTTGCACCATTTGGGAGCTGTTGTGTTTTATTAAAATAATTTTAAAACAATTTCGTAGCCTATTTGATAGGTGTTACACACATGGTGCGTTTAAATCAACGTGGTTTAAATCAAGGTTTATTTCGCAGGGATTCAGGTCACTCACAGTTTTTCCTCATAGTTCTCAGATCAGTTGACATGGGTTGAAATGTAATAAAAGAAAATAGTGGGTTATGGCAAAGATGCAGCTCTTCTTTCTTGTAAAGGTAAACCGTTTTATATTTTGACATTTCTGTTGTGAGGGGAGGGGGCTAGCTGTAAATTGACTAAGTTTCAAACTAAAATCAAGGATATTATTAACATGCGGTAATAAAAATACTTTTAAACTATATAAAAATACTATTAACTATACTGTATTCAGTTCGGTATTCTGCCGAATCTTTTGAGTTAGAATCAGTATTCGGCCAAATCCTAAAAAAAAAAGATTCCGCGCATCCCTAATATTAATCACCACCCCATCACATCCCAAATCATTCATTCATGTCATTTTTTGTGAAACAATACTACAGACAAGAGAGGTCACTTTTGTTAGAGTTCATGACATTTTACTTTTGTTTGATAAAAATTATCTTGTTAGATAGAACATGTTTCATTCACACAGCGCACAGGGAGTAAAGAATTTAAACGGCAATGGAGTTAACTCAGCGAATGTTTCTTAGTGTTCTGTTTATGGTTAAAACTTTTCTTTTGCCATTCAAGTTTTTTTCTGATAATGTGTTATCAATAAAACACTATAGTGTATCTCATGGGCAATAATTTGTTATACAAATGTTATACAGTACCACTTACCATGAAATGAAAATACTGTTGTTCAGTGTCGGAAAATTGTATTTTTATTTGTTATACTGGATTACAATACTACTCAGTTTTATTGCTAATCCTATTAGAAAACTACATATTTTGTGCATATTTTTTGTAGTTAAAAAAATATAACCTCTAGTACTAACTAGCTAATTCTTACATCCATACACTTTGGATATACTTTCCCAAAACACAGATTATTTCAAAAGTTTTTGTTTCATATTTGGGGATTTTAGCCTTTTTTCAAGGTTATTCATTGTGTCCATGTGCATATATTTGTGAAACTAAATTTGTTAAAAAAAAGCAATCAGCATATACGTTTTTAACCCCTTCGCAGACTCCATGGGCTATGTTTGATTCCCTTAGTGGTAATTAGGTAGCCGCAATCAGCCATGTTTGATTTTGCATTATACGACTGGCATTCCATCATTAAACTGCACCAAACTCCATACACAGAGAGTCAGGTCCTTTGCAAACCTGCCACACTTGTCTCTGTTTACTTACACATCTCGACTGATAGGCTGTTTGCTTTGAAGAAAGTGGCTTTGATTGGTGTGCAGATGTTACTTTCTGACAGACCCACATTCCTGTTTTTTTTTTTTTTTTTTTTTTTGGCCCAACACAAACTTTCTAATTGTAGGAAAACACAAATATCTAATACATGTAAGTAATGAATTTTGTGATATTCTAAACTTTGGAAATATGCTTTTTGGACAGACAATGTAATAATCAAATGTAGAAAGTAGGGGATGACATTGTTTATATGCATATTTGATTCCTTTATACAGTTAGATCTATATTATAATAATTAGGTAAATATGTGTGCTGAATGGCTATTTTTGTATATAAGCTAATTTATATAATGTATATGTTTGCATTGTTAAAATGGTCAATGCACTATTTTGCATCGCAAAAGGAAACAGTCCTAGTGGTGTATAGTTTTGGAAATACTGAATTTACATTTTGCGTTTGTTGTTCCCATGAAGGATTTCAAAATCCAATGCGAGCTCCCTTTCTTTTTAGTCAACTGGTTATTTATTGCAGCCAGTGTTACGTTTTTGTAATGTTAGTTTAAACAAGATGGAAAATGTGTGGTGCCGAGTGCAGCAAGACGAACATTTTTAGCAGTTTATATATTAACAGTAGCCTATACACTTCAAATACAAAGCAAATATGCGTATACAACCAACAGAAACAAACACTGTGCACAATAATTTCAAAAACCTTTTTTTTATACAAAGTGCAAACAGAAAAAAAAAAAAAAAAAAAAAAAAAAAAAAACTATAAAAAAAAAAAAAAAAAAACCAGAAAAGCTGTTTTGCTTGTTTCTTAGCTTATTGTAATAACTTGTTACCTCTGAGTCATCGTGCATAAGGGCGTCTGTCAAGCAAATACAAAAAAACAAAACAAAAACAAACCCATCCTATGCTCCTGCTGCCTTCAAACCAAAACTAAAACTTATTACTGTGCTGAGAATACCGTGTTTCCAGTTAAATATGGCTGCTCATTTTCTGAGGTACAGCTAACCAAAGACATTCTATTTATTTTTTATTAAATAGAATATCTTTGAGCTAACCTTAGAAGTATTTGAGCTACGTCAAAGATCAAGCGACATTTAAACATTGAAACTCACTATTGAAACAATCTTTAAAAATGCATCAAGACTACATTTTACAATTAAAATGTAAAATTCAAAAAGAACTTTTAACAGGCGATCCAGGCAACATTATATATATATATATATATATATATATATATATATATATATATATATATAGTGACACACCTGGGTAAGTCTGCCACTTGCAGGACCATTTCCACTGTCTTCTTTGATGTAAGATAGAATCACAGGACCACAGAAATGAAATAAAACAGCATGGTGTCTGTTTTTATTTGTACCAAACAAAACAAACCTAAACAATATCTATCTCCGTTAGGAGATCTGATTTCACTCCCCCCCCCGTATCTATCTTATACACTGGGTAGCTAAGCTACTTACCAGTTTTAAACCTGTTCCTCCATATTTCTTTTTGTCTTTTCCTTAACTTCTCCTTTCTCCACAAAGGCTAACCGCAACCACCATAAGCCTCCCCCAGCTCGACTCTGAACAAAGGAGATAATTTCCTTTTATTGTCAACCAGTCCAGCCACTTACAAAACTAACACCTCTTAAACACCTGCAGCTGTGCTGGTTTACATTTCAATTAAACTCTATGTACTCCTGGCCCTTGTAGTTTCTTTGGTGGCTGCCATTTTTGTAGGCCCTATTAACTACAACTCCTGCATTGTCTTTTGAGAGATGTAGTCTTTCCCTGCTCAATCTGGCACTTTCCAGTGCCCCGGTCCTCTATACCATAATATGCTAGGACCCACATATTTACCATTCCTGACCAGCCCACGTCTATGGTCACAATATATATATATATATATATATATATATATATATATATATATATATATATATATATATATAACATCCTTGAGTGGCAAATTCAGCGAAATTTTCAAGTTTTGTAAACCTTTTAAAATTGTTGACATACTGTTGAAAAGGAACATGCAATTTTCATATTTTGCTGCCTTTGAATCAATAAATCGTATACACGACAAACCTTAAATGACAAAGTTTTTGTACATTTTCTTTACATTTCTAATACTGTGTAGGAATAATTATGAATGATAAATTATTAGTAAATTGTAACAGCATATATGCCACTGACTCGCTAGTATAAGCATAACTCGAACACCAATCATGAAGTCGGTATTTGTTTGACCCTGTTGCCATATAGAAAACAAATGCATGGCTCTGATAAAAGTATGACTTTATAGCGTAACACTGTAAGGAAAATAAAATGCATGTTTTTCATGGAAAATTGCAAGAAGCTGAAAACAACTTTTCGTTTTTGCTTATGAAATCAGCTCTTGGCTGGCTAACACCTGCCATTGCTACAGTACACAATCCAAACACACTCATTTTTCACAGTTCACAAAATATTTTTAATAAGACAGAAAATCGTCTATAGACAGAACACTTTCACAGCTGTTTAAAGTCTTTTGATTGTGTAGTGTAGTTTGACTAAATGGAGTTCAGGTTTTCCGTGTAGTTTTCTCTATTCTATTTGAATAGAGCACATCCCAGTCCCAGGTTCTGTATATGGTATGTGTGTGTAAGTGCACAAAGTGAGTGTGTTATTTTGCTATGTCTCAAACACAGCTACACCACACAAAGTAACCCATTTATAACAAGTTTTATCTGGTAGCATATTCCCTGTTTAATGTGGATAATATATTTGAATAAACAGTCATTTTTTTGTAAATTGTGAAATAGTTTGTTTTATAAAAGAGCTATTCAAAACAGTTGTGACCAAGTTCAGTTATAAGAACAAGCTGTGGCTGTAATAGCATCAAAGTTAAACTGATTACAATCCACACACATTATTGTTGTAGTTTAATAATCTGTTCATATAAAAGTGAGAATAACCTTTAGAATCTCTTCTATATATTCATTTAAAGTTAGAATATCTAGGTGAATATAAGCATTTGCTTTTAACTATTGCTTATGATCCAATCCTGATCATGTTAATCTGTTGTATTATGTTTTAGTGAATAAGGCTTACATCCTTACTTTTTGTGTTTTATTAATGTATTAGGTTTGTTTATCCATTTAATAACTGGATCAGTGTTCCCAACTGTATCACACATGTTTAAAAACACACACACAATCTGCCTAGTATTCTGTTTTGTCACAAGATTTATTTGGGATGGTTGTTAGGGAACCAGTTTTATTTTGTTATTTATTTGAACAGAAAAACTAACCCACAGAAGAGTATGTCTGACAAGCAGTTAGACAAAATTGTATTTCCTCTATCATATGGCGAAATTGCTATCAGCCCCTTAAGTGTACACTGTATAAGTTTGCAACACAGTTGTAAAAAATGTCTTCATTCTTTCGACAATGTTAAAAAACTATCAAGAGTTCAAATGAAATTTCTCACTAGTACACTAATGTTGAATTTTTTTCCCCGTTTTTTTCAAAAACAATGTAAACAAAATGAAAATGGGCCAACGTGGCCAGGAGGCATACAGGCGGCTCCACAGATGTACTCTCCCTAAGAAAGCATATTTACTACTGCTGTCACCAGTGAGATGATGCTCTTTATGCATTGCCCTGAAATGGTCATGTAGACATTTTGGCAGTAAAGTGGATTAATTTCTTTGTTCTTCCTGCATAAATAAACACACACAAATACACCCCTTTCCAGCTACACCCCTTGGGAAGCAAGCAAAGTGTTCTCTATAATGGAATTGACCACCACACACAATATGAATCAGTAAATAAATAAATAAATACATATGTATTACTTGTCATGATGCACGTGCATCAACATATTAAATTAACAGGATTAGTAAGAGAAAAGCAATAGGCAAGTGTATAATAATAAAGTTACTAAACTTAATTGTCAGTTAAACTAAGTTAATACAGCACACATTAACAAATGCAGCAGCAACTCTAGATTAATTTTGAATAAACATACATTATTGTGTTGTCTGATCATGATTGTCTGAGTTGAGATTTTTTTTTCAGGCGCTCAAACAATTAGCAGCTTAGTGTAGCAAGAGAAACAGCGTTGCGTTTCGCTATTTGTTTAAATGCCATTTTGTCGAGATGAGGTGCGCTCATGGAAATCAGACTACA
The DNA here is from genome assembly GCF_017654505.1 of Polyodon spathula. NCBI lineage: Eukaryota > Metazoa > Chordata > Actinopteri > Acipenseriformes > Polyodontidae > Polyodon > Polyodon spathula. The sequence goes on from NC_054548.1 coordinate 36,664,142, forward strand.
AAATGAGGCGATGAAAAATGACGGTGGTTCTGGAAATATTGAATGAGCCAGTTAGTGTTCCTCAAGACAGTCTCGCAATGAATTTAAATTTGATGATGATGAGATATTAAGAATGGCAAGGGTGGTAAACGGCTTAAACCAAGGGAATTAGAGGGCGAGTTAATTTGGAAACAATATGGTGGCGCCTCAAAAAATAATTAAAGGTATCAAAGTGTGAGGAAAGGTTGGGAACCACTAACTAAGTCAATAAACCAACCAACATATATATATTAAGGATCTCAAATCAATCATAAATGCTTACATAACAGGCAAAAAGAAACTCAACATATACAAATTATTAAGTTTATTAAGGCTAACAAAAGTAAATAGAATATAGAAGTTAGAAATCATGGTACCTTACCATAATTATAAGTATGGACACTAGCAGGAATAAAACATTTAAACAAACATTTTCATAAGCATGCAGACTTCTGTATGGTTTCGTATATGGTAATGCAGGACTTGTAGCACATTACATACAGTCAGGTTGTTAAGCAGTGTCTGTTGTGTTGGTTGTAATGAAGACTGCATTATGTTTTAAAAAATTCAGTTAGGAAAGTTTCAATTGCATTTAGTATTAAGTTGTGAGTTACTTCAAAACTTGTAGATAAACTCAATCAGTGTTGAAATCGTTCCTATATTCATAGTTGTTGTTTTCAGATACACACAATATCATCAGTTCAGTTGACGTCTTGTAATTTTTCATCAAAGTAGCATTGTTTGCCTTTTTAATTTTAGCAAAGTGTTACGCTGTATTAAACATTTTTACTTTTGGTTTGCATGTAGATATTTCTTATCCAAACAAATTGTATTTTACTTGCATCTTAAAGTCTTTGAAATGTATTCTGGAAATTTGCTTGTTGTTGAAAAGTGAACTTGAAATGTAACAAGGAGTTGCAGTTGCATGTAGAGTCGACATTATGGCGCTTAGAATGGAGCCCCATTCCAGCGACGTCTCTGTGTTTATTTCATTGTGAGATGAGTCCGGATCCAAGAGAGAATGAGTTCATACTTGTTTCTCTTTAAATATAGCACCCTAAGAGGACTTTGGTGATCCAATCGCTTCCTGGTAAAACAGGAAGTTAATCCCTGACTGAAATCAGTCCTTTCATTGGCTTACAGAGTTTGAATGCCACTTCCTTTTACACACTGACTAAAGCAGAGAGAAATCACTCACAAATTGAGAAAGGGAATTATGCAGGTGAGTTTGTTGATCAAGAAAAAAAAGAGAAGCCTGTGTTTATTTCAGTACAATAGGGCCTGAACTTTTAACTTATTTATTTCCTTTTTGTTTTAGATGTTAGGTAAGAGGTACCAGCACAGCACTTCACAGTAGAGGTTTTGTGAATTTCATAAACCTCTATAAAGGTGAAACAAACCACTGATGAGAAGATGTCTGACTTTTTTTTTTTCCTGTCAACAGAAAAAGGAATGTTACAGGGTTGCAAGCTGGTATTTTATAATATAATATAGTGGCGCATCCGGTAAAGTCGCAGGATGCGCCCTATAGCTTGGAAGTCGCCAGCACTGCCATTTATTATTTATTTTATATTTTGTATTTGACTAAACTTTAGAATTATGGGTTTGTAAATGTGAATAATGTATGACAAAGTATCTTGGCATCTGGTTGGGAAAGGTAGGGACGGACTTTGGAGATGCTTCGAAGATGGTAGAAGGAAGATTTGACCACGGAGAAGATGTAGGCGTCAAGGCAGAGCTAGCTGTCAAGAAGTACACCAAGGCTTCATACTGTGGGGCAAGGCAGCAGCAGACAGTTTCTGAGGTTCAGGGCAGCTATATTTAGATTCTTAAGTTGAGTTTTAGATCAAGATCAAGTTTTAGAGTTTGCTAGTGTTCAGCTGAAGAAAACCGGCAGACAGCCAGGCCTCAATGTCTTGATTGCAAGCTGAGAGCCTGACTATGGCAGAAGGGCATCCAGGGTCGAGTTTTAAGTAGAGCTGGGTGTCGTGAGGTTGTGTTGGCGGATGAGGTGACGTAAGGGAAGAATGTAGATATTGAAGAAAAGGGGCCCAAGAACAGATCCTTGGGGGACACCACAAGTGACTGGGTTTGCAACACCACTGCGTACAGCATAGAAAACAGACTGCATGCGTCCTAATAAGTAAGAGGACATCCAGGAGAGACAGGTTCCAGAGATCCCAGCATACTTCTGAAGGTGGTCAAGAAGAATCGAAAGTTTATGGATTCTGCAAAATACAATTCAAAATTTAAACCAGACTTGGCAAATTCATGGCCATTCATTGTCCCGGTAGCAGGCAAGCCTTCATTTTTTAAATGTACGTTGTGTCGATGTGGCCATCAAGGAGAAAAAGATGTCTCTGAAAATGAAATACACCACACAAATAGCAAAGCAGTGTCTTCACAGCCACAAATTCCTTTTGTATCTGTGGCGAGTCCCCTCACTGATAAAGTAAGTTGAATATGTTTAGTAATTATGATTACTGTTGTATTATTATTAAGTATTAACCCTAGTCAGGACATCTGGGTTCCCCAGCAGTAATTTGTTTGCTGATTTTTGTTTTGATAGTACAGTAATATGTCTTTTAAATTTTATTAATTATTTTATTATCGGGATCAAGATTTTCTGTTTTCTGTACAGTTTTCTGTACAGTTAATATTTATGAATTAAATTTAGCTGATGCCTTTTTACAAGTCAAAAGGATTACTAAAATGCAGTATGTTACATCCTGTACTAAACAGCAACTAATAAAAATGACAAGTGACATAAAGTTATACAGATAGAAACTTGAAATCCTTATATCACATAAAAATCAACTCATTATTTGTATTATATTAACATACATGCTTGTGAAAATCTGGATACTATTTGCATGTCTTAATTGTCTATAAATTTCACATTTTTATATTTAATTTTAATCAAATATTCAATTTTTTGTTTTTATATATTACACCTTGTTTATGTACACAATATACATGTTTTTTTTTTCCCCAGATGACATGTGCAGAAGTGAAAAGTACAACCCTGCTTGCACAGCACAGTATTCCTCTTGTGGCTGCAGATCACCTTTGCCGACTGTTTAAAGATATCTTCCCTGACAGTCAGGTTGCCCAACATTATGCATCTGCAAGAACCAAGTCAACACGTATGCTGAATGGTGCCATTGCTCCATAGTGTCTTGTGAGGCAAACGAAGATTGAAGCCTTTTCTCTTTCTGTTGACGGCTCTAATGACGCAGGCTTAGAAAAAATGAACCCACTGACTGTGAGGATTTTTGATATCCAGAAACATATTTTTGTGACTGTGAGGGTGCAGCCTGTCTTTGTGTGTTTTGTGGTGTTTAGAGTGGATGCATTTGATGAGGTGTGAATTGCCCAATTAGCTGCAGCACCTGTATTAAAGGGAGTGGTTGCTGGTGAGTGTTTGTGCATGTGTGTATTTCATGGTACATACATGTCACATACGCCACAGTACTGCTGCTGCTGCTGCTTCACAATGTTCTAAAATGTCAGGATTTGATGTTGAAGATGTACGTATTGATTGCTACTATTTGACAAAAGCACAAACCGAAAGTCATTCTTGGAGTTCTGTAGTTTCTGTGATTGTGTACAGACAGATTCTAAAGAATGTTCATACTAGATGGCTTGGACTGAAAGTAGCTATTAACAGATTGTTGCAGCAGTATGCAGCTCTCAAAAGCAACTTTTTGTTTGTTGATGATAGCTGTGCAAGGCTCAGAGGCTAAGCTGTGCTTTCAGGGATCCTATGACAGTAACTGTTCTACAAGGCTGTCCTCCCAGTGTTTAACACCACTAACACTAACACGGGAAGATTCTTGTATTTACATGGTAGATGATGTGCTTTCTACTGGTGTGAGAAACCTGCTAGGAAAGTTAAATGCTGCCTCAATTACAGATGTAGACTATGCTAATTCCCTGTCTTAAGCAATGACAGAACATAGTACCTGGAAAGTCTCACTCTTTGGTTGTGAATCTCACTCTTTGGGGCTGTAAATCTCACTCTTAAGGGCAGCCAAACCTTTGCATCTCTGGGTAGAACCATTTGACCTTCTGAGGAACCTAACTGTATCGCCTGTTATCGATTACTTCATTAAAAAACTAACTGTCCTATAAAAGGTGTGTTGTCAGCACAGTGCAGGCAGAGAGCAGGGCAGATTGTGTTGCTGCAGGACATAGACCAGGAACACATATATTAACTTTACTATTATATAGGAATTATGAAATGTGTCAGATAACATTCTGATTGTACATAATTATTGTGGTGGTCTGTAAATAAGACAACTTGCTGGAGTATCATTAGAACATTGGGATACAATACATTGCAACAGAACTTCACTGACAGTGGCTTTGTCTTGTTCTTTTTGCTTGTTCCAGCAGGTTCCTGGGCCCAGGGTTTTGGGCTGACCCCGAGTTGGAGAGTGACCAGTGGGACCGCATTCGGGCTGGGGAGAAGCCGGCCCCGGGTTTTGACGGAGCCTAACCGTGTGAGGCTAATCTATAGCGAAGAGGACAAGGGCCATTTTGGGCCTGGAGTAATACTGCGAGCCAGGACACAAGGAATACAAGGTTGAAGTACCATGAATTAGCCGGGGTACCGGGACCCTCCCTGGCTATTTGCACAATTTAACTTGTTTTTAGATAGTGTTAACATAAGCTGATTTTAGGCAGAATTGCTATTTTAGATAGATGTCGTATTTATAGTTTTAGTTGGGATAGTATTTTTATTGTGTAGATTGTTATTTTGATAAAGATTGCTGTGGCCATTGATTGCAATAAAAATGGAATCTTACTCACCTGCATTGTGGTCCTTGGACGCTCATTTAGGGGGTCAGGTTGGTGTCATGGAATCCCAAAAGAACCTGTGAAGAGAGAGTGGAACTTACATACACATAGTTAACAGTGTTGTTTGGTTTACTGTCACCTTGTCAACTCTCTATCAGTTTTGTACGTTAAAGCATGTGACATCTGTGTGGGATTTCTATATAAAGAAATACAAGATCAACACAGCCACCCTAGGTCCCCTATTCTGGCTTTCAAAATTCAGCATTTTAAACAGTGTCCAGTTTAAGATGTGCACACAACACACACTGCCAAATAGTGATGTCTAAGTAAAGAGTCAGTCAGGGTCCGTTTCTGTCTGCCACATGACACAGATCAGGTGCATCACTCCAGAAAGCCTAATATTTTCCAACTCTGGCCCATCTTGCAAAGAAAATGTCTTGTATTGTGATCAACTTTTTGTTTCTTTTATATTGTGACAACCTGCTTCATAAATTGCCTGAAAGGGTTTCCTGGACGTTCCATAGTGTTTCTGGGCTTCAGGAAATTGTAATTTAAATTGCACTGTTAATGCAACCCATAGAGACATTAGATTCAGAGACACAACCAGGAAGGAGATGCTCTCCAGGGACGCTATCTAAGTAGTTGTCTTTCTTTTAAAGACTGCTGTCACTGCATGTTTGTGTTCTGTGTGAACTAATCCATGAACAGCCCTGTTCTAAAAAAAAAATGAATGCAGAATGATTGCAGAATTAATGGCCAACAGCATTTAGGAATACTGTATCCATCTATATTTCACTGACAAAAACAGACTTTGAATAAAACCTTTTTGAAAGATTTGTGCATATACCCAATATATATAATATTTGAAAGATTTGTACATATATACATATATCCAATTTGGATGGATGTTGAATTTTCAGAACTCTAGTATTCTAGTTAGCATATATGTTCACTGCTGATTTCTAAATGCTATGCACTGTTAGAAATAAAAGTGGCACCTGTTAATCTGTGGCTATATATTTGTGGTGAAATAAGAGATGCTTAAGCACATCCTGTACTAAACAGCAACTAATAAAAATGACAAGTGACATGCATTTTACATCCTGTCTTGAAATATTCCAGAAACGATTGAATCAGTTAGAAGTTTTATAGTCTGTTGTAAATGTAAGTAATTGGATGACTACTGCAGTGTGCTAGTCTAGGACCTGTAATCAATCAAGAAAAACTGAGAACTTTCTCAGCCCTACACAGCAGGTGGTGTCACTTGTCTTGGTGATGAGGTGATTGGTTACTCTCTAGAGTCTGTGGGAAATAAACACAGCTCCTTAGCTGCCATCTATACAGCTGGCTACTGCTCAGCAGTCGACATTGGATACAATCAAGTCTCTGGCTTCTTTAACCCAAGTGCTCCTAACAGGAGGTGACTGAAAAATGGGCATAAAATGCAAATTTTAATATGTTTAATCTGACATTGACTAACAAATTCTGTTAAATTGCAGGGTTTTTCACTTTAGCTTAAGTAATTTACTTTGTGTCACTGTTTTGTTTGCAGATGCTAGTTGTCATTTTTAAGCTCACTGCCGTGCTGGTACATCCGATATGCTAGGCAGGTAAAAAAAAAAACAGAATGCTTCCAAAGGTAAATGACAGTGCAAAGCTACTTTAAGATCATGCAATGTTTTTATCTTGCCATTGTCTCCTATTCTGTCTAATTTTCCATGAAAAAATAATTGTCAATGCCCCTACCATTCTGGTTTATTGTACATATTCTTGCAAAATATGATTGCAATTGTTTTGCTGTTTTTATTAACCTATCCCTGGTCAGTAATCAGTTTTGACTTGTTGTTTTCATTTCATATTGGTTATGCTTCGGGTCTTCCTTTCAAAATATCTGCTGAATTCATAACATCGGCTGCTAAATTCCAACCTGTTCAATCAGAAACATTTCATTGCTTCCTGACTTCCAAAGTTCATCATTTTGATTGGTTCAGTTGTCCTCTCAGCATGTCAGGTTCAGAAGGGCGAGAGCAGGTTTATGAATATGAAAGACAAGCCCCATATAATGGCAATAAATAAATAAATAAATACTTAATTTTGGTGGGGTAATAAAAACTTAAGCAAGAACTCTGCACGCTAAGCAACACAACAGCATTTAGACAGACAGCAGATATCACTCCCTAGGCTATCAAGTGTTCTGACTTGCACATTTTGAGTACAAACATAAATATTGATATGGTTGGTGGTGCATGTTATATGTCCCCACGTGTTGCTACAACTGTTTAAATAATGTACCTGTAATTTTTCATTTAATTATTATCATTCTGACATAGTCTAACACTTTCAACTTTTTAAAGTCTGTTTCAAAGCTCTTTTCAAAATGTCCATTCTAGTGCACTGTTATTTGAGATCTGTCTTCCTAAATCACTGCAGGAAGAGCAGTAAAAAAAAATAAAAACATAAGTGCTCTGGCTGGATCGTTATTGCTGTGCCACCTGTTTGACAATGTGGGCAGTAATCCTTATATTACACTATGTAACACAATTTTTGTTCCTGGGTAGTAAGTGTTATTTCCTAATTGCTTATGCCTCAAAAGTATAGAAAATGGCTATTATTCCCCACAAACTTTGCTTTTGTGACCAGGACAGTGATATTTCAAAATATCACTATTTCCAATGGGAAAACGGGCAAATGTGTGTCTTTTCGTTCACATAAAGTCAGAAAAAAACAACATATGAATCCAAATTAACATGTATTTATACTAAAGTAATACAAAAATGACTACAAAAGATTTAGAAGTGAGTAGTTTTTCGAGATTTACGATTATACTGTAAATACTAATAAAGTTTGTGGGGAATAATAGCCATTTTCTATACTTTTGAGACATAATCATTTAGGAAATAACATTTACTACCCAGGAACAAAAAAAAAAAAAAAAAAAATTGTTACACGGTGTTATAATTTGCAACAAACAACAAACATCCATCAAATAGCAAGTTTATATATATATATATATAGTTTTTATTTTTGGTAAGGTATGTTTGCATATAGCATGTATAAATTATGAGAGCGATGGTATGTATATCTGCAATGAAAGAAAAAATGGAAGCTAATGTGTTTTGTAGTTTTCTACTTTTTATTGGTTTTCCAGCAATTGTGAAGCACCTTGAGATAGTATAGTACTGTTTGTGAAATGAACGCTCTGTTTTCTCCTTACAATTTATGATCAATTTGGTCTTACTATAATTCACATAAATCTCTCAAATGCACTGTACACTTTTGAAAGGTCAGGAGTACTTGATGTCTGGCTTCCCATGAGCTTTTCGGTCACTTTGTTTTTTGGTCTGTCCCATATGAACCATTTACATTATACAGCTGAATATATCCCCATTGAACCACATGGAACTGTTTGGAATCACATCTGTTTATTGGTTTTAACTTCAACTCTAATTTGAGTGTTTTTACCTAATCAACCCCCTGAGATGGTATGCTAGGAATTGTATCATTTAGACAACATATTGTTAATTTGATATTAAACACATTTACACTAATAAAGAAGCGTGCTGCTTTTAATCATTTCCTTTAGCTTTTGGGAATAAACAAATAATTTCCCCTTTTGGTAAAATGTCTTTAACTGTGGCTTTTAGGTACTTTAGTGCATAAGCAGTGTTTTTGGGATAGATAAAACAAATGAACTTACTTGGCTTGTACCTCAGACAACTAAAATTCCAGATTTTTTTTGTGTGAAGGACATGCAGAATAAATAATTTCAAAGCAAATAATTATTTGTTACTACATATTTCTAAAAAGTTTTGCAGCTGACATTTTAAAACATCTCTCACTGTTCTTTTTTTTTTTTTCAAATTTCAACAGCATCAGTTAGAAAGGAAACTGTCTGAGCACTCTATACAAGATCAAACATTCTGCTAAATCTGGGGTATCACCAAAACTATACTATATAATATAAAGACATTTGATAGAGAGGGAATGAATTAGAACTGTAAATCTCCCTCCTGACCAGAAAGGGCACTGTGTAAGGTTGGTGGTATGCTTCCTCCTTGATGGGGAAGCGGAAACAGGAAGGTGATCATATTAAGGGGAGCACATAGCTACAAGTACGTGGACGGACTCCCTTGTAATCAGCTACAGGGCAGACAGTGATTGGAGAAACGATGGCGATGGTTTTATTGCAGGGAGGAGTTTTGTGGTACAAAGGGGAACAGCTACATCAGTACCAGGCCTTGCGCAAAAACGTAAACACGTCCGGAGCGTTGTTTTGTTGTTACATATTTATCTGTTTATCTGCTATAGAGGAGGAGTGAGAAACCCAGGAGCTGCCGTCACAGAGCCAGCACTAAACCGTGAGCACTATCTTCACTGCACAGCAAAGCACAGATACAAGCATCACTTTCCCTGGGATCCAAGGAGCATAGTTTCGTGCACAGAGGATTGTGGTTTAGGAGTGTGTTCTGTTGGGACTGCTACCCACAGTATTCGCTTCCTCTATACCATTGTTGGTATGATTTCCTTGCTCAAGGTCTCAGCCTGGAACAAAAGGGCAAACCGTGGCATCTGCTTCATGAATTCCAGAAAACCTTCGCAGCACGACCAGAAAAAGCGGGTCGGACCAGCCTGGTGCAAAACCAAATCGACAACGAGCCGGCCCCCTAAAGTTGGGAACCACCTTGCCGCCTCCCTCTTTTCCGACGCAAAGTGGCTGGAAGCATGATACAGGACATGTTGGATGCTGATGTCATCGAGCCATTTGGCAGTCCATGGGTAGCGCCAGTAGTCTTGGTTACAAAAGAAGATGGTGTCCTACACTTTTGTGTGGACTACCAATGTTGAATGCGGTAACCAAGAAAGAGTCCTACCCGCTGCCCTGGATTGATGAGACACTCAGTCTGGTGTCTGGATCGTCCTGGTTCAGCTCCCTTGTTCTCTGCAGTGGCTACCGGCAGGTAGCACTCATCCCGGATGCCCGACCAAAAACTGCTTTTTGCCCAACCTTCTCTCCTGGTCAGTGGCTCTAGCAGTTCCAGGTGATGCCGTTTGGTCTGTGCAATGTCCCTGCCACCTTCAAGCAGCTGAAGGAGAAGATGCTCTGTGGGCAGGGGTGCATCGTTTACCTGGACGACTTGTCGGTGCAAGCCCCCACCTTCTCCATAGCTCTGCATAACAGAACCAGGTTAGTGAGCAGGGAATTGCAACTGGCCCTGAGAAGATAGCTGCTGTGCAGTGGTGGCCTGCCCCCTCCTCGGTGAAGCAGCTGCGCATTTTCCTGGGGCTGACCTCCTTTTACTGGCAGATTGTAACTGGTTTTACAACAATCACTAGCCCCCTGTATTAGTTGCTGGAGAGAAGCGTTCCCTTTGAGTGGACAGCGGAGCGCAAGAATGCCTTTTACCAGCTGTACGAGGCCCTGACACAAGTCCTGGTGATCGCTGCTCCATCCACTTCTGCACCCTTCATCCTAGACATGGATGCCAGCAAAGTAGGGATTGGCGCGGTGCTGTCCTAAAAATGCCCTGGGGGAGGGGGGAGAAAGTTGTAGCATATTTCAGTCGGTCCCTCAGCTGTGCAGATTATTGCATGACCCGGAGGGAGCTACTTGTGGTAGTGGAAGCCAAAAATGGCTGATGTAGTTCGGGAGCCGGAGGGGCGGGTGGCACGCTGGCTTGAAACACTCCAGGCTTTTGACTTTGCAATTCAACATTGACCTGGAATGAAACATGGAAATGCAGATGCGCTGTCCCAGAGACCGTGCAATGAAGCAGAGTGCCATCACTGTGGGAGGCCAGAGCGCAAGATGCTGTGGAAGAGGACAGTGAGATCGTACACATCTGGGAGGTGCAGGCGGTGACCCTGGAAAAGAGGCGCAGGCAGGAAGCACAGGATCCCAATGTCAACTGGCTGCTGCACTGGAAAGAGGGAGACAGGCGAACAGCTTGGGAGGAGGTGGCTCCCCTCTCAGAGGCTGTCAAGGGCTTGCGGTCACAGTGGGGTGTCCTCAGCATCTGAGAGGGTGTGCTATACTGGCGGTGGCAGAAACAAGCCAGCAGAGAGCAGTGGTGGCAGATTGTGATGCTAGCTCTGCTCCTGCACACCATGCTGCAGGTAAACCATGGGGTTCCTGTGGTGGGGAACTTCAGCATCACAAAGAATCTGGCGCGCTTCCAGGCTCGCTTTTACTGGGGGTGATGCTGGTGAGACATTGAAACCTTCTGTCACTGCTGTGACTAGTGTACAGCGTAGAAGGGGCAAAGTGAGCATTCCCAGGCCCCCCTCCAGCAGTATCTGATAGCTCCATGCACCACAGAGATAACATGGACACAAACAAATTGCGAGGAGTCGGTGGATCGTCCCATACCAAGGGCGACTGACAGACACCCCTTCATCTCCGCTAGCAACCTCATCGTCCCCTGCACCCCGAACGATGAAGGATTCACCCACCGCAGTCTCACCATCTACAGCGGCAGCAGGAGCTACCTCATCGTAGACCTGCCTGATACCAGGATAAATTGGGCTGCCCACTGAACATTTGTATTCTGGACTTTATTGTGAATGCAATGCTGGGATTTTGGATTGTGTTGTTATTTCACTGTTTTAGTTGTTGTTCTAGATTGCATTTATTGTTGTGCTGTACAGGGAATAGGACTACTCCAGATATGCCAGGTATGTAGTGTACAGGGCTGGGTTGGGTAGCTTTTGGGGACAAAGGATTTAAGAGGGGAGCAGTGTGAAAAGTAAACTTTTTTTTTTTTTAGCTGACTGCCTTTCTATTTTGAAATTCTTCAAATATTGTATATTTTTAGTAGTAGAGACATGAAAATTGTATTTTATTGTTCAGGACACACAGGATAATATTATATAATAATATTACTTTAGTAGTACTAAATAGTACTTTTTACAGTTTTTTTTTTTTTTTTTTTTTACTCCAGTTAGTAAAACAATCAGATTTTTAAAGTAATATTCAGTAGATTTTGAGGTTTCAGAGAGGTAAAAGTACAAAAAGAGTATATTCTGTTACCTGAAGGACCTTACAATACTCCCTGAAAGTTTTGTTGAATTATGTTTTAATATGGGCAAAATAGAAAACATTCTTTCACTTGAGTGATTTTATGAATTTAGAGCCTTTTGTTAAAAAAACAAACTCATGGTTTAGAAGTGAACCTGTATTTTAAAAATAGATACTGAGAACACCTCTATTATGTAAACTGATTCACCAGAATCAGACAACAGTATTTTAACCAACAATTCATCTAATCATCTTGAAATGAAATTCTATAGTGGAAATGTTTGTATTGTGTGCATATCAATTTCTGTACATAAACAGTAAACATATACACAGAATATTCTATTATCAAAGCAGCAAGGACATTAAGCAAACATAGTAGCATTGCAGTGCCATAAATAACAGTTATTCTCAGGATCTTTACAAGATACAATGGATACTGCTCTCAATTTATTTTCTCAAAATAAATATTTACAAATAAAATAGTTCTTCATTCCATTATTATCAGTAATAAGGGAAAAAAAACATAACACATATCAATTCACATATCATTATCTTCTTATATCCGCTCATTTCTTGATATTTATAAATGTTGTAAAAACACATCTATTAAAACACGTGACTGAATAAATGCTCTAATATAATTATGAGTCAAATACATCAGATATACAGTGCTTTTCCGTATCTTTCTTATCTCTAAACAAGTTCCTGTGAAGTTTTGTTTCTGCATGCTGCTATAAACTGTCTCCTCCCTTTTAAAAATTAAATGCCAGTCTGTGACGTCACATGAAAAAATAACTAAAGGAGTGAAATTGAATCCGTCCTATATCCAATGATATGCGTTTCCAGCCTGCAAGGTAAAGTATCGTGGCCCAGTAAGTCAATACATTGAAGTGGATTTATCGTGTTTACCTGATCACGGGACCAGAAAGACACTTCACTATTAGAGGTTAGAGGTCCTTAGGGGTTAAAAGTTTGGCCTTTTAATTTAGAACGTTGATATTTTTTAATAGGTAATACATGTTTCGTAATTATAAAGGCTCAAAGTCAGAAGAGGGCATAACTCAAATCCAAGATGGCCATCTGTAGAAAAAGAAGTTGAATTTGGTGAGAAATTGTACATGATTTAAAATTTTGATGTCAGATGTATTTGTTAGGTAAAAACCAAATGTAATCTATTTTGAAATCTAAAATTGTTTGACCACCACTAAAAAGCAACACAGAGAATAATGGTGTGACATTATGCAGATACTTAAGAGGGAAAACAGGAGGGGAGGATGTAAAATTGTGTGACCCAGTGGCTGGTGTAATACCAGGAAGCATTCAGGATTTTAAAATGACTCAAAACAGTGCAGCTTTAGTTTAACAGCCATGAGGGCAAAACACAGAAAAATGCAACAAAAAAAGGAAGAATCGAATAAACCAAAGACAATACACATAACTTGCCAACACTATCCTATTCTAGTATTTTATATATTCACTTTGAGACACACTGCTGTCGGTGTGCTTCTTTCTTCTATCTTAACCCACCTTAGGACAAAACTAACAGAACAATAGTAATTGTTTACTCAATTTATTTAGGGCCATAGCACAGACCATTAGAAATAAAGGAATTTATAGGGTAAAAGAAATATACTATGAATGGTCTCTTTCTCAAATACAAGGGCAACTAGCTTGGAATGTAGGGTTGCTAGGCAGAGGGGCCTCTCCTGGATAGGAGATAGGGTTGCTAAGGGCTTCTCTTTTTATGTAGGGGCTATGGCAAGTAGGGGGTTGTAGTGTTATAATGTCAACTCAGCACAGTTGGAAGACGGAAAAGAGCTGTCGTCACCAATTGTGTGGTGCTAGCAGCCATTGGGAAGTATTAACCTATTATCTGTTACTCTGTATTAGGGCTAGTTTATATACCAGGGTTCTTCAATTGTCCTTTATTACAAAAGCTAAAATTGCAGATACGCAAGGATTGCAAGGTTTCCGCTATCTGTACAGGGCATTTGTATCCCCTAACAAACATTTTTTTAGACACACCATAACTGGGCAGCAGGTGATTGGACAGGAAAGTGAAAGAAGTAGTTTTTGTATTTATTCAACTTAAATACTTTAGTAATGTACTTTACCTTAGGTATTACATCAATTTATATCAATGTATATAATTGATTAACCTATTAAGTTTGACCTGTTGTCAGAGCAAAATAAAAATAAAGAAAATCTTGCAAAACAATAGATGCTTGACTCCTGTTTATTATAGAAGGGACTGGGAAATTGAGAGGTGCTGCTGTATGTTTTTAAACGAGAAACAGTTAGACTTTATTATAGAAATAAATGAAAAACTTAGAAGTGCATATGTCTGTATTTTCTTTATGATAAACTTAGTATTTTAAGAAAAAGAATTGCAAAAATGCGGCCACCAGTAAGTGTTCAAGCATAGTAAATTAGCGGAAAAAATCAAGCCTCTCAAAGATCGTTTATTTGGGCTTAAAAATACTTGTTTGGGAGCAGTGAAGCTGCATCCACACTGGACAGGAGCGATGCAAGCGAATTAAAAGTCACTGCAGTCAAATGGAGTATCCACACCATCCGCACCGAGCGACGTCACTTTGAGAACATTTCACGTTGCTAAAAGAGAACCTGTTTCTATTTTTTTTCGTCACGCGACTGGAATGAAACTGACCAATCAGAAGCAAGGTTAACACCCTTGAAACTCGTCACGTCTGAAAACATGTTAATCATTTTATGTAGTCCCAGTAGCTGTGGCTTGCAGGTGGTGTATTTAGCAGCACTGAGACATTTTCTTTCCGATTATGCAAGCTACATAAAAATAGATTTATTAATAAGCAAAAATAAACCTGACCATAGGTGCAGTCTACATATCCAGCCTTTAAATGAATAATGTGCACTTTTGCTGGCATTTAAAAATGACCCAAAAAAGGTCTCACATTCAAACAACTTGAACATGTGACCGCTTTTTTTTTTTTTTAGTTTGCTTGCTTTTATGATAAAAAACATTTTGTTCACTAAATTGTTCTGTGGCATAAATCTGTGATAAGAAGAATGTCTTTACATATGCATAAAGTGAACATATGCATAAAGAGATTCACCAAACAAAAATATTATCGAGGTCCTACTATTCTATATGTTGTAAAACAAAACCAGCAACACGTTTGTATTGTATATGACACATCTCAACATTACCAAGCTTATAGTTTTGAAGATTATGAGCCATATCTGTTCACTGGACTGTTTTAAAAGGAAAAACTAAATAAAAGTCTTGCGTCTTGCCATGGCACACAGCCTTGTTCTGTGTATAATTATTCATAAGTAAATTAAGACAGAGACTGCTCAAACACTCATCGATGTGTCACAGTCTTCAATCTCGTTTACCATAAATTAGAAAAATAGATTTGCAGAACGGCAGTAATACAAGGTATATGGTAACCTGCCATAATAACACTAATAATAATGATAGTAATAATAATAATAATAATAATAATAATAATAATAATAATAATAATAATAATAATAATAATAATTGCACTTTAAAATACTTGTTGATAAAGAGGATCAATGAAGGAATTTGTAAAGAAACACAATTGAGATTGCAGTAAGTTGTATATATAAATGTATAACAAAAAAATAATTTTGTTGACAATATCAGTTCAACTATATTACTACTGTCCAGATGTCTGCTGCATACTGTTGGCTTGCTCTCACCTTTGCAAAGTGGGTGAGCGAGATGCAAGCATTCTGCATAGGGAAAGCCTAATCCATTTTTACAGAGGCCAGGTCAAAGGTTATGCACTGTACCAATCCTGCCTTCTGCCAAAGACAATCTTGGCATTCCATGTCAACCAGTCTGTGGAATTGGAAGCTTCCTTCCACCTCCTTTCCAGTCTGACAGGCAGCTGTAGCTCCATATGCTCTGCCTAGTGCTGGCCCTGGCATACTACACTGGCAGGATGCAAATTTGGAGGCAGTCTGAACAGATAGAAGACACAGTCAGGACTGCCTATGAGCTGGCCAACTTGCCCCCCCCCCCCCAGAAAGCTCACTGCCCATTCCTCCAGGGACATGGCAACTTTGTGGTCTTTATTCTAGGGTGCATCTGTCAAGGACATTTGCAATGCGGCGGTGTGGGCTACACACCATAACCTTACTAGGTTCTATGGACTTAGCTGATGGATCTTCAAAACACTGGTTTTAGAATTAGGAGTGTTAAGGGTGGCTTTCGAGTCATCCTTTACAACATAGGTATAGAGGCAAGTTTCTCCCTCAATTTTTTAGCCCTATCTACTTGTTACAGGGGTTCCTAATGGTAACGTAAAAGGCAGTCTCGGGTTATCACAACCCTGGTTCCCTGAAATATAAATCTAACCATTAACCTTCAAGGTCGCTGCATCCAGGATTGCAGCAGGCTTGAAGGAAAATGACCCTGAGGTCTGTGAGTACTGTTATTTGATGCCTTTGTGGAGGGGGGGGGATATGACTGCGTCACAGGCTCGGCTGAGCAGCATTGGTATAGAATATTCAAGTTTTGGGTCTTTAGGAGATAAACACCCATGAGGTATGGTTACATTTCTATTTCAGATAACCAAGGTTATGTTAATAACCTAAGGTTAGTCTATATGCTTCTGCATAACTCTGCTTTCTAAATTTATGTTAGATAAATTATGGTAAAGTTTTGCTCAAACTTATTATAAACCCTTACTATCAAACAATACACTGCATATTTTACAAATTTATATTAATTAAGCATGGTCTAGACATGGTTGTACAATCATGGAATGGACATAGGATCCCATTTTAGCTCCCAGTGTCTAACACAATAAAAACACTTGTTTTCACATTGTAAATGCATTTTAATTTCATACAAAACTATATTTATTCAACAAATAAAAAGTTGTGAAAACATCAGACTTTTCTTTCTCCCATTTCATCTTGACATCCTAAAATAATTTGTTGTCCAATTAATTTGCCTCTGTTATCAACTCACTTTTAACTTTTTTCCAGGTAAAGGGATATCAAATTCATTAAATGGGTGTGCAAAGACAATTACAGAGGACCAGCATAAAGTAATATCCTCACTGATCAGGATGTCAATTTGCTACAGACCCTTTTCCTTCAGATGAAACCAAAGCAAATGCAGAAAGAAAAAGTGTTGCCCATATTCCAGAAATCTCTGTTTTATTAGAGAGTGCTATTATTCACCATTATTGGCCCTTTCACATGGCCTTGGAACATTTAATCAATGTAACATGTAGGAATGTCCAGTAAAGATTGTGAATGCTTCAAAACAGCATCAAAATAAACATTATTTTGCCTCAGCCACAGTTATTTATGAATGTTCAACACTGAATTAAATAAACATTTCACTTTCTTGACTAATGCTGGATGTTTTTTTTTTTTTTTTATTGGAAAACAGGCAATACTGGAACAACCAACAATTATAATAATGTAGAAATAAACTGTAAATCAAGTACAGAATAATATGTAACAACTTAAAAAATTACAAAATATTCTCTCAAGGCTGACTGCAACTGAACACGCAGCCTTTATCAATACATTCAACAATATCTTAATTTATAATCCACAGTTCATAATATAAAAAACGCACATGTTTCATGCAGTATGCAGAATAGAAATTGTGGTAGTCAATGAAGTAACTATTATTATTTATTTTTTTACAAAACTACAAATAGTATATATTCCAACACATTAATGAGGTACTTCAACAGGTTATCTGAACCAGGACCAGTTTTACTCTTTTTATTTAGCAACATATCACTACATTCCAAACTGTAAAAGAAAATCCTCAGTTAACTTTAATGCAGGTACTAAAGGGTTAACTGTACCGTAACTGGTTGTATTTTGATTAATAAAACCTGAAGTCCAGCCCATATTAAGCAGGCCCAATTTAACGTGGAATGACCAGAAACAAAAGGACTATTGAAGACTATCACATCACTCTACTATTATGAGCGATTTAAGCACCGACAGTGCACCATATAGACCCTTGACCTCATGTGTTATTCCTGCTATCCTCTGCCTGACATTTGAGGTCACTTTTCCACAAAGACCTTGCAGCCAATCAGGATTTTGTAGCACACTGAAAACACCGGTGCAACCTGCAAGTGAAATAACACATTTCATTGAGTTGGTTAAAGGAACCAAATGAAATGTCTGCAACTTCTTTTAAAACTTAAACAACATGTTTAATATTGGTACTATCATGAAACTGCTGTGGCTTCTAGTAATGCTAAATATGAGTAGTGATGCACTCTGCATAAAACTAACTAGCTAAACATGAAATGAGTTTCATGTATTTGCACAACTCTGAAAATATTAAGGATGACACAGAATAAAAACTTGCGAAAAGATTAATGCCAATTGCTGATGTGTCAGAGTAGAAAATAAAAGGTTGTAAGACAAACAAAACACAGGACACGGCACTTTAGCCAAAACAAAGAGATAAACAAAACATACTAACACTAAACAGACAAACAAACAAGTGGACGAACAAACAAACACGGTGAGTTAAAGTAATTGACTTTATTTTTGGACTTTTCTCCTCTCCACACCCGTTCTGCACTCACCGAACACACAACACTGAGTGAGTGAAAACATGCTACTTTTATGTAGCTGTACTGAGACTCGATTGCTAATCAATCATTCAAGGAGTCTCGGTACAACTGCACGTGAATTAAGTGTAATTCCCCATGCTCACATATTACATTTTACCTGCACGTGAAGTGTTATGCAATCCTCATGCCTAAATACAAATATACCTTTTAAACACTCGTTTGCATAATCCATATTATATCCTGTGTATTTTATACATAAACATAAACATAAACACCAACATTAACACACTACATACAAAATAAAGCACCGAAATACACACAGGGGCGGGGCAACATTGCCACAGATGGACACAAATTGTACTGGTGGTCTTTAGCTGGCTTAAGCTATAAGTCATAAACCTTTGCAGCAAGCTAAACAGGTAAATGTATCCTAACCCGAGTAGATTGAGAGGCTGTCATTATAAGGGTTGTTTGGCAGGTGGCAAGCTGTGTCAGTTCTTTGATGGAGGATGCAACACATTGTAGATCTCAAGCTGCCAATACCACCTCATCAATCTTTTCTATTAAATCCCGTAGGCCTGTAGTGTCAACATCATCTTTGCGGCTACATAGAGAGAGAGAGAAAGAGAGAGGGAGAGAGAGAGAGAGACTAAAGGTGAAATCAAAGTTGACATATTTTTAGCATATAATGCCATTGTTCTGTATTATATTTTTGCTGTATTTCTTTTGCTAATACAGGTCATTTACACCTACATACTAAACCCTCACATTTGAAGTGACTGTTTTAGAACTATTTGGCTTCATACAATGTTGCAAAATAAAACAAAATTATACAAAATAAAAACATAAACAAAAATATATACTTGTGTTATACACTGGTGCTGACTTTATTTACCCATATCAATCAACATATGTATGTTTTAGTTAATAAGCCTATCAAGACAGGTCACCATACAAACATACCAGGTTCTTATTTTCTTGTTGGAAGGTGGAAACTCCTGCAAATCTAATTCTAATACAACACACTAATTGTTTCCAGTACATTAAACCTTTAGGGAAAAAACACACATTTAATATCAACAAAGGGTTAGCAAAGTCACATTTACTGGGTATTGTGTTTGTAACAAAAAACCCTGCTTAAAAAAACAAAACAAAACATACTGCATTTATGTACTATATGTTAATTGAGTGAACAGTTTTTATTTTCTTGAAATATCTGAATGCAAATGTCAAAGGAAAACATTTTATTATCATGGGATGGTGGAAGTGGAGGCTTTACGGAAGAATTTGTCCTGGAGGTGGGCTGAAAACTGACCACCTTCTGGCGCCTCCTCTCAACTATATTTATATTTTCTGTATCCTATGCTTGATTTTACTCCTAAAGGTAACCATATGTATGTGTTTTTGCTATAATTGCTCTTACTTGAAATCATTCCTATCCATTTACTCTACTTACCACTTGCTCTTAATGAAATTTACCATTTTAAGCAAATATTTTTACTATAAATTTAACTGCTCTTAGTTGAAATCACTCTCAAACATAATATATATTTCCTCTTATTTGATTTTGCTCTTAACCTTATTTTGCCCTTTTTAAAAGTTTGCCATAGTAAAAGCATAGCAAAGCATAGTGAAAGCATGGTAAAGCACAGGGAAGCAATGTAAAGAACAGTGAGGTATGGTAAAGCATATTAATAAACATGGTAAACCAGGGTAAATTATGGTTAATACAAGGTATTGCCATGGAAAAAGCATTGTACAAGTCCTAAAATACAGTGCAACAATACCATGGTGAACTTGTATACGGTTTGACTTAATTGTATTTTATAACTGGTCATACCTGTAATGTGATATTTTGTAACAACTGTAAGTCCCCTGCCTAAGGGTGTCTGCTAAAAAATAAATAAATTAATAATAATAATAATAATAATAATAATAATAATAATAATAATAATAATAATAATACAGACTATCCTGGGTTAATTTTCTGGTTCTGCTTTAATATACTTATAAATGGTCAGAATGCTGAGTATTCCTTATACAATATATATTACATTTATAGGGACGTCACTGGATAGCGGAATTAGAGATTTTAGAAAATGGAGATG
Organism: Polyodon spathula; assembly: GCF_017654505.1. NCBI lineage: Eukaryota > Metazoa > Chordata > Actinopteri > Acipenseriformes > Polyodontidae > Polyodon > Polyodon spathula. The sequence goes on from NC_054548.1 coordinate 36,684,661, forward strand.
AACATAGCTGATACAAGACATGCTAATAGGTGATTTAAAAGATTACCTCTTGTCCCCTCTGAATCAAATATTTCATTCCCTTGTATATCTGTAAGAACAAGTGGCTCTTCACTGCTATGGGCTTCTTTCACCTTTGTTGCTATTCCCATCACTGTCGCCTCAAACTCCATAAAGCGAATCACCACCATTCTGCTGGGCTTCAGCTTTCCACCCACTGACTCAGCAATCACTGGATTGATCTACCATTTAAAAAAAAAAAAAAAAAAAAACACTTTTAATGAAGTATTTGCTGCCCTTGCATTTTAAGTCACTATGCAGACCTTTCACTACAATGTATTATCTCATAATGGTAAATGATTGCAGCATAGGACATGAAATACAAAACACATACATAAATAAATAATTAAATAAATAATTAAAGAAAAGCCTTTCTAATAAATAATAGAGTACAATTATTGATAATATACCATAAAAACAACACAAATAATACACAATAGAGGTCTGTTGTGTGAAATTTAATTACTTTAAATTTAAAAGGAAATTGATGTGGAAGTAAATAAGACAATTACTTCACAGAGTAATTTTAAAAGGTCATTTATTATTTCACACACACACACACACATGCAGTTACATACACAGATGATATACTGCGAATAACGATATCCCTAACGGGACACAACCCAACAAGGTTACATACAAAGATTATATTAATCACAGATCAATACAATCCATGAGACACAACTGAACTAATTCTTACCCTTCCAAGCAGATCGGGAGAGCCCTTCGACCCTGGTAAGAGAAAGCAGCTGTCTCCAAGAAATTACCGAGCAAGACTGCGCGCTAATCCTCACGGCTGACTCTCATCAGAGCAGGGGAGAACCCCATCCTTTATAACTTACCAAGTTAGGCTTTTGCATGCGAGAGAGTAATTGGCCAGATCACTCCCTCGAGGCTCGGCCCTCTGAATAAACCATTCCTTTCCCTAGAACATTCTAACAAAAACAAGTTATATAAACGTGACAAAAACAAGTTATATAAGATACAGGGTTATTATAGGGCAAGGGCACAGATGAACTCGAACGCATTTCTAGAACTTTCTAGAACACACTTTTTTTATTACAAGGTCGATTTAGAAACAGGTGCAACCCTTAACCCTAACATTTTGTTAAAGGAAACACAAGTTTCATTGTACATTATCAGATGTGAGGTGGCCATGCTAAAATATTTTTTACAAACAGTAAATACTGTTTTTTTTTTGTAAAAAGCATCTCTTTTTTCTATGGTTTTTGTTATCTGTTTTGAACAGGCTGAGTTTCAGACTATTTCACTTTGTTTTAAGGAAAGCCTAGTGTGTTCATTCATTTCATGTATGACATGTACCTGTAACCCTTACAGTTAAAGAGTTATAGCCACACATCTTACAACAGTAGAAAACAGGTGAGAATAGCTTGGACCCTAAAGAGTGTACCATAACCATATTTTTTATATTATGTTTTAGGGTTGTTTAATCTAAAAACATTGGATTTAAATTAAAAGCATAGTTTTTAACATCCATATCTATGTAACAGTAACCCATTAATAATTAGGGTACACTTATAATTTGCACCAACAGCAGCTTGTGAAAAACTATAGTCCGTAGACAGCATTTTTTTAATTTTTTTATAATGGTACAATAAGAGATATTAAGATAGAAAATCATGTTTTTTTTTTCTTTTTAATTAATTATCCTCAATAAATCTTACGCACCTGGAAAATACATCCATATTTCACCGCTGTCATCAATCAATCTTTATTTTATATAGTGCCTTTCATAGTGGACAGCCATCACAAAGAGCTTGTCATGTCCTCGTCTCTTAAAGTTACCAGTTTATTTCCTTTAAATTATAACAAACTTATCCATTTCTAGCTAAGTGTTCGGAACCGTTTCATTAAAACTATAATAAAACATGCTGAAAAATCAATTTCCGGGGCACTGCTAGCACATAGGAAACAGTATCACTTTAGAATAGTCCTATTGAGGAAATGGAAATCTTTAAACAACACCGACTGTCCAAAGACATATTTTTAGTAATTATAACAAAAAAGCCAAAAAAATGAAAATAAAATTGTAAATTAAATATTGATATTCAGAAAACAACCAAAACTAACTGCAGAGCATGCCATTTAGAGCCCACTGATTGGCAAAGTCATGTCGCCAATGGACTCTGCATGGGTGTGCTCTCAAAGAACCCGGGAACGGACAAGAGCTCTGAACATGGCTCTGCAGTAAAAAAGACCCTCCCTGGCAATCTTTCACTTTCTGGTTTTGTAAATGGACAAAGACAGAAATTAGAAAAAAATAGCTTGTTATTTGTTTTCTAAGATGTGATTGTTATGAACAATATGAGAAATGGGGAAGCAAGCCAAAATCCCTTTTTGTATTTAATTCTTTAAAATCAGAAAATGGAAAACGACTTGTTTTTTTATTTCCCTGCTCAAAAAGCTAAATTGAAAAACATGTTTTCTCATTTTCCAATTGCCGTTTTCAAAAAGGAAAAGCAATGGACTGAATGTTCATGGACCGTAAATCAATGGCTGTCAGTATGGTGTGATTATTATTTCTGGAGATGGCCAAACTGTTACAAGAGAGACAGGTTGAATTTAAACCAGTATGGAAGGCATATTAGCAACCAGTATTGAAAACTAATTAACCAGTTATTTAAACTCATGAGGAGGGTAAATGGGTATATAGATGGGGCTAGTCAAAGTTTAAAGGTAGAGCACATCAAGGTGGCGTCACACTGACATGTTTTTGAGATGCACAAGTCCAAATTTAAATAATCTTATAACTATACCCACCAATGCATTTTTCAACCTTTTTCAGCTGATTGTGTTAATTTACACTTAGCTTTATTCAATATTAGGACTCTATTAGGACTCTATGAAATAAAGCTTCCTTAGTTTTATTGTACATCACAACCTTGATTTTTTATTCTTAACCAAAACCTGGCTCAGTGTTGATATTTTTGTGGTTGAGGCGTCTCCTATTTTTTCTGCAGATTGTACAACTGCAATTGTAAATAAAGTGTTGACGAGTATTCTTCATTCGCACCTGCCCAAATCTTTTCGGTCAGAATCTGCAGATTTCCTATCTGTTAGACACGACAGGATTCTTTTACTTAGAGATTTTAATGACATTCAATCTTATCCAAAGTTTTATAAGAGCTTTTAGATTCTCTTCATTATTGGTTATTAGATTTTCATTTCTCGGGGCTTAGCTGTTCATAATTTGTCAACAGTAGATAATTTTTGCATTGCATTTTTGCCTTTACCCAATAAGAAGGTTGTGCATACTATTAAAACATGCATAATAAATTATTCAACTGCAAGCAGGTTTTCTGAAATAGCGAAACTAGTGATAAGTTCGTTGACAGTGGCAGCCAAAACCAGCTATAAAATGGTGAAATATGGTGTGATACTCTCCACAATAAAACTAAAGTCAATTTAGTTAACCTTTCTTGCATCTTCTGCACACTAGAGAGCGTAATTCGATTACAAACTGGTTTAGCACAGATTATTACTGCAATACAGTCTATCACCAGCAGGTGCCATACACTGAAGCTTGTGAATACCAATAGAACAAAGCTTAAACTGAGTTAGTTATTATTGTACTGTACTGTACGATTGTGGTAACAGCTTGACTATGTTGAAGCCTACAGTATTTGAAGAAGTTAAGCAGCAACAATTGATTCGGCTAAAACATTGTCTAATAGTTTATTTTTAATGTGTGTGCACATCAACAGTAAGCACAGCAAGTAAATAAATATCCGACTTATCATCATTTATTTTCCTAGAAGTAATGAACAGGTTTCTTGTTTACAACGCATTTACCAAGGGTGACAAAAGCTGACAATGTACAGTTAGAGTTACAATACAGGACTACTAGCGAATACAGTAATTATATTGTAGCAGGCATGGCCGACCTGAGACCTGCTGCCCACTGCTGGAAGTTTAGGGACACTGCATTCTGGCAGGCACCTCCCAGAAAAAAGCTGGGAAGGAGATACAGATTATGTAAATAGGTGTAAAGTATTGATGTCATAAATGTTTTGCTGAGAAAAAAATGGTTTAGTTTTACATTGTAAGTAGCTAGTGTTTTACTTCAATTTAGAACCAATTGATGAAGCAATTTTATGTTTCACTGAATTGGTTAGGGCAAATGTATTTTCCCCTACACATTGGAAGCTAACTAGTTCCCAGACAAGTGTGAGAACGAAATGCAAGTTAAAGTAACATCTGGGGGAAGTGATTAATGTCATTGCTTGCTTTCGAATAATGAAGGTGAAACAGAATCAGCAAGTCAACCAGGACATCAAAAAGAAGTGACTTTGTTTAGTAATTAACAGTTTAATTAAAATATTGAATCGGCTCAAAACACGGTCATGTGATCAAAAATAAAAACCTAAAACTTCAAGCCCTAGTTCTTTCTGTTTCGAAATGCTGTATCTGCATCTATCTAGTGCCAAATTGTTCAGCAGTTTTTCTGGCATTTACAAGTTTAATAACTTTAATTCTGTCATCTAGGGATGAGCTGTTTCTCCACATTTTCTCTCTTCCTTTACAAGAGAGTGTTGTTGTTTTATTTATTACGGATAAAAGACCGCTAAAATAGTTGCGCTTAGACAGATGGTCGCTTAACCCTTTGTGGTCCTATGTGGGACCAGGTCCAACATTACAATTTTTCCTTTCCGGTCTGATGTCGTATCCTGTCTGACATCATCAAAAAGGCATCAATCACAGGTCCCTAATTGGTTTTTCTCCAGAAAATGCAGGGAAAAGCTTTCAATGGCCAAGAAAGGCCAAAAAAGAAACCAGAGGCAGAACTGAGCAATACGCATAGTCCCTTCAACAGACACAACACGGACATAAATATACAAAACAGCTGTTTCCGCATCCAGCACTCAAAGAAAATCACAGACATTTGCCAGTGCTTTTTGAGATGTTATAGTAAAAAAATAATGACTTGGATAGCATTATTGAGGAATTTGGTGATCAATCGATCTATTTTATATAGAGCCTTTCATAGTGGACCACCATCACAAAGCGCTTTACAGAATGCAGTAACAAGAAAATCCATAATACTTCAAATACAGAGAAATGCATAATACATGATATACAGTTAGAAAAAATGCATAATAAATTAAATACAGTGGAAAGTACTTAGTACATGACAGTGGCGGTTGGTTAACAGTGTTCGCATGTTCTCCAAAACCCCAGCATTTTTGTAAATGAATTACGCTTCCCATCGTCTGGGTGACATGCGTTTCATTTCCCCCCACTCACGTGCCACTGCAGCTCATCCCATCTGTTTAATAGAGTGAAGACGGGCTGTGTTCGTTCAGAAATGCGAGCACCTAAACCCACTGTGCACATGCGCAGTAGCAACCAGCCGTCAGCCTGGACTGGTTATGATTGGTTTAAAAAGGTCTGGATGGAGCACAGCCTGGTAGTGAACACGGCGATCAGGTGATCAGTGCGCATGTATCAAGATAACCAAGGCTAAATACAAACTGCACAAAACTGTGTCTCTCAGTCTTGCAGTGTTGCTTTGCAAAACGACAGAGCACGTTTAAACTTTTTCCATATTGCTAATCTAATTATTCTAAAAGTATCTAAAGTCGAATTATTCTTGTCTATCTTTGTCTATCTTTATTTGATATTTGATTTCACATTCCACACATATTGTTGTTTTCATAATTTTAATTTGCCTTTATTTTACGCCATTTCTCCCATTTTCTCCCGTTGCTTCTTGGTGCGTTCGGCAGTTTTGTTGTTAATTTACCAAGTACTGACCACTACCTATTTAGGATAATCAGTTATTAAATATAACGTACAGTATATGTGTATTTTATTTTTATAATATTTAATAGATTTTTTAAATCCTGTTGATTCGTGTCAGGTCTTTTTTCTTTATTTTTCTAGATGTTTTTTTTTTTAATTTTTTATATTAGATCATCAGTCTTCTCTGCCACTTCTGCCTGTTTGAGTAAATCGGTCAATAAATAAATATAAACTCCTGTCAATACGAGTCAGGTCTTTTTTCTTTCTTTTTTTTTCTAGACTTTTTAAAATATTAAATCAGTCTTTTCTGCCACTACTAGCTGTTTAAAAAAATTGGTTAATAAATAAATTAATTTTTTTTTTCATTCATTGGCCTTAATTAGGAATTCCATTTAAGGTTTTATTGTTTCCTCTTCTTGAGTTGGATTGGATTAAATTTAAGTCATTAAGTATTTAAATTATACAATTATTATTATTTTTTATTTTTTTATTTTTTTTCCTGAATTTGGATTTAAGTACATTTCATGTTTGTTTTTTTTTTACACACACACACACACACACACACACACACACACACACACACACACACACACACACACACATATATATATATATATATATATATATTGCCATGTTTTAATATTTTAAGAAGACATGAATACAGTAGAATTTCTGTTATCAAATAATTTTGCTACACTGGAGGCAGTGCAGAAACTCCAAATCAAAAGGTTGGGACCCAGCAGACCTCCCATAAAATTAGTGCAGGTGAACAGTGACAGAGGACGAGCATACACTCGAACATTTAACAAGTCCTGGTTTAAGCCAAGGCCATGGGGTTGTGCAAGTGAAAGCCACAATGCACTGTTTTGCTTTCCTTGTCTCCTTTTTGCTAAGGCTCGGGGTGACACTGATACAGCATGGTCAAGAACGTTAGGTTATTACCATTACCTTGATTCCCTGAAAGAGAATGACAACCATTACCGAATGGGAAAGAGGTATCATGTGGGCTCTGTGGCTATCGCCGTGAGGCTGTACTGTCGGTAATCTGGAGCCACCACAGCTTTGGTACAGCTTCCCATTTGGTAATGGTTGTCATTCAATTGAAAGGGAATGTTAGGTTATTACCATAACCCTGGTTCTCTGAAAGAGAATGACAACCATTACCCTTCGAGGTCGTGTCCCCAGCTGACCTCTGATTTCAAAAGAAAATGGTGATATGCTACTGTGGGGAAGTCCCTTTTCAGCAGGAGTTGGGAGGGACTTCCCCCTCACAGCAGGGCCCTGATAGGGCAGCTTTTTTTTTATATATGCTCAGTGATTGACGGTCAAAGAGGGTTCTTTCCCATTTGGTAATGGTTGTCATTCAATTGAAAGGGAACTGAAGTTACAGACCTGCAACATCTGTCCTCCAAATAAAACATTTCTAGAGTTCATAAAACATGTGAAATCCGTCTAGGTATGTTAGATAGAGTGAATATTGCTGTCCAGCTTAGCAGTGCTTACCGAAACACCGCAAAAAAGCACAATGAAGAAGTGTCTAAAAAGCGACACATACTTACACGCATCATTGAGTGCATTATTAAAGTTCTGTGGAGCTTTTGAATTGGCCACATGAGGTCAAGATGAAACATCATCATCATCTAATCCTGGTGTGTTTCTTGGACTGGTAGATTTTGTTTCAAAGATTGACCAGGCCAAAGAAACACACTTGAAGATCGCCACAGTCTTTAAAGGCACTTCAAAGACTGTTCAAAATGAACTTTTAAGCTGCACGTTAGAGGTTTGCAGGGAAAATATTGTGAAAGAACTGAAACAGACTGATTATGTTGCTATTCAAGTGGATGAAACCAGTGACATTACAAATATTTCCCAAAGTGTACTAGTTTTTACATACATTGTTCCCAAAACTGGACACTTTTTGGGTTCACTGAGTTGAAACATGGAAATGCTGAAACTATTTCTACTGCCATTATGCAACAGCTAGATGCCAAATGGTTTTGCCATAGCCTCAAAGTTTCTGAACTTCCTGTACTTGTTCCAAAAGATAATGCTGAAAGTGGATATTTTTTATGGGAAACTTCAGCCAAGAAATATCACATCTGTTGATGCTAATGCAGCAGTCACTCAATTTTTTTAAAGCATTCAGGACATCCGAGCATCTGTTGGAACATTAGAATCCAGCCTCCTTGAGAACCTGCCACCAATGCGAAAAAAAAGAGGCGGCCCAAATACTACTGAATATTGTGATACAGCTGCCTTGAAAATTTGTGATATCATAATCTCTCATGTCAAGGAACGGTTTGCCTTCAGAAAGCACCTTGTTGCTGCAAAATTGCTACAGAGTTACCGTTTTGATGAGTATCAGGTAGCTTTCCCAGACAGTGTACTAGAAGAAACAGTTCAAGCATATCCAGTGCTTGGAAAGACCTTTTTATGCATTGACTTACAAACTGTGTATGAAACGAAAGATTTTAAAAGTGCGGAAAATGGATTAAGTATGCTTGAACTGATGATATATAACAGCTTGGAAAAAACTTTTCCAGAGATTATAAAACTAGTGAAGATAATTATTACCACTACACACTGAAATGGATAAAAACCTTCTAGAGAAACAGTATGAAAACTGAACGATTAAATGCTTTAGCCATGTTATCAATTGAAAAAGACATGATGACTGACATTCCTGACTTTAATAATAAAGTAATTGAAAAGTGTGCCACAATAAGACACAGCAGAGCAAACTTTTTGTATTGCTTCCAGCAAGAAACAGATCCACTAGATAGTGCATCTACCACTGAGGTCGACCCCCTGGACGCCATCCCCACAGACCCCACCCCGTCAGCTACATCTGACGTGTGAACAACTAAAAATTTTGGCCACCAGCTGCCACTGATACATGATAGTAGCAATTAAATAGTACACTAAATACAGTGGAAAGTGCTTAATACATGAAATAGTACATTAACTAGAGTGAGAAGTGAATAATACATGATAGTAACATAATACGTGAAATAGTATCAGCAACACAACAGCTAATAGTAGACATCAGGCTTAAAGAGCATGGAAAGCAAAAGAGAATAGGTGGTTCTTTAGAGCTGAAACAATGAGTGGGGCAGAGCTGGAGATGTAGTACTGACTGTCCTGTTGCTATGCAGTGCCTTTTAAACCTGTTTTACGGTGAATAAAATTACTTTTAAACAGCTTGTGTGAAAATAAATTAGACCTGACGCACAAGACAGGTGCTGAATAAATGGACTGCAAAAGGTTAATACAGTTAAATAAAAGCACAAATATTATTGGGAGGAATTTAAAGTGGTCGCTTAGGCTAGGTGGTCGCTAAATAAAGACGGTTGCATGAGCAGGTTTGACTGTAATTGGAAATCAGAAGTCTCCGTATAACACAATCCTGTTTTCCAGTTGTCTTCCTAGGGTGTCTTGTAAGTGGGGTTATGTTCCCAATAATGGTGCAATGTGTACTGCTCTGAACTCCTAGAAAGTTTTTCCTTTAATATTCTTTAGATTGCTATTTTTCATTCTGAAAAGCTGTTATTTAGGCTTTATTTTGACTTCCTTAGTTTTAGTGTTTGCTTTGGCTTTTTTTAAAGGTCATAAATGGTTGCAATCTTAATTTCTACTAGATACACAGGAGACAAATATTCCATTTCATGTAGTTATTACTAAATTATGAACTATATCTTGCTTGGCAACTAAAAAAAAATAAAAAATACACAACTTGATTTTGACATGTAAACCCTAAATTGAATTCCCTGCCAATTCATTGATTGGATTTGATCAATTCATTTAACATTCTGCACAATCTTGTGAAAATTTCAAGCTACAGATTTAAAAGGAAGAAAATGTGGTAATACTATAATAATTCAAAACTCATGAAGTTACTAAAAACATTGACATGCCCTTATGCTTCAGTAACAAATATTTGCAGCATATTAATTACACAAAATATTAGCTTGGAGTATGATTCTGCAATTCAGAGGTTCAACCACATGTGAATGATCTGAAAATTAAACACATTTGCTTTGAATGGCAATAAAATTACCCATAAGAATTTGATGTGCCAGGCTTGACAATAGAATCAACTATATACATTTCACAATAAGTGACAAGATCATTGATCACAGAATACTTATTTCATCTCATAATCTGCATGTTGTGGTGACTTTCAACATTTTTTTCAATTTCTGTTTTATTTCTGTTCAAAGTATGATTGAACATATGACTGTTCTTTTTTGATACTTTATTGCTTTTGCAGTAACAGTGTGCATTGGCAGCAAACATTAAGTCAAGCATTCATGTCTGACAGTCAGGCATCACTCAGCTATAGGAAGCATAAAAATACATTATCCAAACAACTTTTATGTTTTAATTCACACAGCCTTACAGTATCAAGGGGTTTTCTTTTTTACATAATTGTATTCATTACCTGCACACTTTTTGTGTTTCGATTTGTTCACGTTTCACGGAACTGTTACATTTTAAAATGTAAACAATGGGGTCAAATAATTGGTTTATTTAAAAAAAAAAAAATACATATCAGTATTATTACATTGCATCCTTCCAGTTTTTTACAACATCTTTTATTGCATGTCACCACTACTAAGGATGCATGTTGTGCCTATTAATCTGAAATTAGCACAGTCTTGAATGAATCAAACCAAAATGTAAAGTGAAGTAGAGTAATAGTTTGTATTAAGCTTTTAAAAAGTGCCAGTACCACAAATACTTTTGGGTGTACTTGTGAGTGTACAGGCCTTGTAAAACCTTGGTTTAAATTCCTATATAATCACTTACAAGATGCATACCCAGACATTGAGCATGAAAATAAAACTGATTGTGATCCAACCTGTCAAATTCAAGGCCAATCATTATATATTGATCAATACATTCATGCACTTATGAGTGGCATATGTGGCAAGTTTGCATGCTGATTTGTGCAAGAAAACAGATGCAAAATGTTTGTGCTTTAACATGACTTTGTAAATCCTTTTTTGAAAGGCTGGTTTAGATTTATGGAAACGCTCAAAGAAACTTTCCTCAATGAAAAGTATTACAAATGAACAGGTGAAGTGAGAGATTGACAGCAAAGGAACATGGCCCGGAGGACTAACAATGCGCAGGGGACCAGGACCTGCATGTTGCAGGAGACTGCAAAGCAGATAAAAGATTGAAAAGAAACAAACCCTGGATCTTAGGAATGCCAGGGGGAGTTAAAGGTACTAATGTGTGCAGATTTCTATGACATCTACTGCTCCTTCATCCTGCTCTTGAGACATTGAGGGCCTTTTTTTATCAAACAATTTACACATGCCTAGTGCCTTATGGTTTCAGTAAATTAAGCAGTTGAAAAGCACATAGATGTCATCTTTGTGATAACACCAGTACTGTACAGGCCACTGATTTGAAACAACTTCCTTGACCAGCATTTTTTAAAGGAAGTTTTAACATTTCACATGGAAATTCAAATTGTTGATAAAAAGTATATCTGAACAAATAAATCATATTCATATATAATAAATCATTTTAGTATATTGTAAGGATAGATGCAGTGCAAATAATTCAAATTGCATTGCAGCCTGACAATTATTTGCACTGTGTTCTATGTAAGTTTACTCAGCATGCACAATTATGATAACAAAGTTCTGAATGAGCATATTGGTCTATTTTAGTGGCCGCACTTGCGGCCCAGAGGTGACGGAGTCAGGAGTGCAGAGAGTGGTAGGCGCTGTATGACAGTTGTGGAGCACAAAAATGCAAACAAAAATAATTATGTCAGAGTAAGGGCACTAAAGTCCTCTTGGCACACAGAAAATGAAAGAAAAGTTTTCTGAGGAGTCCTTACGGCTGAGGTCACTCAGCATGAAACAGAGTTGTTTGGAAAAGCCTCATCTAACATCAGTTATGCTAGTATCATTGGAAATTATATGTATTGGCCTGCCCCTTTCAGCATGACATCCAGAAATTTGCCTAGCACTCTGAAAAAGTTGAATTGGACTATCCTTCCAAACATTCCAACGGTGATCTGAAAGCAACCAGAGGCAAAGTAGTACAGAGAACACAGCACTTTCACATGTGCAGGGATAGTGGTCCCTAGATTGATGCTGGGGTCTAGCTCATCCCTCAATTCAGCTATTAGGTCTAGGATGACCTGGCAGCAGAACGCCAGGTGAATACCATTCTTTATATACGTCACATTTTTAGTCGCCACATTATGGAAGTTTTGCACCTGCAAATTACTTTATGCGTACCCTTACATCTACCCCTTACCATTTTATGAATAGCATGAAATATCTATTTTCATAATTTCACTTTATTTTAATTTCCTGCTATTTCATTCAAAAGAAAAAGAATGTGCAACAGAAATTCATTTGCCACTGAAAACCCTTAGAGGGCTGCTTTTATGTAACAAAAGCATGCCTCACTTTATTATGCCACCCAATGTTGCCAACTTAGTGAATTTGACTTTAAGGGGTGACTTGGCGACAATTTTTGTGACGAGTGACTAGCTACAAATCTAACAATTTCCAGGACAGTCATCTGAGAATTTCAGATATAAATCGGCAAAACATTATTCTGTATTACCATAGTCCTTTTAGCATCATAGTCAGTCCTTTTAGAATCATGCTCAGGGTAATTAAAATGAAATCCAATACTGCCCCGCCCCATTTGAATACGCAAAGAAAGTCAATGTGTTTAATAACCACGAACCTGGTTCTAAAAAAAGCAGCAACATGGACTCATCAGTGGTAAAGTTGGTCTCCACCATATCACCTAGACCAATATTATCTTACCGATAAAGTACTTATTTTTTTAAATATATTTACATTACAAAAGTGATACAACCCACTTTATTAAAAAATGACTTGTCATACAATGCCATACAGTTTTACTATACAATTACAAAATAAAAATCTTAGAAAAAAAGTCATAATAAATGTTAGAAATACTGTACCTATATTTAAGTTTGATATTTAAGCCTGTTATTCACTTGCAAGTCTTAACATTCTGGGAGGCAGTGAAGGGACAGCAACAATTAAGTCTTGCTCCACATTAAGTCAGTTCCTAGCCTTTGACGTGATGGCAATCATAGCAGAAAAGGACATCAATATGTTGACCCACATGACAACAGGACATCCAATGCTTGGTTACCAAGGTCTGTGTACTCCTTTTGCACTAAGCACCAGAACTGCGTTACAGCAGAGTCATAAAACTTAATTTGCAGACCACAGCCTGAGGACAGCTCAAGCAGACTTTCTTGTTGACTGGGAGAGAGGTTACAGCTGCTAACACTGGGCAGAACAAATGGGTTTCTTATCCAGTCATACTATTTTGCCTGCTCTTGAATGTTAGGGAATTATGACTGGAACTGAAACAACAGCGACAGATAGTGGAAGAAGTACAGGCGTGGAAAAGTACAGAGCAGTTTCGAAGCAGTTTGAAAGCAGGCTGACAGCTGCAGAAGAAACTAAACTTCAAAAAAAAAAACCTCAACATGGTCTTCAAACCAGTAATCTGTGACACCTGCTTGATGTGGGAAATCCGAGAAAACCCAGCGGAGCTAAACCAAGTGTGCGTAAAGTGCCGCGCAATCCAGGATTTGCATAAACTAGTAAGTATGCTAGAAATGGAGCTGGAAGAAGTGAGACAGCAACATGATCTTGAGGAACTGGCACACCCACAATTCATGGAAGTCTGCATCACCCCTAACAGACTGAAAGCCACCAGGGAGATAGAAGGTCAGAACAGCTGGGTTCAGGTAGGCAGAAGCAGGGAAAAAAAGAAACTTCGTCAAACACAACCACCAGAAATCAAAACAACCAACAGATTTGAGTCACTTCAGAATTTTGATGAGCAGAACCAACAACAAGAGAATGAAAGGAACAACATCCAGGACCCTATTGACAGTGGTGACCAGACAGCAAAAAGAAGGGAGGTCATGATTGTTGGGGACTCCATATTGAGAAACACAGCAAGTTCAATTCGCAGTTTGGACCCCCTTACTACAACAGTGTGCTGCCTTCCGGGAGCCTCGGTCAAGCACATCACTGAGAACGTGGACAGGCTCCTAGAACGAACAGGAGACGACCCGGTAGTAGTCGTCCACATCGGTACAAACAACATTGGAAGAGACAGACCAAAATCCCTGCAAAACAAATTCAGAGAGCTAGGAAGGAAATTAAAAGAGAAAACCAAAACTGTGGTATTTTCTGGTATACTACCCGCACCTTGCAAAGGACCATATGGACAGCTGGAAATAATTAATCAAAACGAATGGCTGAAGACGTGGTGCACACGGGAAGGCTTCACCTATCTTGATCATTGGACCACATTCTACAACGAGGACTATCTGTATAGACGGGATGGACTGCATTTAAATAACAAGGGAACCAGTCTACTCGGAGAAAAGATCCTCGAGCAGGTTCGGAAGCATTTAAACTAGAAAGGAAGGGGGGAGAAATCAACAAAAAAAACAGAAGGGAGACCGCATCAAAACAAGAACAACAACTCAGGTAAGACAACCATTAAATGTATTTATCTAAATGCTAGAAGTATCAGAAACAAAATTCTAGAACTTGAAGCTACTGCACTAACAGGTAACTATGATGTGATAGGTGTTACAGAAACGTGGTTATCTGAGAGTGATGGGGACGAATATAATATTTGTGGGTATACACTGTATAGGAAAGACAGGCAGGACAGAAGAGGAGGAGGGGTAGCGCTATACATAAGAAACAGTCTTGAAGCCCAGGTGTTAAACCTGGACAAAGAAAATAAAACCGAATCAATATGGGTCAGAATAACAGACAAAAATTCAAAAGGCATAATAATAGGAGCATGCTATAGACCGCCAGATTCAGACGGTGAGCACAATAATCTGTTATACAATGACATTAGAAATGTGTGTAGCAAAGGAGAAGCCATACTAATGGGGGATTTCAACTTCCCCCAAATAAAATGGGAAAACCCGGTGGGTAGCGCGAAGGATGAAATAGAAATGGTGGAAATGACAAATGACTGCTTCCTAACACAATTTGTGAAGGCACCCACTAGAGGGGAGGCATGCCTTGATTTAGTCTTTTCAAATAACGAAGATAGAATAACTAAAACAGAGGTCAGAGAACCACTGGCAAACTCAGACCACAACATGGTCTCATTTGAAGTGTTTTTTAAATCCCCAAAAGTAAAGACTAAAGCTAAGGTTTACAATTTTAGAAAAGCAAACTATGAAGGTATGAAACAGAGACTAACAGAAGTAGATTGGAGTAAAATAGAGAAAACACCCACAGAAGAAGGATGGTTGTTCTTCAAAAATGTAGTACTAGAGGCGCAAAACAATTATATCCCTAAAGTAGACAAATCTAAATGTAAAACTAAATTGCCAAAATGGTTTAATAGATCAATTAAAAAAAATATTCAGCGAAAAAAGGCACTTTACAGAGCATTAAAAAAGGACCAAAAAGAAAGTACGCAGAAAGAGTACACAGAACTGCAAACGCAAGTCAAAAAGGAAGTTAGAAAGGCCAAGAGAGAAATAGAAATGAACATTGCTAAGGGAGCTAAAACCAATTCCAAAATGTTTTTCCAATATTACAACAGCAAGAGAACATTCAAAGAGGAGATTAAATGTTTAAGAGATACAAATGGCAAAATCGTAGAGGAAGAAAAAAAAATAGCAAATATGTTAAATGATTACTTTTCACAAGTTTTTACAAAGGAAGATACTGACAACATGCCCCACATGTCATCCAGTTCCTATCCAGTTTTAAATAACTTTAGCATAACTGAGGCAGAAGTGTTAAAGGGACTAGGAGCTCTTAAAATAAACAAATCCCCTGGGCCGGATGAGATCCTCCCAGTAGTACTCAAAGAAATGAAAGAAGTAATTTACAAACCGCTAACCAAGATCATGCAGCAGTCTCTTGACACAGGGGTGGTACCGACAGACTGGAAAATTGCAAACGTAATACCGATCCACAAAAAGGGAAACAAAACTGAACCAGGTAACTACAGACCAGTAAGCCTGACTTCTATTATATGCAAACTTATGGAAACTATAATAAGATCCAAAATGGAAAATTACCTATATGGTAACAGGGTACTGGGAGACAGTCAACATGGTTTTAGGAAAGGGAGATCGTGTCTAACTAACTTGCTTGATTTTTTTTGAGGATGCAACATCGATAATGGATAATTGCAAAGCATATGACATGGTTTATTTAGATTTCCAGAAAGCTTTTGACAAAGTCCCGCACAAAAGATTAATTCTCAAACTGAACGCAGTTGGGATTCAAGGAAACACATGTACATGGATTAGGGAGTGGTTAACATGTAGAAAACAGAAAGTACTGATTAGAGGAAAAACCTCAGAATGGAGTGTGGTAACCAGCGGTGTACCACAGGGATCAGTATTAGGTCCTCTGCTATTCCTAATCTACATTAATGATTTAGATTCTGGTATAGTAAGCAAACTTGTTAAATTTGCAGACGACACAAAAGTAGGAGGAGTGGCAAACACTGTTGCAGCAGCAAAGGTCATTCAAAATGATCTAGACAAGATTCAGAACTGGGCAGACACATGGCAAATGACATTTAATAGAGAAAAGTGTAAGGTACTGCACGCAGGAAATAAAAATGTACATTATAAATATCATATGGGAGATATTGAAATTGGAGAAGGAATCTATGAAAAAGACCTAGGAGTTTTTGTTGACTCAGAAATGTCTTCATCTAGACAATGTGGGGAAGCTATAAAAAAGGCTAACAAGATGCTCGGATACATTGTGAAAAGTGTTGAATTTAAATCAAGGGAAGTAATGTTAAAACTGTACAATGCACTAGTAAGACCTCATCTTGAATATTGTGTTCAGTTCTGGTCACCTCGCTATAAAAACGATATTGCTGCTCTAGAAAGAGTGCAAAGAAGAGCGACCAGAATTATTCCGGGCTTAAAAGGCATGTCATATGCAGACAGGCTAAAAGAATTGAATCTGTTCAGTCTTGAACAAAGAAGACTACGTGGCGACCTAATTCAAGCATTCAAAATTCTAAAAGGTATTGACAGTGTCGACCCAAGGGACTTTTTCAGCCTGAAAAAAGAAACAAGGACCAGGGGTCACAAATGGAGTTTAGAAAAAGGGGCATTCAGAACAGAAAATAGGAGACACTTTTTTACACAGAGAATTGTGAGGGTCTGGAATCAACTCCCCAGTAATGTTGTTGAAGCTGGCACCCTGGGATCCTTCAAGAAGCTGCTTGATGAGATTTTGGGATCAATAAGCTACTAACAACCAAACGAGCAAGATGGGCCGAATGGCCTCCTCTCGTTTGCAAACTTTCTTATGTTCTTATGTTCTTATGTTCTAACAAATGGGCCAAATGGTCTGTTATTATTGCCTGAATTTTATTCTGCTCAGTTCCTCCTGGGCAGCCTTCACTGAGATACATGTCAAGCAGTGGAAGAAAATAGTATGTGTAATAAATTATCCAATTAAAAGTATCCTTGCATCTGCCATTCCCGCACAATTTGTGGTGGTATATGGACTTGGCATTGGGTGAAGTCTAGTAAAATATGGATAGACAGTTTCAGAGCCTTAGAAATCCCTTTAATTCAGTGGTAACCCCACTGGAACTAATATGTGACTTTAAACACGTGCTGAAAGATCTGACATTGAAGATTTGGCAGAATTCTTGGGGGCCGTATGATAACTAATGAAAATCAATTACATAAACAAACAATTCACAACTACAAAGATATACATATATAAACTGTACTCACCTAATGCTACTGTTTCTTTGCATTTTTTATGATTTCTTTGTAGGGAAAGTCTTTTGCATGTCGTCTGATCGACATCAGACTCTATAAAGTGGTCTCTCCTAAAGATGGATGAAATGTGTTCATCAAAAGGTTCATCCACACAAAGTTAGTTTATTACCATAACCCTGGTTCCCTGAAAAAGAATGACAACCATTCTGTACCAAAGCTGTCGTGGCTCCAGATTACCGACAGTACAGCCTCACAGCGATAGCCTCAGCCTGCAACACCCTAGAGCCCAGAGATGTCTGACTACTTGTCCATGTAGCGGCATTGCATATCTCATCAAAGGAGGCGCCATGAAGGAAAGCCCACGAAGTTGCCTGGCCTCTGGTAGAATGGGCTGTAATGTCCCCCAGTAAGGGGGAGTCCGTCTGTTCATCTGTAGCATCTGCCACCCAGTGCGCTAGGAGTTGCTTCGATAGGGTTTGACCTCTAGAACAGGACCCATAGCAGACAAACAGCTGGTTTGCCTGTCTCCAGGACACCGTCCTATCCAGGTAACAGTGCAGAGCCCGAACTGGGCAAAGCGTGTGTTGTCTACGGTCCTCTTCTGACTCGTGCGGGGGAGGTCTGAAAGTTTCCAAAACCACTGGTTGTTTAATATGGAATGAAGATACCACCTTTGGCAAGTAGGCTGGATTTGTTCTTAATGTTACTCGCGAGTCATTTCCAGTGAAAGCCATGCATGTGTCATCGATGGACAGCGCATGAAGCTCACTTACTCATCTGGCAGATGTAATGGCTATTAAAAATGCCCCCTTCAAGGAAACAGGAGACAGGCAGCTCTGCTGATATACAACTGCATCTGAAAATCCTCGTCTGAATAGGCGGCTCCGTTCAACGGCCAGACCTAGAGTTGGAGCTGGGCTAGGTTCGGGTGCAATAATAGCCCCTCCGCTTGGCTCAGGAGGTCCTTGCGCAGCGGGAACTGCCACAGTTGACCCGACAACATGTTGGAGAGGAGAGCAAACCAGGGGCGCCTTGGCCATCTGGGTGCAACCAGCAAAACCTGGATACAAAAACCGCATACAAGATCCCTTGTGGCCAGGAGTGAGCTAGGGGTGAGTTATGGTTCTCCATGGAGTGGACTCAGCTGTCAGCTGTCTGGAGCTCTTCTGGACAGGAGGTCTGCTGCCTTGTTGTCCACACCAGGGAGGGGAACCACCCTGATGGAACGCAAGTTACTGTGCATCCAGGACAGGAGTCTGTGCACTGCATTGTGAAGGCCCGGCGAGCGCAGGCTTGGTGGTTTATATAGGCTACCACTGTAGTATTATCTGTCCATACAAGCACATGTTTGTACACTAACTGTTGGCAAAAATGAGATAATGCCAGCTTCACTGCTTGCAACTCTTGGGCATTTATGTGCACTTGCTGCCAATGTCCCTTCCACTGACCTCTTATTTCTCTCCCATTCCAGACCGCTCCCCAGCCCAGGCTGGAGGCGTCCGTAGTGACCACTTCCCATGTGTGAGGGGACCTTTAGAATAGGTACAAAACTTTTTAATAACTAAAAACTATTTTTCAACAATGTTATAACTATTTACACCAGACGAGGTTTGCAAACAAAAAAGGCATTTAGTGACAGAAATGATCTGTATGTTTCTACTTGGTATGGTATCTTCAAAACAGTCACCTGGATGTAACCCTGGCTGCCTTGAACTTGTTTTGCAGTAGCATACAGTCTCTCCCCTCCCCCCTTTTGTCTTTCTGTCACTGCACAGTCTTTGGTGCTCTTCGATTCATTTTTGGAAATGAAATGTGGCTTTCCATTCCATTTCAATTCTTGATGAAAATGGCATGTCAGGTCTCAACATGGAGTCTGTTGTTGGGCTACCAAAGTAAGGAACAATAGCAGAGACATAAAAAGTTTCACAGTTGATGGCGATATGCTACTGTGGGGATATCCCTCTTCAGCAGGAGGCAGGGCCCAGATAGGGCAGCTTTTTTTATATATGCTCAGTGATTGACGGTCAGAGAGGGCTCTTCCAATTCAGTAATGGTTGTCATTCCATTGAAGGGGAACTGTAGTTGGTTTTATACTAACAGGGATAGTTTTCCAAAATTCTGGAATTCTTCTGCCTGGTATAACTTTATGAAAACCTTTTCAGGCATTTCTTTGTGTGTTTCTCAAACTTAACCAAAATGTTGTTGTGGCAATACAAGAAAAACTCACCCTGAACTTTAAAGCATCCAGGAAAGTATCTGCCTACAATGGCTATGATGTTGCACACATCCATGTGTTTATTTTTTCTCTGTGAAGGTCTGAGAGACTAAATTTTGCCATGCAAAAGGCATCTCTGGAAACCTCTTCTGTACTGCATTCCCCAGTTTCCATGTAGTCAAAGCAGTTTTTCTGCACTGCCTTCACTTGCTTTTTCTTCCAACAAGCCCTTCTCCACAGCTTGTGCTGCAACCTTATAGCAATCATTGCTTCGAACTGCTACCTCTTGAATACTTTTAAGGTTGACACAAGTTAGAAGAGATTCCCAAGGAAGTTGAATCTGATGTAGCTCTCAATCTTGCAGTATGCATTGTAAGGATCTAAACAGGGATCCTACAACATGGTTTAGTTTGTACAGTACAGGGAGTTCTCCATGAAAAAAATAAATGTACATCTGGAATTCAGTATCTGAGACTGCATCTTAGATTTCAGGTGCCTTTTTCATGTACAGCAGGATCTTATTTTTCTTGCTCAAAGAAACTGATGATTTCTGGCTGTAGAGTAGCAATTCATTCAACACACATGGCAAGTGACAACCATCTGATTTTGTGGTACTGAATTAGTACAGTATACTCAGTTAGGTTCAGTTAGTTCAATTAGCTGTCTGAATTTGACTTTACTCACTGGGCTATTTAGTATGTAGTTAAGCGCCTTTGTGATGGTAGCTTCCACAGAACCTGGGATGTGTTTTGTCAGTGCATCCTTTGCAGCCAGCACCTCACAATGCACGAGACAGTGCTGTGTAAAGAGCCCTTCATTCCATTCACTTCTCATCAAGGCCAAAGCACCATTTTGTTTACTAGCAATAACCTAGTAAACACAATATATTCTTTTGCCATCATTGCTGCAAGTTGAAGGGAAGCCTCTGTCAGATTGTTTTTCTTTTCATTGAAATACAGTTCTCTTATCTTTTGACCGTTGCTTCGTTTCTTAGTGTTTATCAAAATGACGTTGTCGTGAAAACTTCTTCACTGTGTTTATTATTTTTTCACATGCGTAGCATTTACAGCAGTCTTTGAATTTGTCATACATCATTAAGTATTTCAACTCTCAATCGCTATTCCAAACCCTATGGCAATCACAATGTTTTATTTTTTTTTTTTTGGCACTGCCCCACCTGAATCCTCACCATCTGTTCCCTGCGGGGTATGAGCAGGTGTCAGGGAGGGTAAAACTGAATGCCCTGCGCTAGTGGTGGCCTCTGCAGTAATAGGCTGGCCTACACGGTACAAGAAAGATACTCTCAAATACTGGCTAAACATGAATTTAATATTTAAAATATGTACTCTTCCTTGTTTCACAATAAACTATAAATGTTTTATCTATATTTTGGTTATGGTACACTTAACTTGCACACTCAATATATATATATATATATAATTTTCTCATTAAGCTTTAATATGTCATTTTAATAATAAGGGGAGAAAAATACAGAAATTATACATTTATTTATGAAATATAGATCAAAATGTATTTTCAGGCAGATGTAGTAGCAACTAGTGGCTGCTAGAGGGCAGGAACCAAAATAAGCTGTGGAAATAATACTAACACAGTTAGGGTTAGGTTTAGGGGTTGGGTTATATGGTTTAGCGCAGATTGAAGTTGCACATGGATATATAAATGGTGTTGTCAGTAATTTTGTGTTTGAGTGCTGCTTTGTACCCTCTAGCGGACGATATTTGCTATTACATCCAACTTCCTCCGCTTGAGTGAAAGGTAAGTATGCCATAAGATTTGAACTTTTTTCATAAATAAATGCATAATTTTTGTGTTTTCCTCACCTTGTTTTTGTTAAAATTACCTATTATTACTACTATGTGTTTAGGCAGTCTTTTTGTACAACTTTATTTTTGAGTACTTGGCATTTATAGTTTATTTTGCATTAAAAATGGTTATAATGACATATTATTGTTAAAAAAATAAATAAAAAATCAATATATAAATCAAAATAATTTTTATTATTCTAGTACATGGATCAGTCAGAATATTATTTATATATATATATATATATATATATATATATATATATATATATATATATATATATATATATATATATATATATATATATATAATTGTGTCAAAAGAGCCAACTTCCCACCCATCTACCTTATGACAAATGTGCCCAGTTCGAAGAATATAAAATGGATTATGTAACAATGGCCTTCTTAAATAAACCAGAAAACCGTAGTTAAATAATTAAATAAATAAGTAGTTTGAATAATGCTGCAGTATAAAATATATAAAACAAATTGAATTGTCTAAATATATTTTCAATAGCCTAAGCTGTTCCTCACATTCCAAATCCTTGCATTTTTATGTAAGGTGTTTTGTTGTTAATTAGTTAGTATAAGTTCAGGTAAACCTAATCAATACAGACTCAACTGCCTTTTTAAATATTTCCCACAGAGCTACATCACATCAGGCATGTTTGCTTTGTATGTGTTAGATTTGTTTGCATTATCTAATATCTTATCTGTTTAGTTAACTTTGATTTTTTTTTTTATTTTATTAATAATTTCCCTTATATTTCAGGAACAGAAAAAGTTAATGGTTTTACACTTGACAATTACTGCTAGTAATAGTTGGTAGCAATTAATTGCCAGCAACTTTTCTAATCTACACTTGCCAATTATGTGCTAGTAAAATTGCGAGCAATTTCATGGCAATTCAACATGGTGCTGACAAATGCAATACATTTAAAGTGGGTATTTAGGTAATATAAAAAAAATATGGTTTCATAGTGAAGTTGAATTTCAAATTGCCAACATATATGCAAAGTATAAAATCCTTTGTAGGTTCTCAGTCACAGATGAAAATTGTATCTGTTTGGGGTATTGCTGTTTCACAGTACATTATGTATAATAATACATACACTATGGTATTAGTCCTATATGACATAACATCTTTGGATCTATGTTTAAAACAACCTCCTAAAGGAATTTAAAACAAGCCATAACTTAAATAATGCAGTTTGTTTTTGTTTTGTTGGGTTTTGTACACTTTAATCCTGGTATAGATTATCTCAACATGGAAATGTGCTGTTAGCAAAATAAATCATCAACTAACCTCAGTTAAAGTGTTATTTGTTTTTCTCCAAGTAGCATTTGCAATAACATTTCAATGTCTTTATCAAATATACCTGCAATTAGTAAAAACCACAATAACAAACTTGAAAATCAATGATTCCTCGTGGTAAGTCTCCCTCCCAACCTGTGAGGTCGCTAAGTAACAGGAACAGAGTACCCTGGACTGCTTGGCCTGCAACTTTGTTCCGAGAGTTAAAAGGAAGTCGGTCATTTAGAAAAGGGGCGTAGCTTCGGTACTTTAACTCATCGACCAGGAAGGGAAATAATGTGGTCGCGGATTAGAGTAGAGGCTGCAATCATTTATCAAATAGTCAAGAGTGATGGTATAAATAGGGGTCCAAGAGACGTAATTTGTTCCTTCCCTTTGGTTTATGAAAAGTGACCTGGAAAGACCTGTGTTTTGTGTATCCGTATCATTTGTTCTGTCTATTTGTTGCTTGCTATCACTAGACAGCTAATATGTTCCGGAGCTGTGGCCAGAAGCCAGCTCAATCCTGGAACAGCACTGCACTTGTATCACAAATAATTGTATTTGCACCACTGGCACTAATTCATGCACTAACAGACTTGTGTAGGTGTTTTATGTGGGTGTATAATAAAAACGGGACTGTTACAACCCCAGGGATTACAAATTAGTAATAAATGCTGCTGTATTACTTAACATCATTTATTGTTTACTGTTTGTTTTGCAGTCAAGCACTGGACATAAAAATATCATTACATAAACTTTGCACCTGGATTACAATTGTTTGTCATTTCATTGATCATCTGCACCTGCACACTATCAACCACTTTGCCACACAAACCTATGTACAACAACCAGAAAAGTCACTTTTAACTAGCTGTTGTATTGCATTTTAATATAATATATTTAATATTTCTGATACGGAGATTGAAAAAGAAGTTCAACTCTTCATAGATGCTAACAGAGCCAGCCTTCCAGCTACTGATGCTAGAGTGTAACACATTGTTAATGCACAGAAGACAGACACAGTCTGCAAAAAAAGTTATCCAGTACTGCCAAATAGGCTGGCCTAATGAAAGAGGAGTACCTCCAGAGCTTGCACCAATCTGGAGACAAGAGGATCTGAAGATGACAGGATCATGGTTCCTACTGCCATGAGGAAGGAGATTTTTTAAATACTTCACAAAGGTCACCAAAGCACTACGAAGTGCAGGGCCAGAGCTCATCAGGCAGTATGGTGGTAGATAGGTAGAAAAACATAGAAAAGTACACAGAGAACCATTGATGACAATACCTGTTCCAGAACGACCTTGGAAAAGGGATGGAATGGACCTATTCCTGTGGGAGAAAAACACTTACCTCCTAGTAGTGGATTATTTCTCCAGGTACATTGAAGTGGCAAAACTTTCAGTCACTTCTGCTTATGTTGTCATCAAAGTTCTTAAAAATATCTCTGCGCGGCATGGAGTTCCACAGTTTGTCGATTCTGTTAATGGTCCACAATTTGCAGCTGCTGCCTTTCAAGCATTTGCAAAGGAATTCAACACATCACTAGCAGTCCCATCTATCTGCAAGGTAACGAGGAATCCAAAAGCATTGAGTCTACAGTCAAAGCCTTGTGAAAAGAAGAAGCGGATCCCTCGAAAGCATTAATGGCATATCGAGCAATGCCAGTAGAGCAAGGCTACTCACCAGCGCAGCTGTTAACGGTGAGACAACTTCGGACGCCACTACCACAGTTACCATCTTTGCTGACTCTGCAGTGGCCGAATCTCAGAAAGTTTAAGAGGGATGATGCAAGTGGACGGCGACATCAGGAGTGTCATAATAACAGATGACACCGTGCTCATCCACTGTCTGAACTTCAGCCAGGACAGAAAGCGTGGATTACAACAAAGCAGGTCCATGGATCTATGATTCAGCAAGCGCCAACACCAATCTCATATCTGCCGCAAACTGCAAATGGACTGTTGCGACAGATTCGCATACACCTTCATGCAACAACACAGTCTATCGCTGATGAGACTCCATTGCACCAACCACAACAGCCAAATGCTCATCTCACCAGTGAAGGCCATGACATTGGATACTGGACCTGTGATGGACTGTTAGACCTAATATAGAGTCAAGGACAATTAAAGAAAGGGCTTGAGGGAATTTGTTATTTTCTTTGGAATCTGCAGAAAACATTAAATATATTTACTACAATATGTTTTTTTTTTTTTTTTTTTTCCAGATTCGGATCTTGGAATTGTGGGTTTAATGTTGACCTAAACAAACTGCAGCAATTGTCAGCAGTACATGGGCCTGTCAATCAGTGTGGGGATGTCCTTCAACATTAAGGCTAGAGAAAACAGCTTGGATTTGCCACAGAATATTCACCAATCACTTCACAAGTAAATAATTCTAAAGGAATTATGTGGATTTTAAAAAACAAAAGGCTTATTAGTTCAATCTAATGACACATTGTGGTGTGACCCTTTCTCCTGTAGACTGTATGAAAAGTTAAGTAAACAAAGATGTTTAAGAAAATGTAGTCTCATGCCACTGTAGTAGGCATAAGCAATATTAAAATATATACACCCACTTTTGAATTAATAAACCTTTTATTGCTGAACTGCTGTCTTCACTCAGAACGTTGGTGTTGTACCAGTTATGTGGATTTTCATCCCCAAATACATTAAAGGAAATAAGTGAAATGCCATTCATTTTTGCCAGTGATTTTGTAACTAATAACAAATACAATGGCAGTTTGTCATGGAATTTAGATTGTAGTGGTGCATAGTGATTTATTCAGTGTGAAGCGGCTCATTAGTATACAAGCCATGGTATATACCATTTATATGCACTGTAATGTGATGCTGTTATTGTTGTTTAACCAATCAGAGGTGGTTATTTTTCCAAGCCGTGTTTTGATGAAGGGTGTTATAGTGAGTGTGTACTGTATTTAGATATCACCAAAAGGATCCTCAGAATATATATATATATATATATATATATATATATATATATATATATATATATATATATATATATATATATATACAGTGCCTTGCAAAAGTATTCAGACCCCTGACCAATTCTCTCATATTACCGAATTACAAATGGTACATTGAAATTTCGTTCTGTTTGATATTTTATTTTTAAACACTGAAACTCAGAATCAATTATTGTAAGGTGACATTGGTTTTATGTTGGGAAATATTTTTAAGAAAAATAAAAAACTGAAATATCTTGCTTGCATAAGTATTCAACCCCTGTGCTGTGGAAGCTCCCAGTTTGCACCGATGAAAGAAATTGCCCTAATGAGGACACAATTACCTTACCATTGGCCTCCACCTGTGAACCATTAAAGTTGCTGTCACATTTTCTAGATAAAAACCCCACTGTTGAAGGATCATTGGCAAGGCTGTGAATCTGAAGGAAAATGAAGACCAAAGAGCATTCTACAGAAGTTAGAGATAAAGTAATACAAATGCATAGATTAGGGAAAGGGTACAAAATAATATCCAAGTGTTTGGATATCCCAGTGAGCACAGTTGGATCAATAATCAGGAAGTGGAAGCTGCATCACACCACCCAGGCACTGCCAAGAAAAGGCCGTCCCTCAAAACTCAGCGCTCAAACAAGAAGGAGACTTGTGAGAGAAGCCACAGAGAGGCCAACAATCACTTTGAAGGAGCTACAGAGTTCAGTGGCTGGGAGTGGAGTAATGGTGCACCAGTCAACCATATCAAGAGCTCTGCATAACACTGGCCTGTATGGGAGGGTGGCAAGAAAGAAGCTGTTACTCAAAAAGTACCATCTGAAAGCATGTCTGGAGTTTGCCAGAAAGCATGAGAGTGACCCAGCTGCGATGTGGGAAAAGGTTTTGTGGTCAGATGAGACCAAGATAGAGCTTTTTGGCCAAAACTCAAAGCGCTATGTGTGGCACAAACCTAACACTGCCCATGCCTCAAGACACACCATCCCTACAGTGAAGTATGGTGGTGGCAGCATCATGCTGTGGGGATGCTTCTCATCAGCAGGGACTGGGCATCTTGTTACAATTGAAGGAAGAATGGATGGAGCAAAATACAGGAAAATACTGCAAGAGAATCTGCTTCAGTCTGCTAAAAAACTGAAGCTTGGGAGGAAATTCACCTTTCAGCAGGACAATGATCCCAAGCACAAGGCCAAAGCAACATTGGAGTGGCTCAAGAACAAAAAGGTGAATGTCCTACAGTGGCCCAGTCAAAGTCCTGATCTCAATCCCATTGAGAATCTGTGGCACTATTTGAAAATTGCAGTCCACAAGCGTCGTCCAACCAACCTGAACAACCTGGAGCAAATCTGCCAAGAAGAATGGGCCAAAATCACTCCGACACTGTGTGCAAAGCTGGTACATACTTACCCCAAAAGACTTAAAGCTGTTATTGCAGTGAAAGGTGGCTCTACCAAATATTAATGTGTGGGGGTTGAATACTTATGCAAGCAAGATATTTCAGTTTTTTATTTTTCTTAAAAATATTTCCCAACATAAAACCAATGTCACCTTACAATAATTGATTCTGAGTTTCAGTGTTTAAAAATAAAATATCAAACAGAATGAAATTTCAATGTACCATTTGTAATTCAGTAATATGAGAGAATTGGTCAGGGGTCTGAATACTTTTTGCAAGGCACTGGCACTGTATATATATATATATATATATATATATATATATATATATATATATATATATATATATATATATATATATAGATATATACTATATATTCTTATGAGAGGATCCTTTTGGTGATATCTAAATACAGTACAGACTCACTATAACACCCTTCATCATAACGAACCTTCGGCTATAACAAACCTGGCACCTGAACCCCAAATTAATAAAATCAAAAAAGATCATTTAAACAAACACTGTCAACATCCTGGTCTCTAGGCACAGAATGCAACCTCTGCAGTGAAGTAAACTATTTTGTCTTAAGAAGTGTGTGCTGTGAAACTGCCTCCAAAATGAAAATCATTGTATGTTGCAACAAAGCTGGAAACTATAATTTTGAAAAAAAAAAAAAAAGAATAATGCAGGTATATTTCTCGTGAATATAGGTTGTCATCTTCAATTCTGTATTTTTGCTTTTTGTACTGTGTTTTAATTATTTAATGAATTGGATAAAGGGAGAATACTGCATACATGAGACAAACAGGTACATGTAATTCTACTTTCATTCTCAACATCATCTCATTAACTTACTCCAACAGTTTGTCGTTCATTTTGTTGTCCTTTCCCTATAATGAACCCCTCGATATAACGTACAAAAGGCTTGGACCAAAACAGGTTTGTTATAGTGAGGGGGTACTGTACTTCAGCACATGTTTAGACTATAAAACGTGGTGTTTAAATGTCAGTGTAGTAAAATCGTTTTGTTTATTTGATTATATTATTTTTACATTTGTTTATATTATCTTAGATGCTACCTAGTTCAGCGGTCATACAGTTCAGTATGTCTCCCAGGAAAGGGGCCCTTTTTCTTCAAGACAGAGATTTTATTATTTATATATTTTTAATACACTTTCGTTATTATTATGTTCAGGGAATGTGCACCACAAATACTTAAAAAATGTTGTGCCTGATTAGATGTTTGTGTTGGTGGCAGATATGACTAACTTATATGCTGTACACAAGCAGACACAATGTTTCAAAAGTGTATCTGTGTATGAAATGCAAGCCTTAGTCAGCCTGCATCTGGTAATAGGGGCACTGAAGATCCTTCGAGAGCAGATGTACTGTGATTCCTATATACATCTATGTTTTTTAAGGAGAGAGATTTTTTCAACTTTGCTCAAAGTTACATTTTATCAACAACTTGGAGAAACTAGAAGAAAACTCAGATGTCCTCTTCAAAGTCTGCCCCCTCTATTCATTCGAAAGCTCTGTCTGGCTTTTACTCTGGCGGAAGATCTATGTATAGATGAACAGATGGTGCCCTTCTGAGGAGTGCTCCCCATAAAGCAGTATGTAAAGAGGAAGTCCTGAAGGTGTGAAAATCTTTTTCCTCTGTGGCAGAAGTGGCATGGCCTGTGATTTCATCATTTATCAGGGCAGCAAGACCAAGATCTCTCCACAGAACATGAAGAGATTTGGCCAAGAAGCTGCAGTGGTTCTCCAACTTTGCCAGCAAATTAATGCTCCTAACCACACGCTCTTCTTCGACAATTACTTTACAGCAAACCATCTATTAGAAGTGCTGAATTACATGCTGCAGTAACAGCAAGAGTCAGTCGTTTTGCCAATCCAGTTAAGTTGGATAAGGAGGTGTGCAAGAGGGAATGGGGAAACTATGATCAGGTGACGAGCTGTGACAGAAGAATCATTCTGATGAAGTGGTTCCAACTTTGTTGGTGTCAGCAAGGTAGATGAGGTTGAGAGGTGGGAAACAAGAAAAGAAGTATATGAAGATCAAGAATCCAGAGGTTGTGAAATACAATGAGGCCATGGTTGTGGTGGACAAGCTTGACCAGCTAATCAGCCTATACAGACATACATAAAGTCTGGTAAGTGGACACTGCACATGGTCACTCATGGCTTCAATCTCGCTGTGTTCTGGCTGGAGTACAGATGAGATGCAGATTGTTCTGGCATGCCATCCTAAGAAGTATTAGACCTCCTGCATTTCACAATGAGCGTGGCAGAGTGCCTCTTCTGACAGGGTTAGCCACAGTCTTTGAAGAAAAGGAGATGCCTGAGCACCAGACCCACACCAAGTCCATATGGCCAACTATGGCAACAAAAAAGAGGCTAGGCGATGCAAGCAGCCTTCTTGCACAGGCCTTTGTTTTGTGCCCCATAGGAATTGTTTCAAGGCTGGACACCACAAATAAAACCCCAGCCCGAGGGAGCCTACAAGTACTTTTTTACAGTTACAGTATGATAGGAACATTTTTGTAGCCAAAACAAAGCATTTGTCAAGAAATGATTTCAACCACACACAAATATAAACTATACAAACAATCGTGTTTTTTTTAATTAGATTTATTTTTTGCTAAAAACAAATGTCAAACAGAACATACAGCCATTTGTTAAAGAATGAAAAAAAAATCACTTAACGGTACAACGGTATATCCAATTCCCATGACACGCAAACATTCAGCTGAACTGTATTTCTCAGGATTGTATAAAAAATAGATTAACACAAAGGAAGTCTGATCTTGCTCCGGGTGTGTAGCCACTTCGGGGACACCCTAGGGTAAGTTTATATTGTTATTTCTACTGTTATTAGAGTTGATTAGATCGTGTCCCAGTTATACGTGAATTTTTGTAATTCTTTACCAGTATTATTCACCCTTTATTTTGGAGTTCAAATATTTTATTTGAAGCTGTTTGATGAATGCCACAGACTTCAAACATCATAGGGACCTAACATGAAAGAAATGTAACTGCTTCTAGACATTTAAAATGTCACATTCTTTACATAAGTTGCTTTCTGTCACAATTGCAAGGCACCACGGGTAGGTAAAGGTATCATACAGCTGTGAATTCTCACAGAACATGGCACAAAGTATTGCACGTTGGAGCTTATGGCAGGGCCCGGCACAAGTATGGTGTTTTGTTTAGTTTAATAAAGATTGATATATTTTGAATATAAGTTTTGCAGGGATGGAGTTAAATCTACTTCTGCTAACAATCACATGGGGAATGTGACCATTCTCTGATTAGGTGATTGATTGTTAATTGGGGAATGGCCACATGTATAAAAAGGGGGGAATAAGCCTGTGTTTGTTGGAGGAGTTTGCAAGAAGGTTTGAATGTGTTTCAGTGAAAGTGGCTGCTCAGCTGGAAACAAGAAGGTGTGTATTTAAATAGTTTTTGTTTAACCCTTTTAGTTTGGCCCTTGCACCTTTGTTTCTTTGTGTCTTTTTGTTATAAATGTGTGATCTAGTGCTTGCACTGAAGCTTCCCTGTTTGAGTATCTTTCTTGCCAGATAACAGCTTGACGCTCTCCTGCCGCAGAGCTACATTTTAAACATGATTATATACCAATATTAAATGTTATTTCAACATTGTAATGTTTTTTTTTTTTTTTTTTTTTTAATATTTCAATACTAACTGCAGTTTATGTTTAACTGTTGGAACTTCCCTGTAGAAAATAAGATGTACAGTCAGGTTTTCGTGCATGTTTGTGCAGTTTCTTTATAATTATTTACAGCATACACAATTTATCTGTTAGAGGGGGGTAAAAAAGTTGTAGGGGAATTGATAATACAGAATTATTTTGCCAACTGGGCTATATTAAGGTGGTCAAGAAATATTATTTTGTTTTTACAGCACATACAGCAGGATTTCTATCCAAAAACATAATGTATTAAATCTGAGGGAAACACAGCATATAATGTCAAAGGAGTTGGATTTTGTTAATAAAGAGGTAAATGTATTGCAAGACTACTAAAAACTTGTACTGGTGTCTCAGCTGACAAATTGGAGAAGCTGGACCGAGCAACATCAAGAAATGCAAGTATTACCCAGCAAACAAATCTAATGCTATGTACACAGTACACATACAGTTGAATCCTATGCAATACAATATGAATGCTCACTTAAACAACTAAAAATGTAGTCTTGATTTTGTGTTTTTGTTTTTTATGTAATGAAAATATACTATAGTTTATTTATATTTATAATTCTAAGTCCAGTTCAATTAAAGCCCATAGCCATCTTTACTTACCAGACAAATACTGCCTAATTTTTTTTGTACTTAGATAGAATACTACAAAAGATGAGTGATTGTACAAACTGTAGATTTGTTTTTTTAGCCACTGATTGTTATAAAAGGGATGCAACAAAGTTCAGCCTTTCTTTTAATGTGTCACTTTATTTTAAATCCTAAATACATAAGGGGATATTGGTGGGGTTTCCATGCAATTTAGAAACTCCATTATCCTCTCCATTGTCATGAGAATGTGAAGTAGCATGCACCTATTACATATTGGGCACATTCCTCACTCTACACTGTAGAAAGTGCACAGTCAAAACATGGTACGACTTAAAAAGGTGGGTTAATCACCTTTCCATGCTAAAAAGCCCTGCAAATTAATCAAATGAGTTTTGTTTTTTTGCATGGAAAAACATGGCAGAAAGCCATACCTTATGTTAACAAGATTTCAGTAGTGAAGATTCTGTTGATGATGTAACCTCGTGCCATTCTTTATTAGCAGCTGAGATCTGCTGAAAGTAGCTCTGGCAAACGTCTTTGACCAAATAGGAAAAAATAAATATACAGTATGTTGCTTAAAAAGACAAATATGGGGCTTAACATCAGCTTGCTGCAAGACTTCTATAACGAAGTTCCAGAAAGTTACAAATGCTGCATTTTTACTTGCATTCCAAAATTGTTTTTGAAAGGATTCCGAAACATTCTGTTCCGGAAGGGTGTATCTACAATTGTATGAAACAGAAGGGGGTACTTCTCTCAGGAGAAGAGAATGAGTATGCACACTTTGTAAGGTCAATACGTCCAACAGGATTGCGCAAAGAAAACATCATCGGGCAACCAATTGAAAATACTACCCTCTTCAGTGCTTGCGGTGGACGTTGATGAAGAGGTTAGAAACCCTTTGGGAATGTATAACACAGTGAATATTTAATCATGGTTTTTAATGCTACTGCTAAGTTAATCATGAGAAGACAGCAAGGTGATGACATAACTGGCTTGCATTTAGTGCGTGCTGGGAATTTCCTCTAATCGTTTTGGAGCATGTCCTCAGCGCGGTTACACTAGCAAACATTCCAGCTGTGCCAGAATCAAAACCCAACTTGCAAGAGGATAAGAGGATGCATTCCATAGCATTTACACTAGCAAAATCTTCCAGAATACATCCTCTTGGCCACTCGTTCCTGAATATATGTGTGCAAGTGTGAACGCATCTAAAGATGCCCAGGTGTGTGTGTGTGTGTATATATATATATATATATATATATATATATATATATATATATATATATATATATATATACTGTGGAATTCCGATTCAGGTATTTCTTCTTCTTATAAGAATACTATGTAGTGGGAAATATGGGAGAGTAGGGTAGCCTATTATAGATTTACTACCAGTATTTTGAAAGTGTACTAAAATACAAACAAAAACTTAGAACAGATGGGTCCAAAGGCAGTCTGACATTTAATGTATCTTTATTTTCATGTATGATGAAAACAATTACAAACTGAAAAGTCTAAAATATGTGACAGAATGAAAACGACTTGCTGCGAAATATCCTCTACATCACCATGGAGAAAGCATAGTTATTATATTGTATTACTGTCACAAAGATGGCTGCAGTGGGTGACGTCAGACCAGAAACAGGAACCAACACAGAACGCAGGTTTTGAAATGGTGAAGGCGCTGCTGCACAGTTTAATAATCAAACAGACGGAAAATAAAAAGGTTGTAACAAAAACACTGACACCAAAACAGGTCACGGAACTTGAGCCAAAATAAATATACAAACAAAATGTACTAACACTAAACAGAGACAAACGAGTGGACAAACAGACAAACACGGTGAGTTAAATTATACTTTCACTTCTCTTTTTGTTTTCTCCTTGTCCCCACCCGTTCTCTACTCATCGAACACAAAACCCTGAGTGAATGAAAACATGCTGCTTTTATGCAGCTGTACTGAGACTCGATTGCTAATCAATCGTTCAATTGGTCTCAGTACAACTGCACGTGAATTAATAAAGTGCAATTCCCCGTGCTCACATATTATTACATTTTACCTGCATGTGAAGTGCTGTGCAATCCTCTTGCCTAAATACAAATATACATTTTAAATCACTTGTGTTCATAACCCATATTATAGCCCGTGTACCAACATTAACACACTACACGCAACATACAACACAAATAAATATCCCAGGAGGGCGGAACATTGCCACATATACCCCACTTGTGCAAAGCACAACTGGCCTCAATGGTCACCTCCCCCCTTAAAAACCCAACAGTCCAGGTCAAGGTGGGTATTTTCTGAGCTCTCTATACCAGAGCTGCCGATAGGCCCCTTCCTGGGATGACACCCTCGGTGCCTCCTACCGAGGGGTTAAAACCGTCATACTGAGGGAGACATTTCTCTTTTTGCATCGAACCCATGAGGGCAGCTGATGCGACCTTGCGGTTGGTAGTTGTCTCCTTTTTCAGGAAACCAGGGTTACGGTAAGTTAACATTCCCTTTCAATTCGAAGATGACCACCAACAACATTAGGTATGGAATAATGTATACCAGAACCGTTGCGAGGGAGAAGAAATGGCAGCATACGAGGGATGCATGTATAACCAAAGGTTAGCGGTGCGAGCGTGCAGCCTCAAGGACCCTCATGCCTATTGAAAGCAAGGAATGATCTACCACACTGAAGAAATAAAAATTGTAGAATGTTTGCGGTGTAGCCCAGCTAGCCGCTGTATATATATCGGACAGTGAGGCCCTTCTGAAGAGGGCCCAAGATGTAGCCAACCCTCTAGTGGCGTGTGCATCTACTCTCCCAGGTGGGGGTAAGCCAGCACTGTCATACGCCGCAGAGATTGTGTCCGCAATCGAATGCGACAGTCGCTGCTTCGAGAGGGGCTGTCCTAGGGTCTGTACACTGTGACAGACAAAGAGCTGGTCAGTATGACGCAGTTGAGTTCTTGTTCTATCCACTTAACACCTCAATGCCCGCATCGGGCGGAGGAAATTCAATTTCCTATCCTCCTCCGAAGCAAACAGAGGTGGATGAAAAGACTGCAGTTCCACAAATTGATTCATGTGGAAAGCTGTAATCACCTTGGGGAGGAAAGCAGGGTTTGTACGCAGTGACACCCTGCTGCCATCATCCTACAGCCATATACAGGAGCTGTGCACTGACTCACTGTCCCCCTTAGTGGAGGTGATAGCCGAGTGGAAGGTTGTCTTCATAGACAGATGCTTCAACTCTATGGAGTGTATAGGCTCAAGTGGGGCCTCCAGTACAGCATCAAGGCTCCACTCGCGGAGAACGGTCCTCCTAGGAAGGGTGCAACTGCCCTTGCGAAACTGGGTCGCCAAAAAATGCGCACCCAGAGATATTCAATCTATGGGGGCATGGCACGCAGCATCTAGGTACACCTTCAATGTGGAAAGTAACCTAGCAGCATCAAGCAGTTCTTGCAAAAACTGCAAGATAACCGGCATTGGACAAGAAACTGGGTCATGACTTCTAGTCAGACACCAATTCTGGAAATATTTCCACTTATAGGCATACAGCGACCTAGTGAAATCTGCCCTGGCACTCTGCAAAGTACCCACAACTGTGTCTGATAACCCTAGGGCTGTCCAGTGGTCCCTTTCAGGAGCCAGACCCATAATTGGAATCTGTCAGGTTCTGGATGCCAGAGAGTGCGGTGGAGGGAATATCACAGGGGGCCATATGTCGTCACCATCGAGATGAAGAGATCGACCTGCACCTTCCAAAACCGCTTCCAAATGCACTCCACCACCGGCAGGTGGAGTCACCACTTTTACGGATGTGCACCCACCCTGGACAAGAGGTCCACTGCCCAGTTCGCCACTCCGGGAAGATGCATTGCCCATTGGGACAACAGGTTCCGTTGTGCCCAAATCAGGAGCTGGAAGGCGATGGGATGCAACCCCGGGGACCAGAGACCCCCCTGGAGGTTGACATACGTTACCACTGATGTGTTGTCCATTCGGACCAGCACATGTCTCCCGTGCAACAATAGTTTAGTACTCTGATCCCCTGCACCTGCAAGGGTTGCCAGGATAGTGTCAATGCACTTTGAAAAAATACGAGGAGCCATGGATAGGCCAAACGGCAGCACAGAGAACTAGTCAATGCTTCCCTGAAAGGCGAAGCGGAGATACTTCCTGTGCTCTGGACAAATGGGAACTTGAAAGTACATGTTCAGTAAGTCCACGGTGGTGAACCAGTCACCCCGCAAGACTGACTGGAGAATGTGATGATGAGTCAGCATTTGGAACTGCCTTTCCTTCAAGAACTTGTTGAGAAATCTTAGGTCTAAGATTGGGTGAAAGCCGCCATCCTTGGGTACTATAAAATATCTTGAGTAGAATCCCTCTCTGCTGGAGCACGCCACCTAAATACGCGTAATGTGTCTCTGTAACCCTACATTGAGGGTTTCGGGCACATAGGGTCCTTTGACAATCCACCCACCAGCAGGGCCTTAACCAAGGCCGCAATGGTGGAGTCAACCAGGGGGAATCCTGCCAATCCCAGCTTCTCTGCACCATCCAGTGAAGCAAGTCGGACGGCTTGCTTCAAAATACTCGGTGCTGATGCCGGTTGATCCAAGAGGAGCATACCTCCTCCATAAAATCAGGGAACGGTGGGAATGGCTGTGCTGTGGGATCTACTGCCTGTGTCCAAAACACGGACCGGAGGGGCTCTGCCGGTGTCATCTAGGGGATCTGCAAAATGTATTTTTATATATATTAAAACTGTCACTCAGTAGCCAGCAGAGTCATTCAACAGCAGGGGTAAGGCAGAGCTTAGCCCTGTTGGAGGACGTGCTCCCACACAAATGAAGGGCTTTAAAAGATAACAACACTCACTCCTTTAAATCAATACTGCACAGGTAGTCGACTCACGTTCCACAGATAGGAAATAATCAGCCTGCAATGCAACCACACACAGGTTGCTAAGAAAGAAAGAAAGAAAAAGGCTAAATCAGGAGTCCCTGATTCCATGAAAGCGGCAAGCCAGCTTTCAGCCTGAAAGACAAGGAAACTGCATTAGACTTGAAGCTCTTTGCTCAATAAGCTCAGATACCAACACAGAGGGTCTTACCTTACCATCTTGAGAGGTGAAAAGAGAAATGGCTTCCTCAGTATGACAGTTTTAACCCCTTAATAGGCGGGACCGAGGGCGTCATCCCAGAAAGGGGCCTATCGACAGCTCCGGTATTGAGAACTCAGAAAATACCTACCAATAGACAGCCATATCCCACACCTAATGTTGTTGGTGGTCGTCTTCAAATTGAAGGGAACTCACCAACTCCCTTTACCCAGACAAAGGATTTTTCCTTTCTAATATGCCATTCTCACATATATTTTGATAAGGAGGAATTTTCTTTAGTTTTGCTTTGTTTTTAAATTTAGTAGTCGACAACTGTTTTGATTATTTTCTCCCAAATTTAGAATAGCCAATAATTTTTAGGCTCAGTTCACAACTACCACCCCTGGGCTGACTCGGGAGGGTGAAGACGAACACACACAGTCCTCCGAGGCGTGTGCCGTCTGCCGACCGCTTCTTTTCACTCTGCAGGCCCGCCATACAACCATCTCAGAGCTACAGGAGGACAATGCAGCTCTGGGCAGCTTACACATTATTTACATTAATAAAGGGGCGGGCACCCTGTCACAGGGACATATACCTTAATACAAAGAACCATAGCTAATTTTATGCTTTTAACTCAACCAACTCAGCAATTCATAATTGGGTGAAGGGTATGGCTAAGGATGTTAAGGTGTGAACGTAACTTTGAAGTAGGAATCTGGGTGAGAGGGGGAAGTGGGAAATGTTTCTGTTATACGTCATTTTCAATGTAAATGTTAAGAGATCAACAAACTTTCACCTTGACTCAAAAAAACACAAAAAAAGATGCATGCATTAGCCAATGCATTTCTAGATGTTGCATTAGCCTACATGTAGTTTTCAAACCCAGACCTACATTAAATTATTCTATTACATTTACCTTTATAAAAGTTTACCATAGTATTTTTTTGTTTTCCAATGTTGTATTATGCATTTGCCATGGGCTTCTAATGCTTACCTATGTCCTATTATACTTCTGTTTTATTTAAAACCCATATTTTTTATTTTTGATCCTTCTATTTCTGAAAAGTATCTGAATATTATTTAACCATTCCTCATGCAACACTATTTTTAAATGATATAAACCATATTGTGTTGAGTCATAGATTTGTGTATATATATATATATATATATATATATATATATATATATATATATATATATATATATATATATATATTCATATGAGCTTAACATGCAGCCTACAGCACTCAGTATTCCCAGGTGGTCTCCCATCCAAGTACTACCCAAGCCCAACATTGCTTTGCTTAAGCATTGCATCTATATATTGAGACATTGCACAAATAGTGTGGTTTCAGTAAAATGTATCTGATTCATTTGTAAATATTTTTTATTAATATAACTTTAAGGAATATTAACATGTAAATATGAATTTATTACCGATCTCACAGCGATAAACACAAGCTTCATTGAACATTAAACTCTGCTGCTGTCGACATGCTAAGGTAGCCTGCATTGAGTTTTTAGAGTAATTCCCTACTAGACGTAAATACATCAAAAATACCAGTCGCATGAATGGTTTGAAACAGGCTGTTTGTTTTTGATTAAGATTTGGAAAGCTTAACATTGCATTTTCTGACTAAGAAATCATAGCACAGCTGGCGCATTGAAACAATGGTTTAATAAGGTTTAATTTCCCATTTGATTAAATGAGAACATATTGATTTTGAGTGTATTTCAAACATGCACTAATTAGTTTTTGACCCCTACAGCATAGTATAGCTCGCCTTCCGAAGTAGCATGATTTTCTTAAATTCATCTCAGGATAGTGTTACACAGAAAGTCATACAATTCAATAGCATTAATGCTTAAACTGTTAACCCTTTAAACCTACAGTATAGGGATTGTACACTAGCAAACAATATGAAAATAAAATCCATCCTGATGCCTCCAGTTCTGGGAACCTCAAATAGTATAAGATTACATTTAGAGATCAGTTTAGAGATCAGACTTGGTATTTTATTGACCGGTGATAAACAGATACATCTTTTTCAATAGGCATGCACTAGGTATTTACAAAAATGTTATTATCAGGTAATGTAATTTCACAGGCCTCCTTGAGGAGGTATTCTCTCATTATTCCATTGCACAGTGTTAAATAGGACAATTTGAATGAATTTCTTGACATTTAATTGTAATCAAAATTTGATTTGCTTTGCATGTCTGTACTTCTAAGTGGCTGGGAATTTTGGTCTGTCAAGTGAAAAGTATCTGATGTTGCACTATGAGAAACATGAGGCCAGGTAAGTGTAAATAGCATGTCGTCTTTCAGAGTCAATGAGGAATTTAAAAAAATACATTATGATTAGATTTTTCTTTTAAATGTATCTCGATTTTCTTACCTTGTCTGATGAACTCCACACAAAGTGAACTCCTGGTCTCCATTTTGCTTGGGTCAGGAGAACAAACATAAAACTCTGTTCCACATAAGCACTGTTGTCCAAATTTCTCCCGCGATTGCTTGGGTACAGACGTTCAGGTTTTGTTTTTACAAAACAAAAAAAATGCACAAAGCTAATATATAGATAACGATATTTTTTCTTCCTTATTCCCCTTTCATTGACTTTCAGACACAGGACTACGGGTATGAAACGCTGATGTATGGTTTAATAATAAATAAACAAAATAAAAGGTTTGAACAAAACAGAACACTGATACAAAACAAACAAACATACAAGGAATAAAACAAGTATTGCTCTAGTCTAAAACTAGCACGAGTAGTAATTGTTGTATTTGTGGTTTCTTTTGGTTTACCTCCCAACTCTCGTTCCAGGTCTGAACACATTAACCCCGTTCAACCAAAGTAGAGAAGAAGGTGGATACCTTCCTGAAAAAGAACTACATGGCCTCAACATGCAGTCTGTATGTTAGCAATTACCAGGTGTATGCTGTAAAGTACCAACACAAAATACGGGGTCAGTTGTCTGCTGCCCTACAGGCATCTACCCCATAGAATACTGAACTGGCCATACAGGGTGACTTGCTCTTCGGCACTGGACTCTCTGTTCCTGATGAAGGAGGCAAGAGAGGCTACTGATCGATATTCATCAGGAATGAGAGGCGCACCATTCAGCAGACATCGTCTTTTAGAGATCAACCACAACAATCTTCTTTTGGGATACAGCCTTACTTTCAACTCATACAATACAGGTAAAAAATACCATTCCAATCTCATCCTCCAGAAACAAGCATCACAAGAACACTGATGGACTGGTCACGCTGACAAGGGAACTTCTTATAACAAAAAGTCAAGTCCATGCTTCTTTCCTGTGCCATAGAACAGGTCCCCTTATCTTCTCAAAGGCAGGGTCATTACTCAAAATACTTTTTAATTCAGAAAAAGAATGGGAAATTCAGACCTATTTAGACCTCAGGGGTCTGAACAGATACATCCTGTCAGAAAAGTTGAAGATGGTATCCCTAACCACCATTACCAATACGGTCCAACCAGGGGGGCTGATTGATTTCCATAGATTTAAAGGATGCTTACTTCCATCTCCCTATACACAAAAACTACAGGAAGTATCTCCGTTTCTCCATCCAGGACCATCAGTACCAGTTCAGAGTGCTTCCTTTTGGGATTTCCACAGTCCCCAGGATGTTCACCGAGGTGATGGCCAAGTTAGCAGCACATCTCATGTGGTATGGACATCCACATCTATCCCTATCTAGATGAATGGTTTCTGAGGGCTCCCTCCAGGGTAAAAGCCTTAGAACACAGGGACGAAACTCTTCTGCTTTTTCAGAACCTGGGCCTCCTGGTCACAAGAAAAATCATCACTCGCCCAGCTCAATCTCTTTTTTTTCTGGTGGCTCAATTCAGTACACTAACAGGAAGAGTGTATCTCACGGAGGTGACCACAAGTCGTCAATTGGCAAGTCACTTCAAAATAGGAGTGTGGCGGAGTGTCCCGCCCCTTTTGTGTTATTATGATGTATTGTATATTACTGTTGCAGCGTGGACAAAAGCCGCCACCATTGTATTTTTAGAACCTCATGAAGATGCATGACTGTCAGCTACTGAGTATGTGCTGCCAGTCTGTAAGTTGACAGCCTTTCCACTGTCAGCTAGGGAGCCACTGGTTGTGAAGAGGGGGGGGAGGTCAGGAGACCTTCTCCAGCAGCACCTGTCGGAGATACTGTGGCTGGAGCCCCAGAAGAGGGAGCTGCCGACTAGGAAGAAAGGGGGTGGAGGTCAAGAGACCACCCCCAAGTAGCCGTTTGGTTGCCGGGATTGCCTTGACCGGAGGAAACAGATTGTGTGCGGTCAGCTTGGCCGTTACAGCTGTTGGCGTGGGAGGAGGACCTCCCACCGTAGCCGCCACCCTTTGCCCACTACTGCCCCTGGTCCTGGGCCAGGACTAAAAACTGGGACTTTGGGGACTAAGGAGGGAGGTGGCCCTTGAGGCCATGTGTGCTGCACACAAAAGGGGGCATATGTGTCGGCATGTTCCTCCCCTTTTGTATTATTATGATTTATTTGTATTATTATTGTTGCAGCACGGACGAACGCCACCGTCATTATGTGTTTTTAGAACCTTGTGAAGATGCGTGACTGTCAGCTACTGAGTATTTACTTAGCTGACATCATTATTAAACTTATGCAGACTCTGACCGAGAGGTAATAAGATAATAACTAGCTAGTTAACCCCTCAATTATAGATGACCTGCAGATTGGCTGCATGGGAAGGAGAGAGTCAGGAGAGACGTGAGTTAAATGCAGAAATAACAATTGCTACATGTTCTGGTTTATTAACCAGCACAATACTTGTAGTGTTTTATTGTTTGTTTAAAATCTGTGTTTATTATTATTTAATAAAGATATGGCTGCAGCCATTTCAGCCACACTATTTTTAGTTTGTGTTGCGTCTTCCTGGTCCGTGACGTCACCACACCTGCGCACTACAACCACTCTGCCACAAGGAGCCATACCAAGAGAACTACTATTCCAGCAGTTTTTAAGGCACATAGCAGCAGCAGTTTCCCTTATAAGGGACACAAGATTACACATGAGACATAGTCAAAGATGTCTCCTTTCTTCGTGGGAACCCCTCCCTTACAGATTCTCTTTACATGAAAGTTTCCGTGGGGGCTGTAACAGGAATCAGTTGGTGGTGACTTTCACCCCGGGTGAGTATGGGGCTGCCACTACCTCCAAATCCCCCTACACTTAGTCTTCACACAGACGCCTCCCAATAGCGTGTGAACACACTTGTCAGAGCTCAGGTTCAAGGCACCAAGACAAAGATACCTCCACATAAATCAT
Organism: Polyodon spathula; assembly: GCF_017654505.1. Taxonomy (NCBI): domain Eukaryota; kingdom Metazoa; phylum Chordata; class Actinopteri; order Acipenseriformes; family Polyodontidae; genus Polyodon; species Polyodon spathula. The sequence continues at coordinate 36,726,721 of NC_054548.1, forward strand.
CTGGAGCTCCTGGCAATCTTTTTATCACTTAGACAGTTTAGCCCAGTTTTAAGAGGGAAATAAAAGTTTTTACCAACAACACCATGGCGGTAAAACACATCAGCCACCAGGGGGGCACAAAGTCTCGGGAGCTTTGTCTTCTATCCATGAAGATTTTGAATTGGTGCAGAGCACAAGACATTACCATCTAGGCAACCTATTTACTCGGATCTGAAAATAACATTGCGGATTCACTCAGCAGAGACTTGATCCCTCACGAGTGGCAGATTTGAACAAAGTTAGTACACTTGGTATTTAGTACATTAGGTCATCCACATGTAGACTTTTTTTGCGACAGCAGAAAACACTCAAAGGCCATTTGTCTGCTCCTGTTTTCATCAGGAAGCAGCCATGGCAACAATCAGTCTGTCCATTTCATGGGCAAGAGGCCTAATGTATGCATACCCACCCCTGTCACTAATTCCGTCAGTAATCAGGAAGGTAAGAAGAGACAAGGCCAGCCTCATCTTGATAGCACCTCACTGGGACAAAAGGTTTTGATTTTTAGAAATCGTGGAAATGGCTGAGGCAGGGCCCCTGCACTTACCAGTGAGCTGCAATCTGCTGTCCCAGAACAATGGGAAGATGCTCCACTTCAATCTGTCAGTATTACAACTAACTGCCTGGAGGTTGAACGGCAACTGTTAAGGAACAAAGACTATCGAAGCAAGTAATAAACGTCCTTCTTGCATCCAAGGAATCTTCCACCTACCAGGTTTATACAGGCAGCATTCTACCTGGCTGGGAAGGCCACCTAGTAGGTTATCATCCTATGATATCTAGATTTATTAGGGGGATTAACCATCTAAGAAAACACATTGTTCTGCAATGGAACCTCAGCCTAATACTTAAGAAACTCATGGGATCACCATTTTCCACTACACCCAGTTCTAGCATAATTTTCACCTTCTCTCGAATGGCTTCTCTCTGGCATTCTGCGATGCGGAAGTTCTACTCCTCACTCTGACGTCTGGCGGAGTGACAATGGCATGTTCATTCAGCTGGGTTCTGCAAGGCAAATCAGAAAAACACATCACTATACATTTTAATCATTTTAATCAACTGCCTGAACTCATTCATCTGATCATCTGATCAACTTAACTATTAACTGTTACCCCATCGGAATATCTACTTCTGAATTTAGTTTAACCTAGGGTCCAAAGTCCTTCTTTAGCTCAGCTGAGGATATAAAAAGGACACCCCGTTCTGTTCGGGGTTTGAAGGGGTTAATATGGTAAATTTGAAGCTCTTTGCGACACCCTGGCTGTCGTATCTCATAGTTGATACTTCCAGTTTTTCGAATGACCTCAAATGGACCCTGCCATTTTGCAAACAGTTTTGATTCTGATGAGGAGTAACAGCACCTTATAACCAGGCCTAAAGTTCCTAATTCCGCCATTTTTGTTATAGCATTGCTGCTGTTTCTGCTGAGCCGCTTTTACATTTTCTTGCGCCAGTCAACCTATCAATTTCAGGTGGCCTATAAGTTTTAAAACATACTTAACTATGTGTTTGGAAGTATTTGACTGATCTTCCTACCCTTCACTAACCAGGTCGAGGATCCCCCAGTGGTTGGCAGCCATTTTCAACTCAAAGGGGAAGAACCCCGTTGAGGATTGAGGCACTTCAAGTACTGCAAAGTATTTAGCAATTTAGCCAAATTTCCCTTCTTGATATCTACAAAGAGGTGCAGCATACTTTTTAAGGTCTGATTAAACCTCTTGACAAGACTGAGCGAATCTTAAGCATTTTGCACAGTTGCTGAACACAGCTAGACAGAAAATTGGTGCGTTGATCAGTAAGAATGTATTTTGGTATTCCTACTCTAGAAACATTTTTCACCAGTTCTCTAATCTCAGAGTTCATACATTTTAAGGAAACTGCTTCTGGATATCGAGTAGCGTAGTGCACCACTATGAGAATGTACCGATATTGTGAGTCAGCTCCCTCTAGTGGGCCCACCAAGTCTACAACTATCATCTCAAAGGGCACACCAGTAATAGGCAATGGAATCAAGAGAGCATGGTAAACTTATCTGGGGGGCACTAACTGACAGTCTGGAACACCTGCACATATTTCTCCACATGTCTGTGAATCCCAGGCATCCCGGTCTTTTTCACTCTCAAATGGCCTGAAAAGGGGAGGTCATTAGCTAGTCTCATGACCTCTTTCTGAAAAGGCTTTGGAACCAATAGCTGCGTTACAGGCTTTCTTGTCCTGGCAACCTGGGTTACCCTATGCAGTAAATACCCGGTCACAGCAAAGTTGGGAAATACCACAGGTTGTCCCTCAGTAACCCACTTCCCTTCAATGCATCTTACCTGGTTCAGTGTATGTCTCAGAGTAGGATCGTTTTGTTGTTCCAAACTCAAGTCCACACTGTGACCCCAATGATCAGGTACATCCAAAGGAGTCTCTCTGTTTATTTGCCTGCCTATTAAGCGATATTTTTACTGCTAAGTCAAGTCCCTCCCTTTGTCTCCTTCAGGTTCCCTTGAGTTTTTCCTTTTTCGTTTTTCTGTGGTGGCCTCGAGTGTTAAACAAATTGACTGTAAAGGAAAAATTTAGCCAATTGTTTATTCATTTTTGTCTTTTTGTTCTGGTGTCATGACTACTCCTTCCATTCTTTTGAAAACTTTTTCAAAGAAGCGCCAGTCACGGCCCAGCGGAACTGGGTATGGCAACCATTTAGCCACTGCAACTTTAATGTCAGCAGTGACATCTTTAACCTTTAAACTAACTTTTGTGGCCAGGTATGTCTGGGTATCTCCATGTATACAGGAGATGGCCATCTGAACTTGTGGCCCCCACGACACACCCTCCAAGAGAGAGTGTAAAATAATGGTCAGCACACACCTGGAGTCCACTAACGCATGGGTACTCCTCTGTTCAACTTGTACCCGAACCAAGTAAGGGCCCTCTTGACTTTTCCACACTTTCTTACCTGCTCTGGGGCCCCAGGTCCTTGTAGCGATGTCAAGCTCCATTTTGGTACAATCGTGCATGATATGACCTGGTTCCTGGCACTTGAAACATACAGGGATAGAGAGAGCTGGCAATCACAATTTGTCCCGTGGTTCAGAACCAGATGGTTTAGGGGGATTTGGTCTTGCCCATGTAGGGACCATCCTTTGTCTCCATTGCTTTTCTAGAGGATGTTTCCCTTTGGGCTTGGTTGTTGAACTAGTGCATGTGCTAGTGGTGGTGCTGGTGCAGGTGCTGAGTTGATCAGGGGAAAGCACTGGGCTCATGATGTCCGCTGCATCCTCATATGCCTCCACTAACATCATTGTTTCATCAAAAGTGGATAGGGTGATGACGCTGGAACCACTCCCGGTTCCCTGCTAGAAGCACTACAATGAACTGCTCTATCAAAACAAGTTGAAGCAGCCACCGGGCAGCTTTGTCCTTCAGTACTTGTTGATCACACATACCCTTGTCCCCCTCGGAGGCTGGTATTCTTGGAAGCAGTGCCAGTATGTTTCCTCAGTGATCCCACGGTGCTGGAGGATGGCTTTCTTAAGTTGATCATAGTCCATGGCTATGTCTAAGCCTTACATGCAGCTTGGGCCTCCCCAGTCAGACAGGGAGACAGCCATCCTCTCATAGGTGACAATATATGCTTCAGGATCGTCATCTGCCATCATATTCTGTAATTTCGACTGGGTTGCCAACATCCGAGCTATGGCCACTTCCGTCTCCGAAGGGGCGGCCAACTTATCCACTAGACCTTGATGAACTAGGCCAGCAAGTCTGGTGGCTGGTCTCCCTCTGATCCCAGGCAG